>NC_090449.1:847364398-847981898 GCF_031143425.1 Pleurodeles waltl
TGTCATCAGACCACTGACCCATTCTTGCATTTACCCTCTGACACAAGTGCAGTAAAACACACACAAGCTCAGCAACATATGCAAGCTAAATTAAAAGAATACAAGTAGAAAAAAAGAAAACACCCTGCTATCCAAATATGGTGGCATATACTTTCTATAAGAAAACAAAACATTGAACTGTCTTGTAAAGGTACTGTAAATAATATATTGTCGTTTTAAAGTTCAAGCATGGCCACCACATATAGAAGCAATGTCTTGGCCATCTTGGAATGGTACCATTGATAACAGCGTTCCATAATGGAAGTGGCTACATGGGATGGGGCTACATGGGATGAGGCACTTTGCAGATGAAATGAGCGGCAAGCAAGCAACCTGTTATCACTGCCTGGAGGGCTGTAGAATCCTCTTAACTCTTAAGAAATATTACAGTCAAATGAGAAGAAGCAAACAAAGAGAGGGGAACTATAAAAGGAGACAATTAAAAACTAAAGAACACACCAAACAGCCCTGAAACTGAATTGCACTCATTTTCAGGTGGATATACACACGTGATCAGAAAATGCCATCATTCTTAGAGCAAGAGAGCCAATGATGGATATGGACTGACCCATTACCCCATAAAGTTATGGTCTTGGATGGAAGTGGGGTGCAAATGACTCTCAGACAGACCAATGGCAGACAAGAGCTAAGCCAGAAGCCTTCTATGTACCCATTTGGATATATACTGTATTTATGAATGTGGATGGATGTATTATTTCATGATTTTTATTATTACAAGATCCTGGCAGATAGCTAGGAAGAGATTTTAGCAAAAATTATCAGTGCAAATCGTCTCCAATTAGGGTTTGTCAGAGGCAGTCATAAGTAGCAACATAATTCCTTACAAACATTATCTGTGCTAATTCATTTAACAAAATAACATATAAGTAGACTTTAATACTGAGAAATAACAATCCATTCTTAAATGCCTATTGATTTTAGCATACACATTTCAGAATTCATATTTCAGGCCTAAATTGTCATAACTTTTCATAATAAACTGATAGCCGTATCATAGTGTGATAACAATTCATTTTTAGCCTATTGGGCTTACCATATGCTCTTCACAAAAATTAAATCAGTCCTAAAACTTTGTAATATCTTTTCATAATAAACTTGCCGGGCCTTTGTAATTGGGCATACCATTTCCCTGCACACCAATTGGACCTATAGCTGTTATCATTGATATGCCATCATACCCAATTCAACCCTAATGAAATAAGCATAAGCTTTCCCACAAGGCAACCATCAGGCATACATTCATAACATAGCAAAAGTGTGCAAAATTACTGTTGGCAAAGCAAAATACTAAGTCCAAGATTTAAGAGGGCCTAGCGACATTCTAACACCACATTAGCATCATTTTTTTTATGATACTAAGGCGTTAGATGGCCTAAAAAGCTGTGCCATATTTACAAAGTGGTGCAATGCATGCATTGCGCCACTTTCTAACCCTTTGAGCTGCATAATGCCTGCACCATGCATAATTTTGGCAAAGGGGGATTCCCCCGTTAGGGGGCTAGAAAAATGGCGCAAAGATATCTAACAGATTTCTTTGCGTCATTTTTTTCAGCACTTACAATGCCAGTTACAATGGGCCTCTGGATGCTTTGCAGAATTAGCGTCAACATTTTTTACACTTAGCCTGCTAAGCGTTGAACCAGCGTCAAAAATTCTGATGCTAACTACCATCATGGTGCGCCGTATATTAAATATGGCGGACACATGGTGGCGTTAGGGGGGACGCTAAGGGGCGCAAGAAAAGTGGTACTGCACTAAGTGCAGTGCCACTTTTCATATACATGCCTCTAACTCTCCTAATGGGGCTTAATGGTGCTTAATAAGGATTCTCAGTGCACATCAGCTATAGCCATAGTTTGCCGGAGGGGGTAACCCACACCAAATTCTTGCCTGCTATTGTCATCTTTGAGATTCGATGTAACAAGAAACCTACCTGTAGGTTTTTATTTACAGTGATAACAATGAACCCTTAAAGGCCTAATGATTTTAACATATGCTTTTCATACCAAATATGTCAGGCCTAAAGCCTTTAACATAACATTTACTAATAAACTGATCAGGCCCATAGCAAAGATCACGATCATTGGCTTGACAACATAGCCAACTCAGTCCTCCTGTATCAAGTATAAACTTTGTCATTAGCCAAAACGTGCAATTCAAACAATCTTTTTAATGGAAGCACACAAATTCAGCTCAACCTAATCCTGTACTCAGAGGAATCTACTTGTGGGTGGATCCTAAGTCCCTCTCTCAGTAGGACACTGAAAGGACTCTTTTATTAATCACATAAGGTGAGGCAACAGTTGTACTGTCAAATCTGGCTAAAACTACACAGTGTATCCCTGGGCTCTCAAATCCAAATTGCACTTTGGTGTCCAAAGCTAATGACTCCCCTCCACCTATCTGTGCTGCTGCAAAAGAAAAACCAGAATCATAAATTGTCTAGATATCTTAGACACTTCAAATATCAATAGCATTATAATCAGGGCTCCCAGTTTTATGGTATGTATTGTTTTAACATTTCTGTCAATATTTATCCATATTTACTTTTTGGGGATTGTATTGGTATTTATCCCTATTTATTTTGAGTTTTTAGGATAAATGGAGTTGTAAAATGATATATTTCCACATTTATTTAACCCTCTGGGTGCCTGGGGCGAGGTGTCCTCGTCCTCGGCCACGGTTCCCATGTGCCGGGGACAAGACCAACTCATCCTGCACCTGGCCCACGGGGGAAGTGCCAGTGCTCCCCCATGGGACTCGCACCCACACCCCCGATTTGGGGATAGAAGAGGAATCGCTTCTCCTTCCACCCCGACCTCCCATCCTCAGCAATCTGATCTCATCAGCGCGCACACAGCACACGGACATCATCAAATGCTTCCGGGATGTGCTGGAAGCCATTTGCTTTTAGCGCATCCATAGGAGAGAAAACAAAAGAGGTGAGTCCTTCTCCTGATGGGGGCGGTTGGGGGAGAAAACAGACACAGGGGGAAAGGAAAGAGTTTTTCCTTCCCCCCATGCCTGTTTTGAGTGGATTCCTAATCCACGATAGCAGGCGAGGCTGCGATTGTGGAGCAGGAATCGACCCACTAGACACCAGGGATTGTTTATGTGTATATTTTGGGGAACGACTCGTTAGACAAGGGTCACTCCCCTGAGGGCAATAATGTATTTGTGTTTCGACCCACCTGTGGGCCAGACTGGCCATTTTTTCAGCTGATCTGATCCCCGGGAGGGTCGAAACCCACTAGACACCAGGGATCACTTTATTTTTTATACTTTAGGGAAGCGACCCCTTGGGGAAGGGTCGCTGCCCTGGGGGCATGATTTTTTTGTATGTTTTGCCCCCCCCAGGGCTGGATTGGCCATGCTTTTGATGGATTTGGCCCCCGAGGGGGTCGAAACCCACTAGGCCTCGGGGATTATTGTGTATGTGTGTGTCTTTTGGGGGGCACCCCTTGAGCAAGGGTCACCCCCCAAAAAGGGTATAGGACTGATGGCGATTCCTGCCCCCCTTGGGGCCAGTTCGGCTTATTTATTATGCCCTTCTGCCCCCATGGGGGGGTCAGAAGCCACCAAGATGCCAGGGATTTTTTTCTTTGTTTTGTTTTGTGTTGGGGGGTGTCCCCTTTGGCAAGGGTCACCCCCGAAAGGGGGCACAGACCTGTTGGTCATTTCTGGCCCCCTTGGGGGCAGAAGAGCCTATTTTTTTAGGCCCATCTGCTGGGGGCAGAATCCCCTTACGAAACAGGGATCTTGTGTGTGTGTGTGTGCATGTTTTTTGGGTGGGCCCTTTGGTAAGGGTCACCTCCCAAGGGGGCACATTACTGATGGCCATTTCTACCCCCCTTGGGGGCAGATCAGCTTATATTTTTTTAGGCCCATCTGCCCCCATGGGGGGCAGAAGCCACCAAGAGGCCAGGGATTTTTTTTCCTTTGTTATTTTTTGCGTTGGAGGGCACCCCCTTTGGCAAGGGTCGCAGAACAAAGGGAGCACAGAACTGTTGGCCACTTGGGGGCAGATCGGCCTATTGTTTTAGGCCCATCTGCCCATAAAGGGGGTACAAT
Source organism: Pleurodeles waltl (assembly GCF_031143425.1). Classification (NCBI taxonomy): domain Eukaryota; kingdom Metazoa; phylum Chordata; class Amphibia; order Caudata; family Salamandridae; genus Pleurodeles; species Pleurodeles waltl. Next base: position 847,368,530 of record NC_090449.1, read on the forward strand.
CCACTTAGGCACCAGGGAAAACTTCTTAATGCATGGTGGCATTTCTCCTGTTTGTTCTAGTTTATTTCTCCTTTTTGTTCTAGTTCAAAGCTTTTGCTTTCTTTGCTGTGGCTCCTTGCCGTTTGGCAGTGGTTGACCTGCGGTTTTCGTAGTTGCATGTTTTAGGTAAGTAAAAACAATTTGCTCAAAATTTTATTGTTGCCTTGCATGAATGACATGTCTGTAGGTGGTGTATTAAATGCAGGTTTGTGTGTGAAATTGTCTTTAGATTTGTGCACAGTGAAATTTGTGTTGTCTTATGTCTAATTTGCTGTTCTTTTTTTCTTTTTTGTGGGATTTCATTGGTGATTGCTGTGTCTGTGCAGAGTAGTTGCTGGTGAGTCCAGCTTTTTCAGGCAAGTGAGTGGTATAGTTTTAAGTACATAACTCTTTGTGATAAAGCCACACTTTGTTTATTACTTATTTTAGACAGTGCTGGTTGTTGTTGGCGCATTTGTCAATTTACACTTCTAAGAAAGGATCACGGTTAGCCGCAGAGTGACCGCTCAGCAGGTTGTTGGCATGCTTTTTGAGTCGTATTCTGACTATAATTATAAGATTGACTCTGCATCTGAGGCAGAAGAAGAAGTGAGAGATTCTCGAAGTGAGTTTTCTGTCCGAGAGGAATCTTCTGATGAGGAAGCCACTCTCAGTGCAGATGAAGGGCCTGTTTTAGAGGAGGACACTGATGTGCCAATATTGTAGCAGCTTGGGGCTGAAAGGTTTTCCATTTGAAGAACTGACAAGTGGGTTACCCCAAACATGGGGCAGCCACAGTTGCCTGCCTTTACTCATCTCCCAGGGTGTAGAGTGAATTCGGAAAACGTTTTGTCTGTCAATTTCTTTCACTGGTTTATGGACGATGTATTTTTGGAAGAGATTGTTGAGCAGACTAATTTGTATGGGGAGCCCAATTTGAGGTACAACGCCGCCAGACTTAGGCATCAATCTTGGGATAACCAGTGGATTCTCACAAATCTGGAAGAGTTGAAAACGTTCCTGGGTTTGACTTTTTTGATGGGGCTGATAAGAAATCTGTCACTGGCTTCTTATTGGTCTACTAGTCCCTTGATGGCAATGGCTATATTTTCTCAAACCATGCCTCGTAATCGGTATTTGCTTCTTCTTTGGATGCTGTATTTTGTTGACAATGCTTTAGCCTTGCCACAAAATCACCCTGATTGTGACCGTCTTTTTAAGATGAGGCATCTCCTTGGTCATTCTGTAGATCCGTTTTCAGAGGTGTATGTTCCAGGCAAAGAAACAGGTGTGGATGAGTCTTTGGTCCTGTTCAAGGGGCGTTTGGTTTTTAAGCAGTACACTCCTAGCAAGAGGGCATGGTATGGAATTAAGATGTATATGCTGTCTGAAAGTAGTGCAGGATATGTGTATAATTTCCCGGTCTACACTGGTAGGGATTCCAGTATTGACCCCCTAGTTGTCCACCCACTTTTGGAGTTAGTGAGAAAATTGTGTGGGAACGTGGTAGATGACCGTTTAACAAAGGTCACCATTTGTACATAGATAACTTATACACTGGGTTTGCAGTTGTTCAAGGAATTGTTCAGAGTGGACACTGTTGCTTGTGGCACCGTTCATTCTAACCGGAAAGGCTATCCAAGGGAGCTTGTCTGTAAAAAACTTGAGAGGGGACAGTGCAGTGCCTTGCATAATAATGAGCTGCTAGCTGTGAAATTTTCAGACAGGAGGGATGTGTACATGCTAACTACCATCCATGATGAGAGTACTTCCCCTGTGACTGTTTGGGATCAGGTTGTGGAAGTGCGCAAACCTACGTGAATTTTGGACTACAATAACCACATGGGTGATATTGATAGAGTAGATTAGAAGTTGGGACCTTATACTGCTCTTCGTGAATCTTACATGTGATATATAAAAGTTGGCCATCCAACGTTTAATGCTTTTATTGTGTTCAAGGATTGTTCCCCTGAGTAAAGGATGACATTTGTTAAATTTCAGGAGTCAGTAATAGAGAGCCTTTTTTGGTGTAACAGGAAAGAGTTACTAGAGTAGGAGTGGTGGATGATGGGGCTAGATTGAAAGATCGCCACTTTCCTGATCACAGTCCTCCCACTCCCAAAAAAGACTTGCCCACTAAGAAATGTGGAGTCTGTGCCCAAAAAGGTATCCGGAGGGAGAGCCTGATGTACTTCCCAGACTGTCCTTCAAAGTCTGGGCTATGTGTGGCTTGCTGTTTCAGTAGTTACCACACCCCGAAAAATTACTGGGAACTACCGTGAGCTTAACCTGCCTGTTTTATATTTTCATATGTTCAGTTTCACTGTTGGCATTTTTGTAATGTATTTAGTTATAGCTTTTGTGTTTGTAGTTTTGCACTTATTTCTAATTAGTGGTTTCTTTGTTGTTTAAAAAAAATATATGGCGTGCGCATAGAGTGGCGCTTGGCTGGCGGTGTAGATGGAGTGGCGCTTGGCTGGCGGTGTAAATAGTGGCTTGCTGTTGGCCACTGCAAAACACTGCTAGCCAAATGCCAGTCCACACACTAACATCAGCTGGTGTGATTGCTGTATCAGGCATGTGGGCGTATGAAAGTGATGGGCCCTTGAATGGCACTGTCTGTTGATGCGAGTGTTGTAATGTGCTGGGCCCGTGGCTGGCGGCGTGAATGGTCTTGTGCATGTCATGTATGAAAGCTGTGTGAATGGACTGTAAAGCGGTTGGTGCCATGACTCGGCTTTACAGCTTACGAGTTGTGAGTCATTGGTTCTGTTTTTTGGCCTTTCAGTTATTAACAGTATATTTAATTTTTGTGAAATCTCTTGTTAATAAAATTTGATCTACTGAACCATCACTCACCCTCGTGCCAAATCCAACCAGTGTGTGTAGTAAAACTGACAAAACCTGCTCCACTATAATCAGGTGTCACAGCACACCTGTGACATGCTAGGTGTCTCGGTGGGACCCCAATGATGAAGCATACCACCAACTTGGTTGGTGGGTGATGGGTCTTTTTAACATAATCTTAGTGTGTTTCTTTTCACAGTTTTAGTGTTTGGTACATCACAGAAGGATGTAGATACATCAAAATGATCAGTTACAAAACTACCTCTTTTTCCGGGGGGGAGGGGTGCACATGGGTTTTTGGTCCTCGGTGCGGCCTTCATCTAGGGAAACCTACCAAACCCAGACATTTTTTAAAACTAGACACCCGGAGGAGTCCAGGGAGGAGTGCCTTGCATGGATCCCCCAACATTTTCGCACCCAGACTCCTCCGCAAACCTCAAAATTTGCTTAAAAAAGCATATTTTCCTCCATTTTCTTTGTAGGATCACCGCCCGGACACAAATTCCCTAAAAAGACCACCAGGGTCAAAATCAGGGCCATAATGTCTTGTGACAGCTGACATGTCAAGCCAGACCTAATAAAAATGTCTGCATTTTATGTTTTGTAGTTTCGTGTTTAGAGTCTATGTGTGGGACACAAAAGTGTGATTATTCATTGTAGTTGTGAGATGTAACATAGTATGTTAAGTATCGTATGCATCTAATGGAATTACTCAGTAATAGGTGGAAAGAAAAATCAATCAGCCTATGTAACATGATGATTAGAGAAAAATATTTCAAAGTCCTATATATGTGGATATTTTTACAATAGGCTTTTCAGCCATCTACACACGTCTAGCTGTTCCTCAAAATGGACAGACCAATGTGGATCAGAGAATAATACACAATTGCACTTCCACTGTCTCCTTAAATAGCGTTATTATTCACTATTTTGGCATGAGATTATTATATGCATAAACATAGAAAATTACATAACGCAATCCACCAAGTTGTCACTGTTTCAATTTATTCATCCTAACTAAGTGTAATGATATTCGCATCATGGGAAGATCTTTTACAGTTCAAGATTCCCGTTTTGGATTAATCTTTCACTTTTCCTTCGAGCCATCGCCGAGCTTTTACGATGTAGGAAATGCCTGAAGGCTTGGCTTTATACCTGTTAATCATATGTATGGATGGTTCTTGCCATCTTATCACACGTTAAGGAAACTTACAATAAATAATTGAGAAGAAAAAAAATCCAACGCTTCTACACGAAGATAATTGATGACCTTAAAAAAACATACTGCAACATCGCTTTCATTTTGAATTTAGCATTAAGCCCTGGTGAAGCGACACATTAACTGGATGGGTTGCAAAACACAAGTTGACTTGTTTTTACACAATAATTAAACATTTCTTCTAATTACTTCAGATGTATACATAAGACTTGATTTTTTTAATTATACAGAAAACAACATGTCTTTCTCGGATAAGCAACTACCACCCCCAAACACTTTGAAAATACTGTTGATGCAGACTTCACATCAAATGGAAGATTTTTTTCACAACAAACCTGAAGAATTTTCTGTGCTCTAGGCTGCTTGCACATTGAAATATGCATTATGATAATCTATTGAGTTCATCCATTCCCCGTGCTGAAGGGGAATATTTAATATAATGGCAGCATCCTGAAAATCTCTTCTTTCATACACCTGTTTACTACTTTCAATTTCAGAATATGTCACAGCTGTTTTCCTTTTTTTCTTCGACCTGGAAGTACTCTGACCAAATGCCTTTATTGCAGTCAATGGTCGATACTCTTTCTGCGGCCCTTTTCCTCTTGAATGTTTGTAATTATTTTCTGAGCTGTTATATATTTTATTTGGACTTTATTGTATTTTTTACTAAAGGAGCTTGTCTGCGCTACACTGTACAATACCTGATCACAGATAGCATCCAATTATTTTTGTGATTTTTTGACTCTCTTTGAGATGAGATGATAATCTTGCCCTATGGATCACCATGGCCAGCCCACTAAGTGCTATCCAACATTCCCCTTCTCACTGAAATGTCAGCGTACCATTCCTCCAAACGGAAAGTTCTAATCTGCACCCTTCCACTGTGTTTGTCACCCTCATTGCAGCCAGTCTTTTGAAACAATGATTTGTAGATTACCTGTGTTTGATCGAGGATTTCACCCCTTATTTATTGAGTCACATGTATATCAAGTGATACTAACATGTGCAGCATTACTTGGGGACTCGATAGTTACAGTGTGGGGTGTCAGTGCTCAGTTAGTAAAAATATAAAAGGAGGTTTTGACAGGGCATTTGGGCCAGGTATATAATGTGTCATTCCTACATATGTGGCCACTCCATCATGTGCTAGTTCATCTATGAAGTTTGAGGCCCCAGCCAGCTAGTTAGGGGCAGAGTTTTCCTCCTCAGAGGGGATTCTAGGTAGAGAAGGCCTTGACCTGCTCTCCCGGCACACCTCAGGGACTGAAGCTTTCAAGTATAATCTTTGGGGGGGTGCTCTGGTGTAAAAACGTGAGTATTCCACTCAGACAAGTTCTTGAGATAATCTTTCATCAATGAGATGTTCTTGAAGAAATGATTGACATTAGGTTTGTGATTAACCCCTTTCAATTAAAATAGTAATACACATGAAGGCAGTGTATTTTCCATGAGTCACTGGAACTAATTTATAGACAGAGGATAGTAGGCATCGCCCACGGCTCAGAAATTGTGCTCCGAAATCCACAATATATGTCCACCTGCCAGAACATGTACAAAGGAGAAGACAGAGCATACTCCGTTAGGATTACATAGTGGGGAGACCAAGTTAGTATCACCCTAGTCATAGGGCATTCTAAAGGGTGGGGGGACTTCAAAAAGCACAAGGTCAGTAAACTGGGTTTTTTGTAATAGGGATTGAGGGCACATTTTAAAATGTTGAACAATAACGCTAAAATAATGTGCAACTCTAATATTGCTTACAAAGGGTGTTTAATGCAACATTGTAGTAGGCATCCATACTTAAATGTGCCAGGTATGAAACACAAAGTTATTGCCATATTACAGATACCTACATCAAATGAATTGTAGGATCAGTACAAGGCTTGATCGTGATCTTTTGAAAGAAACGTACTTTTCATAATGAATAGTTGTTGCGCAAAATGTTTTCTTTCCATTTGCACAGATATTTCTACTTCTAAAGACTACTGTTAGATAATGAAAAGATTTGTGTGAGAAATTGGGTTGTTGGTTGACTGGGGTGTGAGCTCTAGTCAAGCAACAGCCACATTCTCTTGCAGGAAAAAACACAAAAAGTTACTAATTTAACCTATGTTTAACCCTTGGTAGGATGGCACAAAAACAATGAGGCTAAACGTAGAGGCAATGAGTAAAGTATTTATGGAGTACACAAACAGTAACAAAGTGGACACAATCAACACAATAAAAATCCGAAACTAATTTAGAAAAAGAGAGGAAATAATCGTATAATATTTGGCACCAGAACAACCAAAACCCAATTAGTAGAACTGGAGTTATGATTTTTTTAGGTTTAAGGTTCACAATAGCAAGTCCTCAGTTTTGGAAAATGGCCACCTGGGCACATCATATTTAGCACCACAATGAAGGGTCCAGCGATGTATGGAGACTTCTTGGGGGTTCATGACTCAACCAGGCTGAGTCCAGGTGTGGGTTCGAGATGGTGGGAGCCTATTATGTCCCTGTGAAACTGAATCAGGAGGCCAGCAAAACTAGCCATTGGAGTCACTTCTGGAAATCCTGGGTGCAGGTGAAGATGAAGGGTGCCACAGCAGGACTGGCCTCTGAAGGTTCAAGGCAGGCTCCAGGAAGCAAAGCAATCCTTCCAGGTACAGCAGCAGTCTGGCAGAGTGCACAGCAGGTCACAGCAGCATGCCATCCTTAAAGTCCTTCTAGGGCTCCAGTAGTGAACTGAAGAGTGGGTCTGAGAACCCTATTTTTATAACCTAGTGCTCTGCTCCTGGAAGCTGGGAGAAGTTTCCAGGAGGGTTCTTTGAAGTTCCAAGAGTTTCCTGCCACCCTGCCTGGATCCTAGGTTGTTAAGTCTGTTGTGTAGTAGCAGAGCCCAGCCTATTTAGGTGTACGTGGGGCTGCATTCAGCTCCGCCCCCATTCTACCACTGGAAAGGCCTTTCAGAGCCTGCTAATCCCACTATTGTGTGACTGTCTGGGGTGAATTCACAAAGTCTAAACTGTCAGTTACATACAGTCATGTGACCTAAGGCAGGCTCCAGGCACAAAGGGCTGAGGGCAGGAAAATGCCAGCTTTCCAAAAGAGGCGTTTTCAAACTTCTGACAATAGATTTGACTTTACCATTAAAGAGGGTTAATTGCTACAAGTTCATAGATACGAAAACATGATATATCTACCACCTCTGGTTTAGGACTTACAACTTACAAAATCTAATAAAGAATCCCCAGTGTTACCTATTGGAACAGGTAGGCCTCACAGAAGTGAGAAAACAAATGTGGGAGTTTTTCACTACTAAGACATGTAAAACTAAAAAGCACGCCCTACCTTTTGATCACACTGCACCCTGCCCTATGTGCTACCTAGGGCCTACCTTGGTGGCATTTACATGTAATAAAAGAGGGGTTTAAGGCTTGGCAAAGGGTTTTAAATGCCAAGTCGACATAGCAATGGGACACTGCCTTCAGGCTGCAATGGAGGCCTGGGAGATGTTTTAAAGTGTTACCTAAGTAGGTAGCACAATAAGTGCTGCTGGCCCACTGGTAGCATTTCATTTACAGGCCCTGGGTATATGGTATACCACTCTACAAGGGACGTACATATAAATGAAATAATCCAATAAGGTGTATGCCAATTGTTAGAAATGGGGTCTCTAGTTGGCAGAGGTATACACCCTTCTCCAAGTAGGGACCACAATCCTAGTCAGAGTAAGTCACACACAATCCAGATTATCCTGTACCCACCCTCTGGTAACTTGGCACTGAGCAGTCAGGCTTAACTTAGAAGGCAATTGTTAAAGTAATTGTACAATAAATCATACATTAACACAGTGAAAACTTCACAAAAATACACCACACAGGATTAGAAAGATAGATCATATTTATCTGAATAAAATAAGGTCAAATGATCATGATTCAATAAGCACAAGTTTAAAAAGAGTGATAAAATTTTAGAAATCAACAGTTGTCTCTTGTGATTACACAAGGTACCCGGTTTGCATCAAAAATAACATGCTTGGAGACCCCATAGGAGGAGATGGTTAGAAAATGTGGCATGTGTCAGATTTTCCAACGCGGCACAGACGATGCGTCTTTCTTTCCAGGCTGCAAGGGGCTTGCGTTGTTTTTCAGCGCACAGTCTTGGTTCCTCAAGTCCAGATGAATCCTTTGGGCAGTCAGGCAGTTCCACTTGACAGGTTGCAGGTTCAGGTCCAGAAGTGTCTGAGTTGGTGGGGTTAGAGACCACATTTGTATACCCACAAATGCCTTTGAAGTGGGGGAGACTTCAAAGAGTGGTTTTGAAGTGCACAAGTTCCCCTTTCAGTACAGGTCTGTCTTCCAGGGTCCCAATAGGGAGTTTGGCAGTCCATTGTGTGAGGGCAGGTCACTAGCCTTTGAAATGTAAGTGTCAGGCCCGCCACCATTCCAGGCCAGGAAGACCCATTCAGTATGCAGATTAGTGCAGGTGTGAACGAGTATCCTGTGTTTGTGGTTCTCTGGATGAAAAGCTGTCAACCAGCCCATCCCAGATGTTGAATGGAGACGGGCTATAAGGCACAGATGGTTTTAAGTGCAGAGAAATGCTCACTTTCTAGAAGTGGCATTTCTAAAATAGTAATTGTTGGACTTTTTTCCTTATGCAGGGTCATCCCCAATCTTTTTGCCTCCTGCCTCCTATTTTTTCTGACCTGTTTTTGTTGGCTTTAGAACTCTGAGCACTTTACCACTGCTAAACAGTGCTAAAGTACATATGCTCTCTGTGTAAATTGTACTGTTGATTGTTTTTTTCATGATTGGCATATTTGATTTACTGTTAAGTCCCTAGTACAGTGTACTAGAGGTGCCCAGGGTCTGTAAATCAAATGCTACTAGTGGGCCTGCAGCACTGGTTGTGCCACCCACATGAGTAGCCCTGTAATCACGTCTCAGACCTGCCACTGCAGTGTCTGTGTGTGCGGTTTTAACTTGCCAATTCGACTTGGCAAGTGTTCCCACTTGCCAGGCCTAAACCTTCCCTTTTCCTACATGTAAGACACCCCTAAGGTGGGCCCTAGGTAGCCCCATGGGCAGGGGGCAGTGTATGTTTAAGGTAGAACATACACTAATGTGTTATATATGTCCTAACAGTGAAATACTGCTAAATTCGTTTTTCACTGTTGCAAGACCTAACCCTCTCATAGGTTAACATGGGGGCTGCCTCTAAATATGATTAAAGCAGAGATTCCCTTTGGGAGTGGATAGACATTTCGAGTTTGGAGTCTCTGGGGTATCTGAGCTCACAACTTAAAAATACATTTTTTAGTAGAGTTGATTTTAAGATTGTGTGTTTGAAAATGCCACTTTTAGAAAGTGAGCATTTTCTTGCTTAAAGCATTCTGTGACTCTGCCTGTTTGTGGATTCTGGGTCAGTTTGACATTTAGGCTGTTTGCACCTCTCTCTAGACAGTGACACAAAAGGAGCTGGGGTGTAGCCCGCGTATCCTGATGAGCCATCTGTGCTGGGAGGGAGTGGAGGAGTGACCACTCACACCTGAAAGGGCTGTGCCTGCCCTCACACAATGCAGACTCCAACCCCCTGGTGTGTGTCTGGGGCCTGTCCTGGGCAAGGCATGATTTCACAAACAATAGAGACTTTCCTTTGAAGGCCAAAATGGGTATAAGATCACTTCTGTACATCAAGAGGAACCTCTGCCTGGAGAAGGGCTGAACAGCTGAGGAGAAGTGCTACCCTGCCTGTGACTGTGCTTTGTGGAGCTATCTTGCAGTTGCTGCTTCTGCCTGGTGAAAGGGGAGAAAGACTGTACTTTGTTGTGCATTCCTGCTTGGGAAGAAATCTCCAAGGGCTTGTCCTGAGCTTGCCTCCTGTTGTTGAAGTCTCAGGGCCATCAAAGACTTCCCCTACCAGCACCTGGACTCTCTGCTGAGACGCCTGCCCTGCCAAGTGGTGTCCTATCCAGTTCCTGGGGTCTTGATAGGTGAAGCTGGCAGACCAAGATTGAAAATACACGCACAGACCACCGTGTGGGGAAATTTCCGACGCAACCTCCGAGACGCGGCTGAAGAAATGACACACTGCCGTCTTTGCGGCTGAAATCGGCACTCCTTCTGCAGCGCGGCTGGAGAAATGACACGTCACACTGCTAACGGAGGCTGGTAACATCGCAACCCACACAGCGCGGTTTTGCTGATACCGCGCGGCAGGATTTTCGACGCAAACCTTGCTGAGCACAGAAAAATGACACAACACCTGCTCGGACCGAGTGCTTGCCCAAATCGACGCATCGCTCTCTTGAGGAGAGGAAAAATTACGCACGCCGACCCAACCGGAGAAGGAGAAACAACACACGGTCTCACTTGCAGGTGAGAAATCGACGCACGCTAATCTTTTTCTACACACACTTGCCCGTATGTGTTATTTAGACACTACCCAGGTACATTTCAACGCTAACAGTGTTTTTACTGTTTACAAAATGATTTAAGACTCTATTGCTTTTAAAATTACTAATTTGACTTATATATGTTTGATTTTTGTCGTTTTGGTCCTGTTTTGTTTAGATAAATATTTCCTATTTTTCTAAACCTGTGTTGTGTCATTTTGTAGTGTTTTCACTGAGTTACTGTGTGTGTTGGTACAAATACTTTACACCTAGACTCTGAAGTTAAACCTGCCTGCTCGTGCCAAGCCACCAAGGGGGTGAGTGGGGGTTAGCTGAGGGTGATTCTCCTTCACCCTAGCTAGAGTGAGGGTCCTTGCTTAGAAAGGAGGTAACCTGACTGCCAACCAAAGACCCCATTTCTAACAGTAATATAAACTCCAACCTCTGGCCAGACTAAATATGACTTGGTTACTCCTTTCAGATCAGAATCTACCACTCAGAAAGTATATGAGGGCAGCCCTAATGCAAGTATATGAAAGGAGCAGGCCTCACAGTAGTGGAAAACAAATTTAGGGGTTTTCCACTACTAGGACATAAAAAATAAATATGTTCATGTCCTGCCTTTTACCTACATAGCACCCTGCCCTATGGGCTACCTAGGGCCTACCTTAGGGGTGACTTATATGTAGAACAAGGGGAGTTTAAGGCTTGGCAAGTACTTTTGAATGCCAAGTCGAAGTGGCAGTGACGCTGCACACACAGGCCTTGCAATGGCAGGCCTGAGACATGGCTAAGGGGCTATTTATGTGGGTTGCACAGTCAGTGCTGCGGGCCCACTAGTAGCATTTATTTTATAGTCCCTGGGCACATGTAGTGTGTTTTACTGGAGACAAGTAATCTATGCCATTCGGGTATGAGCCAATGTTGCCATGTGTTTAGGGAGAGAGCACATGCACTTTAGCACTGGATAGCAGTGGTAAAGTGTCCAGAGTCCTAAGGCCAGCAAAAAACGAGGTCAGAAAAAAAAGAGGAGGAAGGCAAAAAGTTTTAGGGTGACCCATCAAAGAGGTCATTTCCAACATCGATCAAACCATGTTTTAGGGAGCAAGCACAAGCACTTTGACACTGGTTAGCAGTAGTAAAGTGCACAGACCCCTAAGGCCAAAAAGCACAAATCCAGCAAAAAGTAGAAGGAGGAAGGCAAAAGGTTTGGGGGTGACCCTGTATACAGTAGAGGGCCATTTCCAACAATTTGTTGTTTACAAATATTGATATGAAGGTTCACACAGGGGATGCGGTCAAGAACAGGAGGATGAATCATGGGGACCTATGTGAACTAGTTAAATATTAAGACATTGTTGCAGCCTTAGAAGTTGCTGTATGAAGACAACTGTGTTCCAGTGACAAGACATGGGATGAACATGTTGCCATGGGCGCATCAAAAGCTGAACGGTCAACTGTGGAAAGAAGAGCAACAAGTTTCACAACATTGAATTTGTGGGTCTATAATAGGGTGTGTTCCTTGAGTAGGTTAACACTTTTTCGCTCCCCTCATCCTTATACCATTCCACACCTTGCCCTTCTCCCAATTTTTTATCACAAATCTATCTGTGTTAGAGACTTTACTAAGGTTACTTGAACCTCTCTTCAGGTTTTTTTTTTACTATTGAGGTAATGTTTGATGCTGAAGCTTTATAATAATACTTGATTTCTCTCGAAATCAGAACGCTTTATGTGATTCTGAACTGACATCTTAAATTCTCATTCTTAGAATGTGCATTCTTCCCTTTATGGAATGTGCTTATTGCATTTTGTTGTGATTAATTAATTACTTATTGATTATTGATATTTCTAACTAAAATACTAATGACTGAGATTAATAATCATTATTTTGTGACTTCAGTAAAGATGAGCTACTAAGTGATTTGAAGAATAAAACCCTTTGGCTCATACCAAACTCTCTTTATCAAGTAACATAGAATTTAGACGTTGCAATGATAAATTTAATGTGATGCACAGCTCCTGATTAATCTCTATCACTGTCAAAGATCCATCGAGCTGAGACAAAGGCAGTGGGGATTTCCCTGATGAGTTATCTGATTTTCTGTAAACCAGATTTTAACCGAGATCCCAGCTCCAGCAAATCAGTTGGTAGGAGGAAGAGAGTCATGTTGTCATTTACAGGGCTGCATGTCAAAGTCTATAACCTCAGTTATGGTTTTAGCCAATGCAAGATTTTTTTAGGAAAATGCTCCAATTTGTAGGTAAAGCTCGATAGGTTTGAAAGTATATTGTAGTTGCTTAGTGATAATGCTATTAAGCAGATTTAAACAACATATTTTGCTCAGTCATCATCTTTGAACACCCAGTGCCCGCCCGTTCGTCAATGCATTTTGCCACCTAATTTTCCTAGCTCATTTTTGCAGATTCTATATTAAATGTCTGATTATCTCTAGACTATATGGCTATCTTTTTCGTTCATTCAGACTCTGGGCATTAACTGTGCACCACGAGAATCGTCGTAGAGAAACATGCTCTATAAAAATCTTGGTTGAATTTTAAGCACCATTGTCAATTTCCAAATTAAACCTAGTGAGTTGTTTCACAGCAGAGGTGTCTTGAGTCTAAATACAGATAGGTTTGGTTTAGCCAATTATGAATATAGAGACTATGGATGAACACATGAAGCTATAGATCAATGTATCCCCCCACCGTATAACATATATTGATGGTTATCTATAGTTATGTTTTCCAAAATATTACCTTCATAACCATGGGAGCAAAGATCATCATTGGTTCCATAGACCTTCCATCGGCTCCAGGTACCGGAGCCCTTGTATATAATGATCTTGGTTTGTTTGTTTCCATAGTTAAAGTGCAAGTTTTCGCCTTCAATTCCAAAGAGGGTGTCATTTTTGCATTCCCATTTTTGAAGGTCACTATTGGCATCACATGGGAGCAAACCAACGAAAGTCAAGTCTTTCTTTGCTGGCACTCCCAGGCAGAGCTTTGATTCTATGTTCATGAGCTGACGCTCTGAGATCCACCGGAACTGTTGGGATTCGCTCTTTGGGTTGCATATGGCGGCTGTCATTGAGTTTGTGCTCGTAGTTTGGGCACAGCGTTTGTGTTCTTCATTATAAATAAGAAATGCACTGGAATCTGCAACAAAAATCCATAAAGGTATGAGTTAAATGATGGTAATAAAGAGTGGAAACAGACATAGATTTGGATATTTCATACTGCAAATCACAAGTTTTCACACAGTGCTTTGGAGATACAAAGTGAATGACACGATATAAAAAACAATGGCAAGTCTGCTAAAGACTGCCGAAAATTCATACCATGAATTACTATACATTTGAAAGTATGTAAAGGTCAATTTTAGAAGTGTTTCTCTTTTTAGAGAATGTCAGTGGTAAGAAATACCAGAGTTTTTAGATTGCGAAAGCACATGCAAATATGACAGAATCGATGAAAAATAATATCTTCAAAAATGATCGTTATTTCGGAAACAAATATGACTTTTACATTCTCAGTAGTACTAAATTCATTTATTGGTAAGAATTTTACTTGAGTAATGTATGAATTTAAATTTTATGTATCAACAGCTTCTAGATAACTTCACAAACGTGATTCAAAACAAATACAAATACTGTACTCCATCCCTAGAAGAACCACATATTTTACAGATAATGCATTACAGATGGGTAGTACATTCGATGTAAATCCAGAGTAAGGTGATGTAGATCCAGCTCTTTACTAAATCAAAAGAAGCTTGTGGCAGGGCAGAGCAAAGCTACAAGTAGGTTCAATTCTATGATCCTGCGATGGCCAGGCGCTATCCACTAAGCTCGATGAGGCATCACTTTGAAGCAAAAGCTGGAGGGTCTTCTGCTAATCACCAATTTCTCTATGGTTTAACAAATGTGAAACATTGGGACAAACAAATTGGGGTCGATCCATGTAGCATTTTTCAAACAATGTGCATTATGCTAGATCTAACATTCGCATTTACCGAAAAGCAGCTAAGGTACATCCTCAAACTGACCACTATCTTGATGACTGTATTTTGAGCAGCAACTTCTTGATAGGAGACTGTGGGACATTAAGGTAAACTGGTAGGTACTGATACATTTGAAAGTAAAATGGCTTGTACTAGTGTTCATAGTCTATTCCCAACAAAGGGCAACTCTCTGGTAAATTGCATCGGTGGAAATAAATTAACCATGTCTTTCAACTCTTTAGGACAGAACATGTTTTGCCTCAACACTATTCTGTACTGAGCTAGGATGTTTTAAGACTGTACTGTGACAACAGCAGTGATGTCCAACAATCATGAAAGGAGTAACAATACTCCCTCTTACCAATTATGTAATCATTTACAGATGTTTATGTAGCATTATTACCAGGTAGCAGTGGCTGTAAGGGAAGACACTATACTGATGCAATATGTTTATATCATTGAACTCTGAAAGGACATTAACTAAATGTACATATTGCACACCACTTCAGTTTGTAGACTGCTTTTTTTAAACCAACAAAAATTGAAGCAAATGATCTGTTGGTGCTGGTTAACAATTGGCTAATTAGTTGTTTGGTTTATTAAGACCTTAATGTATTAAGGACATTCTGACAGACCTAATCTACACAACAATCTTCAACATCCACAAATGCCCTCACAAGAAAGGCTTTGACTTCCCTTGGAACCTTGTAAGCTAGTGTAGAATCAATTTGCCTGATATATGGTACTCTTTGTGAAGTCCTCTTTCAAAATCAATACCTACATTTTGGATTCTTTGTAATTTTCCTAAAATCTGTTTTATAATGTATAAATATAAACTACTTCCATGATTCATATGTTAATAAACTTTGAATGTAGGGCAAACATGTCTGGAAGGACAATCTAAGTCATGGACGCATAGTTGTGTGGGGGAGTATTATTTCATTTAATCATATGTAGAGTGGAATGTTTTCTCTAAAGTTTTAGTAGGGTTCAGTAAAGTCTCAAATGTGCTAGTATTGGACTGTAGAAAATTTTAAACACAGAGTCCTAGTCCCAAACCATCTCTACCGGGCAAGGCATAAACATTGCTGTCTGGTTTGCTTGTAAGCCCCAAAACCCTAATAGGCAGTCAGTGTTGCAGCCATGATGTGCGTCAATATTTGGAAACATTTCTTCAATTGTGCTTGTTGTTTAACTAGATCACAAGCAATGCCTTAATGCAAGCACAATATATCCTTTCCATTTTAGTCCAAACATAAGCTCAACTGTGTAGTTCTGGAACCTTAGGAACGCTTATCATTTTCTAGGTGCAGAGTATATAAAACAATGCATATATCCAATTGGGTTCTTCCAGAATGTACTTCTTCATGAACAAATAAACAATCCTTGCAAATATTTTGATCAATTTGTGTCCCTTAAATCGAGGTGGTAATTAATTAGCAAAAGAAAAGCTGTTCTGGTGGGACAGATTTCTTTGGGAATCATGTTGTTGGCCCCTAGGAGCTGCATGCTCTTCTCAAAGTGTTCCCACATAGCTAACGTTTTTAAAGCAGCACCTGCCCCTTTAATGGGTTCAGGCTTTTTTCCAGCTTGGAAACGCACATACAGGGCAGAAGGTTTGCTGTCCCTTACAGGTCTCCATCCATAGATTTGCAGCCAAAAACAGGGGTTTCCAAATTGTGATCTGCCCAATTATTAGTTATCAGGCAAGTCAATTTGCCACTCCCTTCTGAGAGAAAGTTGGGGTGAATGTTAACCAACCACAACAATAATGTTGCCATTCTTGTTTGGTCCAGTAAAGGTTTCAATAATTTAAACTTGAGCTCAAACTCTGGTAGCTCTGGCACAGAGTTGTTACACTTTACTTAAAAAAATATGTAAAGAATTTAGAAGTAACTAAACAGTTAAAACGTTGACAACACAACACAATTGAAATCCCACTCCAGTTTATAAAACTAGAGACTATTTGAGAACAAAATGACACAAAAATTTCAAAAAAGGGCAACTGGAAATATGATTTTTTTAAACGTTTTAAGTAAAAATAACACCAAAGAAGCACAAAAAGCCAACCACAGGCAATTTATCACACAAGAGTGGGACCAAGGTAAGGTTTAAGGCTGACTGCGATGAAGTGTGGGTCAGGTACAAGGCCTAGGTGGGTTAGCTCAAATAGTTACCTTTGGACTTTGAATTTTTCTAGGAAGTTAGAGTCCTCAGAGGGGCAAGGCAACAGGCTGAATCAGAAGATGTGGCCATTGACGATGGGTTGCCAATGGTTTAGATTTCTATTAAGCGGTCGGTGAAGGCGGGAAAAGCTCCAAGCAGGAAAAGTCTGGAGTTTGCACCCAGGAAGAAGCCGATCAAAAGCTACTCTGCATTAAGTCCAGTCAAGATTTCTAACTACAGACTTTTCTGGAAATAAGATTCCTTCAGAGCGGTAAGTTTGCGGACTGTAGCAGCAGAGGGTACAACATCATTGGATGCACATCAGATCTGAACCTGCAGGGAAGAGCGTGACAGGTGCTGTAGCAAAATCAGGCCTTCTGCTGACGCACCTTATGCCGATCAGCTTGGCAGGTAAGCCCAGGCCCCACAAAGCTCTCCAAGCATAATGCCTATAAAAAGTATCTAAGTAGTTTTTGGGTTACAAAGGAGGAGTACACTCTGATACCAGCAAAGGGTTAAGGACCTGAGAAACAGCACTTGAGGATCAGTAGTCACTCCACCAGAAGCCACCAGCAGGGTCCAAATCATATCCAGTTGAAACTGGTCAGCGTGCCTCTTTCAGGAAAGTTGGTTTCTTGTAGCTTTTGTGTCCCTCTATCGTAGCATGATGTCAGCCAAATGGCCCGTGGAGTCAACTTCCCAGTCCTGGTTACAAGTGGAAGCTAGTCCAGCCCTTTGCATTCGCCTCACAGGTCAAACCAGCAGCTGCAGTCCTTGTTCTGTCTCCTGAAAAAGGTGGTCAGGAGTGCCACATTTATGTCTCATTCTAGCCTGTGGGTGGTGGTGACTCCTAGCCCCTTCATGACCAATAGAGAAAAAGCAATTGTACCTGAATAAGAATGTCTTCGAGATGACGCTTGTAGATAGAGGAGAATGCTTCTTAATCGAGGTATGAGAGAATCTAACCCATATTATAAAATGTTACCCCAAAATCGCTATATAACACATGAATGAATAGGCCTCTTCAAACAAGAATTGGGGACTCTCAATGCTGCCTATTTAACAAATATCAAACTCATACTAGCATCATCTCTGTGTTTGTTCAAAAGTACCATAAGCGGAATTTATTTTTGCTCAACAAGCTGTTTTCAAGGGGTCTTTTCTGCATTTGTATTCAAATTGCCTTATAAATCAAAAATTCACTGTGTACAATACAATATGAAAATTAATTGTATATAAAATGTAACTGTTTTCCCAACAAAGTTAGCTGCATTTTTGTTTTATTTTGGGAAGGGACAGTTTATGGTTCAAAGTGTGCAGATGCAAATTAAATATGTTCCATGGTCACTACCCTTCCTAGGTTTAAAAAACATTATGAAATCCACTACTCCAAATGATGAAAACAAGCCGCCTGCTCATCCCTGGCAACTTCTATATCTCAAGCGTGTCATGTATCTACAGTTTCCAAAAATATATTCCATGCTTGCAAATTAACAACATTCAGGAGGGAGACTCCTGATTTTTAAGCCCAACATGGCTTTATTTAAGGTGTCTTCGAAAAAGCAGCCCATTAGACCTAAGGAGAAACGCTTTAAGAATATTTATTTCCCTGAGTAAGTTCCCTTTAAAATAAAAAATGCAGGTCTTGATTGGACAATGATTCCATGGGGCATTTCCCTGGGGTTTGGATACATTCGAGGTCCGGTTTTTGAAGGTTGAGGGCCCTGTCTGTCTCAGGCTCCCAGGGATTTATGGCAGGAGGCGTAGTAGGTAAAAAGAGAGAGATAAAGAGATGTTAAAGAAAGAAACAGTATAGAAGGACAGGAATGGAGGGAGCAGGGGCTAATTTGATCATTTTTAGCAAAGGATGGTTTAAACATTCTTGCCATGGCTGGTTTAGGTTCCAAGTCCTGCCCTAAATAAATGAGCCCATGCTCGAAAATATGGGTAGTTTTGTGCTGTTTCACCGAACATTACCTCGCTTAAACTTTGAATTTACTCGACATGGCAAACACGCGCAACAGAGATGAAGCGTTAAAGGATATAAACATATATAATTCAGTTATTTCTGCAAGATGAGTAAAATATGTTGTTTAAATTTCACCTTAACTACTTTATATACCGTTAAGTATAAAAGAACGCTAGTGGTCTGCTTTGCACTGCAATAACTCGTAACGGGAAATAGATAATTTTCGCTTTGAATAAAGAGGAAAGCTTTTGACCTAGAGATAGTTCTTCCAACCTTGGGCTTCCGTTTCTTGTCTTTTGGCTGCAGCTTGTAAAACCCAACAAAAATCTAGTGACCATCAGACATTTTGTCTGCCACCGGCAGACAATGAATTCTCCAATGAAAAACAATACAAGGAAATGTATTTTCATCTATTTTTATTAACGCCTTCGAGATACCATTCTTGGAGATAGCTGACTTTGCTTACAGTTAACTAATCATATAAATAATTTTTGGGAATCAGCTAAAAATAAAGTGATGTTTTTTCATGGTAGATACGTTGTTGGGGCCCAGTGTGGATTTTTCTATAACGCTATAAGGTTTTCCGCGCTGATGTAAAAACGAACTTTTGCAAGCAATAAATACTGAGTCACAGGGAAAGAATTTTCGAGAAGAGACACGCACCTTGTCAAATTCGAATATTTAGGCAGCTTTATCTACAGGAATAATTTAGCATAAGGGTCGCAAAGTGGATAACAAGGAGGTGGCAAAATGATGCTACGGAAAAAAAAAATATGAAACACACCCAAAGTCGGATGACATTGACAATAATGTGTCATATGTTTTCCCGGTATGAAATAAACACTTGCATGTAGATGTCTGTTACTTGTGGTGGGTGCACAGGGACATAACGTGGTTAAAATGCAGGGTCAGAGCTTGGTCAGTAAGATTAGGGGGTGGGTGAGCTTCAGGTTGGTATATCGTGATAAAATCCATTACAAGAAAGGCAGTGCAGAAGGGGAGTTTAAGGAGCGGGAGAAAGTGATCCAATTGCAAATTGTAACCACAATATTGTAAACACAATATTTCGTAAAATAGCAAACATTTCTTAGACCTTTAAACCATAGCCTGTGTAAGAGGTGTGTGGGTGTGTTTTGTCTGTGTATATATATGTAAAAATCCCGTGTTTTATCAGACTCCTCACCATACCTAACTGAGAACACCTGCACCCAAATATTTGCTAGAGAATAGATTTATTACAAGTGGGTGCAGCATTCCAAACACCTCCTGAAGCCACGCCTCTGTAAATAGACAAAAAAAGTGATTTGTAAGCGGAAGGTCTTCAACAAACACTTTTAATTAGTAAAGTTTGAAATTGTTAAATTCTGTCAAAATGTTCCAGCTCACATGTCAGTAATTTGTGAAAATACATTTATATAACTTCTAAAGCAACTCATTATCAAAAAAAAAAAAAAGTTAAAGACAGTGATAAAAAACCAAGGATTACCTGTGAGGTACCAGAAAATACATGTTGAGGCTGTGATGCTCATAAATCAATCTGTCAGTTAACAGAGGGTTGGGTGTGCGATCGGGTTGGATCAGTGTAGGACATCATGCATCTTCTTGTTTTTATTATGAGGTGATGCAACGGGAGAATGATGCGCTCACAGCAGTGTTTAATTTGAGCCGGTGGTTTCCAGTGGGGCGCACCAGCACTTATTTTCGAGGGCCGGCACTTAGGGCCAGATTTACAATGTTTTGGCACCGGGGAGCGCCGCAAGCCTTCTTGCTGCACTGTGCTGCGTCAAAAAAAAAGGGAAGGAATGTGTCATGTCTACGAGATACAGCACATTCCTGTCCTTTTGCCCTGCGCTGGTGCACAAATTGCTACCATGAGCCAACACAGGCACCCGTGTACCATGGTGCAAGGGTGCCTGCAATGCGGCGATTATTGTTTTTGTGCGTAAAGGGGCTCCTTCCTGCACAAGAACAATCCCAAGAGAAGTTTTCCTCTTTCTGTGTGTGCTGCAAAAGGCTGCACACATAGAAAGAGGAAAAAACGGGGAGAAATAAAGATATTTCTCCTGTTGCATCATTTTTACACCACCACTGGGGTAGCGTAGGGTTTTGACGCATTCCCAGGTTTACAAAACCTTGTGAATCTGGGAATGCGTCAAAATACATGGGTGTTGTGAGGGAGCACCCTCTCAACACCCAGGGAAACACCTCCCTGATCCAAAGTAAGACAACACAGCAACTTGTGCTACGTTGCCTTACTCCATATCTACAAGGCCATGTAAAGGCATACAAAAAGGCTTTACATGACCTTGTAGATATGGGTCAGCAGCTTGTGCCATCAATGCATCAATAAAAGTGACGCATCAGCTGCGCAGTCCACTTGTAAACATGGCCTTAGTTTTGTGCATCAAGCATTTACTGCGAGCAAAAGATACATATGGGAAAAACAGAGAATAAGAACAATGAAAAAACGTCACAAAAGGGAGAAGCAGAAAGCTGTAAGAGTGAGATAAAGGGGCAGGGAGTGTCTTTAAATGGATTAATGAGGCCCGAGATTATTTTATGATTATGCTGCCTTAGTATACGCACATTTAATTGCAGCACCTGCAAAGGAGAGCTTTGGGCACCGGCACGTTTTTATTTACAAATTACGCACTGCAGCAGTGTGTGGATGTGCTCACACTTATCCTTGCCTGTTCCTTGTTGGCTGTTCTCTTGCCCTTGGCGCTATGTTTTTTGTAGGGTTAGCTTCCTCTTCAAAGCTTGGCCTTCCCTCTTTCTAACATTTAGTAGACATCTGCTTGTCATCTCCATTTGCTTGGTTTTATGTTCTACGGCTGTTTGGTATTGGAGCTCCCATTCTTGCCTCCCTTGTTTATGTTGTCCTGTTATGCATGTTTGGATCACAAGGAGATATTCCAGTTGATGTAGAAGTCTTAGCATAATGTCTGAATTACTTTCCAGCATTCTTCATTCTTCATAGACCTGTTTTTCGTCATCCCATTAATTATTCCTCCCTCTGACTGATCAATACAGTGACAACCTAAATGATGTTTCTAGATCTCCTTACTTATGTGCTTCATGTGTGCAAATGTAATAACAGCGGCAAAGGGCACTATCCCTGAGGATAGATAAGGCCCTTGCCTTGTTGGAATTGGGCATGAATGGGCATGAATGTGTGGATGAGTGTGAGTTGGTGGTTTAGATATTTAAAAACAGCCAGTTTTTAAACCATTTCGCACATCAAAGTGGATGTAGAGAACCCCAAATCTTCCATACAAGTACTCTGGAGCCTACGTTTTGTACATAGAACAATGTGCCAGCAACTCAAGATTGTATTAATTAAAAAACTAGTCAAACGTGAGGCCAGTATGGATCTGAGTGTCCTTCTTTGGCAGTGCGAACTTTGAATAGTAAGAAGATCCAGTCCAGCCGATTGCAATGTCCAGTGCCAAGGACGGACGAGTGGGCAAAGCAGAGACCTTTGAATAAAACACACATTGCACAGGAAAGCCGATGAAGAGCTCGAAGGACCTGAGGCAATGTGCTGCACACGCAGATATGTTCTTATCACCTGGAGGCCACGTTGTAGATCTGAGGCAGTAGAGAATAAAGATAGGCTCAACCCAAAGTGCAGGCCCTTGGTGATGGTGGTCAATACCCAGTGAACGAGTCCCAGTGTGCGTAAAAATGTAACTTTAGGTTCTCGCGTCAAAGAAGGTGGATTTAGTCAACTGATTAATTAATGGAACAATACCTAATTCAGTGTAAAATATAATTTCCAAGTCCCTCTTTTAGGTGGAGAGGTTCAGTGGGGTGAGTTCGTAGTGGCAAAAGGCATCGGTTTCACATGTAAGGAGGTGAGTTGTTTTTAACAAAGTTTTAGGAGTAAGCAAGCCCTCCAAAGGTCAATGCTCAAGCGAAGGGGAAAAGGGCACTGAGGTCCACAATCGTTAGGTTTTACAGATTAGGGATGCTTTGCATGTTGTTAGCATATTTCTAGCAGGTGATGTTAAGCGATCTAATGAGATCTGCAAGAGGTCTGTGGTAAATGTTGAATAGGTCGGTGTTGGCAGTGAATCCATGTAGAAAACCTGCATCAGAGGAAACATCGGGCTCTCTCGCTCGGTTTACCCACATACCCCTTGTGCATGCACGATAGAAAAACGCATCTATATGCTTTATCAATGCTTATTTTTTATTCCAATTAAGTGCTATACTATGACGTTGAAATTGGAGTGTATTAGGCATCCTCGCAACCCACAACTCAACATCTAGCTATTGAATACATCGAAAACTCCTACCCTATTTCAGTCCTCTTCTTATCATCTCGGCCGCTTCACTGAATGCATCCGCTCTACCTACAATCTTGCTTGCCCCAAGTTACTTACTTGCTTGGCTTAATTTAATTGTCCTACAAATAGGCTTTGATGAGTTTAACGTAATTTGCCATTCTCATTACCCGTTCTTTAATGCTCAAAATTGTTGATGCTGCGTACTTTTACGAAGTTTTATTTTTGAGTACATTCTGCAAAAATGCAAGTTAAGGGTGAACAACATGCCCTTCACCTAGTGTTTAAGTGGTTGAATTTCAAAGCCAGTATTACAGAACAACAGGTCTACCTATCCAGCTAAAGTGCCTTCAGTGCCCCATCTCGGCATTAGGTGTAGTAACATGATCACGTCCTCATTATAAGTGTTATTTTTAAATATTAGAGATAGGACTGTAAAGTGCACTTTGGAAATAACGTTTGTTCAGTAACATTGTTGGAAAGCCAAAAGGGTTTAGAAAAAGTCCCTTGTTCCTCTGGCTGCACCTTCCAGCATGACAATGAGCTGGGAAGATCTGTGCCCGTTGCACATAGTACAAGCATTGGAAAAGTCAATAGGTCTTTCTATAAAAGGCCTAGATAGAGGCATTGCCAATGCATTTTTGTCAATTGCATGCAAACTCATGCAGCAAGACACACATGCATGCATGGCTGGCAAACCTACAGTGGGTTTTCAAATTTAGAAAACCCACTGCAAGACGGTTACTGCTGCTGATACTTGATTTCTCACCAACCATCTGCACAGGAAATGACATAACTTCTTGCCTTCTCCTTTCAGTCAAATCCTCAGAGCATTCCACCGCCGGATGCCCCTGGCAAAGGGCTAACACAGACGAGGACATTGTCTGTTTGGACCTTTAGGGACTGGAATGACCTAAAGCAAGTACAAGCTAACATATAACCATGTACCTTACCCAGCACTTCATACTGCCATCCCTCACAATTGCACTCAGATCAAGATGACAAACACTCATGTTGCATCCTCAAAACACAATCAACCTCTTGCATATCCCACTGAAGCGCCACACGCTCTCAAACTAGAGTACACATTCGTACACAAGCTCATCAATGCTAGCTGTACAGTACTCTATGTCCCCAATATTGCAGACCTCATCACCTACACAAGCTTAATATTCTTGTCACAGAAAAATGGTTCACCCCTAGATCCTTGCATACCCTGGACATCATTCTTATCATCCATTATGTGAACTGCACACATAAGAAGGGAGGAGGCCTCGCTGTCAATGAACGGTCACTTGAGTTCTGCACCCTAAGCACACTGGTGATTCCAAGGAGCTACTGACATGCCACTTCCCACTTTCCGCAACTCAGACCACCACCTCCATCTCATCTACAGGCCTCCTGGGTAAAACTTTAAGCATTAAGTAAGTGACTGCCCAGCATCCATGGACTTAACAGAGACCAGTTCTCCAGCTGGTCTTGGCCCTACAGACCCGGCTCCAGCTAATCGATATTCCTTCCTCAGTCCGCTCTCTCATCCTCTCGCTCTCTCTCTCACTCTTTTGTCACCTCTCTGTATCACTCCTCTTACATTCTTGTCCATTCCTACTCATTTCTGCCACTTTCTGTCCATCTACCTTTCTTGCTCCCGCAATGCTTTTTGTCCATTTTCACCCACTTTTTGTCTATCTCCTTTGTGCCCATTGTGCCTTTTGTCCATTTTCACCTGTTTTGTGCCATTTCTCGTTTTCCCTGTCTCTTTTATACCCACTTTACCCCCTTTGTACCAGTTTTGTGCCTCTATACCTCTTCTTCCCTTTCTGCCCATTTCATTTATGCCATCTTTGTGCAAGTTTTTTTGTCCCATTCTTTGACTGTTTTTTCTCTTTCCCATTTGTTGTCTCATTTATTGCCCCACACCTGCTCCCTTTCCCATCCTCCCTTCTCCCCTCAGTTCACTCTTACCCGCCTCCTGCGATCCTTCTCAGACATCCCCAATTAACCTCCCAGGATGTACTTAATGGCAGCAGCAGTACAGATGTGCTGCTAGTGCACCAAAGTTGTACCAAAAGTAAGCCTGTCCATGCCCATCAGTGTGTGGGCCATGTAAAGCACTAGGAACCCTGGTCTTACCACACCCCACTGATAAACTGCCTCGTTCCACTGGGCCTTCGAACCTCGATGCCAGACACCACACTTCTGCCACACCACACAACACAGAAAGAGCCTTCTCCTACCCCCATTGCCGCTTCACATACAGCTCCTCACCCACCACAACAGCACACTCCATGGCCCCACTAACAGCACCCAGCGCACCCCGCACACACCCAAACTGACACATATCCCAAGATGCACAGTCAATGCATGCTTCTCAATATCTGCTCACTGAGCAAACACACAAGAACATTCTGGGATTGTCAATGCTCCAGACCTCCTTTTCCTCACAGAGACATGTCTAAACCCGGCTTCAACATCAGACTTTGCCACGTCCATTCTGGAATGGATACAAGATCGCCAGGCAAGACCACCAACAATAATCCAGAGAAAGCATTGCTCTAATCTTGCAATAAACCTTCAGCTGTCCTGAAACGATCTTCACAAAAAACGAAACCAGCTACATGAAACATGTCAATTTCAAACTACACTATCTCGGCCAACTTTACAGTGGGTAGAACCTTAGTCTACCAACCACCAGGACTTACTGCAAATATTGTTTTTGCTTGAGCTCATTCCCCAAAACATGGTGACATTGGCATATATAAAATTGGCATATTTCATTTACTTATATGCGCCTGGTAGAGGGCACTACATGTGACCAGGGCCTGTACATTAAATGCAACTAGACAGCCTGCAGCACTGATTGTGCAACCCACTTAAGTAGCCCTTTAATCATGTCTCAGGCCTGCCACTGCAGAGCCTGTGCATGTAGTTTTGAACTGCCATTTTAACCTTGCAAAATAAACCTTTATCCAGGAACAAACCTTCTTTTCTAATACTGAAAAATCACCCCTGGGCAGCCCAGAGAGCAATGTGCAATGTATTAACAATGTATTTTAGTTTTATGTGTCCTGGTGGTGGAAAAATCTTAAATTCATTTTTCACTGTTGCAAGGCTCATCTCCCAATAGGTTAACATTGGGGTTTCCTTATTATTACATCTTATAAGTATACCTCCAAAATGGGAAGAGATGACCCTTTCATGTTTGGTGTCTCTGGAATCACAATTTAAAATCCTAACTTATGGTGAAGTCAGATTTTACATTGCAGTTCTAAAAATGCCACTTTTAGAAAGTTGGTACTTCTTGCCTTAGCCATTTGGTGCCTGCAGCTTGTCTGTGGTCATGTGACTGGTGTAGTTGCAGTTGTGTAGGAGTTTGTCTCTCTATTTAGTATACAAAAGTGATGTGAACTGTGTAGAGAATCCAAACAACCCACTATAATATCCAGATGTAAAAAGTAGAACAACTAATGCTATGTTTTTGTGGTAGTGTGGACGAGCAGTTAGGTTTATCTTAAAGATGTGGTAAGCATTTGTTTTGTGGACACACACTCGGAAGAATAACTCAAGATTAAGTTATTAAAATACTTCAGATTTTTATAAGATTTTTAAGTTATGATTTTTCAAAGTTTAGAAAATGTTCTGTTTTTGTGTGTAATTACGCAGCATATTAATCAATGGGAAAAACTTGAAAAATGCATATAAAATCAGACAATGCTTTCACAAGTGTCACCTTCTATTTTTAGATCGAGGTCTTCGAGATGTGCTGTGGGCTAGCCAGCAGAGAAGTTTGGGTGGTTCTCGATTCAAGCGGGAGCAGAGGCTGAAAGTCCTGGAGCTGGTGCACAATGGAGAAGGGGACCACTTGGAAACTCTACACAGATGGACATAAAGGTACACTTGTGGATCCCCTTGGAGGGTGGAGGTCACAAGGGGCTAGGGACCACTGGAGCAAACCTGGTTTGTCAATGCATGGGGCCAGGGAGGCAGGTGCAGCCCAGCTCGGTCAGCCCAGGAGTTGTGCATTTTAGGGCCCTTGAAGCCAGAAGCAGGACACTTGAAGGGTGGATTGCAGGTCACCAGGGCCACTCTGTGGGGTGGTTCTTGGGTGTCCTGAAGTCTCTTATCTGGTGCTTGCTTCAGAGCCCTTGAGAGCCCAGACTAGACTTTGCCTCTTGGTGTCCGATGTTGGGGGTCCAGTACCCCAGGTATTGGTACATCTCAGGCCTGAAAGTTCCAGTGCTACCAAACATGGCACACTGGTAGGTTTTGTCCTTCGAGTCTGTCATGTAGATTTTAATCAGGCTCCAGATGCGGTTCATTGGTCAGCCGCAAGTCATGGAACTGGACTTCACTAGTTGTTTGCCTGCAGTGTGCAGGAGAATGATATGTTCACTCTGAGGGAGGTTTTTAGTGATTTCCAGAAGGAAGGAGGTCATTTAGGGGTTTGTAGAGTCCATCAGGTTTCCAGGGGACACCTCAGTGGTGATGATCAAGTCCTTGGAGTAGCAGGCATGGATTGGCACCTTTTTATTGGTGCAGCAGGACTCCTGTTCTTGTGCTTCAGGTCTTCTTTGTTCCTGGTCTTCTCGTGTACATCAAATCTGATCTTTTGGTTTAGGGATATCCACTAAATACTGCATTAAGGGGGCATTAGGGAGAGTACCTGGTAGTTGCCAATGGGCCAACTACTTTAAGGTGGCTACACCCACTGAGTGACCACACCTTTTGAAAATCCAGCCAGCCAAGGTTTCCTGTGGGAATGGGTCACGTCCCTAATCCTGATTGGCTATTTTCACGCCATCCAAGATGGAGGAAAATGAAATGGGGTGGTCACCTCGCCTGCCACACCTAAGGGGTGGTGCAGACTAAGGATGGCCACTCCTCCGATCCTTGCTAGTTTCCCACTGGTTTTCCCACAAGTGGAGGCAAAATCATTGGGTGTCCATCTGCTGCTAGCAGCAGAGGTGGGGGTCAGATTTCAAAGGTGATAACAACTTCAAATTTGACTGCTGGTGGAGTGTGCTTGCCTGGGGGAGGAGGTGTCACACCTCCAAACAGGAAAGGCTTTGGGTTCTGCCTCCTGAGAGCAGAGGCTCTCACCACAGGAGTCCAGAATCATGTCTGATGGTGGCAGGCTGGTTAGGACCAGTCAGCAAGCATGCCAGGGCTGTGAGTTTTTGCAGGGAGCAGCTCTAAGGTGCCCTGTGGGTACTTTTTATAATAAATCCAAAACTAGCATTAGTGTGGGTTTATTATCCTGAGTTGATACCAAACAACCCAGGACTCAAAGAGGCCACCATGTAGGTGGAGAACTCATAATGACCAGTGTCCAGAACATGCACACTTACAGGGCAGCCTTAAGGCTTAAGTCTTAAGGTTTCACCAGGATACGGTAGGGGCATATTCGCTCATGCACACATATGCCCTTACATGCACTATATTGCACCCTGCCGTAGGATTGGGAGGCCTTCCAGAGGGGGGACTTACCCACATTGCATGCACTGTTAGTGGGCATGGCACTCTGGGTGAGTGCCATGTCGAGTTTGCAACTTTAGATTCCCCTTGTCATGCACTTGCAATGGCAGGGCATGAGGATGGTGTGGGGACTCTCAGAGTGGCACAATTAGTGCTGCAGCTCTGGCGGACCCTCTTCAGTACCCATGCCCCACGCAGCAAGGGTACTATTTACAATGGACATACAAAGATGGCTAAAGAACCAAACATAGTACAGTTTTGGGGAAAGATATATGATTCTGGGGACCTGTTTTGCAGGGGCCCAGAGGACTTACAATTTGAAACCACATCATTTTCCAGGCAAAAAGTGGTGGCTAACCATGTCAAAAGAGGCCCTTTCTCACAAGCTGGGTTTTGTGTATTCTTCCTAGCCAGCCACACACAATGAAAACTTAGGTGTGGCTCAGTGGGTCACCCTGGGCAGGATAGGTGGGAGGTGCTGGACACAATCTCACTTACACCTGAATCGGTTGTGTCCTGTCCACACAGTAAGGGGCTTAATAACCCTGAATTGTCATTGCAGCCAGCTTAGAGCCAGGGCAGGGGAGGTAGGGATGGGATCCCATTGCACTTCAAAGCCACTGTCTGGAAGTTTTGCCCACCTTCCAGAGTCAGAACACCAAGGAACAAACACTGGACCTGAGACACCACCACTTCAGTGCACTTCTGGCCATGTGGACTCTCTGAAAGGAAGAAGGACTGCTGTACTGCTGAAGAACTGTCACTCTGCTGGACTCTTGCTTTGCTGTGCTGTCATGTTGCCTGCCTTTCTGGGAGTATGAAGTACTGGACCTACATCTCTCCAACCCAGAATGACTCCAAGGGCTAGTTTATCATAGTTTGACTCTTGCTTTAGGCAAGTCTGCTGGTTTAAGAAGGACATTACTTATGTTTGTAGGTGACTATGCCTGTCCTACAAGTCACAACTGTCGTCCCAACCCTCCCAGCTCACAAGCAGTACCTCATCAAAAACTCAAATAGTAAAAGGTGATTTGTGGCAGCCTTTACGCATGAACTCAAGAGTGCGACATCTCAGGGAGCGGTGTGGTTAAACGGAGATTACCCCTTTCTCACATGAACAACATTTCTCAGTCACACACAGGCAATGAAGGAGATGCAATAAAGTTTTCAATAGGTTTCATTAGCAAAACTGCAACCTATGATAAGTTGAATGGGCTGCAATGATTAGGATAATGAACAGTGCAAGAAACAGAATTGTAAAGAAGAGAATAATTAATACAAAGACAACCACCATCTTGCAATAGCATGAAATGACATGAGATATGAAATATGTCCTAATACCATAGCATGATGAACCTAACCCCTAACCTAAAGAGAGCTTGGTGTGTTAAACCAAATTTGCCAGTACTGTGTCCATGAGAAGAGGCCCCCAACACTCGTTACCTTGGAATGAGGTCTCTAGCTCAGACTCTGTGGGGACACAAAGACTGGGTCAGCATCAAGGTGATGTGCAGCGTCAATAGAAGCTTTATCATCTGGTCTGAATCCCTATGACTATCGTCTGTGTGAAATGTATTTATCCAGATCTGATAGGAAACCTGACGAAGGTTTGTTCCCAAACAATAGATAACAAGTTACGCCTGGGATGGCAATTTTTATAAACAATTCCCTCAAAAGCGCACAAGAAGGAAAGTACCTAAAGTGAATACCTTCAGCTTGTTTATCTTTGTCGCTTGATAGTGACGCCTTAGCGTGGTGGCACTGATAACATGAAACTGAAACATTGACCTAACTAGAAACAATGCAGCCATCTTGAAAAATATAAATAAATGTGCTAAAACAGAGCGAACTAACTAGGGTAAAAGTCACTGGGTGATGGGGGCATGAGTCTACAAGCCAGAAGGCTAAGCTAACTCCTGCTTCCCATTAAAACAAGATAGGATTCACTAAAGTTGGCCGGTCTCTTGATCTGAAGTCTCATTGACATAAACAATTTTCAACCACCCTGCTACTGCCTCTGGTCCCTGCCAACTGTGAGTCTACCCTACCAAGTGGTGTCACCCCTTTCCTGGACCATTGGAAGTGGGACTAAGATGGTTCCCAGCGGAACTGACACATCCTATCAGGTGAGCTGTGCATCCTCGAGCAGATTTAAAGCATCAATACTGCTGTGTGGGTAGGACCCAGCACAGCGGACTCGCATCGCTGTCG
The DNA here is from genome assembly GCF_031143425.1 of Pleurodeles waltl. Classification (NCBI taxonomy): domain Eukaryota; kingdom Metazoa; phylum Chordata; class Amphibia; order Caudata; family Salamandridae; genus Pleurodeles; species Pleurodeles waltl. The sequence goes on from NC_090449.1 coordinate 847,399,112, forward strand.
CATCCCACACCTTGGGTTCGGTGCCTCGCCTTCGGAACCACCACTGTGTGATGCTTCCCTGGAGCAGGTCTTTGAATCTTTCATCAAAGGCAGCCTTGAGGATACTGCCAAAACTCCACATCACAGCTTCACTACTGATCGAAACTGATGCATCTCCTCTGATGCGCAACACATCTCAGAAACGGGCCCCAACAAGGGGATCCTCAACATTGATGCAACAGGACCTCAAACCTTAGCTACGCTGCTTCTCGGAACCAACGCATTGCATCGGCTGCATGACGCATCTTCGACTCGGATCCACGCAAATCTCCCCAACCAGTATTTAAGGTACTTTGATCAGCTGGCCTAATTGGGTCGCTGTAGCTGGCCAACGCTCCATTGCAGATGGCCTGAACTTTTTACTTTATACCTGTGCAATGCGACCAAAAATCCTCAGTTGGGGCATTTTTGCTTCTAAGCTCTATTCTACGGTTTATTCTTTAAAAATTAATAACTCAAGTTCTACTGATTGGATTTTTGTCATATTTGTCTTGTTTTATTTATTGAAATCTATTCTATTTTCAAATCTTGTGTGGGATCCTTTTTGTGTGTTGTTTTCACGGTTTTACTGCTTGAATTGTTGCACAAATACTTTTCACATTGTCTTCATGTTAAGCCTGACTGCTCTGTGTCATGCTCCCAGAGGGTGAGCTTTGCTTCTGCCTTACCCTGACAAGAATTTTGGTTGTTGCTTGACCAGGGCTCACACTGAAGTCAACCAACATCCTAATGTATACTCAAGATCTATGCAACAATCTACCAGACTTCTTTTGCAACAGAATCATGAACATATACAACTATTTTGACCTGCAGCTGGACCCCAGCAACTTCACTTCCAGTCTGCAAACAGAGAATACAGGAAATACCTTTTCCACCCTGGAAAGCATTACCAGTTAGCAAACTGCAGCTATCATAAGGACGATACATTTCGGGACTCCAGCATACCCTTGCCTCCACCACATTTATAACAAAGGATCCTCCCTAATTAGAAAAGCATCCACTTGCATCATTAGAACCTCCAGCAACACAGCCACCTTCCAGAAGCCTAGTAAAATATGAAACAGTCAGAAAGCTCCTAAAAAACACCCTCTCCAAATCCAGCCCAGCCACAGTTTACAAACTACTGATTGATATCGATCCTTCTGTACCCAGCCAAAGACATGAAAAAAGTCACAAAAATACACCACCCAGACCACCTCACCGAAAACCAGCTTCTAGATGCCACACAATCAGGCTTCTGACCAAACAACAGCATCAAGACTGCCCTCTTCACAGCAACATACAACATCCAGATGATCCTCAACTGGGGGGAAAACACAGCCCTTATCCTGCTTGACCTCTCAGCAGCCCTTGACATGGTCTCCCACCCCACTCTGATTGGAAGAATGCATAAGACTGACATCCAAGGACCCACCCTCAACTGGATATGCACATTCCTCTCCCTAAGAATCCACACAGTACACTTGCCCCCGTATGTGTCAAACACCCGGAAACTCATCTGTTGAGTTCCCCCAGAATCTTCACTCATCCTGACCCTCTTCAAGATCTACATGACTGCACTGACTGATGTCATCAAGATACTCACCGACACTGATGACACACAGATGATACTGTCCCTTTCAGACAAGACACCTACAACAAGAAACAACTTCATCACCTGCATGATGGAAGTGGCCACCTGGATGAAGTTCAACAGCCTTAAACCGGACAAACCTGAAGTGGTGATATTCAGAAAGGAGAGCTCGCATTAGGACTCCAGCTGGAGGCCAACAGACCTTGGACATTGACCCATCCCCGGCACTCAAGTAAGAAACCTCAAAATCATTCTGATGACAAGCTAAACATGGCCTCCGAAGGTCAACTCAATCACTACGTCCTGCTTCCACATCCTGAGGGTGCTGAACAAGATCTTAAAGTGGCTTCCGAATCGCACCAGAAAAAGTGTTACTCAAACTCTCATTACCAACAGAAAAGACTATAACAACTCACTATAAACAGGAACACCAAACAACTTCTGAACAGACTCCAAACAGTTTAGAACTGTCCCTCAAGCTCCCATTTTGCACTCCTTTAGAAATTGGGTTACTGGTTGGCAGAGGTATGCATCCTCTCCAAACAGGAACCCCAATCTTAGCCCAGAAGAAGGTGATACACTGAACAGTGGGCAATGCTTTGTTCTCGATCCTCGCAGTAGCACTGATGCGCCAGTGTTGATGCTGATGCAGTGTCCTCGATCCTCACAGCAGCGACGATGTGTCAGCATTAATGAAAATGTGCCGGTTTCACGTGAGGCAACAGCGTTGATGCATGGAGTTTGGACTGAAGCAGCACTTTATACCCTGGATTGGCACCACTTGGCAGGGAAAGGCTCTTAGATTTCAGATTCTAGAAGTTTTGTGTGTACCTGAGACTTTGAACAAACAGGAGGCAAGCCAGCAAGCCCTTCGAGTCACTTAGGTTCTGGGTTCAAGTGTTGTGGATTCAGTCCTTCTCACCCAGGTAAGGAGGGCAGATGGCAGCAGGTCAATAGAGCAAGAAAGCAGTTCTTCCATAGCATCAGTCCAGCGAGGAGCAGCCCTTCTTCCTGCAGGTATCCACGGGTCCAGAACTGCACTGTATTAGTAAGGTCAAAAGTCATGTTCGTATTCCCAGTGGAGCCTTTGAAGTAGGGGTGACTTCAAAGAAGGGATTTGAAGTGCACAGAGGACCTCCCTTTCTGCCTTGGCTCCAGATTCACTACATGGAGCTAACACGTCCTTTCTGTGTGGTCAGAACACAGAATATTCAGGTGTAAGTTTGAGGCTGTGGCCAGCTCCTCCATCCCATCCTGCCCAGAATGGCCTATCAGGATTTTAATAGCCCATCAATCACACCTAAGTTCCTTTTGGGTGTGGTTCTCTACAGGAAATGCGCAATCCCCGCTGTCACCCCACCCAGAAGTGTATTGACGACAGGCTGCAGGCATACAAGGCTAAGAGCTTGAAAATCCCCACTTTCAAAAATTGGCATTTTCAAAATTGTAACAATAAAGCTGATTTTCATACTAAAGAGGATTTATGATAACAATTCCATAGGTACTAAACAAGACAACTCTACCTGTTGCCAATCAGGAATTACAGCTTGGAGGAAAGTGGGTTATTAGTAAGTAGAGATGTTTACCTTCAGCTAGCAAATGTTCCCAATGACTAATTAGGTCCAGTCAAGTCTCAATAAATTAATCCTTGATCAACCCTTGGTAGCATGGCAAGGAGCAGTCAGGCTTAACTTAGGAGACAGATAAAGCATATAATACTACCAAAACAGCAAATAAGTATAAGACACAATACAATAAAAAGCCAACGCCAATTCATACAAATAGAGGATAGGTTTATCTTTAAAATGAGCCCAAAATGACAACATTCCAATATAGGGAACCAGAGTTATGAATATTTAAAGAATATACTGTGTTATAGCACTTTAAGGACTAAAGCACCAACTGGGCTATCTGGTCACACTGGACCCGGCTAAATGTAAAAGTTCAAGCCTACCGCAACGGAGCACGGGTCAAACACTGTCCAACATAAGTCCCACTGAAGTTTTCCCATCTCAGATTTGTGGCAACAGTCCAGTTTGCAAGGAAGACGGTTGCTGGGAGCAAGGAAAGCAGCGCTGATGGTTGTACGTGAGGCACGAAGAACTGCTGTGCTTCGTGGATGGACTGACTGTAATCTTTTGGTCCCAAGTGGTGATACTTACTGTCCAATGAGATGGTCTTGCACCCGCTTGCACTGATCCTTAGTGCAAGTCATGCAGTTCGGAGCAAATGGGTCCCAACGCAAAGAACACCCAATCTTGAATTTGAGAGCTCTGAAAGCACTCCAAGTGCCCATGACCTGAAATGTGCCTCTTGGAAGTCAGGAACTTGTTGCAAGCAGGTCTGGGAGCTCAAGTCAGTTGTTTCTTGGTTCTTTTTGTTTCTTGGTTCCTTTGGAGAGATAGGTGTCTTCTAGCACTGGCCAAGGATTCAGAAGCTCTGGATTGCCACTTGGGGGCTAGGAATCAATCTTTCATAATGTACCTGTGCAGTCCAGGAAAACCCTTGTGTAGGTTGTCAGCAGGAGTGATCCTCTCTTGGAGCTTACAGGTCACTTCTTCCAGCACTTTTATTCCTGTTGGTGATCAGGGAGTCCACTCCATTTCATTTTAATGCAGGCACGGTAATTTCTTTGTGGAACCTTGAGAGTGCAGCAGGTGCAGTCTTTATGAGTGCAGTCCTTCTGTGGTGCCGTCCAAGAGTCCAGCAGGGCAGTCCTTCTTCTTATGATGTTCCATGCAGTGATCAGAGGGGCTCCTGCAGGTCTTCCATATTTATTCCACATTCTGAGCTGGCAAGAGCGGGCACCCCAAACAGCTGGTTTCAAGTTGCCTCCCTCTGGTATGACCTCTTCCAGCTAAGTGTGGCATATTTGTGTCCCAGAAGGCACTGTTCTTCAAAAATGGAAAAATTTTCTTCTGGCTACCTTTTCCCTACACTACACTTCCAGCCCCACTCCTAATCTAATTAGTGGTGCTCCCTTTTGGCTGAGGATCAAAGGAATGGGGGCTGACCTGGACACTGTGGCATCTATGCATCTACCTTAGAAGCACAGCTTAACTCCCCAGCCCCTATCCTCTCCTGGCTTCTCCAGGAAACAGATCACCTCCCACCAAATAGCTGTATTGATTTAGCCCAAGGCTTCTTCACACCTACTCAGGGAGCAAGCCCGGGTCAGGCTGTAAAAGACTGACCAATCAGGAGAGGCTGCTACTGGGCTGCTTTAGGCAACTTTGGGACAGTAGGTTCTAAAACTACTTTCCTGTAATTGTTATAATAAATGTGGCATTGGCAAGTTGTTGGATTTATTGTAACTAGCATTTTGAGACTTTGAATGGTATTGCTAGCTAACTCCAATCAAAGGTTAGACTTTATTAAAGCCCTCCTATTTTAGCCAATGGGTCTAGCAACACTACAACGGGAAAATTACTTTTGCTGTTTTCCCCACCAGGGCATATAAAACACAGTTTATATTTCACTGTTTTTTTATAACAAGTCACCCTACCCTTGGGACATCTAAGGCAGACCTTAGGAATTACGTATATATCATTGAAAGGTAGTTTTGGACTTTGCAAGTACTTTTAATTCCAAAGTCAAATTTGGACATAGTTTTATTTTAAAACCAGCCTGCAGGGCTGGCTTTCAATTGACACTAGACACTAGTGCACATTTAAGTGCATTAAGTCCATTGGGGTCCGTAAATCTCCCTGCCCTGTAATATACTAAGGTCTTATAGTAGGGTGTCTTGGTCAATTAGAATTATTCCAATCAGCATATACTTTTAAGGTCAGAGCACTGGCCCTGAATAGCAGAGCCCAGAGCACTTTCAGAGGTAGTAGCAATCAGTATCAGTCCAGAAAATGGAGGCAACCAGGGCAAAAAAGATGACTTTCCTTCACAGCTTATTAAATGCAATAGGGAATCTCCTATGTTATCCTATGATGGGGTAGGCCTCACAGTAGTATTAAACTAATTTGGGAGTTTTTTACTACCAGGACATCTAAATCTTAAAAGTACATGTCCTTCTTTTTAATTACACAGCACCCTTCCCTATGGGCGTGGTAGGGACTACCTTAGGGGTGACATATGTAATAAAAGAGGAACTTAAGGCTAGGCAAGGGGTTGTAGATGCCAATTTGACATGGCAGTGTAACACTGATTTCAGGCTGCCAGGGCAGGCATGTGACATGTCTTAAAGTGCCTCTTAAGTTGGTGGCACAAGCAGTGCTGCAAGTCCACTGGTAGCATTTAATTTACATGCCCTGGGCACATGTAGCGCAATTCACTAAGGACTTATAAGTAGATTAAATAGGCCAATGGGTTATATGTCACTCAAACCCTGTTTAAGGGAGAGAGCACAAGCACTTCAGCACTGGTCAGCAGTGGTAAAGTGCATAGAGTCCTAAGGCCAACAAAAACGAATTCACCAGCACAGCCTGGCCCAGCCAAGTGAGCACCAAGTGTTTGAGGACCGGGGGACGAGAATAAGGGGAGGCGTTTAGCGTGGGGATTTCATATGTGCACAATTTGACAATGTACAGTATGCAGACAGTGCCTTTGTCCTGTGTCCAGCTTATCCTTATTTTCTTTCTGCTGTGATGCTACAGTACACGCCTGAGCAGGTGTAGCCTCAGAAGCAATCAAACCAGCTTTCATTCACTCGCTTGGTATGGAGCTGATTTTTACAATTTATTTCAAAGCTATCTTTAAACCAAACCAAACCATACTTTACAATCTGGTTTTCACCGAAGGTCTGACCTCTGTAGACAGACAACAATATAATAAAACAGAATATCTATTGCAGTAAAACAAATGCCAATAAATACGTCAACCCGGGAAAATGTCCATCTCATACCATTCATTTTTAGATCTCTTTATAAAGCTTTTTCCGTCTGTCAGGGCTCCAAAACATGAACTGAGTGGCTTTAGTTGTTGCTTTAAGAAAATCTCATTCTTATTGGTTCACACTTTGGATCAGGCGGAAATAGTTCTCCAATCTCCCAATTAGCTACTGACAACTAGGGGTGGTAGCCCCCTGCTCAAATACAGCTACCCTAGCCGTGCAGTGCCGCTGTCACATTTTTCCTCCTGAAGTGTCTCCACACTCTTTTTAGGGCTTCACACAAATGATAATTTTGCACCTCAATGTAAATGTCCATCCAAAATGTGCTAAGGGGACATCTTACTGACTGATAACACAGGGCTCATTACTGCCTCTGTTCTGTACTAAAGCTGCTTTTAAAGTTTCAATCTAGCATAATTGTGCAGGATATAATAGTGATCACCAAACCCAGAACAAAGAGAGCTTCAGATCAGTCCTCGGGATCTGTGTAAAAACACTTCAGAAGCTCTAGCATAAGCAAAACTATACTAAAATGCCACAAACAGAGCCCTGATTAGCAGCCGAGAATCCTAAAAAGTGGCACATGAAATTTTCTAAGCCTTGTCTTCATTAAAATTGACCTACTGCTTTTTTTACTTTTCTTGTTGACATACGTTCATGAAGGGAGCACTATTTTGTTTCTTATTGGTCTGAATAAAACAAAATGTCCATTCAGGAAAAAACATAGTATCTCAGATTTCCATAACTGAAATCACATCACCCTGCATGAAAATTGTACGGTGGTTATCCAAGTTTCAAATTTTCCCCTCCATATCTTCATCCAGTTCACACCCTGAAGGTCCTAAAAGCTTACACTATGGATAGATAAATTGACACTGATGCCATATCTACCAACTTGACTGCTTGCGGTGTCACAAGCGCACTGTCCTCCGCTGCCCATTTCCGATTTTTCACCCACTCGCATGGAGTGAGACCAGACAGAATAATGCTAGCAACAAGGACCACATCCACGGTCCTACAAGAAGCCACCTCTTCCTCTTGATGCAGCTTTTGTCAACAAATCTCCAGGTCCAATTGTAGTACACCAAAACTGCAGCACACAAACATTCTATATAGACCACTCAACCGCTCATAGGTATGATTCACATGAGAAGGGTTTAAGTATACATCTGATATTTCATTACATCTCCTTTCTACAGTAGACTACTGACCAGACAGCAGAACCCTTATCCACTCCCCAAATGAAGTGATTGGCATCAAAAGGAGTTTGGATCTCCTGCATGTCATGATACAAAGTCTGCAAACCACACTTTCTATCGCCCTTCTGCCACCCCTCTCCTCCCATGGACTGTTCGCTTAAAGTTCCCCATCACACCTTACAAAAAGCACCTATTCCAGAGTAACCGAGCATGCACACCGCACCTAATGGGTCAGAGCAATCTTCTGCTAGCCTTACCTCCAACACACACCACATACCTGGATATTGTGTGATTACAGATTCTACAACACATTGTATTCCTATCATTACAGTCTCAGCTAGATAGCGTAACATACAAAGGACAACGATTTATGCTACTGACTTTGGCTTTTTACCTTTCTCCACATTTTGAACTAACCACAGAGCAGCAGGAGAAGTCCATGCCTTAAATGTGTCCACTCTAGGAATATTTGATTGTGCTTGGTATCTTTGGAAACACTTGACAACTGCTTATGTTTCCGAGAAAGCTGACTAATTTGCTCTGATCCTCACTGCACCTGCTCTTTCTGCTTAAACCACGTTCCAAAGAAATCTAATTTATTGTTTTATTATACATGCGTTATTTGATGAGTCATGGACTATAGTTTTGGTGTTATGGTGGAATAATCTGTTGAACTTTAGGCACCAGTGCATATGAATCCTTGGGCGCTCCATTAAATTGGTTTTGCAGGTCGTTGTTCTGGCAGTTGTCTTTTATATTCTCTCATTCTCAACTCCCTCTCTTTCTCTAACTCTTATTGTTTGACTCTTATATTCTTTCTATCCTTCAACTAACCACTCACCTACCTATCTGGCACACTCGCTCTTTTTTTTTTTCGTGTCTTTCTCCTTTTATACTCATCTATCATTCATGACTTTAACAAGTTATTCTCTCTCTTTCTCCAACGACTCACTTCCCTCCCTTTCTGTTTCTCCCCTTTGCCCACCTCCTTGTTCTATTTCCCTCTTGGTAATTGTTATGTGTTGGGCACTTCATAATCTATCGCGCCATCTCCTGGTAAACAATGGGAACATGTTATTCTTGGAACTTGTTATTCTCGGAAACATCCCAATAATTCTCGCCACACAAGCATTCAGAATTAATGCTGATATTCTTTTATTGACGCGAGGCCTTCAGCAAATTCATTTTACTGCCATAAGTCAACAATCCTCCACCAGTGTTAGCAGCAACGTTTTGGCTAGGGTTAATTCATATTTTTGGAAAGGTTGGGATGCAGAGATGTAACTCAAAAAAGCAACTCATGCATAGTACCTGAAAACAACGGTTGCTTAATTTATAAATTATGAGGAGCCGGTGCTCAAAGCCCTTCTGTTAAACACGAGGCTGCTTTAATTAAATCTGCCAGCACTGAATACTGAGGCAGCATAATCCTGAAGCCATCTCGGGCCACTTCAATCCATTTACGGCCATCCCTGCCCCTTCAGCTTATCCTGCAACTTTCTACTTTCTCCCTTTATGACGATTTTTAGTTTTTCTTTCTTCCGTCTTTCACATATGTGTCTTTTGCTCGCAACAAATGCTTGAGGCATAAGAATAAGCCCAGTTCCTCACAAATAAGTACCGGTGCTCAGCACCGGAAACAACAAGCACAAACTAAGCACTGGGTCTAGCACCCCTAAAATACATTGTTACAATTAGTGCTGCGTTAGTATCAAAATACATTCCACGGGTGAACAATGATAATGTTAGGGACAAAATAAAGGCTAATGCTAACTATTGGAGGCATTTAAGGAAGGGCCTTACAGTAACCAGAAAAGGACAATTTTCTCTATCCAGTCCTGTATCATTAACAATGACCAACAAGAGTCACTCCAGAACTCTTCCGTGTTTCATTTCCTCTGCTTGGGTGTTGAGACATATAGTAACACCATTCGCCTGATGGAGACTTTTAAATTAAAGTCACATTCTCAGTGAGTCTATAAATATGGAGTGGCAGCTTTCCTGGTGCGTACAACATTCGTGAAAGCCAAAGAAGGAACTTACCCAGTTGAAGTATAGGCTGCACAAAGCACAGGAAAAACGCCAGCAGGAAGGCCTTCATGATAGTTATATCATATGTCAGTTCCCATAGATATAGGAGTGTATGTTCACAAGGGTCCCAGCTAAACCAGCTCTGCAGCCATCTGCCTCGCCTTGCTTTTGAAGGTTTATGAGAATCTTTGGGAAGATGTGGCTTCTTGGTGATAAGAAAATATCCTGTCACATGGGGTGTTGCCAAACAACAGGAATTCGCGAGTAGAACGGTGCTTACGGCGCGGATTTTACGGACGAGGAAACGCTGTCCTCGGAAGTCAGAGACAATTGAGAACTGCGGCAGATAGCTCGGGCCTGCCTTCAAAAATGTTTATTGTAGGGCCTCGGGAACAGATACCCGATAGTGTATTTGCTGAGCTTGCGCAGTTCTTAAAAACGGAAACGGCAAATGCCATGAAGCCGGACGGGGTTAAAAGACAATGGACACGTATTTTATTCGCACGAATAACACGGGAAGATGCCATTTTGTGTAGATAGTGGTGACTAAGGAGGCCTGGTTTACCCCATTTCTTGTCTTCTTTTGAGAGGTAAACCGCACACTTGCACTCCAGTTATACCCTAGGTTTAGCAAGTATCGCCTGACCGTCATAGCCCTACCTTAATGAACCCCCTGCTATTATTTCACTACCCTGCTTCAGCTAGAAGGCCGTCGCGTTTATATACAACCCTTTTAGTAAATAGATACTTTCTATTTTCGCCAATGTTCCTCCCCCCCGAGTCTCACTGTTTACTAAGATGACTATTAGTCACCAAGTAAAATTCTAGAGAGTGAATGAAATTTTGTAGAAACGAGGGTTGTATGAAACTAATTGTTAAAAAAATACTAAGGTAATTAACAGCTTACAGCCCAATTGTATACATACTTAGCCCTTTGTAACTTTCGGCCATACTATCTGTAAATAGAAGGGAAATAACTATCTGTCAATTGATTGCTCATCTGTCTTTAAACAGAGTGTCTAAGCCTCAGTGTCCATTTAGTCTAACGTGCATAACAGTATCTTTGCCACCAACGGAAGAACTAGCATTCCCCTATTGGTGCTTTCTACCCCAAACTAGATATTCCTCTGTTGGGAAGGTCTCCTGCCTAAACCTTATATAGCATGGTAGAAACTGGGTTTCTGTTTAGCAGAGGAATGCACCATGTCCACGTGGAAACCACAAGCCTAGTCAGGATAAGTCACAAACACACCCTAGGTTAACCTGTGCTCATCCTCTGGTAGCTTGGCACAGAGCTACCAGTCAGACATAACTAAAGAATCAATGTGTTAAGTACTTGTGCAACACCTCGAACAGTAAAACAACGAAAACACCACACAAAAAATGTCACACCTGCTTTGAAACATAGAGCTTAATTTATTAAATAAAACCAGACCAAAACAACAAAAATCCAACCAGTAGAAGTTGAGATGTACAATTCTACACAATAAATGTAAAATAGCTTTTAGAAGCAATAAGCGCTTAAATAGGATCTCTGGCCATGCTGGACAGCAGTCCAGATACAGAGACCAACTTGGGCCTGCTGAACCAAAGTACTTTGATTAAGGATGCATTGTCATCGACAAAGAGGCAAGGTTCAGCTGGAGCAATCCATCAGTATAGAGCAATGCGGTGGGTGAGATGCATCAATTTTCTCCATGCAACTGCGGCAATGCATCCATACCCAATGTGATGCACTGGTTCCAGATTCAATGTGATGCTGCTGCTCCTGCAGTAGGCGATGCGTCTTTTGCGATGGCGATGCACTGGACCCAAAGGCAACCCACCGAGTCAGTTCCACACAACAACTAGGATGTACTACTTCCAACACTCGCAAGAGCAAAGATATGGCAGTTCTGATAAGGGTGAGTGGGCTTTGGCCGGGACAGCACTTTATACCCACTTCCAAGGGCCCAGGACTGGATTGGCACCACTTGGCAGGGCAAGCCTTGCAGCATGTTCAGGTGCTGTAACAAGATGGGTTGAAGTCTTGTGTGTCCCTGAGACTTCATAAAAGAGGAGATCAGTCAGCTGGCCATTGGAGTCACTCCGGATTCTGGGTTATAGAGATGCAGGTCCATTACTTGTCACTCTCAGGTAAGAGGGCGGCAGGCAGTAGGCCAGCACAACAAAGCAGGAATCCAACAGAGTGGCAGCTCAGCAGAATGGCAGTCCTTGTAGCAGCATAGCAGTCCTTCTTCCTGGCAGAGTATCCACAGGGCAAGCAGAGTACTGAGTTTGTGGTGTCAGATGTCCAGTACTTATTCCCAGTTGTGTTTTTGAAGTGGGGGAGACTTCAAAGAAATGTCTTTGAAGTGCACAGAGCCCCTCCCTTCCTGCCCTGGCTTCAGTCACACTACATGTTAGATTGCAGCCCTTTGTGTGGGGATAGAACACTGCCTATTCAGGTTAAGTGTTAGCCCTTCCCTCCCATTGTGCCCAGAATGGCCCATCAGGATGTGGATGGCCTATCAGTCACACCTAAGCTCACTTTGTGTGTGGCAGTCAAGAGGGAACTTGTAAGCCCAGATGACTCTCCACCCCAAACATGTATCGAGATGGGCAGCAGCCACCAAATGGGCAAAGTAAGAAAATAACAACTTTCTAAAATTGGCATTTTCAGAACTGCAGTTTAAAATCCAACTTCACCATAAGTTGTGATTTTAAATTGTGAGTCCAGAGACACCAATCTCTAAAAACTTACCTCCTCCAGATTGGGACTCACACTTATAGAAGGAAATAAGGTAATTCCAATGTTATTCTGTGAAAGAGATAAGCCTTGCTGTAGTGAAAAATTACTTTTTGGAGTTTTTTACTATCAGGACAAGTAACATTTAAAAGTACATGTCCTGTCTTCTTAACACATTGCACCCTCCCCTATGGGTTATCCAGGGCCTACCTTAGGGGTGGGCTATAGATATAGAAAAGGAAGGCTTGGGCCTAGCTAAGGGGATATTTTGCCCGTTCGTCGTGGCAGCATAAAACTGCATACACAGGCTCTGCAATTGCAGGCCTGAGACATAGTTAGGGGGCTAATTAAATAGGTGGCGCAATCAGTCCTGCAAGCGCACAAGTAGCATTTCATTTACAGGCCCTGGGCACATGTAATGCACTTCACTAGGGACTTCTAAGTAAATAAAATATGCCAATTGGGGTTCGGCCAATGTTACAATGATTTATGAGAGAGAACACAAGCACTTTAGCACTGATTAGCACTAGTAGTCCTAAAGCCAGCAAAAACAAGGTCAGAAAAATGAAGGAGGTAGGTAAAACATTGGGGGGAAGACCGCCCTAAGGCTGTCAGGTCTAACAGAGCACATAAAGGAAAACATTCACTATCACTTCTCCCCATGTCTTGGAAAACTACCTCAAGCTTATCATTATGCACTTTCTCTGAAAGATGAGTTCTGATTTTACTTGATTCTTGTAGCGCTCCAAGGTAATTAACAAACCGTAATATTCTGCCATTCCTTATTTTAGCATTTTGTGTTACCACAGTAAAACATTAATACCTTATGCTTTAACATTCATATATGGCATGAGTGAATAATCCTGATTTAAGTAACTTGGATGACATGCATGGTAGAGAGTTTGCAATCCTCTGCCATGTATGCCAACTAGCACTGAGCTCAAAGACAGCGGCAGCACAGACAGGCCAATTCAGGCCTGGTCAGACAGGCAATGCTTTGATGAGTGGCAGGGAAGGCAGTCTTGAACAAGAGAGAGAAGTGCCAGGCTACTTGCAGTAAAACAGGCCAGGGGACGGGAGGAGGACACCAATGCCAAGGGAGCTGTTGGAGGAAGGACAAACCAGAGCACTCAGGGCAGGCGGATCAATTTTCTATGGACTGTAATGTCAAGTACTGGACTATTTGTGAAAAATGTGGGCAGGTGGTCCCACTAATTGTGAGCTCTGGGAATTTCTTGCAAAAAGCGTTAACCTCATGTACGGTTATTTTTCCTTGAAGTATTTAAATAGCCATTTACACATCCTCAGTTCTCTCTTCCTTCCTTCCCTTAGCAACTACGTTAGATTATATGGCCTCTTTGATATTATCGGTCAATTTGTTCTTTATTTGGTAATTCATCATTTTAGTTTAAATGGCCCTCAGATCTGGGTGCATATCTTAGAGAAGGGTTGACCACAGTTCACCTTTTCTTCCTGTTTTACCACTTCTGTGCACGCAAATACTCTTATTCCCTGACAATTTTGTGTGCCTGTTTTAAAGTTAGCAAATTTCTTAAACCCAAGATTCAAATCCAAGTCAATTTACATAAAACCAAAATCAGCAATTCAGTACTACTCTTGTGGATTTCGCTTTGTTACGTTTGTACCTGTCTATGGCTGCATTACACCTTAGATGGCACCTTCCAGACTACACGTATACATATACATGAAGTGTGGAGTACTATATCAAAGGTGAGTCACTTTGTAAGCCAGGCTCCTTGTCAAGTCTGTTCTGCTTTCACACCTTTTGTGTGTATGCCTCTAAACCCATGAGCAATGCCTCCCCAAAACTATCCTTGGCAAAACCAATAGGTCAGGATTTACTATGCTATATTTATACATCTTTTGTGCAGCTAAAAACACTCTGAATAACAGACTCAGAGTACTTGTGGCCTCAAAACAGTGATCTCCAATGTAAGAAATCCATTTTTTTATGTTTCCCTAGCTGCTATTTGGAAGAAGTGTGTTGTGTTTTGAGTGTCCTTCCAAATTGTGAAACTGTCTGTCTCAATAGTTTACATCCGAAATTCCAATTGCAAACCACTGAAATAGCTATTAACTCTCAACCTGGGGTGATAATAGATTTTCAAATGTTAAGGGGTGACCTTTGGGCCCCTTCCCCTTTGTGAAGCCATTTTACAGGAAGCAGATAATACTCTAGAGCAGTGTTCTCCAAACACTGATAAGTGACCCAGATTTTTGGTGAGTCATGAAAGTCCAAGCAATAAATAAAGATTCCTTTAAACTCTGTATTTAACTTGTCAAATTTGCTGAGCTTCCAAGCCACAGGTCAAATAGCAGGGTATGCCTTTGATAGATTGCTGCTTTTGAACACAGGGCTTGGTGGTTACAAACTCCTCTCAATTTACAGATGGAGAAAGAAAAGTAAAGTGAAATATGTGGCAATCTTGCTGGGGTATTAAGAATGCCAAAGGAAAGTTAGTAGGATGTAATTATTTGTAACACACAAAGAAATGTAAATATCTATACATGAACTGTACACATAGTCTGCTAGGAAAGGAAAAATGAAGCATTTTTTTTATTTCTGAAGTTTGATGGAAGCACTGATTCTAATATGATCAAATCAAGACACTTTACATGGTGATGCGCAAATGCTAAATATTCACTGCAACCCGATTTCCACAGATTATTATTTGTGCTCAGAGTAGTATTATCTGTAAAGCTGTATGTGCAAATTTAGTGACAAAATTTCAATAGAAAATATGCTGTCTGTAAATGAGAGCATGCTGCCAAAAGATGCTTTAGTTGCATTAAAAAACGATCTGGCTCATGGCCAATAAAGCTAGAAAATGTTCCTCTAAAAAGTGGGTTGTGGTCCTAAAAGTTTGGGAAGCGCGGGACCAAGGCAAACTCTCGTTGAAACTTTAGGAAATATGGCTGCTTTTAAAAAAAACTGTTACAAGCAAACTGCAACCTGTCTAATGAATATTTATTAGGCCTGTCAGTCTGCGACTTACTTGGTTCCTTACTTAGCTAACCAACCTAAAACTAGATAGTCAATTCACAAAATAAGTTTCTTGTCCCAAAAACTAGTATTGCAATTTGTGATTACTTTATTTTTCCGGAAGTATTGTATATCTGTCCTGAAATTGTCTATGTTGAAAATAGGCCTGGGTAGAAATTTGCGGAGCTCTGTTCCACGGAATTCGTAAGGGTGCAAAAAAAATCTGCTAGACTACGTGGAACTCTATGAGCAGAGAGAAGTTCTTGTCTGTCTGTGTCTGCCCATTTGCACTGCTTTTTTACATATCAGTAGCGCAATGCCTACTTCTGCACTGCAAAAGCAGTGCGAATGGCACCACGCAGTCTGCATGGGCACAGTCATTTTGTTTTAGTTGCTTTCGTGTTCTATGCATGTGTTGGGCTTGATTTTCCTATCCTAATTAAATCTTTGAAATTGTCCCCAGCCCATTCACCCACTCCTCATTTATCTTTATTTCATTACTGCGTATCTTTGTGTTTGTTTATTTTACATTTTTGTTTGTTTTTTGTGTGACATTTTGTACTTCTTCATTTTTTCCCATTACTTCCTGATCTCTTGTTTTTCTTCTTCTTTTAATTCCTTCCGTTTCCTATTTATTTTTTGCAATTTATTTTTTGCAATTCAGGGAGCGGTGGCACCAGTGAGGCTACTAGCTGCACACCTTGTGGTCACCAGCACTGCCAAGGGATGCAGCCACATGCCATTGTTTTGACGGAAGAGGTGGCGGCACTTGTTTTTTATGTGCAGTGCCACCTCCCCTCCATGCTGGTAGCAGGTGTCAGGCCTAGGAGCAGGTATGCCCTTCGGGAGCATCAGCTTCTATGGGGTATGGTGTGACGGGGTGTGCGTCAGCACACTGGGGTCCAGGGCACCCAGCAACAGTTAATGTACCACTGGGCGTACATATTGGGATGTGAGCAGGACCTGCTGTGTGCTGAAACGTCGGATTCAGTGAGTAATTATTTATTTGCTGTTTTCTATAATGCTAATATTTTTTTCAAATACCATGCTGCTCACACACAGTAGTAAGTTAAGTTTAAGTTACAAATTATTATGTGATCCAGGTTGAGCTAGCCAGGTGCTTGGCGGTACCTAATCAAGACATGCAGACTCCTCTGTTTCTAAGATAGCGATAGTCATAGTAATATCAGTGAGTTTGTGTTCTCTGTGCCTTTCTTTATGTAGCGTTTACAGTCCCAATTTTCCAGTGATATGTAGTATGCATCTATGCATTGAAAAGGGAGACTCAGTTGGCCCAAAAGGGGTTGAGAAGCAATGATCATTCATTGCAATGCGTTATTAGTTCCAAAGAAGAGGGCTTCAGAGACGGGTCAGAGAGCCCGGGATGCCACTACCAGTGCTGCAGCTGATGGATCTGCTGGCCCCAGTAAGTCCTCCTGTTAATAAAGTATTTTTATTTCCCTAACGCTTACCTCTCCTCATTTAGAATAATTTTTCCTTTTTTTTCCTGTGCCTGTCTCCTTTTATACAGACTCTTCTTCATTCTATCTAAGGTTTGTTAAATTCTTGTTAGCTTTGCATTATCCTAGTTTTATTTCTCTATATTGCATGTTTCTGTGGCTGGCTTCCTCCTGTCTGTACTAGTCTGTTTCTTCTGGTTTGTTAGTAAGCTTTCCCTCTCACCTTATATATCTTGTGTACTGGTACAGAGAGAGATTATAGGACAGGTACTCTACTTTGAAGATTGCCTGCCTGAGTAAGCTATTCAGGCATATTTTCATTGAGAAAACTTTCTCCTGCTGGTACGCCTACGTGCCAGGAGATAGCAGGCTGTCTGAGGCAGCAGTGGTTGGAGGCCATCAGAATAGAATATCAATGGCTGGCGGCTCTGCAGGGGGATGAGAAGGCAGCTGTCTTTACCCCAGGCCCCAATTCCTCCAGCTGAGAGTGCATCCAGCCTCCCAGCAGCAACAACTTCTCCAGAACCACAGGCAACCGCCTGTCCACGTCCAACCACAGCTGCCCTCCCCCCACTCAGACTGCAATTTTCAGCGATGCATCTTTCTGCATCTGGAGTGCCTGGACCGCTGGATGGCACACAGAGAGGGAAACCTTGAGGAGCTCCAGACCTGTGTGAAGAACACACTATTCTAGCCCTTTTTTTGTTTTTCATCTTGGTGGGAGGGACATTTGTTGTGGGAAGAGAGAGTAGGAATTGGCAAGGGAGTTCAAACAATTAAAGGGAAAAATTATTCTACTTTATTATAGTTTTTTGTGTTTTACTTTTACTTTGTACTGTTATGTTTTCACACAGCCTGTTTTTTAATCTGCTTGCTCATCAACGTCTGTGCATACCAGTTAGTTATAGTTAGTTATACCCATACCATATTACCTTTTGTAACTATATTATTGATGATTGAGGTGTAGAGTTTGCTGCCGTTGCCTGTATTGCCTACAACAACCTAGGTAAACAAGGATGGAATGTCAAATCTGCAACAGAAGTTTGTTACTTCCTAACTAAATTAGTTCCCTTAATTCCATAGTTCTCTTACCTGAATAGATAAAGTGAAGGCTGCTACATCTTTGTAACTTCCAAAACTCACAACATGGTTTCCCAAGGTACCTTCTAAATAATGGTGGCAGTAGTAGCAGGCTAGAACGCAAGCAAGGAAGGCATCACAACAAGCAAGGTCCCACTCCCATCTAGGTGAGCTCCAACTGCTGGATTATCCATCGCATGCAACTAAAATTAAATAAAAACAGAGTTAGAGGGTTACATATTTATATTTCAGAACCACTGAGACCAGACTACTACCACATGACACAACAGAAAAAAGAATACCTGATATTAGAACAAAAACTAGCAATAATAACTTATTTTGAGCAATGGGGAGCTATTAAATTAAAACTAAAGTTATGAATTCCTCAAGTCAGGGGAAGGAGACTCAGAGTCAGGAGTGAGGTTGACAAGGCTAAGGGTTTAGGCAACACAAGGCTGTTGTGTTGGCACTTATTGTACCAATGAGCCTGCTGGATTTTGGCAAGAGCATTGCCTGACTTATGGAGAACTGAGTTTGAGCCAACACCATATGACAACTGTCGGCCTAATTGTTTTCCGGCCTGTCAGCAGATCCTCACCTTTGCCCAAGATCAGGGGTGATCTGTGGCAACCGGGCACATGACATTGTGAATTCTCAGTGAAATTGTGGTGGATCAGATCTCAACCTTTTCTCTCAGTTACATTCATCTGATACATTCAAAGACAATCAGAAGCAGGGAATGGTTCAATAAGATTTATTGAATCAATTGCATCCCAGACAAAAGAACATGAAATGCAATAATGAGGATTATGAAATATATTAGAAGCAGAATGGTGATAAGAAAAGTGAAATACAAGAGAAGTCCTATCATACTGTCACTGTACAGGATGTGTAATTCCTACCAATGCCATTAATATTCTATGTTAGAGCACAGCAAGATAAGCCCTAATTTGCCCTTCAGGACCCCCCGGAAGACACCTTCCCTCATATCTGAGTATGGCAGTAGTGAAGGAGCCTGCTGTATATTGAGACACCATCCCCATTTAGGCCAGGGAACTGGTAGTTTCAGCGAGCAGCTGTAGCAAATTCAGACAGCATGTGGTAGTGATCATCTGACTGGAACCGACCTCTAACATGTAGGGGACAGAGAGATGTTTTTATAATAAAACAGCTAGTTTTCTGAGAAAAGTGTGCCTATGTAAAAGTATGTATGTTTCTGTGAATTGTAAGGGAAGTAGTGTACCTCTTTGTGCCGACAACCCTATCTTGTCTCAGCTTTGGAGAGAGCACAGACTGAAAGAATGTCATGCTAAAAAATGTAAATGCTTTCCTAAGTGAAGGAACAGCAAGATAAAGGAAAATAAAACATCACCACAAATGTGATTGTTTCTAAAAGATTTAAATGAAATAAAAAGAAATGTTACTAGTCTAAAGGGCACAGGCAGCAGGCCTAGTTGCTAAAATAACACGCCCACAAACATCACTAAAATGGCTTCACTACAAGGCCTGAATGATGATGTCGACAGATAATGTTCTAGATCTGAATCCCCTTTATGCATTGGTGGGTAAGTGGGGCTGGTGTAGGTTATTACTAATAGAAGATCCTGTGGTGAGTTGGTGTCGCTTTCAATGCATATGTCCCACCAAGTGGATGATTCATTTATGGTGTAAATTAAGTCAACTCAATAAATCACACACCCTGGGGAAAGAGTGTTAGGGGTTTGATTAATGGATGGGAAAGGGGATTTGGGGAAAGGTGTGACAAATACAAACACTACAGAACAACAATATTCATCATGGCGATGATGAGAAGCACACCAACATCAATCTTTTGTGGAAGGAAATGAAGAAATGATTATGACACAGTTCAGTTAGATTCAATGCAAACAGTCCTTTAGTTGCAGAGACCCAAGTTATTATTAAATATCTAAATTTTCTGTCATCTAGGTTTGACAAACTCCAAATTTGGAGGAAAGAAAGTGAACCCACACAGTTCAAAAAATTATGATTGTTAAAAGAAAAATTATAATGTATTGTCAAATTGGGCGTTGCATCTGCATTCCTCTCAGAATATCAATCTCTGTTTGGTCCCTGGCTGAATCGATATGGTAAAATAAGCATGAGTGTTCTGGAGCTTTTGCTTTTAATGCAGGCAAAGAAGAGGACTGCTGATCGTAAAATAGAAACTATATTGTAGAACGCAGGAGAAGGACAGAAGGTAAGCTTCATGAGGAGTGTACAAACTACCTTGATTCAGAGGATGAGCAAGAGCATAGGCTGCTGTAATCATTCATTTTATAAGTCATGGTAGATCAATTAATTGAGAAGTGAGAGCACAGACAAGTAGCTGCATGTCCCGGGCTGATCAATCTCACAACTATCATCATAACATTTAGCCGAGTGCCAGCATCTTGTGAAGATGATGATGTGGCACCACAAGTCAATCTCCAGTTCCAAGCAGCAGGACCCCCTGACCACCACCACATAAGAGGAGTTTCACATTTGAGTCAGCACACACAGTCAGCAGCATTTCCCAAATCAATGCACCTCTCTCCAGTCCACAGAGATGAGCCTCAGAGTCTTCATCATTATGATTTCCCTGTCCATACCTTCCTTCTTCCGGGTGTAGAGTTGAGGTGGTCCCACCCTGAGTCCTAACGTCCATCTCCAAACTCTGAGAACTGCACTGCTGTTGAAGAACTAAAAGAGAAACAGAATTTGAGTATTTTGTGTAGATTTGTGCTTGTTTACTAAACTGACTGGTCTGGTCTCTGAAGGACCACAAAAAAGAAGTGGACCCTGCAAATACATTTTGCTAAGTGTGAAAGGGCTAATCACCTCCAGGAAAAAGGATCCCCCATCAGGCCCCAAATATTGCAAATCATTATCGAGATCATAAATTGGTTGAACATCCTCCCTTACTTTCTGTGTCTGACACAACATCAGTCATCACTCACAATCACTCAATAGTATATCATCAATTATTGGTCCAATACTCACCTCTTCCAAAGTAAGTTAGTGGTAGGTACATAATTGTATTTCTTCTTTGATGCAGGAAACACATTGGAATTTGGCAGTCGTGTAAGTCAAATGTTCTTCTGGGGCAGCCCTGCTAGGTGATGAATAAAGGATAGGCATGGGAGGTCAGAAGGCAAAAATGTCCTGAAGGGGATGAGGATGCTTCTTCACTGCACACTGGTTCAATTCTAATCTGGCAATAACTGTGCCTAAAAATGGTGGCGCTGCACAAGTCAGACACAAACACAATGTTCCACTAGCTATATCCTCTGAGTCTTCTACCATTTCGAGGTTGTTGAGGCGGGTGATTCCGATGCACTGCTGAGGACAGAGCTGCTTTGTGTAAAGATGTCATCATTTTCTTCCTCATCACCTTCACCTTCAATCGTGATCATAGCCGATTCCCCGGGTACTTCACCTTTACCACCACCACTTGCAGCAGTTTTTTCAAGGTGCTCCTCCCATCGGATTGTGGGGGTCATTCCGACCCTGGCGGACGTCGCAGATTGGATGAGGCTCAGCCGCCTAAAGCTGAACTCTGACAAAACTGAAGTCCTCATCCTCGGCAACACCCCGTCCGCCTGGGACGACTCCTGGTGGCCCACGGCCCTCGGCACCGCACCGACCCCCACAGACCACGCCCGCAACCTCGGCTTCATCTTGGACCCCCTTCTCACCATGACCAAGCAAGTCAACGCCGTGTCCTCCGCCTGCTTCCTCACCCTCTGCATGCTCCGCAAGATCTTCCGCTGGATCCCCGCCGACACTAGAAAAACCGTGACCGACGCCCTCGTCACGAGCCGCCTGGACTATGGCAACACCCTCTACGCTGGGACCACCACCAAACTCCAAAATCGCCTGCAACGCATTCAAAACGCCTCGGCCCGCCTCATCCTCGACGTACCCCGCAACAGCCACATCTCCGCACACCTGAGACACCTGCATTGGCTCCCAGTCAGCAAAAGGATCACCTTTCGACTTCTCACCCACGCACACAAAGCCCTCCACAACAAGGGACCGGAATACCTCAACCGACGCCTCAGCTTCTACGTCCCCACCCGCCTCCTCCGTTCCTCTGGCCTCGCACTCGCTGCCGTCCCTCGCATCCGCCGCTCCACGGCGGGTGGGAGGTCTTTCTCCTTCCTGGCAGCCAAGACCTGGAACTCCCTCCCCACCAGCCTCAGGACCACCCAGGACCACTCTGCATTCCGTAGACTCCTAAAAACCTGACTTTTCAAGCAGCAGTAACCCCCCCCCTTTCCCCTAGCGCCTTGAGACCCGCAGAGGTGAGTAGCGCGCTTTATAAATGTTAATGATTTGATTTGATTTGGCGGTAAAACCCGCCAGGGCCGTGAACGACGGAAAGCACCGCCAACAGGCTGGCGGTGCTTTCCTGCCCATTCTGACCGCCGGATTTCCCCTGGCTGGGCTGAACCTCCATGGCGGCGCTGCAAGCAGCGCCACCATGGGGATTCCGACCCCCTTCTCGCCAGCCTGTTTCTGGCGGTTTATACCGCTAGGAACAGGATGGCGGGAACGGGTGTCGTGGGGCCCCTGGGGGCCCCTGCACTGCCCATGCCACTGGCATGGGCAGTGCAGGGCCCCCCTAACAGGGCCCCAGCATGATTTTCACTTTCTGCATAGCAGACAGTGAAAATCGCGACGGGTGCAACTGCACCCATCGCACCCCTGCAACACCGCCGGCTCCATTCGGAGCCAGCTTCTGTGTTGCAGGGCCTTTCCCGCTGGGCCGGCGGGCGCTCCCTTGGCGGGCCAGCGGGAAAGTCTGAATGGCCCCCGCGGTCTTTTGACCGCAGAGCAGCCAAGTGGCGGCGTAAGTTTGGCGGGCGGCAACCGCCGCCCGCCAAACTTGGAATGACCACCTGTGTGATGTTTTTTTCATATGGGTCATCTGCCCTCCAGTACCATAGTGTGAACAAGGCTTACCTTGACAAACACTTGTGTGGCAAATGGAGCATATCACAGTGTTATCCTCCTGCTTGCTAATCGTAAAACAAAGTCCTAAGCTGTGGAGGAGAACTTTCTAAGGGTGCCAGTGCCTCAAAAAGCACTGGCGGAAGGTGGGTGTGTCATCAATTGCCTCTCTGAAGTGAATATTTGTGCTGAGGTAGGGGTGGATACAGGTATCAGCAGGCACGTACAAAGATTTGAGATGGTGCTGGCAGTAGTAAAAGTGCCACAACCCTCACAGCAGGTTGAATAGGAGGGGTAATGTTGGTCTCCTCTGGGCCACTTTCATGCCAATAATTGGATCATCATCCTCCTCAACCCCTCCATAATTCCAAGGCTTTCAGGAATTTTCCTTTTCCCTTGCCTCTTCTGGCATGTCTAGGACTCTGCTGGGTTACAATCCATGTGCAGATCATCAGACGAGGTGCTTGAAGAAGGTGGGAAAGTACACTTCCTTTTTCTCGCTGGAGACATAGAAGACAATGATTCTAAAGGAGGAGGACCTTGCTCAGCAGAAAGCTCAACCTCCTGTTCTTCTCCTACTTCAGGAAGATCTATTATTTTTGGTTGCTGCTGTTGTCCACTTTGCTCAGTTTCCTGAAATTATTGTGTACTACTTTGTGAAGAAACAAATTCAATTTAACGTCACTGCTGGTCTGCATCACCTTGATTTCTCTGGCTTCCTGGCTGACAAACATGGGCTTGAGCTTAGGTTGGGGTGGTGCCATTGATGCAGGAGTGCTGCACCCAGCTTGATCCTTAGAGGTTGGCGAGGCATGCACAATTTTCTGGAAAATGTTTTTGGTCAGCACACCATTGGTGGAAAGATGCTTCTTGTTACTGGCCACTTGTGTTGGCAGCATCTTTCTTTGGGGCCATTCTGAAGCTGTCAGTCGTCAGTGGCACTCAGCTGCTCAAGAGGAAGAGTTTGAATAACATTTAAAAAATGAATGATGCTGGTGTGTATGCAACTACTATGGAAGGCAGAGTGTCCAGGAACAAAACAGAATAATGCTTAAAAAATGAATGCTGTTGTGCAGCTGTGCGCCATGGCAGCGTGGGTGTGGATGGATGGAGGCAAAATGCAAAAAAAAAAAGAAATTAAAAGAATAAATGCAAAACATATAAAGATAATTTAAATAAAAAATAAAATATAAAAAATCAAAAATAAAATAAAATAAAAAAATCAAAAATAATAAATAATCAAAAATACATTGCTGGTGTACTACAGGGCTATGAGAAACCCATTGGGAGGCAAGGGGGTGCAGGAGAAAAATACAAAGCAATACATACCATATAAAACACTGTTCATCATATATATATATATATATATATATATATATATATATATGTGTATGTACATATATATATATATATATATATATATATATACTACAATGATCCTCAAGCATATTATTAAACTGATATCAGGGAACAGTAAAAAATGAACAAAAACAAAAAGCCATATCCCTCTCCTATAAATCTCTCTAGAAAATGGCTTTGAAAACTGGAATTAAAGGTAGCTGCACAAAATGGCTGCCGGACACATGGACAACCAACAACAGTGATCAAGGAGGGATGGAGAACAAAGAACACATGCAAGCATACGGCAAAGCATACTCGCTGGCTGCACAAAATGGCAACCAGCCACATGGTCAAACAACAGCAGATAGCAAGAAGGCATGGCCACAGCAAAGAACTCCTGCAGGCCTATCGCAAAAGCACATTGTCTGTCTGCACAAAATGGCCACCAGTCACATGGTCAACTCAGCGAGCAGAGTGAATCTTTCCACCCACTCCTAGTTGAAAGCACACTTGCTTTCAATGCAGTTATGATTTTCTTTTTTTCTTTTTATGTCAATTAAAGATCAGCTTGCAAAGAAGCTTTCTTTATTGTACGCCTTTTGGTTCTCTAACAAGAAAGAAGGGCTGAACTATAATCAAAGTTCCCTTGCAATGCATCCTTTATTTCACACAGATACAAAATGAGAACATTTTGGTGAAAACAAAGGAGCCACCACTATAGGGAGCATTTTGTTTGTATGAAAGTAAAAAAAAAAAGACATGTGAGCAGTGAAAGAAAACAATGAAATTAAGGGGTCGTGGGCGTTACAAGGAGTGACAAATACAGCAAAAGGTCAAATAATATAAACAATGATAGGGGTTGGTGGGTAGGAGTGACAACCTTCAACACATAGGGGAAAGAAACAGAGGTAGCAAGATATATAGAGAAGCAGGAGCAGGGAGGTGTTTTTTTTTTATTACACACAGGGCAAAGTGTAGTGGTTGAGAGGGAGCAACAAGATAGAGGGGTCAGGGTATTATGTAAGAGCTGTATTTATATCATGACTCTCTCTGGCGGGTTTTTGAACAAAAATACAGCTATGAACACCTGGAACATCAATGGGGTGCCACTAAATCTCCTTTCAATAAAGTTGCCAACATGACAACACTTAGCAGCTATCATAAAAAGATCAAAGCAGCCAGTAAAGCTGTATTTAATTAAAACAATGAACAACACAGGTAACTCTTCAGAAGAATTTTTTTAAAGGTTTGAACACTTTTTTACAACTTCGTGCTTGTTCCATACCGAGTTCACAAATACTTTGTGATTCCTTCGCTAATTTCTTACAACAAGATAGACACTATCTCCCTCAACTTTTTGCTTGACCAAGATCTGCAGGAGGAGGTGCCGTTTTTAATCCAACTCCCCCAAATGTTGCTGATACCCTGTTTTGAACCTTGCTCTTTGGAGCAGGTACAGGAGATGCTGCTTGGCGCAAAATCTAGTTCGCCTGCAGACTTATGTCCCCCCCGGATTACGTCCTGCAGAGCACAATCCATCGCCCCATCAGTACTGGCTCTCCACAACCTACCACTAGCCTCTGCCAAAAGTCCAGCAGAATGGAAGTGTGCCTTGGTATCTCCAATATTAAAGAAACCTGCTATCAATCCTGAAATCTTCTCCAACTATCGTACAAGGTCTCTGCTTCCTTTGTTATTGAAATTACTTGAAAGCCATATAAACAGACAATTGGCTGCCTTTTTGGAGTAACATTAGAATTTGGACCTCTCTCAATGGGGCTTCAGAGCTATGCACAGCACAGAGTTCACACTAGTGACAGTTATCTATACCATCAAACTTTAAATAAATGCAGGCACACCAGTCATTCTGGTTTTACCAGATTTGTCTGCAGTCTTCGATACAGTCTCTCACTCAGTCTTAATCCGAAGACTACATGGAGCAGGAATATATGGCAGTATGCTTCATTGGCTCAGGGACTTTCTTAAAAGTTGGACCCAAACCATCTGTTTAGGTACCTTTGTCACACACTCTATCAGTTGATAGCAGAGACCCACAAATTCCTTCCGGAGCCTGGCATTATTTAATGTCTGTTAGAAATGGGGTCGCTATCTAGCAGTGTTTTGCATCCTGTTCACGTAGGGACCCTCACTCTAATCAGGGTAAGGGAGCCAAACAGCCAAGATAACCCCTGCTCACCGCTTGGTAGCTTGGCAAAAGCAGTCAGGCTCAACTCAGAGCGAATGTGTAAAGTATTTGCACACACACACACAATAACATAGTGAAAACACCACAAAGGTACTCTACACCAATGTAGAAAAATCACCAATATTTATCTGAGTAAAACAATACCAAAACAACAAAAATCCACCATACACAAACAAAGACACAAATGTTTAAAGATTAAGGGGGTCATTATGAACACGGCGGAAACAACCGCTGTGTTCATGCTGGCCGCCACTGCTGACATGGCGGGCCGAACCGCCATGTTCAAAATGAGGGCCTAAATCTCAGTAAAGTGTTTATAAGCAGCATAGCTGCAACTGGAGCTATCACGATGTTTGGACGGAGTTGTTCCCAAAAGTCCAATGCCACTCACGGGGAGTGTGGGCCGGTCACGGAGTTGCACGGACCCCAGACACAGTACCTTTCAAAATGATGAGGAACAAATACATTACACATAGCCTGGGCAGGTGAGGCATCACTGGAGCTGGTGCAGCGTTGGTTCCTTACTGCTACTGGGACGTGAGGCGTTGTTGGTTCCTTACTACAAGGCAGGGGAGGTGAGGCATCGGTTTCTTATAGTTGCAGGGGAGGTGATGTGGCTTCGGTGGCGAGGTATCTGTTCCTTGCGATCTGATGTGGTCGATGAATCCAGCAGGTAAAATAGGAGCCATCGACTTGGTGGTGTCGAGATCACACCACCAGGCCATAGGTACTGCAGCCCAGTTGGGTGTCACAGATTTCAGTGACTCTACACTCAGGCCTCATGCTCTGGTGGGTCTTTAGAGGCACTGCAGCAGCATTCAGAGGGGACCACGGCTCTGGTCTAGTGTAGGCAGCGGCACTGATTTGGACAGCAGCACTATTACGGAGTCGCTCTGGAGTTGATGTACTTAGTTTCTTCTTGGCTGCACCAGAACTCACTCTCAAGGGCCCAGGAACTTGATTTGGCACAACATGGTGGTGAGTCAGGATTCTCAACAAGAGAGTTCAGGTGCTGACAGATGAAGTCTTTGATGCCCCTAAGACCTATAGGCTCAGGGGCATCACTCCAAGCCCTTGGAAAACCTTTGGAAGCAGGATGTAGAAATCAAAGTCCAGTCCTTTCACTCCCAGGACAGAAGCAGCATGCAGCAGGCCAGTACAACAAAGCAACAGGCAGAGTGGAAGTCCATCCTATGACATCTAGCTCTTCTTCTTGGCAGAATGTCCCTAATACAGAAGTGTTCTAAAGTTGTCATCTCAGACATTTAGTACTTATACTAATTTCTGCCTTTGAAGAAGGCAAACTTCAAAGGGAAGTCTTTGTAGTGCACAAGACCCTGCCTTTCCTGCACTGGCCCCAGACACACTCAACCGGGGTGGAGGATGCTTTCTGCAAGGACAGGCACAGCCGTATTTAGGTACACGTGTCAGCTCCTACCACCACTTTAGCCCAGGAAAACCCATCAGGATATGTGGGGCACACCTCCGCTCCCTTTGTGTGACTGTCTAGAGTGAATTCGCAAACAGCCCAACTGTCATCCTGACCCAGACGTGTATTCCACAGCCAGACAGAGGCACGTAATGGTTAAGCAAGAAAAGGTCCACTTTCTAAATGTGGCATTTTCAAACAATTGTGACTTCAGTGACCCTCAAACTCCATATCTCTATCTGCTCCCAATGGGAACTTACACTTGAAAGATATTTCAAGTGAATTCCCACATTAACCTATGGGAAAGATAGGCCTTGTAATGTGAAAAACAAATTTAAAAGTATTTCACTAGCAGGACATGTGAAACACACCAGTAAATGTCCTAAGTTTTAAATACACTGCACCCTGCCCAGGGGCAGCCTTAGATCTACCTTAGGGACGAACTACATGTAGTAAAAGGGAAGGTTTCGGCTTGGCAAGTGGGAGCCCTTGCCAGGTCGAAATGGCAGTTTAAAACTGCCCACACAGACACTACAGTGGCAGGTCTGAGACATGAGTGCAGGGCTACTCATGTGGGTGACACAATCAGTGATGAAGGCCCACTAGTAGCATTTGATTTACAGGCCATGGGCACACACCATACACTATAATAGGTACTTACTAGTAAATCGAATGTCAACTTCTCATCTCCTGTGGGCAAGACCTGGAAGTGGTTAAATCTCAGTTTGCTAGTGGCATGAGAGAAGTTATTGATTGGATGACCTCCAACTGAACAAAAAAAAAAACACAAGATGAAGCTTTTTGGCAAAGCACAGGAGCTGTGGTCGCAAACTGGTGGCCCACAGAATTGAGCTTTGCCTCACTCCCAAAACAGGTTAACAGGTTGTAAAGAATCTGGGTATTAAGCTTGACCAAACCCTCACCATGAAAGATCATGTTAATACTATCTATGGCTCTAGTTTTGCACTCTGAGCCGCCTAAAAAAAAGTCTTCCCTTGGCTCTGTTCTACTTCCAGAAGGACCCTGGTCCAGGGACTAGTTACTAGTCACCTCAACTATGGCAATGCTCAACCTGTGGCAGTCAATGACACCTTGCTGTCCAAGCTGCAGGAGGTGCAATATAGAACATATAGAACAATATAGAACAGCAAGTCTGATCTGCAACCTCCCCTCACGGTCCTCCTCTGCTCCTATCTTGAAAGCCTTACACTGGCTGCCCGCCAGAAAACATACCATTTTCAAGCTTTGCTACTTCACTCACAATGCTCTCAGGCACTCGTTATCCACCTACCTCCATTCCATCAACTATTACCAACCTACTTATTTGCTCGGGTCCACCTATAAAGCAATTTTAAAGATCCCACGGATTTGCACTGCCTGATTTGGGGGCCGTTCTTTCTCTTATCGTGCTCCATTCCACTGGAACAAACTCCTCTCCACATTTGTTCAGGTCCATACCTCTACAAGTTTTAAAAAAAAAACAATTGGGTGTTTTAATTTGTCTGTGCTACTGCTGAGCGCAAGTGCCATGATACTCCTTCAGGAGTGAGTCACCACTCTTCATAAAAGTAGATAACATAACGTAACAGGGGTTGAGAGGTAGTTAAGAGGAACATCATATATGGGGAAAAGAGAAGCGGACACATTATTGGGAGGTATAAAGGTTAGGGACTAGTGATAGGAACTAACAAAGGGAAAGGCGGTAGTCCACGAGGTGGAAAGTAGTCCATCATACTTTGCAAGGAAAGCACTTGATTAGAGGTGGAAAGATACCCGCAAACAGCCAACAAAACTAGACAACGGGTCCTTACTCAACTACGCTGAGGCAAGATGTGATTGACAAATTCTCAAGCCAAGGGTTGAAAGAGGCTGGTTAAAAATTCACAGCCCAAACTCCTCTGGTGTGGGTGCTCTCAACAAATACATTTAACCCACAGAATATACATTCAGTCCCTGTACCCATGGAATGGACTGATACTCTAACAGATATCAAGGCTGCAACCAACATTCATTCAGTTTTATTCAGCTTGTGTGCACAAAAACCCTGTAGATTCATACTTGGCAATCTCTCAGAGGCAGATGTGCTAATATTAAATGCATGGCAGTGCAGCACCTTAAGCTTCTGCACTGGGCTGCGTGAGAGGGAAATAGTAGGATAGTGTATTATTTAATAAGGTATAGCACTGCTGCTTTCTTCACCTAAATCACAATTTGGCTGCCTCATACCACTCAAAAGCTTTTGCATTATAGTGCAAGGATGTGGGCATTAACTCATTATAGGTTTTGTACTGGAAGGTTACCACTGTAGCAAATACTAGGCTTAGGCTTACTTTAAAACGTTTTCTACTTTGTGTATGTGTTTTACTGTTCAGCACACATGAACAAGGAAAAAAACATTTTTGTCCTTCTACACACCTACCTCGAGATGTATTTGTTTTGGAACTAAGCCCTGTCTTCAAATGTTAATATCTAGAACTTTGTGCAAAAGAGGATGGGTAGTTCCATATAAACAACAGCTGTACATCACCCTTGAGATGCCCCAATGCTGCAAAGTAGCGCAAGGCAACTCTTAGGAGTCAAACCAGTTTTGCAATGGAAAGTAAATACCAAATTATCATATTGGACCGGGTTGCATTGCTTTTCGGTGGCATAGTACTAGTGCACCCTGTTGATAAATTTGACCCATATTCTATAAGCATTGTTATCATACAGCTTTGGGCACCTTGTTGTTTATGAGGTCTATTAAATTGTAACAAACACTTTCACATGTAAACATTGATTCTCACATCCTATGGGAATATGCATACATTTTATTACAGGTACTAGGGGCCACATGTATGTACCTTTTTTACTTGTTGCAAATGTCCCGATTCGCAGACTCGTCCCTTTTGCAACGAGAAAAAAGCATTTTGGTATGTACAGACCCTATTTTGTGATTCAGTAATCTATTTACCGAATCGCAAAAAGGGTTTGTGAGTCGCAATTAGGAAGGGGCATTCCCTTCCTAATTGCAAGTTGCAGTGCAATGTATGATTGTTTTGTGACTGTGAATGCAGTCACAAAACAATTGCAGTTAGCACCAGTTTCAAATTGGTGGTAACTCATTAAAAAATGGGAATGGGTCCCACGGGATTCCCCTTTGTGAAAGGTAGCAAAAATATTTTGTCAGAGCAGGCAGTGGTCCCTTTGCTGTTGCCATTTTGTCTTGGTAGGAAGGTACACAGGCCCTTGCTCTCCCATCACCCTCAACCCTCATGTTCCCTTTCCTAACTCCCACTTTCTGACTTGTCATCCACATGTATTCATTGCTTTTCTCCCATTCTTTTTCCACCTCTCACTCTATCATCCCTACTCCCCCACTGTTCCCTCTCATCCTCACCTTCCTCTCATCTTGCTATTTTCAGGGGCCTGGGAATCCATCATCCAATGCTTTGCAATCCCTAGGTCCCAATACTGATTTTACTCAGTTTGTCTGCCACCAACAAGGTCCAGAAATTGTAGTGTCATTCAGGGGTGGCACCTGTGGGACAAAGCGGTGGGGGCACAACAACATGAAGAAATACAAAAAAGAAATTGATCTCTGCTGCTGCTTTTGCTGCTCTTCAAGCTCCCGCTCCACTTGCTGCAGGCACAGGCTCCAGCCTGCGTTTTAACCGATCCTAACTCTGCTCTCGCATGACAGCAGAGTTAAGATTGGCCAGAGCACCCTGGCTTGGCTCTCCAAGGCAGAGTGGGAGTGTCTGTGTTCTCTCTCCAACCCTGCAACACAGTGCCCGGGTTGGACAGAGCCCAGCGCGCATGTGTTTTTGACCGCCTGAGATGGCCTGCCAAACATACATGTGCACTGAAGGGAGTGCTGTGCACTCCCACTCTGTCCCTGTCATCGCTTGTGACCCCGTCCCCCTGGAAAACCCCTCCAATAATAAACACTGTTTATTATCATTTTTATTTTTCATTTTGCAGCTTATGCTGCTGGTGGGGGGGGGGGTGACGCTCTTCCGCCATAGCGGAGGAGTCACACCTGGTGTCATTGCGACTTCCTGTAGCATAATCATCTTAAAGGGTAAGATGGTCGAGAGAACAACATGTGCAGCTCGAATGCGGTTTATAATTACCCACAACTCTTGTTTTAAAACTTTACGCTGCAACTTTGTTGACTATGTGTGCATGAACTGTGCATAAGTATGGTGTTGCTGTGTCTCCTAGGATTGCTGTGCTTTAAGGCTATACAGAGACAAGGCTGTTATACCTGGGAATGTTATATGTATAGTGTTATGCTGCTGCATACGCAGTATGTTGATATCTGGAATGTTTGTAGAGGTTCTGGGGCTATGATTTTCAGGGTGTTCTTTGGGAGTCATTAGCTCTGGAACCTCTTTTCTGTAAGGTGAATCACAACTGTGAACTCTTTGGAATAAACCACATTTTACACTGGATCTTTCCATTCACTTCCTGTATATTTGGCAACACGCTTGTCGTGATCAGCAAATTTTGTTAGATGGCTGGGAGCTCACAAAGCTGAGAACACCATCTGCTACATTTCATTTGGCACTGCTCGATTTGGTTTCTATTCCAGGAAGGCTTGCCAATGAAACTATAATCCTATTGACTTGGGAGGCAAAAAATCGAGATGGGAGACACATTTCCTTTTTCTGTACTGTGCTTCTGTTAATTTACCTTTGTGAGCTGACCCACACACTGTGCATGTGATTCGCCGTAGCATGTGACATTAGGACGTTTTGGCTGCCATCTTGAATTGGGCTCTCTATGTGTGTAAATTGCACCAACGTTATGGTGGTCATTACGAGTGTGGTGGTCCCAGGACCGCCATGTTGGATGTTGTACAACCAAGAGGATGGCGGAGAAGACCCCCACATTATGACCATGGCAGTATTCCAGAGTGCAGCCAAAGCACCGCCGGCAGCTCCACTGCGGTCTGGTCGCCATGGACGACAGTAGCCACTTGAAGGCAGACAGAGATCATGTTTCCACCGGACAGATTACGAGGTTGCACACCGCCAAGGTATCTCCCGTGGTCACACCACCATGAAAACCCAGGCAGAGACCAACTGCATAAAAAGAGACACCCACCGTCAGGAAGCCATACTCATCCGTATCTGCCATGGACCCAGAACTACACGTTTTTCCACTGCTCCTGCTCGCACAAAGACTTTGGAATCTGCGATGACGACGACAACAGCAACCATAAGTATACACATTTACCTGTTACTGTTGTATATTGTACATTTTTGTACACACACAACACACATTCGGGAAGGGGGTACGAGGGCAACACTCACACGTAGCTGCACACAAACATGCACACTCAGAGACAGCCACACACACACGCATACACACAACAAACAGGGTACGGCCACCACACACACACTCATCAATATACAAATGTCACAAACACACACAGGTGCCCACGGAAACACTGCACAGGCCCACACTCACACCATACCACACAACACCACAACAGATCACAAAAACAAAACATCCACACCATCTTCAATCACTTGGCAGGGACCCACAGTGGACCTTACCCAGGGACACATCACACAGACTTCACAACGTTACAGCAACAGGACAAACGCACATACAAATACACAATCAAACCACTTACCGAACGACCTACAAAGAACCCAGTGTCCGATATTTCATGCACATAACACTTACACAGTCAATGCACACAAAGTCACACAACACACCACCAAACACATCACAACAACACACAATATCAACACAACTAAACGCCTTGAACTCACAAATGTACATCACACAACACATACCCTATCACCTTTGGACAAAATAACTGGACACAACCTCACATACTACCTAAACAACACACGTAGCCCATGCAGAACACACACACACATACAGACACACAACTAATGTCAGCCCGGGAACAACTACATACTATGGAAAGAAAGCATAACAAAGATGTAACCAGGAAACCAACAACTGGTTAGTCCAAATTATTATTTGTGGCATCACATTTTAAAAACAAAGGCCATGGCCAGTCCATTTGAATACATGACACAATGCGTGCACATACATGTGCCCCAAACTTGACTCCTGACTGCCATGTTACCTCCACAGCAAGGTGCGTCTATGGGGCAGGTAGGCACCTCACTGGTTAATGGGGGGGTGGAGGGTAGCCTTTTGGATCTTGCTTGGAAGGGTGGTTTGGGCTTGGACTTAGGTTTCAGGGAGGGTTGGCTTTTAAGTGAAGGGATAGACTTCTTGGCAGGGGGAGGGGCATGGGAACTTGCGGGGGGAATGAGAGGTCTTGCAGGTGGAAGGACTGGACTTGGGGAGGGACATAGCATGTTTAGGGATATCACGGGGTGGGAGAAGAGTAGGGAAAAGGGCGAACTCCAAAAGGAAAGTTTTCTTAGTCACACGAGGACAGTCATAGTAAAAGAGTTTGGATGTGGAGGGACAGGGAGTGGTTGTATGAGGTGTTGGTGTGGATGTGTTGGGTGCATGGTTGTGCAAGGTATGCTTGTGGGTGGTGGTTGTCGTTTGGGTGGGTGAATGTGGGCATTTATGTGTCTTGGGAGGAGGAGGGTGGAAGGGCTGGGAGTTGCCTTGGTGGTTGGGTGAGTGTCTAGTGGGGCAGTGACTGCAGGTAACGTGAATGTGCTGCATATAGGTGTGTCTGTGGTTGTGGGTTCTGTGGATGTGGTGACTGGGGTGGATGTCTAAGGCTCTGCTGTGATGCTGAATGCATTACTCTGTTGGACTAAAGATGCCAGACTCTGGGTGGCATTCACGATGGTCGACTGGCCCACAGAGATCAACCTCAGGAGGTCAATAGCCTCCTCCCTGAGGGCAGCGGGGCTGGCTGGGGCAGAGGTGCCTTCAGCAAAGGAGACACATACCCTCTTGGGTCAGTGGGCATGGCCAACTGAGTGGGGAGATACAGGAAGGGTAGTGGTACTAAGGGGGGTGGCGAATTTAGATGGTGTTGTGATGGTCCCAGATGGGTCTGCCACTGCCAGGGTGTGTCCACTGGAGGAGGATTGCAATGATGAAGAACTGGTTCCAGCCTCCCCCGTGGCACTCCACTTGCCCTCCGGGCCACTGGGTCCCTTGGTGTCAGTGGTATCAGCACTCTAGGTCCCATGGCCAGCAGCTTTCCCACTCAGATGTGCCCTGTCTCCTTCGCCTGCTGATGCACAGAAAGAGAGAGAGGGGGAGAGGGTCATCACATTCTTAACATACACATACATTACACAATACACAACAATAACAACACATTTATGTCACCTAAAGCCCCATATAGGAACCATTTAGATCCTACATCATGTCACAACTACATACGTCCAACATTCCCATATGACCACAGTCTCACCCACAACATAAGCCAACCATCTGACCACTACATAACCAATCCATCAATTCAGCAGTAACTCCAAAAGACCTCACACAAGATGAATTGGCTACATCTAAAGTCTCTCCCCATACAGATCAGCACTTTGTATCAACCAACCATTCTTAGTAAAGGCAGTGTACTAACAACGCAATTTCATGGCTCCCCCAACTCCACTCTTGCCCAGTCCATCACCAGTCGTCATGTTCCAGGAAAGTAAACTCATCTCACTTTAAATACAACATAGCATGTTGCTTTGCAATCACATACCTAACTTGTGAATCTATCCGTATCTTTCACAATGTCAAATACCTCAGATGAATACACTAAATCTGGCATAACCAAATAGTGTGCCTCACAAAAGTACCATAGTATGTAATTGAAACATCTATTCAAATACTATGAAAAGATTTGTAAAGAGTATATGGACCCACTTATCTCGCTCATTGACACATAGACAACAATTCTATGTCCTACAATAGGGGGCCTACTTAGCACACTGGGTGCAACCACAGATAACCACAGGGAGCCTACCAACACCTCCAATACAAAGAACACCAAACAATATGCATGATGGCCACATACCATTCCACTATACATGCTGATTAGAAACCACTACATTACAACATCTAAACACCTACCTCACTAACACCTGTACAGACATGTGAATCTTTAGTACAGAACTAACACTTACACAACCAATTACTAACCATAAATGACACATACACCTAGAGTCAAGCAAATTGAATGACAACATATCCCATAACACCAACATGTGTTAATAAAATGAAAGCCCTGCTTCACTATTAAGTCAGGAAGAAATGAACAGATCCATTACTAGAAATGTCCAAACAACCTCAGACTAGCAAAGGTAAGTCTGGAAAAGAAGAGGTTTCAACATGGCAATAGGCATGAAGTATCAATTGACACATGATGTAGGCATAAAATAGTTTATGTAGCACCCGTATTGGTACATTACTGCCTTACATAGCATGGACAATATACAAGGTCTAAGGTATCAGCAGCCTATCCACTTACCTCCTCGATGCCATATACATCAGAATAAAAGGTATTTGAACACATGTCAGCGTTATGTCTTGCAATGTAAATGTATCATTGCCACCTTGCCTTGATTTTCACCATGTAAGATTCCCAAACTTCACATTTACCAATGTAGGATTCTGATATGACAATGGGAATACCTCCTCAAACCTCTTAGAGAGTGTAGTAAGAGTGCCATATCAAAATCCTGATTGGAGTGACAGCCTCAAATGAACTTTTAAACGATCTCAGGACACAGGATCACTTGGCCCTGTTACTCATCTGTAAGACCCAATGTTACACATAGAACAGGACTGGTCTAGGACCAAAGAGCTATACAGCTTACCAATTGGGTAAATGGAGTTGGGAACACTAAGTGAAAGGGTGACACAACAGGTTACGCATATGTATGGCTGAGTAGAGTTACACATATGACACAGTCATATGTGTATCTCCACATACAGTCATACTATTTGGTTGACATAGGTGATTAACATGTCCCTATACACAATACATTGGCCACACCTGTGTTGCAATGCAGGCAACTGTAGTACTATTTCTTTCGAGGAGGCACTTTACCTGTAGCACTTACCACAATGTCACAGCTGCAATACTTAGACATCAAACACTCAACTGGCAGAGTCATGTACATGGGTTCTGTCAATACTTACTCCCTTGTGGTTGCTGTGCCGCCCTCAAACGCCCATCCACCTCAGGGTAGGCCACAACCAAAATGTGGGCCATTAGGGCGGGTCAAGGTCCGATGGGCACCCCTCCCTCGTTGGGAGGCCATCCCTAGCTGGGCCTCTGCGGCCTTCTGTGCCCAATGTCTCAGGTCCTCCCACTGCTTCCGACAGTGGGTGCTCCGCTGGCTCTGGACCCCCAGGGTCCACACTTGCTTGATGATGGCACACCAGATTCCCTTTTTTGATGGGCCTTGACCTGCATGGATGACACAGACAAAAGCAAAACATCATCTCCATATGTACCATGCCAATAGTAGTGGACTGAACACTTCAGTAACAGCAAGTATGCAAATACTCTCATCCTCTCAGTTCACACTCATGAACAAATTTGCATCTGCATGCATCAACATCTTCACTACTGTACATTACAGGTACACAGTCATACACCATACCTTTCACACATAGGTGTTGCATTGGACTCACCTGCTCCTCTGGTGCTCCATATAGCTGTTCATGCAGGGGCAGGACCTCCTCCACGAGCTTGTCAAGCTCTTCAGGGGTGAAGACTGGGGCCCTATCACCTGCAGGACGTGGCATGATATCTCCCAGAGGCAGTACACAGCAGCTCAGATAGTAGAGGTCTTGCTGGCAGCAGTGTCAGGAGTCAATTAAACAAATACTTCAGAAGATAGCGGTCACGTCCACAATGTACAGGACCATCACTGCAGGCAGACATCACCACTAGCCCAAATCCACCATAAGGGAAATGTCTTCCAATGACTATTTCCACTGCAGTTGTGATCGCCTACCACCATAATGACTTCCGCGGGTGTACTTAGGTCACATCCATATGTCCAATACAGTAGGTTAGGCAACTGCCATTTTGAGCATGTTAAACGTATGAAAGAGTTTTGTAATCTGTGTCATAAACTAAGCCCTTTATTGTGCATTATCTCTGCAAGTACTGCCTTCACATTTATTTGTCCATTAATGCTTCTGAGCAGCAAAAGCTGTGTAAGTGGTGATAGCAATGTACACCTATTGTGAGGATACTATATGCGATGTTAATGTAGATAATGTGCAACAATATGTGTACGACATGTCAAGTCTGTTAGACTAAAAACAAAAGTCATAGAAGAATGTGCATATGTAGTACATTACGTTATTGAGGGAACGTGCACCAAGGAGAGTTTCATAGGAAGCATAGCTATGTGCAGTACTGTAGATGGCAGAGATTGGAAGCAACCTTGACAGCAGATGTGTGTGACATGTATATGGGCATTTCCATGATGTGTGCATGTTTCATGTCACATACTATATTTATATGTTTCCACATAGTTACCCTGTCATGGGGAGAGAAAGACACCCAAAAATGTACTGTCCACTTGTAGACCTGTACACCATGGAGGAAAGACATACTATCCAGACATGTTGGCTGAATCGGCATACAATCATGAATCTTTGTGCGCAGTTGGAGCCAGATCTGATGCCTGCCATATGCAATCCCTATATCATACCTCTCATAGTTGAAATAATGCCAGTGCTGCACTTCCAGGCCACTGGGTCCTTGCAGAACACAGGGATGTCTCAGCCCATTTTCAGTCTGGCTTTGAAGGATGTACTGTGTGCATTGTTGAAACACCTGGACAGCTACATCAGGTTTCCCCAACGGATTTGGTCTATGTGAAGGCAGAGTTTTATGCTATAGGACACATGTAGGAAGGTCGCCTCTTTCTAGCATTGTTACCCCCACTTTTGGCCTGTTTGTGAGTATATGTCATGGTGTTTTTACTGTCTCACTGGGATCCTGCTAGCCAGGACCCCAGTGCTCATAGTGAAAACCCTCTTTGTCAGTGTGTTTATATGTCTCACTGGGACCCTGCTAGCCAGGACCCCAGTGCTCATAGTTTGTGGCCTGTATGTCTATACCTGTGTAGTGCCTAACTGTCACTAAGGCTCTGCTAATCAGAACCTCAGTGCTTATGCTCTCTCTGCCTTTAAACTTTTCACTGCAGGCTAGTGACCATTTTTACCAATTATAATTGGCACACTGGAACACCCTTATAATTCCCTAGTAAATGGTACCTAGGTACCCAGGGTACTAGGGTTCCACGAGATCCCTATGGGCTGCAGCGTTTCTTTTGCCACCCATAGGGAGCTCAGACAATTCTTACACAGGACTTCCACTGCAGCCTGAGTGAAATAAGGTCCACGTTATTTCACAGCCATTTTACACTGCACTTAAGTAACTTATAAGTCACCTATATGTCTAACCCTCATTTGGTGAAGGTTAGGTGGAAAGTTACGAAGTATGAGGGCACCCTGGCACTAGCCAATGTTCCCTCACATAGTTCAGGGCAATTTCCCCGCACTTTGTGAGTGTGGGGACACCATTACACGTGGGCACTACATATAGGTCAATACCTATATGTGGCTTCACAATGGTAACTCTGAATGTGGCCATATAACATGTCTAAGATCATGGAATTGGCCCCCCATGCCAAATCTGGTATTGGGGTGCCAATCCCATGCATCCCCGGGGCTCCAGCATGGACCTCGGGTACTGCCAAACCAGCTCTCTGGGGTTTTCACTGCAGCTACCGCTGCTGCCAACCCACATACAGGCTTCTGCCCTCCTGTGGTCTGGGCAGCCCAGTCCAAGGAAGGCAGAACAAAGGATTTCCTCTGAGAGAGGGTGTTACACCCTCTCCCTTTCGAAATAGGTGTTAAGGGCCTGAGAGGTGTACCCTCTCCTGGCCTCTGGAAATGCTTTGAAGGGCACAGATGGTGCCCTCCTTGCATAAACCAGTCTACACCGGTACAGGGAACCCCCAGCCCTGCTCTGGTGCGAAACTGGACAAAGGAAAGGGAGTGACCACTCCCCTGTCCATCACCACCCCAGGGTTGGTGCCCAGAGCTCCCCAATGTGTCCCAGACCTCTGACATCTTGAATCTAGAGGTGTGAGGGCACAATAGAGGCCTCTGAGTGGCCAGTGCCAGCAGGTGACGTCAGAGACCCCTCCTGACAGGTGCTTACCTGACTAGGTGGCCAATCCTCCTCTGAGGGCTATTTAGGGTCTCTCTTGTGGGCATTTCCTCAGATAATTAATACAAGAGCTCTCCAGAATTCCTCTACATTTCCCTCTTTAACTTCTGCCAAGGATCGACCGCTGACTGCTCCAGGACACCTGCAAAACTGCAACAAAGTAGCAAGAAGACTACCAGCGACATTGTAGCGCCTAATCCTGCCGGCTTTCTCAACTGTTTCCTGGTGGTCCATGCTCTGGGGGCTGTCTGCCTTCACCCTGCACTGGAAGCCAAGAAGAAATCTCCCGTGGGTCGACGGAATCTTCCCCCTGCTAATGCAGGCACCAAACTTCTGCTTCACCGGTCCTCTGGGTCCCCTCTCATCATGACGAGCGTGGTCCCTGGAACACAGGTGCTGATCCAAGTGACCCTGACAGTCCAGTGGTTCATCTATCCAACTTTGGCAGAGGTAAGTCCTTGCCTTCCCTCACCAGACAGTAATCCTGTGCACTGCGTGAACTGCAGCTGCTAGGGCTTCTGTGCACTTTTGCAAGGAATCCTATGTGCACAGCACAGCCCAGGTCACCAGCAATTCGTCCTGCATTGCTCAACTCGCTGAGTTGACCACCGGCTTCGTGGGACCCTCCTTTCTAGTGTTGAGACAACTGCTGTGCTCAGTTTTCTTGAACCCGTGCTCAAGTACTTCTGTGGGTGCTGCCTTCTTCTGCATGGGCTCTCTGTGTTGCTGAGGGCCCCTTCTGTTTCCTCTTCTAAGTGGCGACCT
This sequence comes from Pleurodeles waltl, assembly GCF_031143425.1. Lineage (NCBI taxonomy): Eukaryota > Metazoa > Chordata > Amphibia > Caudata > Salamandridae > Pleurodeles > Pleurodeles waltl. Next base: position 847,439,914 of record NC_090449.1, read on the forward strand.
CCTGGTCCTTCCTGGGCCCGGGCAGCACCCATTTTCATTTACCAAAACCTTTGCAGCTAGTAATGCTTGTTTGTGGTCTTTCTGCATAGAAACAACTCTGCATCCTCCAGCATTCCGTGTGACATCGTCTGTGCACAGGAGAAGTTCCTGGCATCTTCTGTTGTTGCAGAATCTTCTGGTTCTTCCACCCAGAGGCAGCCATTTTGCACCTTCATCCGGGGTTTAGTGGGCTCCTGTCCCCCTGGACATTTTCGTGACTCTTGGACTTGGTCCCATTCCTTTGCAGGTCCTCAGGTCCAGGAATCCGTCTTCAGTGCTTTGCAGTCAGTTGTGGTCTTTGCAGAATCTCCTATCATGGCTTTAGTCTGTTTCTGGGGAAGTAGGGTCACTTTACTCCTACTTTTCAGGGTCTTGGGGTGGGGTATCTTGGACACCGTTAGTGTTTTCTTACACTCCTAGCGATCCTCTACACACTGCACTAGGCATGGGGTCCCTAAGTGGTTTGCATTCCACTTTCTTAGTATATGGTTTGTGTTGCCCCTAGGCCTATTGCATCCTATTGTATTCTATAGTGTTTCACAAGTAAGTGCTAAGTTTTCAGGATCAGTCTATGATTCCTTCATCATGTGAAACAGCAATGTCCCACTGCTGATGACACGACTAAACATTGAGAGGGCTTGGCTGGTTGGTAAGTTACAATTGAAATTTGTGTTTGTAAAGTATGTCTCCTACCATCACAATGTTGCATGTCCCACACATACATTTGTGTTGTTCTACCAGTTACTTACAGGTAACTCTGGCTATCCTAACCGTCCTTGGTTGTTGACACCATTGAGGTATCCAACCACGCCAGGGAAAGTCCACTTCAAAGAGGCCCACTGGAGGACCAGGCGTGTCGCGGAGCAGACTTTTGGGCTCCTGGAGGCAAGATTTAGGTTCTTGGACATTTCAGGAGGAGCCCTCCTCTACTCACCCAACAAGGTAATTTTTGCCTGCTGCATACTCCACAATCTTGCCCTGAGACATCAGATACTATTTCTACCAGATGTGGGGAAGCCAGCAGCCCCGGTGGATGGAAATGAAGATTTGCCAAATGATGTTGAGCCAGAGGAAGATGAATCAGAAAACTCCAGGGCAGATCTCATCAATCAGTACTTCAATTGATCAATGTGATGTCTACTTAAAGTTGTAATTCAATTTTGTAACCTTACGTTGATGGGTAGCATATCATCTCCTTCATTGCATCATCTGTGGGGTTGTAGGTAGCTCCAATACCTATGAGTGAATTGTGCATGCAGACTGTAAATATGTATTGTGTACAGGCTGAAAATTTGTATTGTGTACAGGACAGAGTGTTCTACAGTAACATGTTTTATTATAGCAGATGCAAAGTCACATTTGTGGACATGACTTCTCTGATTCGAGGAATGTTTTCTGCAATGTCCTATCCATTTTCTCTGTCAATCACAGATTTGCTGAGATCCTGTTCGGCTCATCAACCTTTGCAAGTGACAGACAGTGTGAGCTGCAGATGGGAATTGCAGGCAGACATGAGAATTGGGCACGACTGAAACCAGGTGCTAATTGTCATGAGTATGTAGAGTGTAATTAACATTGTCAGACTGCCAGGACACTGGGGTGGAAATGTGTTAGGGTACAGGAGGTGGTCAAATGGTATAATTTGTGTCTCCATATGTGTCTGGCTCATGTGTAAATGTAGGACCATAGCCTCTCCCATCACAATGGTTTCTGTAGTATGTATTCTTACTTGAACCTAGCTGTCAGTGAGTTCCTACTTTGCAGACCAACGTGCATGTCACTGTGGACTGACATAGGTGAGTGACAAGCCTACAGGTATGTGACCAATATAAGTGAGAGATCCCTGGACTGGGGACATCAGTACTGATCTCTGTCTGTACCATGGGATATGAATATTTGGAAGCTTAGTTATGGGTATGTGCTAAGGCGTTACCAAGTGATACAAAGGACCAATCTGTATGCCTTCTGCCTTGTAGGAAGACTAACATGACCCTAACTTCTGTATCCTGCGGTTTAGCATTGGGTGACACCTTAGGAAACATCCTGGTGTTACTCCCAGTTATGCTCTATGTACTGGTATGGATATTTACCAAACAATGTGTGTAGATGTAGTATACAACGTTTTTGAAATATGTTCATGTTACAATCCTAATATAATGAGTCTCCTGCTCATAGAGCCCAAATTTGATGTCGATAACAAAGGTTGAACAATACAGACAGACATGTACATTCTAGAGTTGGCATGCATAACTATTGTACATGGTCGATAAATTACACTTGTACAGGACCTTTGTTTAGGTGGAATTTATTTTGGAGAATAAAACAATATGTGTGACCAGTAACTAAATGAAACACAGAAGTAATAGTGAAGGGTTCAGTCATGGTGCTGAAATCATCAGGGTAGCTGCCACACCATTAGGGTACACAAACCCACTGTCCTTGCGAAAATGGAAAATGACTATTGATTGCAGACAGTCAAAAGGGTGTATCTGTGGCATATAAGGGGAACAAGTCAGGAGAAGTTCACTTCCTGGCAGTGGGTTTGGTCTTGACATCTGCTTCTGCTGGATGTCTGGGTGGACGTCTACATTTGCTACAGAGGATGGGGTATCTGAGACATGTCCTTCCACTGGCAGTCCTCAATTCCACTAGCAGACGCAGATGTTGAAGTGCCAGAAGAGCCATTACTAATGGAAGAGACCTGTTGCTGTGCTGCAGACCTACTCAGGGTAGTGTTGATGTCCCTCAGCACTCTAGCATTGACACGAGGATGGCATTTTGTGCCTGTTACTGCTACATGACTTCCTGGTGGTTGTCCCTCTGCAGCTTTTGTAATTCCCCAAACATGGTGATTACCTGGCCCATCATGCCTTGGGAATTGTGGTAGGGTCCCCAGACTTGGGAGATGGTTTCCTGGTCAGAATTATCCCTTTGAGACCCCATGCTCTGACCCACAGCATCACTCCCACACACCCTACCCCCATGTGCCTGAGCCCCTGGCACAGTGGTCTCACCCCCAGTGGTGGCAGGACAATCATTGTCAAGGGTGACAAGAGGATACTCAGGTATCTGTACGGTGGGGCACAATGGATGGAACTGTCCTTGGGATACAGTTTGGAGGGCAAAAGGTTGCTTGTGTTGTAGATGCAACAGGGGTGGGAGAAGTAGATGTGGAGAGGGTTAGGCTGACAGTTGTTGACTGACAAGGTGTCCCTTGTGGGCCAGGTTCATCGTCAGTATCCAGGCATGCAGGAGTGTTGTCCTCACTGGGGCCTTCATCCACAGGGGTTGTGACAGTCTCTGGTATACTATCCATGGTGACACTGGTAAGGTTACCTGTGGGAGAGTGGAACAGAGAGTTCAGGTTACATTGGGGGTATTGTTGCAGCAGTGTGAGGTGCAGACAGTGCCGTAACATGATCCTCAGCAATGAGAATGACAGCTGCTGCAAAAAAGCACTTATGACAACATTAAACTCTGTGACTTGAATTCCATACTCCATGTTTGAAGTTGTTAAACTAAGTTGTTAGTAATTGTACTGCTGATGCCATATGATGTTGTCATGACATGACATTCTTGACATGGCTGTTACCTAGTGAACTGTCAGGCATGGTGGATGACACAAATAGGTGCTGCACAAAGCACAGTACTGTAATTGTAGGGACACAGTATGTGAGTAAGCAATCGACATTGACTTGTATCTGAATGTACTGCATGTGCATCCACTCAGCCAACTGACTTTCCAACCCAGGTGAGTACATTTCTATCTTAGGAATCTTTAATCTGACACCATTATGAATGGACACTCAACTATAGCTGTGTTTTGCTTGTGATGATGGTGTGAGTGAGCCATTGCGTTGCTGTCATTGCCATATTCTGTTACACACTAGGACAGTCAAGGTGGTTTGGATAGATAATTTAACATGCATGACATCTCATATTTGGTGCACTCTCCAGGTTTTCACAATGATGGGATATTACATTCTGGGAGTTGTAGTGCTATAATTTGCCAGTGCTGCACATGCCATTTCCAAGGGCTGTGGAGCCAGGAACCTTTAGTGGACATGTGGCATGTCAGAGAGGGGAATTAGGTCACTTGAACAGAGGAGTCGTGGATGTTGTGTTCATTGGGGTGGAATTAGTTGTTGAGGGAACGTGCAGGACCTGACAATTGAGTACCATGAATGTTGTGGTGACTTACCAGACTCCACTCCCCCAGGTATTCCTGTTCGGCCCTCAGGATGCAATATGCCCAAGACTTTCTCCTCCCAAAATGTGTATGTAGGGGGAGGAGGTGGGGGCTCACCACCAGTCTTCATAACTGCTGCCTGGATGCCTTGGAACGTACCTTCCCCCAGAGGTCATTCCACCTCTTTCTGATGTCCTCCCTTATGCGGTGCCTACAGCATTGACCCTGTCAACTATCATTTGTGACAACTCTATTGTCCTGGCAATTGATGTTTGCTGGACCTGTGCTTCTAACAAAAAATTTCATCCACCATGACCCTCAACTCCTCATGTGTGAAACGTGGGTGTTTTTGTGGGGACATGGCAGTGATGATGAAGATGGTGTGGGAGTGTCCAAAGTGAAAGGCTGCACAGTTAGGTAAATGGTGAGGTGTAAGTGCTGTGATGTGAGTGGTTGGCAGTTGTTCTGGGTTATGAATGGTAGTAAAATATTTGTTGAGTATGTTGTGCAGGTGTGGGATGTGTGCATAGTGAAGTGTTTATGGGTGCCTGTTCTTACTTTTTGTATCCTCACAAAAATGACGCACACAGTGGAATTTTGACGTCCGCGGGGTCGGGCGTCAGAGTTTAAATATGGGGCAAGGTTTGCACTGAATGTGCGTCAAAAACTTTTCCACACATTCGGCGCAAACAGACTATAAATATGCCCCAATAAGTACTTCTAATTATTACATCTTTAAATCTTCCCTGACACTCTAGGGTACCGGCCTCACCTTGTGAGCTACAGTGATAGAATTAAGTTTCAATCTGATAGAACATTTAAATCCTACAACAGAACTTACCCTGTCTTCAAATACATCAGAAAATCATTGATCATAGTCTTAAAAGTATAATTTTCCTTATCAATCTGAATGGCGGAATAGGGAAGATCCCCTAAAACTATGGGAATATCAGATAAACTAGGCTTCAATAACAACCCAAAACTAGTCCGATCTTCAAGAATATCTCTACCTTTAATAGCTACATAGATCTTAGTACAAATGAGCATGCCTAAACATTCTAAAATGCTCACAAAACAGCCAATCATGTCAATGCTAAATTCTCCAAATGCTTCTGGATTAATATTTGTTGACTCCAACTTCATATCAGCAGCATTCAAAATGTTGTAAGAATTATTAGTTACTGGATAGCCTGAATCCACCGTAACACTCAATATCACATGCATAACACAAATGTTACAAAAAGGTCCCTTTAACATTTTTATCCCATCAGATACAGAATAATTTTAATTCTGAGAACATCAATACTTAGCTGCTCTGCACAGTCATTCTCCATATTTATACGGTTAATTGTGACTGCATATGGCATTGAACTACAAACTTTGTGAATCTGGCCATACTTTCTGCAATTACTGCAACATTTGCCTTGTTCCAGGCAGTTAGGGTTATTGCTGACCTTTCAATCTACATCAGAAACAAGAATTTCACTTATTTTTTAATACATATTTGAAATCTTGTTTTTCTCAGTAACAGCTGACACCACAGAACTCTCATGCACAGTACAAACAGGCAACACCCCTTCCTTTGAAGCAAGGGCCTTAACAGAAACAAATGATCTTTCACTCCTTTTATTGAAAATCCACAACTTCCTGGAGTGAGGATTCCTAGATGATAATAGTCTTTCCTGCATTTTCTTTGAATAACAGTTAAACATAAACTGATCACGTATGTAAAAGCTGCTGCAAATTCTTCAACAGTTTCATTGCTTCTCTGTTTTCTTGTAAAAATGTGTGATGTTCCAATAAAACACTAGGTTCATCTGAAAAGTGTTTGGCCAATCTGTTTTTCGCCTCTGTAAGTTCATCCCATACAACAAATTGACCACTAGCTGCCACTTCTTCAGGCAAGATATCAAACACTTCTTTAACAACTCCGCTAAGATGAGTGAATACAATTGTGGCTTTTCTTTGTAGGTCATATTTCATAGCAACTGTAGCTACAAAGTAGTTATCAAATATGTGAATCTAACATTTCCATTTAATGGACAGTTTTCCTGAAATTTACAAAAAATGTGGTGGTGGCATAACTAGTTAATATGAACTTGAAGCAATATAAAATCTGGGAAAACAAATGCAATATATTCGTATAAATATTGATGTGGCTCACCTCTAATGTTGTTGAAAATGGCTCAAAATAAAATGATAACCAAACATTAAAGATATAGAACAGATCTCCCAAACAAAAACACTGCATGTTGACAACATAAACGAATATCTTGCTATTGCATTGAATGAAAGCCCAATCCAAAATGGTGGCTACAATGCAGTGATGTCACTCATCAAAACTGATGTCTGGGCTTGAGTGAGAGTAAATAAGATACCTCCTTCTAGTATGACCACTTCCTGTGTAGTGTGACAACCTTATAGCCCAGAATGCACTATTCTCTAAAAATCAAGATGGAGAAAGTCTTTGGGGGTTATTCTAACTTTGGAGGAGGTGTTAATCCGTCCCAAAAGTGACGGAAAAGTGACGGATTTACCACCAGCCGTATTACGAGTCCATTATATCCTATGGAACTCGTAGTACGGCTGGTGGTATATCCGTCACTTTACCGTCACTTTTGGGACGGATTAACACTCCTCCAAAGTTAGAATAACCCTCTTTGTGTGTGTGTGTCTGTGTCTGTGTAACCCAGCTCAGAGGTGTGGCTAACTGATGACTACACTCCCCTTTCAGCCACTCTCCTAATATAATTAGGAAGGCTCCCTTTTGGCTAGGGATCAGGGAAGTGGGGGCTACCCTAGGGAATGAATAAAGCAGTTTTGACGAGTTCACTAGAACACTGCCTGGAACAACAGACAAGCAAGGACTGCCCTTCAGAACCCCTGGACCACACTATAGAAGGCCTGCACTCTGAAAGACTGCACCTGCTGCACTCCTGGTCAGCAACAGGTACAACAGAGCTGGAAGAAGTCACCTGCAAATCCAAAAGGGAGGTACACTCCAGCTGACCAGTGACAACTGATTTTTTTTCTGGACTGTGAGGTGCACTATGGAAAATAGAGTCCTATGCCCAAAGAGGCAATTCAGAGTCTCTGGATCCTTGGCCTGAGCTAGTGGTCCCTTATTTTCCCTAAAGGAACTCAGAACCAAAACGATTTTAAAGTTTGGAAACCTTCTGCAAAGTTTTGCAGAAAAGCTCCATGAAGGGACTGGGTCGACGACGTCAAGAGTCAAGCTGCCATATCTGTTCTTTCGTCCTTTTCATTATCTTCCTTTCCTTTTTTCCTTATTTGCAGCAATTGTCATTGATCCCTGCCAACTGTGGGACATAATAAATGAACATAATTAAAAAGAATGCAAATATTTGGCGATGTAATTACAGGTTAAGATGTATATGTGTTATGAAACACCTGTTAGACTTTTTGTTGTGGGGAGTTTTTGTTAATATAATTGATGTAGTCAAACAACATAGGGTTCCTTACAGAAGGCCTACATGATTAGTAGCGTTTTGTAAATTTGTGTTTATTTGTATTTTGAAGTGTTTATGGAATACTGATTTATGAGTTCTAAGAGATGTGACTCTTTGTTTTACTTCAATATTTCTGAATGAAACCATATGGATCAAATGTAACATTTAATATAGGCTTAGGATGAAACAATTTGTTATGAGGGGACTGAGATTTACTTATCCAGGTATGAAACTGATGTCATTTGGCCTACGAAAAGAAGAGTGTATGTTATGGAATCATTACAACATTTGTTGTGTTCTGTTTAATAGCATCAATGATACACTATTTCTGGAAAAATGATGATTTGTAGATTTTTGATGAATCGGTTGTAATTATATTTCATTATTGTTTCCCTGAATTGTTGGACCTCCATCAAGTCCTAAGGATGGTTGCCTTGAATTGCTAATAAGGGGACCGAAACATTGATATAATATGAGCTCTTGATGGCAGTACTGAATTTGTATATCAGTTCTTTATTAAATGTGTAAATAATTTTCACAAACATACGTTATAAAACAGTGATGCAAAAACAGCAGAGCAGGTAAGTCCAAGACATTGTATGAACAAGAACACCTGAGAAGACAGTAGAAACAAGGAACACAACACATAACAGATAACAGAGCCCCTCCTAATCGAGTGGCGATGCAAACTAGAAAGTCCCACACAGGAAAAGAGGGGGAGGCAAGGGAAAGTACAAGAGTGAGGAGCAAGGGAAGGAGACAAATAGTTGTGGCATAAGACCTCTGTGCCACCCCTCATGGAGCCACCACCCACCCCAGAGCAGCCAAGGGTCAGTTGCAAAGTATGGAACCTGGCCGAGTGTTGGTAGCGCTCATAGTTACTATGGGGGTCATTACAACCCTGGCGGATGGTGTTAAAGCTGCGGTAATACCGCAAACAGGCCGGCGGACAAAAAAAGGGAATTATGACCCTGGCGGAAACCGCCAACAAAGACAGCCACTTTAACACACCGCCCGCCACGGCGGTACAGACAAGCAGTGCGGCGGTCACCACAAACAGACAGGCGGAAGACAATGTACCGCCCATAGTATTACAACCCGCCAATCCGCCACCTTTTCCGGGGCGGATTCACAGTGGATAAAAACACGGCGGAAACAGCTTTTGCAAAGGCAAAACGCTCACCTGAACACATCCCATGAGGAACGAGGACTCCATGGACCCGGAACTCCAAATACTCCCTGCCCTTGTGTTTCTGCTCCTCTACGACCAACATCTACGTAGGTGCCGAAGACAACGGTGAGTACTGCACCTACGACATGGGGGAGGGGGGAGGCAAAGGTTAGGGGGACACCCACCAAACACCCCCACCCCCAACCTCGCATAATACAACATACACACCAATGCATTCACAAAAATCACAGTAACAAACCACAATCCCCCCAGAAGAATGAAAAGACACAGCGAAATTCGGTCAAACATTGTAATGTGGCAATATACATGGCATACAAAAATATACAGCTATATATGAAAATCAGTCATAATCATTAACAGTACGAGAAGTAGTGCAGATATGTACATAACAATGTCCGTGCACCAACAGTCCAAAAATGCATGGGCGAGGCCCACAAAGTATACCTGACCACAATCGGAGAGAACACTGCCGGGGCATCAGATAGAAATACTACAGGCACCTCAGGTGGAAGGGAAGGGGGGGCACCTCAGCCGGATGACTGCAAAGCCAGATCCACGACGGGGCTCCATGCCCATTGACGTATCCTGGGGAGTGCAAAGCCACAGTCTCTCAAGTCTCTACAGTGGGTGGGTTGCCCACTGTGCCATCCTGGGGAGTGCAAAGCCACAGTCTTTCAAGTCTCTACAGTGGGTTGGGTGCCCACTGTGCCATCCTGGGGAGTGCAAAGCCACAGTCTTTCAAGTCTCTACAGTGGGAGGGGTGCCCACCGTGCCATTCTGGGGAGTGCAAAGCCACAGTCTTTCAAGTCTCTACAGTGGGTGGGGTGCCCATCGTGCCATCCTGGGGAGTGCAAAGCCACAGTCTTTCAAGTCTCTACAGTGGGTGGGGTGCCCATCGTGCCATCCTGGGGAGTGCAAAGCCACAGTCTCTCAAGTAGATGCAGTTTTCCACTGGTACTGGGGGGGACTGGTGCCCAGAGTGCTTCATCCTGTGCAGGACAGACAGAGTGGATGCAGGTCTCCACTGGTTCTGAAGGGGGACTGGTGCCCAGACTGGATGAGTCTCCCTGTGAAAGTTCCTGTCCTGTCACTGTCCCAGCTGCACATGGGATAAGGATGCCTGATGTGGCGGTCTATTCATTCCTACCCGGTGCTTGCCCTGTTCAGCCGTGCTTTGCCATGGCGGTTCAGGACAGTTCAGCGGTGCTTCGCCATGGCGATCTTTGCCCTGTTCAGCGGTGCTTTGCCATGGCGGTTCAGGACTGTTCAGCGGTGCTTCGCCATGGCGGTCTTTGCCCTGTTCAGCGGTGCTTTGCCATGGCGGTTCAGGACTGTTCAGCGGTGCTTTGCCATGGTGGTCTTTGCCCTGTTCAGGGGTGCTTTGACATGGCGGTTCAGGACTGTTCAGCGGTGCTTTGCCATGGCGGTCTTTGCCCTGTTCTGCGGTGCTTTGCCGTGGCGGTTCAGGACTGTTCAGCGGTGCTTTGCCATGGCGGTCTTTGCCCTGTTCAGCGGTGCTTTGACATGGCGGTTCAGGACTGTTCAGCGGTGCTTTGAAATGGCGGTTCTGGTACGGACATTGGTGTGTGGCATGACGTTCCCTAAACTGTGCATTGGTGTGTGGCATGACGTTCCCTACACTGGGCATTGGTGTGTGGCATGACGTTCCATCATATCCCACCTGGGCTGTGGCAGCCGAGGCCCTCCTGGGCACTGACTCCGGCGGTGGTCTCCTGACCAGTGACGATACTTGTGCCCTCCTGGGCTGTGACTTCGGCGGTGGTCTCCTGACCAGTGACGATACTTGGGCCCTCCTGGGCTGTGACTCCGGCGGTGGTCTCCTGACCAGTGACGATACTTGGGCCCTCCTGGGCAATGACTCTGGCGGTGGTCTCTGGACCAGTGACGATACTTGGGCCCTCCTGGGCTGTGACTCCGGCGGTGGTCTCCTGACCAGTGACGATACTTGGGCCCTCCTGGGCAATGACTCTGGCGGTGGTCTCCGGACCAGTGACGACGGTGCTGGCGGTTGTGTCTCGACCGCCAGAAATGATGGCGCACTTCTCCGCCGTGACACTCACAACAGGCTGGACAGACTTCCTCTGGCCCTTCCCCACCTTTGGTGGAGTCACAGCTGACTCTCCAATCCCCTTGGAACCCATGTGAGTTGTTTTCCCACCAGGAGTCTTCACACGGTCCCGTCGTCCACTCTCCAATTTTAGAGCCTTTACAGGGGGTGGGCTGCCAGTGCTTCGGCTCCGGGTCACACTGCCTGCCATGGTGGCCGGTGCACTCCACACACCTTGAACAGGCACCACTGGTATTGGAGGCTTTTTGGCTGAGACGCTACGACGGGACTGATGAATTGGAGGGGGTGTGGGGGCAAAAAGGTCAACTATACAGAGGGACAGTTTCTGACGAACACTGGGATGGGTAGTTGGAGGGGGCCTGGGAGTGGAGGAAGAGGAGGTGGTTGTCAGAGGTGTCACTTTAGGTGTTTTGGGTGCAGGTGCAGGTACTGGAGGCTGTCGTGAGGTGGATGGATGTTGGGTGAGTGATTGCCGGCGTTTGTGTACTTTGGGAGGGGGCGTCACAGACACACTGGGAGAGGACACAGGGGACGTGTAAATGGGAATGGAGGTGGTGAATGCAGGTGAGCGGCTTGTGTTGCTGGGTCTCCTTGTGCGATTCATGGTGCCTGTAGATGTGGTGCATGCAGGTGTGTGTGTAGACGAGACTGGGAGGGAGGAGGGAGAAGAGGAGGAGGGGGACACAGTGGAGGCAGTGGATGTTGCTGTGTCTGTACATGAGTGAGTGCCTGTGGGTTGAGTGGTGCCTATGTTTGCTTGAGCTACCTGTGTGTGCTGACTTGTGTGCATGCTGGTCTGTAGGTGTGCTTGGGATGGGCTGGGGTACAGGAGATTGGGTCTGGGTGGAGGAGGTTGGAGGGGGGAGGCTAGACACAGGGACAATGGCTGCCATCAGTGCTGAGGCCAGAGATTGCAGGGTTCGCTGAAGGACAGCCTGACCAGAATGAATGCCCTCCAGGAATGCATTACCGTGTTGCAACTCTCGTTCTACACCCTGGATGGCATTTACAATGGTAGACTGCCCAACAGTGAGTGACCTGAGGAGGTCAATGTCCTCCTCACTGAGGGCAGCATGGGTGATTGGGGCAGGGCCTGAGGTGCCTGGGGCGAAGGTGATGCCCACCCTCCTGGGTGAGCGGGCACGGGGCGAACGCTGAGGGGCTGCGGGGAGGGCGGTGCTGGTAGGGGAGGTGGTGGCTGTACCCGGAGAAGTGGGGCGCACAAGGGAGCCCCCATCGGCGAACGAGTCCGTGTCGCTGCTTGGTGATCCGGTGGCCGACGTGAAGCTCCCCTCACCCTCCGTCCCACTGGTGCATTCAGAGTCCGTGGTGTGGCCCCCCATGGCCATGTGGGATGCAGCTCCCTCGTGCTCCGGTGCCACTGTACCTCCGCCTGATGATGCTGATGTACAAAAGGACAGGGAGAGCAGAAAAAGGGGGCAAGACAGAAGAAAGAGAGTTTTAGTGCATGGCATACCGCTACCGTTGGCGGACAAGACAGACACAGCAGCCCCCTGCGTTACGCCGTGCTCCTGCCCTCTGCACATGCAATTTCTGGGATATGGCCTACATATCAATGGTGGACATCTGCGCACATGGATGCCACAGGGGCAACTATACCTCGACTTGGCACTCTGCTGAGGTGGGGTAGAGTGCCACATGGCCTACATCACAGAGGGGCCTTGCTTACTGAACTCGCCCTGGCCCATGGACACCCACAGCCGACCTCCCTCCACCCAGACACCTCCACTGCACGCAAAGTCTGCAGAATGAAGTTGTACTCACCCCCTTGTGTCTGCTGTGATGCCCTCAAGCGCCCATCCAACTCCGGGTAGGCCACCGCCAGGATCCGGAACATCAGGGGGGTCATGGTGCGACGGGCACCCCTCCCACGTTGGGAGGCCATCCCCAGCTGAGCCTCCGCCGTCTTCTTGCTGCAGCGGCGAATGTCCTCCCATCTCTTACGGCAGTGGGTGCCCCGTCTCTGGTGGGCCCCCAGGGTGCGGACCTCCTTGGCGATGGCACGCCAAATGTCCCTCTTCTGGTGGGCGCTGATCTACATGACATGCACAAGGAAAGAGGAACAGTCATTACCAACTGCACCGTCGTTGTGAGTGGCCCCCTCCCTACTCTGGCCATGTGGCCCATTCATTCCCATGCATTAATGTTCTATGAAGTCTGCCCCCTTCCCTCTTTCAACCAGCCCTCTCCACCCAGGCCTAGCCCATACAACGTGCTCCCTGTGTACTAACCTGTTGGTCTGGAGGACCGTAGAGTAGCGTGTACTGGGAGAGGACCCCGTCTACCAGTTTCTCCAACTCCTGTGCAGTGAAGGCAGGGGGCCTTTCCCCAGACGCAGCAGCCATCGTCGCTTCCAGACTGAGGTCATAGCAGCACTTGCAGTGTAGGTCCTCTCCTGTCGAAGGTCAGGTATCTAGTGATTGAACAGATAGAAAATGGCGGTGACGTCCACGGCGGTGAGGTCCGCGGCGGTGCGCATCATCACCGCCGGCTCACCTGTTCATTGGTTCCTGGGACCCATAGGGGCCTATGTCAACCAATGCAGCATTGCGCCACGGTCTACGACCGCCTACAGCGACGGTGTGCAACGCCAGCGCAGTTACCCCACAATCCCATTGTCCCAGTTTAGAGGTCAGGCAGCCGCCATTTCAGGAGCCCACATGGCTTAATTTACCTCTGCGTCACACATAGCTAGGCCTACACTCAACACACATACAGGAAGGGTTTTGTGAGTGGTGTAGTCTTGTGTGCAACTGTGGGTACATACCTGGAGGAATAATGACTGATTCGTCGCTGTTGTCCTTCGTAGGCAACGTCAGCTGGGACATTTGAGAAGATGGCGGAATCCTCTGGTGAACCGACCGCTGGTGGACCTGTTGACAATGGAAGAGCGAGATGTCATCGTCACCTACCGGTTTGACCGTGCCACAATCCAGCGACTATGTACCCAGTTGGAGCCAGACCTGATGTCACCAATCCGCCATCCGACTGGAATCCCCCCTGACTTGCAGGTGCTGTCAGTGCTCCATTTCCTTGCAAGTGGGTCTTTTCAGACAACAGTGGCCATGGCATCAGGGATGTCCCAGCCTATGTTTTCCAACGTCCTGTCCAGAGTGCTGTCTGCCCTGCTGAAACACGTAAGGAGATACATCCTTTTCCCTGAGGTGGCAGATTTGCATTCAGTGAAAGGTGACTTCTATGCCCTTGGACATATCCCCAACGTCATAGGTGCCATTGATGGGACCCATGTAGCTCTGGTCCCCCCCCACAGGAGTGAACAGGTGTACAGGAACAGTAAGAGTTATCATTCAATGAATGTCCAGATGATATGTTTGGCAGACCTGTACATCTCGCAGGTAAATGCTATGTTCCCTGGCTCAGTGCATAACGCCTACATCCTGCGTAATAGTAGCATCCCTGATATGATGGGTCAACTCCAGAGGCACCGTGTATGGCTATTGGGGGACTCTGGTTACCCCAACCTTTCCTGGCTATTGACCCCATTGAGGAATCCCAGGACCAGGGCAGAGGAACGGTACAATGAGGCCCATGGGCGGACTAGGAGGGTGATCGAACGCACCTTCGGCCTCCTGAAGGCCAGGTTCAGGTGCCTCCATATGACAGGTGGATCCCTATTCTACTCACCGAAGGTGTGCGAGATCATCATCGCCTGCTCCATGCTCCATAATTTGGCTTTGCGACGCCAGGTGCTTTTTCTGCAGGAGGATGATCCAGATGACGGTGTTGTAGCAGCTGTGGAGTCTGTGGAGCCTGTGGACAGTGATGAGGAGGAAGCTGAGGAAGAAGACAACGACAACAGGGAGTCAGTCATACAGCAATATTTCCAGTGACACACAGGTGAGAACATTTTCATGTTTTACATTACATTAACTTTCACACGTCTACCTCTATCCTGTCTGTCGGTTACAACCACTATTTGGTAACTGAGTTGTACCTTTTGATTACTGTTTCACAGGTGTGGTTACCAACGTGTCATCTGCTTGCATCCTTCAAGGACTTGTGATGTGTGACATAGGTATGTTAGCTTTACAATAGGAAACGCATTATCACACGGTCATTGATAATACATATTTACTAAATCACAGACTGACTCCAGTTTGTTTTGTGTTTCAAGGGTGTTTATTGAAGTGCTAATTATTGGACGGGGTGTTAAAATGGTGAGGGGTGATGGTGGAGGAATGTCCATGGCAGAGTCCAGTCTATTAGTCTCACAGGTGCACTGCCCATCTGGGCATAGGAAGTGGAGCTGGGGCAGTTAAAATCTGGATAGGGTAACAAGGTGGGACAGTGGGAGGACAAACAGGGTGGTCTCATTTCCTGGCGGTGGTCTTGCCATCTTGCTCTGTCTTGTTCCTGGATCTCAGGGACCGCTTGCGGGGTAGTTCTCCTTCTGCAGGGGGTGGGGTGCTGGTGTGGTGGTCCTGTGGCGGGGCATCCTGTCCACTAGCGGAGGTGGTGGGCAGTTCATCGTCCTGGCTAGTGTCAGGGGCCCCTTGGAGGGCCACGGTGTCCTTCATGGTGTCTGTATGTCCTTCAGCACCCCTACGATGGTGCCCAAGGTGGAGCTGATGGTCCTGAGCTACTCCCTGAACCCCAAATACTGTTCCTCCTGCAGGCGCAGGGTCTCCTGCAACTTGTCCAGGACCGTGGCCATCGTCTCCTCTGAGTGGTGGTATGCTCCCATGATGGAGGAGAGGGCCTCGTGGAGAGTGGGTTCCCTTGGCCTGTCCGCCCCCTGTCGCACAGCAGCCCTCCCAGTTCCCCTGTGTTCCTGTGCCTCCGTCCCCTGGACCGTGTGCCCACTACCACTGCCCCCAGGTCCCTGTTGTTGTTGGGGTGGTGGGTTATCCTGGGCTCCCTGTAGTGGTGGACACACCGCTGATTGACCTGTCCTGGGTAGGGAGGTTTGGGCCCGCTGGGTGGGTGCTGTGCTGGTGTTACCAGAGGGGTGAAGCTCAGTGTTGGGCTGTGCCTGTGCAAGGGAAACCGACTGTCCTGAGGCCCACGATGGTCCGGGCTGGTCATCAGGATCCAGTAGGGCAGAGCTGCTCTCGTCACTGTGGGCCTCTTCTGGGGGTGGAGTGGTGTTGTCTGGACCCTCTGGTGTGGTGACGGTCCTTCGGGTTTCTGCAGGGGCATAAGAGCATGATTATTGCATGTGTGTGTGTAATGGTGTGCAATGGGTGGGTGTTTGTGTACCCCAGTGCAAGCATTCCTGTGTGTGGGTTTGTGTGATGATGGTTAGGGGGTTGTTCTGGGTATCTGCAGTGAGCATGCTTTAGTGAGGGGTGACCATGCTTAGTTGTGTCATGCAGGGCTTGGTGTTGGGATGGGTGGTTTGTGTTATTAGTACATTAGTGAGGAGTTGGAGTGATGGGGAGGGTGTGAGGGTGGGGGTGTATTATAGCATGCAGGTAGGGTGAGGGTTATGATAGTTAAGATTTGACTTACCAGTGTCCCATCCTCCACCGACTCCTCCGAGGCCCTCTGGATGCATGATGGTCAAGACTTGCTCCTCCCATGTTGTTAGTTGTGGGGGAGGAGGTGGGGGTCTGCCGTCAGTCCGCTGCACCACGATGTTGTGCCTGGAGACCGTTGAACGCACCTTCCCCCGTAGGTCGTTCCACCTCTTCCTGATGTCCTCCCTAATTCTTGGGTGCTGTCCCACGGCGTTGACCCTGTCCACTATTCTGCGCCATAGCTCCATCTTCCTGGCTATTGATGTGTGCTGTACCTGTGATCCAAATAGCTGTGGCTCTAACCGGATGATTTCCTCCACCATGACCCTGAGCTCCTCCTCGGAGAAGCGGGGGTGTCTTTGGCGTGATATGGGGTGATGTGTGTGATGTATATGTTGATGTGTGTGGTCATGTGTAGTGGTGTGTGGTGTTTTGTGCATGGATGTTGTGTGGGTGATGGTGTTGTGTGCCTCTGTGTGCTGGGGTTGTCTATTCTGTGCTCTCTCTCTGGCCTTCGTTCGTGATTTTTTGGTCGATGGGGTTTGTGGGTGATGTGGGTGTGTGTTTTATATTGTATTGGGTGTGTGGGAGTGGTGTGTGTACGTGTATCAGGTGTGTGTATTTCGAAATGTCCAATGTGGCGGTGTTTTGTAGAAGTATGTGTATTATGAGCGCGGCGGTGTGTACCACCAATGGAATACCGCGGTTGAATGACCGCTGCATGGATTCGTGGGTCGTCATAGCATGGGCGTGTTTCTGTTGGCGTGGAGATGGAGGTTTTGTTATCGCCAGTTTATCACTGACGTTTGGTGTGGCGGAGTTTTGTGGGTGTCTGAATTTCGGCGGATTCCGAGTTGTGTGTCATAATAGCTGTGGCAGAATTCCGCAGCTGTGTATTGGCGGTCTTCTGCACGGCGGTAAGCGCCTTTTACCGCCAATGTTGTAATGACCCCCTACGTCTTGAGGGACCCCAGACCTACTCAAACTTCTGTAGTTGGTCGTTGAGCTTATAAATGAGTCACTCATAAGTAGGCATATTGTGCATTTCAGTGAGCCACGTACTATGGGATAGTGGTATAGCTTATTTCCAAAGGCACAAGATTTCCACCTTCACCACTGCCAGGGCCCTAGCCAGCCAGCATTTGTATTGACACGTCAAGTCCGGGAATATGAACATGTCATGAAGCAAGACTAGAAGGGCTGTCAGATGTGGGGCCTCACCCAGGTGTGTTGTCAAGGTATCCCAAATGGAGCCCCAGAAGTATGAAAGCACCCTACAGTCCCACAAAACATGTACAAAATCACAGCTTGATGCATACAACTACCAACACTTGGAGTCCCCTGCCATTTACGCCCTACACAGACATTCTGGCATCCAGTGCCAGAGGTGCAAAACCTTGAAATAGCTAAATTTTAACCTGGCCTCCTGAAGAAATTTGTCATGCTCTTTTTAAAAAAAAAAGGTTGTATCTCCTCAGAAATGGAGAGACCTAGCCTCTGCTATCACCCACCATGCAAATTATGGACAGGAGGTCACAAGAAGAGGCTGTCCATCACGGGTAACATACAGTCCCGCCAGAGTGCTTTTGTAACCTTTCCATGTCAGGATGTACTGCAACAGTGGAACAGGTGCTAAATAATAAGGAGGAACACCCAGAGCATGTTTCAGGCTATGTGTGAGCTATCAGTACTGCCAGTGTTACCCTTGAGGCAGCCCATAGTCATGCATAAGAGCAGCACATGAGACCAAATCACCATCCTGCACCACGTCATTCACATAGCATATCCCCCAGTCTTCCACTTCGACCAATCAATCTGCTCTCCCATAATCTTAATATTGCTGTTCTGCCAAAGTGGCATCCTTAGATGGAGCATGCATAGGGTGCAAAGCAAGTGGTGAGCATGATGTCAAGCATAGTGCATGGCATGTATAATAGGGCTAACCAAGCGGCAGGATTGTCTATGACCTTGGTAGAGAGCTGCAAATTCTCCCTTTGATTGCAACAAATGGCACCGACTTCAGCATCTGCATCACATGCCACAATTGCAAGGCCAACCAGAAAGACTCCTTGTGTATGAGTTGCAGCCCCCCTGCAGTGGTTTTAGCATGCAGCTTAGCAGTTTTGAGAAGAGGCCTGCACCCTTCCCACAAAAAAGTCCAGTTAATTTGGTCAATCTCCCTAAGCAGGCCATGGGGAACTTGCAGAGGAAGCATTCCGATTATGTATTTAAATCTTGGTGTCACGTTCATTTATATAATTTGAACACAGCCCCACAGAGAAAGACGTTCACCAGCGACGTAGTGAATTTAGCCAGTACTGTGCCCATAATGGTAGAGATGTTATCACGCACCACCGTAGAGAGATAACAGGTACACCCCCCAAGTACTTCAGACAACCAGGTGAATGCCCCCCGTTACACCACCATAGTCACTGTGTTGCTGGCAGGGCCTCACCCTTTTACCAGATGACACAGTACTCTGAGAAGGCACATAAGGACTTAATCACCTGCGTAAGGACCATGATTGATTCACCAGGGCTGGAGAGGACTGCCAGCATATCATTCATATGATTGAGAACCTTCCTCTCACCCACTGGCATTGCTATCGCATGGATACTAGGTGTACTATGTATCATAGCCACCAAGGGTTCCAGAGCCAGCAAACATAACCATGGGGAGAACAGACACTCCGGCCTTGTGCCACGTTGGACAGCAAAAAATGAGAAGGAAAAGTCCCCTTAGGTCACTGAGGCGGTAGGAGCACTGTAGAGCCACTGGACTTAAGCAATGTATGCTTCCCCTAGGCCCCTCGCCTCCCTCTCCCGGAACAGATATGACAACTCCCCTTGGTTGGACACCTTCTTGCATTAACAGAGCCAAGCACCTTCTCATCATTGTCCTGCTGTGCCCGTCATAGCAGATAGGAAAATGTCCGCAGGTGATTTGCCAAAGTGCAGCATGGTACAAACCGAACCTGCGTGGTGGGGTCAGTAGGGAATATAGTTCCTGACGCTGGTGGCGAAGAACTTCAGCATGATCTTCATATCTGTGTTAATGAGGGTTATCAGGCGATAGTTGGCACACTGAAGTGGAACTCAGTCCGGTTTGGGGAGCAAGGAGGTGCGTGCCCTGCTGAATTCCAGGAGGGTAGCTATGACGGTGTTGATCTCTCTGAACAGTTTGCCTTACAAAGGTTTCGTGATTTAAAAAAATTCATTTGGGTGACCGCCATCTCCCGGGGACCTTCAGAGTTGGAACTCCGTCAATGAACTTTGCAATCTCCTCGACACTGATATCAGCACTAAGTAACTGTGCCTTGTCTTCTGACAGGGTCAGGAAGACAAGGCCCACCAGGAACCCTTGCATTGTGGCAGCATGATCTAGAGTTGAAGAGGAGTAGAGTCTAATAAAAAGTAGCAAACTCCAGCAATATGGCATACAGATCAATAAGGAGCACATCACAAATGGATCTAATGGCCAATATCATTGTGTGCCACTGGGCCTGGAGCAGATGCGTGGTGAACAGCTACCCAACTCCCCTCCATCGTAGTGCCACTGCCACCAGTGAAAAAACTCTGACTCTGCTTGCGTGGTGTAAAGGGAGTTCAGATAATATTTGGCCCAAGCAGCTTCCTAAGAAGGGTGGGAGTTGGTGATGTATTATATGCCTGAGTCAGGTGAAGAGTGAGGTCCGTCAACCAACGGCGTTCCACTTCGTAGTGGTGCTTGTGGGCTTCTGAATCGCTCATCAAGATACCTCTTAGAAAGGCCTTCTCAGACACCCAGAGCACCTGTGGGTAGTAGATGGATCAAGCATTCTGCTCCTAAAATGACTCAGATCTTGGCATACTCAGAGTTGGTCCACAGGAGCTTTATACTGCATGGTGCTCATATGCCAACAAGGCTGGGAGGGTTGAAGCAGATGGAAGTCAAGATCGAACAACACAAGGTGACAGTCAGACATAGTATTCAGTTGATTTGAGGAAGCCACTAAGTTACCCAGCATTCTGATTAACAGCACAATAAGTCAATACAGGAACATATACTGTGGATTTATGGGATAAAAGTGTAGTCCCTGTCCCTCAGGTGTGTCAAGCACCAAGGATCTGTTAAGGCATGATCAGCAATAATGTCAGAGAGGATGATCCAGTTTCGGTGTTGTCTGGTTGAATGGTGCCCAGACTTGTCAATGCCCGGATCCAAGGGCAGGTTCCAGTCCACCCCACCAAGCATGAGCACCCTGGACATTGCAAAGGAGAACAGGAGTTTATTCAGTGTGGCAAAGAAGTCTGCCTTATTTCTCACTGAGGCATAGATGGAGCCCACAATCAAAGACTCATCACAAATCCAAACCTTGGCACAACATACCTGCGCAACTATCTACATCCACACTGTGCCAATCACCAAGGACTTATCAAACAAGATGGCCACCTCACTCTCCTTGTGGTCAAAGGTAGTAGTCAGGTGTGAGAGGGAAATGTGCGTCCTGCTGGCATGCATCACCGTACCCACACAATCCGGTCTAAGTTTATCATCTCAGTGGGAGGCAGGTGCATATCCTGAAGTAATGTCACATCCCGGCGGTGTGTCCGTACAAAAGGGAGTATTATCTGCATTTTATTATAACGAGTAAGGCCATTTACATTAAGGGAGGCAATCCTCAGAGGGCGTGTTAGCCCAGGTTGTGAGAGGGTCATGTGCAAGGCCTTGCAGGAATCAAAAGGAGGAGGGAAAAAGGAACCAGAAGGCAGGGGCCGGGGGTAAGCCAGTAACTATCCTAGATGTTCACACCAAATCCTCTGGCGTGTAGAGAGGAGTAAACTACAGCCCACTGCCATCTCAACCCCTATCTTTGGGGAGTGGGAACAACGAGAGTTGAAGACCCAGGACAGAAGGAAACTGCAAATCCACACTGGTCCCACACCTGCATAGTGGCCACCCAGGCTAAGCGGGACCCGGAGCCCAAAATCCAACCACCAGCCACCCCATCCAAGTCAGTACAGACAAGTTAGATACATTAGTGCAGAGTCCCAGGATTGGAATTAGCAACTGTGAAAACTGAAAACAGAAATTAAAATGACTGAACTAAGAACATGGTATATGTTACAGCAGGAGGCCCAATCGTTAACAGATGGCCAGTACTGGCCAGGCTCAGTATATCTGTCCCACAGCCAGTCCCCACTGATGCCACCTAGATGAGCCAGGCAATAGTAGGCTCCATGGCACCACACCAGATACCAGTCTGGCAGCAACAGCAGGGTGGCACCGGCAGACCATCAGCAAGCAGCACACTCAAGACCCCCAGGGCCATGGTACGTGGTATGAAGGCTGCAATCAATTCTGGAAGCCAGAAGACAGACTGTCAAATATCCTAAGCCTTTAATGGTGAGCCTGACTTGTCACTTGGACCACCCAAAGACTTCTGGAGATGGTTGCCCCCACCTGAACAACCAACGTCATATGACTCTCTCTAGCCGCTCTCGCTTCTCCTTGTAATCAGGTTATTGATCCTCCCTCACCATAGCACCAGCTGATGTGCCAGCAGGTGGTTCTCGGAAATGCTTGTCAGTGACAACCTTGACAGCCAGGAATCTCTCCACTTTGTGTGGGTCATAATACTCCTGATTCCTGCCGCTCACAGTTACCAGCATCACAGACAGTTCTAGAAGGTTGTATTAGATGTCCCTCTTCCAAAGTTGGGGTTGCAAGGACAGAAATCAGTTCCGCACAATGTTGGTATCACAAGAGAAGTCAGCCAAAATGAAAATCCAGTGGAGTTCACACTGATGAGGGCCATGTTTTTCACTTACATGATAATCTGCTGCACTTGCTGGTGCCTCAAAAGGCATGACAGGAGGGGACTAGGTCACTGTGTGGAAGAGTAGAATGTATGTGAACAGACCCTATGTGCCCACTGTATCTCCAGTTTGGGGATAAAGGATAGATCCAAGTGTTTTGGCAAAAAGTCACAAAGTAATGAGATCATATGCTTCCCCTCCATTGTCTTCAGCAGGCCTGAGATACAAACATTGTACCTTCTGCTTCTAGCCTCCAAGTTGATCACTATCCTCGATAGAACACCCACCTCAGTAGATCAGTCTAGGAAGCCATTAATGTGTGTCTTCACCTAGTCAAGCTGCTGCTGATGCTGCATCTTTCCCATTTTCGTGACAGGCGAAGCCAATGGAGCCCATGGAGACTTTGAAATCGGAAAGCTCGGAAAGCAGGGTGTCCATAGCCAAAGATGACAAAGATGGTGGGGCCTGCGCCACGTCCTCTGTCTCCAAAATGTCAGGCATCCTCACTCTTGAGACAGCCTTCGAGAACAGGAGTTGGCCCATGGACTTCAACTTGGACATGGGTGACAGTCAGGCTCCAAACAGAGGTAACAAGCAGTGTTGTTGAAGAGCCAGAGTCATTGCCTAGAGATCACCGCATGGTACCCCTGTAAGGCAGGCAAAATTGGAATACTGCAGGCATAGGACACTACAAAAGGGCTGCTGCACATCATCATAAAACAAGAGTCAACACAACCCTGTTTAATGGAGGCAAGGCCATTCCCAGTGGAAGTACTTGTCCCTAGGCTCCTTGGCAGCAATCCCTCCAGCTGCCATGATTCCACTAATATTAGGGTGCCAGTGGTATCACAGAGGCAGCAAACCAAGATTAAAGTCGAGAGAACAATAGTGGCAAGGGTACACAGCTGGCGGCCGTAGTGCAAAGGAGAGGGCTAGGGGGATCAACCAAGGGAAGAGTGGCTAACATCATTGCTTCTCCCCTCGGCAATCCCAGCACACTTGGGGTCGCCTGACCAAGAAACACACATATTTGCAGCTGAAAATGACACCGGCATTGTGGCGCCAACTTGAGACACTCACTGTCTCCAACAGCATCCACAGGGTGTGTCTGCCCATACAGGTCACACCTGGCTCAGGCCTCACTAGGTCCAATTCTCAGGGCTCTAAGGCCCAAATAGTGCGCAGAGGTCAAAGAAGATGGACAGATGCACATCAATCCCCATCCTGAGCCGTAGCAGAAACAGTTTCCTTCCGGGAGGCAATGCTAGCTTCTGGCTTCAATGGACTTCACAGCCACACGGTGCTCCTCCAGCACCTGGGGCATAACAGCCAGGGCCACTGAGCAGAGACCTCTTCGGTTTCAGGGGGTGAAAATTTGGGGTAGTAACATCAACCTCTAAGATGGGTACAGATAGTCAATAAAAGATCCCCAGGTCCAAAGAAAGAACTGGCCGCAACTCAAGCCCTGCGTGCCACCAGTCTTGTTTCGCCCTTTCCACTCCAGGGCAGTGTCAGGCTCCATTGTGCTGTGGCCATGATCCCGGCCTGGTAGCAGGGGCCTCCCAACACCCCTTTGTCTCCACCTCTCAGGTCGCTATAGGCAGAAGGGCATGACAACACGGTACAGGAATCATAGACGAGGGCCGGACTGACCAGGAGCCTCAGAAGGATGATGCTATGCTCCTTTGTGGTTAGCGCCACCCTCCCTGCACAATACTGAATTTATATAAAGGAAGATAGTCAAGCTATTTTCTGTAAAATCATCAGCTTTGGACTTTAAGGATGATCTATACTTCAGCCCTTGGGCTTGCTTCTTTTAGTTATACTTTTTTTTTACTTTGCCCATTTGTGTTGCATCTTTCTATTATCTTTTTTTTTAGAATGAAGTGGTGATGTGGTACAATTGTCCCACTCTAAAGGGGCAGATGGGCGATTTTAAATTTTGTTGAGGGGAAATTTTACACCTAGGTATAATGTGTGAGCACAGTCAGCAAGAACTGAACAAGCATTTGCATTGCAATGGGTCTTGCGTTTACTCGAGTTAAAGCTATTAGCTTGCAAACTCCTAACCGGACTTTTCTAGCCACCTAAACTGAAAAGTAAAACAGTTTCACATAAGCGAGCTGACGGCCACCATTGGCGCAAAGAAAACACACAAAAGGGAACAGAAGTACGCTCATAGTCAAACTTATCTGCAAAAGTGCAATTATCCATGTAACCGCAAAAGAGCAATTATCGATGTAACCAGCAAAAGTGCAACTATCCATGGAACAGGGTCGATGTCATGCAAAGTGCTTGACTTCTGCCCCGCGAGATCGTGCTGCCTACGAAATAAAGAGAAAAAATAGTGCAGAAACCATATGGAAAACTTGGAGCCTCGTATGTTTTCAGTAGTTGGCCAGTGCGCTCGAGGTGAGCTAAACACCGGAAGAGGAATGACGTATGCATGCCTTCCACTAATGAAATCAAGCTAATTTTAAAAAGCAAGCGGACAAACCAGCCAAATGGATGGGCTTGACATGGGCATGGTTAAAAGCCCATAAAGAGATTACTCCAGGGACAGAGCGCTTTGTGCTCGACCCTAAAAAGGAGGGTGGGGGGGATTCTTCCACCGCAAGAAAACTGTTTGAAAAAATGGTTCAGATGATGGATTTTACTGCATACAGTCAGTCATTGGAAACGTTGCACTTTAGTGTAAGACAAAGAGCAACAGCTGAGTTTGCAGTGTTTTCACTTGGATTTAACCACACGCATAAGTATGCACTGATAAAAGAGCAATAAGATTTTGCCTCAGAATGTTTATTTGTGTACAATACATTTTGCTAGCAATTGCTTTATAAGGTTCTGTTGCCTATTACAGCCATTCGGCTAATCAAAAGAGACTTAGGCCAGAAGCAGACAAGTACACTTCCTTCATACCAACTGGACACTCTAATTCTAGCAATACCCACCTTTTGCTGTCCTGACATTTTGAACCATTCATACTAGTCATTTCCAATCAAGATACCCAGTGCCTGCTACGAGTTTGCACTGTAAGTGCCATGCTTCGTCTCTGCAGAAGCCATCTGGGCCTTGCCTGCTGTTGTGCGCATTTTTCTTTAATTCACCTTTTGTTTTGTGCATGCTTGTCCACTATTGATACACACTGACCACATTAATGATGTTTTCATAATCTTGCACACATATGTGTCTTTGAAAAGCTATTGATATTGCTTTTGTATTGCAGTTGTTTCTGACACTGTCAGTGCATCATATTTATTTAAATATATCATTGTGTATGAAAACTGCTTCAGGGCAGGCACTGTGAGAGCACACGCTTTAAAATCATTTCTTTTCACAATTGATTTAAAAGGGTGGCAGCAGACACCATTAACCATCTTGGGGCCTGCTTACAAGGCGCTTGCGCCACCTTAGCACCAAGATTGCGTCATTGTTTTAACGCTAGGGTGGTGTTAAGGTGGTTTTTCTACCTCTATATATTACAGAGTTGCAACCCCTTGTGCCATTTTATGCCCTAGGCTTAGGTGCAGGGAGGCCTGAAAATTTACAACATTTCACTGAGCCATTTTTTTCTGTCATTTTTAATGCCTGCTCGGAACAGGCGTTAAAATGACACACTCTGTATTCAATGGACCTCCCTGTGGTTTGCTGCACTAACGTCGAAATGGTTGATGCTAGTGTAGCAAACCACAATAGCTTCAACATTTTTGACGCTATTCTGCTAACTAATGTCACAGAACTCCCGGAATGTCGTTTTTCTTGTCCTAGTCCCCTGATCAGGTCAACAACTCGGAAAGACACAGTGGAACAGGCCAGCAGCACCTGATAAGTAATCCTCTGCATTTGGCGGTCAGTACTAGAGACCTGCAGAGCACAGGGATCCTGTTGATCCAGTATCCTACTTCCCTCAGGAAAATAGAGGGAAGCAAGGCTCGCTGACATGCTATTCAGTCTCCACAGATGGCACATACATCAATAAAAGTGTTTTCACCTCCTGGACTCTAACAGATGCAGGTAGAGGTAGGAGTACTCCCATGCACAGCTTGCATCATATTAGCTTAAGCGGTGGCTTTCGTTTAAGGGCATGGTGTGACAAGTAAAGGCCTAATTCCATACCACATCGATTAATGAATAATGTTACTTGCATTAATAATTCATTTAGCAGGCAATTTAGTAACTACATGCATTATGGAGCAGCGCCATCTATTGACGAATTTAAGTATCAGAGCTCAATGTTTGCACAAATGATGCACAGATGCTATCAGAAAGAATAATTTCCTGTCAAGTTTGCATTAAATATAAACCGAAAAAACTATTTTGTTGTCCACTACAAGCTCCTTACTCATATTGTGCCCAGTCTTCTACTTGATATTGCTGCAATAAACCAGGAGAATTAGGCTCAGCCCCATAACTCTTCAGAAGTGAAAACACAAGCAGTACTGAACACACGTTTTAATAGCACTGCACTCCTCCTACCATTCGCCTCCTCCCCTGATAACTGACAAGTTGTTGCCACCCACTATCTCATTGTCGTCATTTGCCTGTCACACCCTCAGCCATTAAACTAAATACATCTCTGTTAATTCTTCTCATTGAATAAGGCCCGGAAAGTAATCTATTGTATGCCTTTGCAAATCGCACTCACCATCTACTATGATGTCGCTGCTGTAGCTGGTGCTTTCAGATCGAAGAAAACCTCACCCAGTTGGCACATGTCCATCAGGACATGTCCCGTATCCATCTCACTGCCCCAAGGTAAAAAACACAAGACAGATTCCGCCCACTTAATCACAGAGCAGCAAGTAATCATTTAGTCCCAGATGCTCAGTGCTGCTTCTCTACTTGATTCTCTCTCGGGAAGGAGGGTGACACCCATTACATCATTTATCACCAGCCATCCCTGGATTTAAATAGGGTACTTTTATATAAAAACTTTGTTCTATATTAAAGTATGGAATACGTATGGAATAATCCTAATACTTCTCTATGTGAATTGTATAACATGAAATGCAAAACAATTACTAGATTTACTTCATTAATGAGGGTCACTTTGTTTGTTTTTATTATGTGTGAATCACAGCAGCGAGTCCCTCAGTGTAGCTTTCGTTCCTTACCCTTACCTTTCAATACTCATCCCCAATGTGTCTCATTGTACTGCTAGACTGTATCTCCTCCTTGCCGGTTTGCTCCTTATTTGCAAGCTGGGCAGCAGTTAGAAAACATTTAAAAAGAATGTAAAACTGACAAGTGACAACACAATCAATTATTAGGTCTGGCTGCAGGCTGAATGAATTATTGCTGCAATTTTATCGTGTCAGGTAGGATACAGAGGCAGAGTAGCATAGAGGAGAGTGGCGTACACTGAAGAAGCATGTGGTAGAGTAGTGTAGAGTGGAGCAGAGTTTAGTATAGTGGCACATAGTAGACTAGCTTAGAGTCTAGTGGTGTAGATTGAAGTGGCGTAGAGGAAAGTGGCAAAGAAAAGAGTGACATATAGTAATGATGAGTGGGATAGAATGGCGTACAGTGGAGCAGCTTAGAGTAGAATGCGGTAGAATCTAGTGGTATACAGTAGGGTGCCATAGAGCAGATTTGCATGGAGTGCCGTAAAGTGGCATTGTGTGGAGTGAAGTGATGTAGAGTGGAGTGCATAGAGTGGAAAGGAGTGGCATAGAGTAGAGTGGCATAGATTAGAGTGGAATCAAGTGGAGTGGCATAGAGTGGAGTGGAGTAGAGTGGTGTACATCAGAATGGCTTAGAGCGTAATTGTGTGGAGTGAAGTGGTGTAGAGGAGGGTGGCAGAGAGTAGAGTGGCATGGAGTAGAGTGGCATAGAGAACAGTAGCATAGAAATGAGTGGCATAGAGTGGTATAGAGTTGGGTGACATGGATTGGAAAGGAGTAGAGTGGCATATAGTAGAGTGGCATAGATTAGATTGGAATAAAGAGGAGTAGCGTAGTGTACAGTGGCAAAGAATGCACTGTGTGGAGTGGAGTGGCAGGGAGTAGCATAGAATAGAGTGCCATAGAGTAGAATGGGTTAGAGTGGATTGGCATAAGGTGGCATTGAACAGCATTGAGTACAGTGGCAAAGAGTGGAAGGGCATAGAGTGGCATGACATGGAATGGAGTGGCATAGAGTGGAGTGGTGTGGCGTGTAGTAGCATGGAGTGCAGTGGCATACAGTGTGGTGAACTGCCATAGAGTGGTGTGACATAGAGTGGAGTCGTACCAAAGAATAGAGTGGAGTGGCATAGAGTAGAGTGGTGCAGAGAAGAGTGGAGAGGTGGAGAGTGGAGTAGAGTGGCATAGAGTAGTACAGTTGTGGATTTAAGCAACTAAAATGTCAATAAAGGTAGCAGATATGGTGAAAGCAAGTTAAATAAGAAGGTGTATGCCTGTGTTAAAAGTAGGAAAGCATATTGCACGTCCAGTAATAATAGTGAAATGCATACATTTTAAAAAATAGCATGTATGAGGCATATATATGTTTGCTATTTCTGGAGGCCAATATTGATTCTTGCTATTGGCCTTGGTCAATGTTGCGCAGACCCGCCTAAGGCTGTTGGTAACCATTAATGTAGGGAGCCATTGAGGCACTGAGGTAACCAAGGCATGTTTATGACCCATGACGTTGAGGTTAATCAGTGCTTATGTTTTTCAGCATTGATGAAAGCCAGAAAATATGAGTGACTGTGAGTCTGTTGGCCTGTGTGCATGGGTGTATGCAAATAAATCTATGGTATTAGGCCTTTATTTAAGGGGGCCTTGCGCTGCCATTGCGTCACTTTTTGTGATGCAACAGCAGCGCAAACTACTGGGGGGCATTTTTACACGACTATTGTGTAACATTTTCACGAGGCAAAGTGGTACAGGCATGGCACAAGGCTGTCAGTCAGATTTATGAGGCTATGCAAAGCCACATTCTGTGGCTTTGAGTGGCCTCTTAAATCTGGAGTAGCACAATGCAGCACTACTCTGTCCTGGGTAGACATTCCATGGGCGTTGCAGTTCATGTTCCCCCGCAATACACATGGATTTTGATGCATCCCCAGATTTAGAAGAACTTGTACACCTGGGCATGGGCCAACACCTTACATCTCCCCATGGGAGGAGCAACAAGGAAAAATATTTTTATTTTTCCTCATTTTTTCCTCTTCCTATGTGTGCTGCCTTCTGGAGAAAAAATAACTCAGGGGATTGTTTTGTGCAGCAAGGGGTCCCTTCCTCCACAAAAACAATCCTGCATGCAAAGAAGGAACCCTTTTACCATGGTTGCCACTAGGCTGCTGAAATGGCACCAGCGCAGGGAGAATGGACAGGAATATGCCATATGCCACAGATACAGCAGATTCCTGCCCTTTCCCTGTGATGCAAGGGAACTTGCTGCACTGCCCAGTGGCACAAAACCATAAAAATGTTCCCTGATCATATTTATGAGGCCACAAAAAACTACTTTGTATGGCTTTGAATGGCCTCATAAACATTGAGTAAGGCAAGGCAGCGCAAATCACTGTGTTGCCTTACTCTGCATTAGAGAAGAGTTCCATGGGTATTGTGGTGGGTGTACCCACGCAATTCCCATGGGTTATGCCACATTCCCCATAGTTACAAGACCTTGTAAACCTGGAGATAAGCCTAAACATTATGCCTCCCATGAGAGGCACAGCGAGGAGAAATATCACTATTTATCCTTGTTTCTTCCTCTTTCTGTATATGTTGCATTCTGCAGAATAGATTGAAAGGGGGGGAAAAAACCTCAAGGGATTGTTTTTGTGCAGGAAGGTGTCCCTTTCGGCACAAAAACAATCCTGAACAGGCAATATCCTCAATGAGAGATTGTCCCTAAGAGCTCTATATAAATAAGAAATCAACCACCGCCCCTGGGCCAAATCAGGCAACGTTGTCAACATAAACAACTGGGGGCTCGTCTGGAAAGAATGGCCACATCTCCCTTTCTATGTTTGAGATTTTAAAATATTTGAGAAACTGACCCACACTCAAGGAAAAGGGCTCCGTGGCCTTCTCCCTGGTGATAAAATGCCCACCAGAATAGAGGTAACCAATAACCTCACAATGCCTGTTCCTCCTTTTCTGCACTGACATTGAGTCAGTGATGCGCAAAAATGGTTGTACTACCACAAAGGCATGTCCAGGGCATACAATGCCCGACAAAGAACCCTGCGGACTTCCCCCTCCCACACCCCTACACCAGTCGAATGGCATATGTATAGGAGGGGGGCATCCTTGAACCCAACATGAGGAGAACCGATGATGTCCTTCTGTTAGAAATGGGGTCTTTGGTTGGCAGTCAGGTTACCCCCTGTCCAAGCAAGGACCTTCACTCTAGTCAGGGTAAGTCACACACAATCCAAATTATCCTGTGCCCACCCTCTGGCAGCTTGGTACTGAGCATTCAGGCTTAACTTAGAAGGCAATGTGTAAATTATTAGTGCAATAAATCATGCAATAACACAGTATAAACACCACAGAAATACAACACACAGGTTTAGAAAAAGTTAGAATATTTATCTGGTTAAAATAAGGTCAAAACGATCAATAAATGATAAGTACAAGTTGAGATATCACTTTTGTAATGAAAAATAGAGTCTTTGGTTGTTAAAAAGCAATAAGTGTCTCTTGCAAGCAAAAAGTACCTGGTTTCCATCTAAATTATCTGCAAGGGACCGCAGAGGACAAGATGCATAGAAAACTGGGAGGTGTGCTTCGGTTTCTCTGGGCACATACAGACGATGCATCGATATTTTCCATGCAGCAAGGGCCTTGTGTCGATTTCCGGCATGCAGACATGGATCCTCTTCCGGTTGCGAGGTATTTGGATGCCCTGGGGGCAATGCAGAGAAATCCTGGGCGTGCAGGACAAAGTCACTGGGGGCTGGGTCGATCCGGAGGACGATGCAGGAAATGTCTGTTGCATGGCAGGCGCTGTGTCGATTCTTCGCGCAGGAAGTCAGGCTGTGTCATTCCGGCTCAGCTATGAGTTGATCCAGTGGCCCGTGCGTCGAAGTTCTGGTCGCAACGCTTTTCTTTCTTTTTTGCCCACAAGGAGCTCTTTGCAGAGATGAAGTCTTTTTGGCCCTGAGACTTCAGAAAACAGGAGGCAAGCTCAATCCAAGCCCTTGGAGAGCACTTCTCAGCAGAGCCAATGCCACCATGCTTTAAGGGAGAGAGCATTTGCACTTTAGCACTGGATAGCAGCGGTAAAGTGTGCAGAGTCCTAAAACCAGCAAAAACAGTGTCAAAGAGTGGAGGGTGGCAGGCAAAAAGTTAAGGGTAACCACCCTAGGGCTGTAAGGTCTAACACCTTACCACATGTGTGCCCTTCAGAAGATATTGCTTCCACTTGCCATCTGGGTCCAATCAGTGGACAGCATGTTGTGATTGGGCCGCCATATAATATAATTCTAGGTGTGGAACCTCAAGTTCCCCTTGCACCCACGGTCTCTTCAGCGTGGTGACACACTAATGTCTAGTACCCTTCAGGAGGTCCACCAGTAGACCATCAAGAGTGTGAAAGCAATGTCCAGGGTCGGCATATAATGTGCCTTGTAAAAAATATAAACTTCAGGGCTGGAAGCTCATTTTTACAATGGCTATCCTGCCCATAAATGACATGGGCAGCTCTCTCCAAAATCTAACTGAAACTCGGAGGCCATCTATTATCATATTGATGTTATAAGCAGGTAGGTGGAGGCCGTATGTGTCAGACAAACCACAGGTAGTGAACCTCTGTCAGCACTCAAGGGATGTTCAGCTATGGCAGCTCATCCGCATAAATCCTCACCAGCGCCGCCAGTGGAAAAAGTTTGGTTGTATGCCATAGATACAGTGCATTTCTGTAATTTCCTTTGATGCAGGGCAGCACAGCAAGGTGACTTGCTGCTCTGCACTAAAATCTCGTAAATATGGACCTTAATGCTCTTTCAATATGTGCACATACAGGTATGATCTAAATTAGTGTGTGCAATTGCTATGCAAGAGTCAAAGTTAATAAACTTCAATATTTAGTAGCACCTGTCAGTCATCAATTACATAACCAAAACTGTTATGAAATAAAAATAAGATAAACACATGTAATCATACAGGAAAAGTAAAGTAGAAAGATTGCAAAACAACATGATAAATACGCACCTTAGCATACTTAATCAGCACAATTTATATTCAGATAAAAACGTGACAAACCATCAACAATCTAGTGCAAGAAAATATGTCAACATCATTAAAGGAAAAATTATATAATTTCATTCTTTTTTTTTTTTTTTTAAATTTTATCTGAACACACAGCTGGATACATGATTGCCGCACAAATACATGAATACATCAATATTGTAATACCTACAGAAAGAGAAAGACTTCATAATCATTTATTACGATCTGTAACAGTTGGGAGCCCATATAAAATTCATTTTTTATCTAATCAAATCAAATCAAATCAAATCATTAACATTTATAAAGCGCGCTACCCACCCGTGCGGGTCTCAAGGCGCTGAGAATCTAGTGTATTCTCAGGGCCCAGGAGCCATGAGGCAAAGGGTGCCCAAATTCTGGTACCCTTTTTCCTGGCTGCGGCACCTTTTAATTCGTACAGACTGTTTTCCAAATGATAAATAGATAGGAGCCGTGAAAACCATTGGTTAAACCGTGGGGGATCTACATCCCTCCATTAAGATGCTACACAGCTGCGTAATACAGACATTGCTACGAACAAGAAATATCTATCTCGATTCTTACACACTGAATGGTCAACCCCCAGCAAAACCATTTGAGGTGTCAGATAGACTGCCTGTTTCAACATTTTCTTCAAGATATCAGCTATGCCGGTTATCAAACTTGACAATTTTACACACTCAAAAAACATATGGCGAAGCTCTGCTTTCGGGCTACCACATCGCGGGCAGGTAATGCCAGCAGGCTTCCCCCAGCTCGCAATCTTGGCCGGTGTGTAATATAGATTGTACAAGATCATAAAATGCTGAGCTTGAGGGCCCGTGGACAATAAAACAGTCTGTGCCATTTCCATTGACTCACGAACCTCTGCCTCTTTGGCTCCAACCCGCCTTTCCCACTTTTTAACAAGTAAAGCCAAGTCATCCTGTATTACATTTAAAAGAAGTGGATACAGATTCATAATACCGCAGCTAGTGGGATGACCCGAAACCTCCATCAACTTAATCTTGCCTATGCACAGGCCGTGGGTCGTAACAGTTGATAGAAAATTCCTGATCTGTAGAAATTTAAAAAAACCTCTTTTATCTAAAGAAAATTCCACGCTTAAGTCTTCAAATGATTTAAAATAGCTGCCAGGAATGAAAAGGTCTCCAACTTTGTGGATACCACGGCTAACCCATCTCAAACAATAGTGGTCTTTAAATATTGATGGGAACATTGGGGTATTCCACAAAGGGGTATAGTAGCAAACTCGTCCTATGCCTATTTTACGTTTAACCTGAGTCCAAACTTTAAATGCGGAGTAGACTGTCTTAAATTTGACCTTTTTATAATAACTAGGTTCCAAAATACGCAAAAAAACTGCATCTGCTTCTTTACCCAGGGTCAAGGTATATATCAAAGGGAGAATATCTTGCCTGGATCTATCCAAGACATAAAGTGTCTGTGCATACTGCAGTACTGCTGCCAGATAATAGAGTTTAAGTTGGGGAGTGCCCACCCCCCTTTCTCTCTTGGAAGCGTCATAAAGTGGAAAGCCTGGCGCGGTTTCGTGTAGGACCATATAAAACTGCTAACCAGTCCTTCCATTAGTTTAAACCAGTCCTGCCCAATCTCTAGAGGGATTGTTCTAAAAAGATAAAGCACTTTGGGTAAAAACACCATTTTAATCACATTGCACCGTCCCATGAGTGATAAATGTAGATTATTAATGCGAGAGAGATCTTTCCTAGTCTTAGTTAAGACCGGAGCCAGGTTTATTTTAACTAATTCGTCAAGATTTGCTATCATTTTAACACCTAAATATTGAACCTGAGTTTTTACACGCTCATCCTTAAAGTCTACCGATTCATTCACCAAAATTTGACATTTGCTTTTGTTCAACAAATAGCCAGACCTTTTCCCAAACTGCAGGGCTTCCTGCTCTAATTCCAATATAGCAGTCATAGGATTGGTAGTAACCACAGCAATATTGTCCGCATTTGCTAGGATCTTAGTGCACCACCCTTTCAATGACACTGGGATGACCCGGTTGTTACTAATCAGTTTCCTGATCAAGGGGTCAATGTATAGAGCGAAGAGCAATAGTGAGCCTTGTCGAGTACCTCTCTGAATACTGATTGGAGCTGACTTCAGCCCGGCAACTTGTAGCGTAGCCGTTGGTTTGTGACAGAGCTGCTGAATTGCTTTGACAAACCCTGGACCAATGTTATTTTTCGCAAGACCGCCCATAGAAAAGGCCAATGGACCAGATCAAATGCTGTTTATGCATCAAGCAGAATTACTGCCATAGGAAGCTTAACCGTAGCTCTAGCATCAAGTAGCGTAATAACCCGTCTTATGTGATCTGCCGTGCTCTTCCCTGGAATAAAGCCATGCTGCCATGGAGATACCAAACCAGAAATTACCGAACTCAGTCGGCTGGCCAGTATTTTAGCATAAATCTTGGCATCACTATTGATTAACGAAATCGGGCGATATGAGCCGGGGAGGCAGGGTTCCTTGTCCTTTTTCAGAAAAACTACGATCTTGGCCTCCCTCAAGAGGTCGGTTGAGGGGCCCCTGCCTGTACTTCGATAAATAAGCTAAACAGCTGATTGCGTATCTCTACATAAAAAACCTTCTAAAATTCTAATGGAATTAGATCCCACCCTGTCGCCTTGCCACTTGCCAAAGCGCAAATTGCTGTATCTAATTCTTCAAATGTCACGGGCGCTCCCAAAGCTACCTTATCTTCGTCCCTCAGTTGACCTGATCTCATCGCCCATAATACCAAGCCCCTCCTCTTCTTGTGATTGTTCTTCCTGGCTATATAGTGCTTGATAGAACCGTCTAAAGGCTTCTATAATCTCTGGGCCACTGTGGACCAACTGCCCCTCCTCATTCATTAAACTGTTAATATTCCCAAAAACCTGCTTCTGTCTTATTTTTAAAGCTAACTGTTGTCCAACTTTCCCACTATACTCATAACATTCCTGCCGATAAACCAAACATTTTGCAGCAACCCTTTCCATAAAAATCTTGGTGGCCTCTGCCTTAATAATATTTACATCACACAAGATGTCAGAGGTCTCTGCTTCACAACAGATCGCCTCCCCTAATCGTTGCTCTGCTATCACTAGCTTTGTCTGTATTAGTTTTAATTGATCCGTGCGTATTTTCTCCTTTCTTATTCCATAGCTCAAAGTTTCTCCTCTGACAGCTGCTTTAAATGTGGTCCCAACTATCTGACGGGAGGCAGAGCCCTGGTTCATCTTAAAAAATTCCGGAATCCATTCCTTAATTTTTTGGATATAACCAGGATCAGCTAATAATGCCCTATCAAATGTCCAGGGTCTAGCTTGCGGGCCCTCTCTCCCAATCTCTATAGCCAATACCAATGGATTATGATCTGATATGATTCTGGGGAATCTGTCAACCCTTATTTGCTCTTGCAAAGATGCTGTCACAAAAAAATAATCTAACCTTACTAGTTTCTTATGCGGAGCGGAAAAAAAAGTGAACCCTGGATCCTGCGGGCAGCACTGCTGCCAAGCATCAATCAAACCGTAATTGACAGCCAATGTCTGAAGCGCCCTGAAAACCTTGCTTTTTCTACCTAGGTATAGCATTTGTTCCTGATTGGGTTCTTTGTTATCTAAATGTATATTGAAATCCCCACACATTATGACCGGCGTTGCCCATACCGTAAATTCTAAGTTGAGTAATTCCAAAATCTCGGGATCGTCTATATTTGATCCATAAATGGAGCATATAGTGAACCTTAGCCCTCTAACAGAGCATTCCAACAGGGCCAGCCTACCTAGCTTGTCAGCGAATTGTTTATGTATAACCAGAGATCTAATTCGAGTTAATATAGCGACCCCTCTAGTGGTTGTATTTTGACGTGTATATACAACTAAATTCCACCCATAAAACTCCATTAGCTGCTTTTGTGTGCCTGTGATGTGTGTCTCCTGCATACAAATAATATCAGCATTCCAAGACTTGAAAACCTCCCCTGTCAGTTGTCGCTTTTTGCCATTATTGAGCCCACAGACATTTACTGTGGCAATGCGTAGTTCACTCCTGCCCCATTGTTATGCATTTTGTTCCTCCTGGCTACCCTGAATGAGCCCTTCAGCTTTGCTACTTCCACAACCTGAACCCTTTGCAGCTGACGATCGACATCCCCACTCTCCCTGCTGTGTGTCCCATTACCCCCTCTGTCCCTACCACCAGCCCAACCCCTAAAGCCCCCCCTGCCCCACCCTTCCCTAACCTACCCCCCCACCCATACCCCTACAAATGGAATCGCCAGGCTTCTAAGCCCATAAGATGGGAGGCCCCTCTCACCACCCTCCTAACCAATACCCTATACAAAGAAAGAAAGATATGAAGATAAGGGAGAGAGGATATGCCTATCGCAATCACTGCCGTATATGCTTACATATGGATGGCTTAATTTTGAGACAAGCTATTCCCCTCCCCTCTCCTCCACCCCTACATTTTGCTACTGTTCAATTACTGTACATATTCCCCTGCTTTGATTTCTGAAAAAAAAAATCTTGTGGTCGCTTTATAAATAACTTTTAGACGCGCAGGGCTCAACAGGTAGGCTTCCGCCCCAACTCCTGAAACTGAAGAATCATCTGCCTGAGTCGCCACTTTCTACTGTGGCGTGCGCAAAGTCTGGCCTGGTAAAGAAAGATACACCTTCCACAGTCATCTTTGAGTTGGGAGGAGTCCTTTCAAACACCACCTGCCTCAGTAAAAAATTGCCAAAATACACAATAATAGCCCATGGATAACTCTGCTCTCTGCTAGTAGTCTGCTTCTTTCTCATTAACGGAAATCGATGCGCTCTCTGGATCTCCATTTCCCAATTCCACTCAATAAGATCTGGGAATGCTTTCTTAAAGACCAACGCTACATAGGCCCTGGTATGCTGCCCCAAAAGGCCCTCGGCTATGCCCAGAACCCTCAAATTATTCTGCCACTGGCAGTTTTCAGCATCTTCCAGTTTCCATTGGATATCCGAAATCTGTTGCCCTTGTGTCGCCGTCTGAGCTGTTGTTGCTCTGACTTCAGACTCCAGCTCCTCAGTACGAGTCTCCATGGAAGCAATACGTGTGCCAATGTCCTGACAGGATTTAACCACTTTTTTGATGGATAGTTGTAGCTGTCTATTTGCCAATTTTGCTTTCCTACTCTCCTTCTGGGCCTGCTCATGATTATGCACCATTGTCCGGTAAATAAGATCCAACAAAGGAGTCTCAGCAGAGCCATCCATAGGAGGGGGCATTGAAGTATTGCCGGCAAAATCTACTTTCTGGAAAGCCTGTTGGGTACCAGTATAATCCCACTACATTTCGCAAGCTTCATCTTGAGGATTAGGTGGGTCCCCCCTGAGCTTAGCCCCCGAGTTGTGCCTAGCACCGGTCTGTTCCAACGATTTTCTTCTACATGTCAAATGATTAGATGCCCAGATGCTTGCTACGGAGCTACCTTCAATGTCAGAGTCTGTTAGTGGGATTTCTTCGTCTAGATCTGAGTCTCTAGATTGATCGGACAGGGAAAAGAAGCTTTCTGCCATATCAAGCAACCCCTGATCACTGTTCGCCCCAGCTGATTTCGCCTCTTTCTCCCTCTGGGCTGGGCCTGGGTTGAAAGTCTCAAATATCGCTAAGTGTTTGACCATATCCTCAGCTTATTGTGAGGGCGCATCCTTAGCTAGGGTGCGAGATTGTACATTAAATTTCCCCAGGTTAAGCTCACGAAACCCCTCCTTTAACTCCTGCTCAGATGCCTTCTCATCCCCCAACGGGGGGAGCCCACCGCTTTCCTGCTGTTTCCTGGGCTTGTACTAATAATATCTGGGCTGGCTGGTTCAGTCCCCCCTACATTACATACAGAAATAGGTACTTCAAAAGATGTAGCTGCTACAGATACCTGCCCTCCATCGTCTCCTGGCACGCTGGATTGTATGTCAGGTGCTACCTTCTCCGGGGGCATCTGTTTGGCCTTCATAATATTGGCAAACATTGTTGGAACCGAGTTCCTTGCGTCTTTCTCCGTGCCTGGTATCCTCTGCGGGGGCCCTTTCCCATGAGGGTTAATGTGTTCCTTAGAGCCGGGGCCGGATGTCTTTTGTCCTTTTTGCCTCCCACTGGATCTGGATTCTGACACGCCCGTGAGGAGCGGGGTGTCCTAATGGGCTTCGGCGCCATCAGGAAGCCCCAAGTACTGAAAACCGTCCCCAGAAAACGGCGGGAGTCGTGCTCGATCAGCAGGCATCCAATTTTTTCTGCGGCACCCTCTGGCGCTTGCCCACGCGGCCTTGGTCCTGCTGAGAGCCGCCAAGAGGCCGCGATGCGCCTGCAGCGGTCCGTGCTACGAGCGTGCGGTATCCGCGGCTTCTGCGGTGGGTGTGGAGGAGCTGTTACGGACAAGGGATCGCCGGAGTGGTCGTGGCAAATCAGCCAGGAAACCTGGCCACCATCTTGGATTCCCATAATTTCATTCTAGCATGCAACAAAATTGGCAGCTCTTTAGTTTTCCAGCAGTAACCAGATAAAAAAATATAAGAATTGACAGCATTTGGCATAATGAATTCCCAGCATATTGTCTTGTGCGTCTTCCTGTATTGAAAGACCCATCAAAGCAGAATGAAATATAAATGCACCTTGCCAAAAGAAACAAACGTTAATAAAAGACACATCAATCTAGTGGGACCTTTGACAAAAACATCCAGGACAATCTGTGGGCTCCGCAATTCTGTGCATTTGGAGAGGCTGGCAAAGTTTCTTGCACAAAAGTACAAAATGTGGAGAGACGTTTGTTTCTTGTTTTATAGAATTGTGAGGGATTTTCATCGATGCAAGCCAATTTTTCATAAAGAAGTAATTCATGTCATGTTTGAATTCTGCTACAATAATCTCCTGTTCCACTGATATTGACCCGCGTGAGACTATTAGCAACATGTAACAGCTCAACACGATCAGCAAAATTGTGACTGGCATCCCCATTTGGACCAAACAAAACAGGGGGGTTCTTATCCTTTGAACAATGGTACAATCAACATTCAGACAAAAATTGTTCTATTGGGGAAAGGACGATAAGCAATATTCATAACAATAAAACTTGGATATACATTTGGCCTGACACAGAGGTCAATACATACCTTTCAGGAAAGAATTACATGACTTACTGAAAAAATACAGTCAAGCAAGGATTGCGTGACATTTGCAAATCTGTTGATATTTGTGATAGGTAGCCAGGAGATAGATTGTTTTGTTGTATAGCTATTTTAGCCATGATTTTAGACATGTTATTTTAACAACTAGGCCTGCCCTTGTTCTTCGTTTTGTTTTTCCAGCATAAGCTACATTTGCGGTGCTGTTTTATTTTCTTTATCTAGTTCTTTCACCTAGGAAAGCATTACGTTCCTAGCAGGGCATTCTTTTCACTTTGTGCTTTCCTCAAGGCGGCAGCCAGATAGAGTTGCCAGCAATGTGGTGCGCTGTATCTCCAACATTCACAGAAACATACACATCTTTACTGGGAACATTTTCTCAGAACATCAGCTGGCCTACACCGGGATGGTGTCTTTCTAGACAACAGGCTTCCTTGCTCAGGTTTGGGGGATGATGTCTTCCAAGGGGGGAAACCTGAAGGGCAGTTTAGGGCTTATCACG
The DNA here is from genome assembly GCF_031143425.1 of Pleurodeles waltl. Classification (NCBI taxonomy): domain Eukaryota; kingdom Metazoa; phylum Chordata; class Amphibia; order Caudata; family Salamandridae; genus Pleurodeles; species Pleurodeles waltl. The sequence goes on from NC_090449.1 coordinate 847,480,055, forward strand.
CTGTGCTTTAACATAGCTTAGGTAGAAATCACATATATTACACATGGTGTGGTAGGACTGTTCTTGTGTTTCACTCTGTCAGAGTCACCAGATCCTCGGAGTCTGTGCACGTTCCCAACACGTCCACCACTGAACAGCTCCAAGACTCTGATAGATAAATCACAGAGACTGAGAGAGTTCAAGAGGGGAAGAGGGGATTAGGAAGGGAACAGCTGGGAAGAAGACCTGTAGTAAGAAAAAGGTTAGAACACACAATAAGAAAATTATATCTCCTGAAATCAATACTAGACTATAATTCTAAGCCTAGTCACTCTGAAAACATGAACAATCAAAGAGTTAAGTTTAAAATGACTAAGTTTCAAGATGGCCGAATACCTGTAAGGGAATCAAGATGAATTAAATGAAAACTTTCTTATTCAAGTACTTTCCTTTACATGAGAATCAGAAAAACATTCTGACTAAATTTTAAACCAGTCATATAAATCCTGTTTTGAGAATGTATACTAGGACCATACAATATTGCATCTAGAAACTCTGGCCTTCTGTGTATTCTTAAAATGTTTCAAAACAAATTGCGCATATTGCAGATATATATATATATATATATATATATATATATATATATATATACATATATAGTAAACACCATAAAAGGATTGTGCACTATGAATAACACAATATGGATTCAGGAAACAAATCACATAACTTGTCAACTCGAATATTATATAATAAATATTTTAGAATAATGGCATACAATAAACAACATGAATTAAACTCGAGGAGAAACTCGTGCGTCTTGCTGATTCGAGTGTCACCATGTAAAATACCAAGGAATGGTAGCACGCAATGAATATCAAAGTCAAATCATCATTAATCGAATCGCGCATCTTGCTGATTCGTAAAACACGATGTAAATGTCAAGAAATAACAGTTCACAATAAATAACAAGATCAAAGTACAATGAAACGAATCGCGCTTCTTTTGCCGATTCTTAAGCCACCATGTAAATGTCAAGAAATGGTAGCACGCAATAAACAACAAAGTTAAATCCTCATGAAACGAGTTGCGCGTCTTGCCAATTTGTAAAACATCATGTAAATGTCAAGAAATAGTAGCACGCAATGGACAACAATGTTTAAACACCATAAAACAAATTGCGCGTCTTGCCGATTCTTAAGCCACCATGACAATGTCAAGAAATGGTAGCATGCAATGAATAACAAAGTCAGACCTTTATGAAACAAATCGCGCGTCTTGCCTATTTGTAAACTACCATATAAATGCTGATTCGAGTGTCACCATGTAAAATACCAAGAAATGGTAGCACGCAATGAATATCAAAGTCAAATCATCATTTATCGAATCGCGCGTCTTGCCAATTCGTAAAACACGATGTAAATGTCAAGAAATAACAGCTCACAATAAATAACAAGATCAAAGTACAATTAAATGAATCGCGGTTCTTTTGACGATTCTTAACCCACCATGTAAATGTCAAGAAATGGTAGCGTGCAATAAACAACAAAGTTAAATCCTCATAAAACGAGTTGCTCGTCTTGCCAATTCGTAAAACATCATGTAAATGTCAAGAAATAGTAGCGCGCAATGGACAACAATGTTTAAACACCATAAAACAAATTGCGCGTCTTGCCGATTCTTAAGCCACCATGCCAATGTCAAGAAATTGTAGCATGCAATGAATAACAAAGTCAGACCTTTATGAAACAAATCACGCGTCTTGCCTATTTGTAAACTACCATATAAATGTCAAGAAATGGTAGCGCACAAGTAATCTGTTACTCATTTAAGAATTAAACCAAGAATATGAAAATTCAAAATAACGGTGTCGGGATAGTCCAACCACCGTCTTACCGCCTGGAACAATGATCACCAATGAAGGATGAAGGGCAGAAGACTGGAAGATCCAAATAGGCCGCCGGGACAGGAGCTCAGGAAGAAGCTGCTGCTCTGCACCGGGACCTCTGAATAGTGAGCACTGGGAGTTGGGCTGGCTCTCTTTTATAGAGCCTTGGCCCAGCCCAGAACCATGCCCAGGCATGTTGCAGGGAAAGTCTCTGGAAGGCCCTGGAAAGGGACCACACCCTAACACACTCTGAAAACCTGCACCAATACATTGCAAAGGAACAGTATTTGTAAGCATATTAAAAATACGTTTTCAGGATTGAACTCTGCAATGCAAAAGGTTAAACCACAACATATCAGCACAATGTATAAATTACGTTGTTTTGAGAGTGCTGGGTTTTTGCATTTTTGTCGCCAATAGAGCGCGTACTGCTCTGGTGTTGACAGTACTCCCCTCTCCCAGACGCGCTCTAGAGCCTGGTTTGCTTGGATTAAGACAATGAAAGCGTCACACAAGTACTGGAGCATGAACATCGGATGCGGATACCCATGAGTTACTTTCAGGACCATAACCTTTCCATGAGATTAAGTACCATAGATTACGCCCTCTCAGTTTAGAATCCAACACTTTCTTGACTTCGTATTCTTCTTCCCCTTGTACTAGAACAGGAGCTGGATGAGGGTGGACCTTTGGACTGCCTTTTTCAAGAGGGAAGTGTGGAACACTGGATTAATCAGTAAGGATCTGGGCAATTGTAGTTTATAGGTCACCGGATTGATTTGCTGAAGGACAGTATAAGGACCTATGAATTTGGGGTTAAACATGTGCTTCTTCTTGAAGTCTATATGTTTTGTGGAAAGCCACACTTTGTCACCTGGTTGATATTGCGGTCCCTCACAATGTTTCTTGTCATAATGCCTTTTATATTTTTGCTTGGCTTTTTCTAAATGTTGTTGAATCAGTTTCTGGGTTTGATGAAATTTCTGACACAGCTGGAGTAAGAGAACTTTCTTGAGGAATTGTGATGGGCAAGGTGTCAGGATGATAGCCAAATAAACCAAAAAAGGGTGTAACGCCAATAGAAGTGTGGAATGAGTTATTGTAAGCTAACTCAGCTAACCAGAGCATAGATGTCCAAGAATGAAGTGCCTTTTCAGCGTAGGCACGTAGGTATTGTTTCAAAGTCTGATTTAGTCTCTCCGTTTGACCATCTGTTTGAGGATGGTGACTAGTAGATAGCGTAGATGTCACTTGGAGTGTTTTACACCATGTCTTCCAGAAATTGGAGGAAAATTGTGACCCCGATCAGAGAGGATAACCTTTGGCAGTCCATGATAACGAACCACTCTGTTCAGTAAAATAGTTGCCAATTCACTAGAAGTGGGCAATTTTTTACAGGCGATTAAATGTCCATATTTCGTGAGACTATCTACTACCACCAGAATTACTGAATGCTGTTGAACCACTGGCAGACCGGTAATAAAGTCTAAAGAAATGTGCTCCCATGGACGACTTGGGGTTGGAAGTGGATGTAACAACCCTTTTGGTTTTGAATTACTTGTTTTAATGCGAGCACAAACTTCGCAGTTGTTTACCATTGCTTTTACATCTTTTGTTAGGGTAGGCCACCAAAAATAGCATTGGATCAGTTCAAGAGTTTTAGGAGTACCTGGGTGACCTGCCGTAGGTATAACATGCAACCAATGAAACACTATCTTGCGAAGTTTGGTAGTGGGTATGAACAAACGAGCGTCATGAAAGGGTAAACCTTGCTTGATTGACCTTTTGGGATCTGCTTGGGCCCATGTTTGCCATTTTTCAACAGTGAAAGAGTTGCGAATTTCTTCAAAGAAATCTTCAGTTTTTATGATACATAGAACCTTGTCAGGAGCAATGATAGCTCTGGAGGCTTGAAATGCAGGCAACGTGGTAGACTCTTGACGGGACAAGGCGTCAGCCTTGTGATTATCTTTACCAGGCCAGAAGGTTACTACAAAATCAAATTCGGCAAAAAAAAGCATCCAGCGTAATTGCTGAGGGGTCAAAAGTCTGGCGGAACAAATGAATTGAAGATTACGATGATCAGTATATACTGTGACAGTGTATTTGGCACCCAACAAATGATGTCTCCATTCTTTAAAGGCGTCACGAATCACCAGAAGCTCTTTTTCAGCAATGACATAGTTCTGTTCGGCTTCGTTCAACTTACGAGACATAAAAGCTACAGGATGAAGTTGACCAGTGTCTTTATTTCATTGTGATAAGACTGCTCCTATTGCTACATCTGAAGCATCAGCTTCCACTATGAAAGGTTGATTCGCATCAGGATGAGACAAGACTGGGGCAGTGGAGAAAGCTTCCTTTAAAGTCGAGAAGGCTTGATCAGCTTCTGGGGACCATACCAACTTTTCTTTCTTTCTTAGTAGCTTAGTGATTGGAGCCACTGTCTGGGAGAAATGATTTATGAACCTCTGGTAAAAATGTGCAAATCCCAGGAAACATTGTACATAACAAACAGTCTGTGGGGTGGGACAATCAGATACAGCTTTTACTTTCTTTTCTGCCATCACCATATCTTGAGGGGTAAGAATAACCCCTAAAAACTCAACTGTGGTAACATGAAACTCACACTTGGTTAGTTTGCAGTATAAATGGTTTTTTCGAAGGGCTGCAAGAATTTTCTTGACATGTTGGACATGTTCGTTTTCATCATCTGAGTAGATCAAAATGTCATTGATGTAGATTATGGCAAATATGTCGAGGTACTCTCTAAGAACGTCATTCAAGAAAAATTGAAATGCTGCTGGAGCATTAGACAGACCAAAAGGCATGACGGTGTATTAAAAAAGGCCATATCTTTTCTTGAACGCTGTTTTCCATTCGTCACCCTCTCTCATTCTGACCAAATGATAAGCACCTCGAAGGTCAAGCTTCGTGTAGATTTTTGCTCTCTTTACTTGTTCCAATAAGACCGGAATTAGGGGTAAAGGGTATTTATTCTTGATGGTGACTTTGTTCAAACCCCTATAGTCGATGCAAGTTCGAAGTTCTCCATTAGCTTTTGAAACAAAAAACAAAGGCAAAGCTGCAGGAGACTTAGAGGGGCGAATGAAGCCATTCTCCAAAAATTGATCTAGGTATTTTCGTAAATGTTGATTTTCATGTTCTGACAGGGCATATACACGACAGTTGGGAAGTATTGCACCTGGGGCTAGATCAATTTGACAGTCATAAGATCTATGAGGAGGTAGAGTCTCTGCTCCTTTCTCATCAAATACATCTTTGTAAGACGAATACTGTTTGGGCAGCTGAATTTCTTTCTCCGCGGCAGTAGCTATGTAAGAGTTGCAAACTTTTGGTACTTGAATCTTTCGGAGACATTGTTCATTACATAGCGCAGATGAGAACACGATTGTTCGTTCTGCCCAATTGAACTCCGGATTGTGATGAGTTAAGCATGGCAAGCCAAGGATAATCCCATATTGTGGAGCATGGATCACTTCAAGGATGATTTTCTCTTTATGTTTCTTTCTTTGAGTCTTATCTTCACAAATCCACGACAAGGGGATAGTCTAAAGAACTACCGGACCTCCAGTCAAGAGTTTTCCATCGACTGCCTGGATGATTTCTGGGGTCTTCTTTTCAATACATGGGATCCCCCATGCACGAACCAATTGGACATCAACAAAGTTCCCAGTAGCCCCAGAATCGACTAGAGCCTTTTTGAAATAGATCTTTTTCTTGACCTGAACTCTTATTTCCAGTTTAAGATGTCTAGATTGTGAAGGGTCCACGGTGACATCCAAGAGCAACCCTTCTCTGCATCTTTGGTGTTTTAGTTTTCCAACTCGACTGGTGCATTGGCTGCGACCTTCTGAACTGGACCTTGCTTGTTCTTTGGTTTGATTGGACAATCTTTGGCAAAATGACCTTTTCGCCCACAATCAAGACATTGTCAATTTTTTCTGCGTAGGTCCTTTTCATCTTTGGTCAAAGGTCTTCTGATGGTTCCAATTTCCATTGGTTCCGGAGTTCTTTCTTTCGAAGTTCTTGAGTCTCTGTTAACATGAACGCGCCATGAATATTTTTCAATCTTTTTACGCTTTCCTTTACGTTCTGCTAAACGATGATCAAGTCTCAAGACAAGATTTATTAATTCTTGACAGTCTGTAGGTTGTGGGTCGATTTGCGCTAAGATATCTTTTAGTTCCTCTTTGAGTCCCTTGTAAAACAAGACCGCTTGTTTTTCTTCAGGCCATGATGTCTCGGCAACCAACCGGTTAAAGTTGGCTAAATACGACACTAGGTCTTGATTCCCTTGGCGTAAATCTAATAATTCACGATCTGCTGACTGTGTTACAGTTCTACGATCAAAAACTTGCTCAAATTCACGAACAAAATTTCTCCAGTTGGGACTATTTTTACGCACAAGGGGAATTGCCCAAGTAGCTGCATCCCCAGACAGATATGATAACAAGAAAGCGACTTTGGACTGGGCATCTGGGAAAGTATTTGGTCTGCAGGTGAAGTGTAGTTCCATTTGAACCAGGAAAGATTGCGCTTTCAAAGGGTCACCTGAGAAACGTTCTGGGGGAGCTGAAGGAATTGCAGAAGGAACATTTAGGGAAATCTGATTACTTCCAGAAGCCTGAGAAGAAGTACCTGGCCAAGACACACCTGTGGGACTTTGTTCCTTCTTCTCTAGCTGATCTTGCAACTGACCCACTCTCTCTGCTAAGCTAGTTGTCAATTCTTTGGATGATACCACCTCTGCTTGGAGCTGGGTGATAGCCTTGACTAACTCGTCTAGAGTGGCCATGCTGAGAACATACACAAGCCAGGAGGATAATAATTTGTGGGCTCACTATTCTGTCAGAGTCACCAGATCCTCGGGGTCTGTGCACGTTCCCAACACATGCACCACTGAACAGCTCCAAGACTCTGATAGATAAATCACAGAGACTGAGAGAGTTCAAGAGGGGAAGAGGGGATTAGGAAGGGAACAGCTGGGAAGGAGACCTGTAGTAAGAAAAAGGTTAGAACACACAATAAGAAAATTATATCTCCTGAAATCAATACTAGACTATGATTCTAAGCCTAGTCACTCTGAAAACATGAACAATCTAAGAGTTAAGTTTAAAATGACTAAGTTTCAAGATGGCCGAATACCTGTAGGGGAATCAAGATGAATTAAATGAAAACTTTCTTATTCAAGTACTTTCCTTTACATGAGAATCAGAAAAACATTCTGATTAAATTTTAAGCCAGTCATTTAAATCCTGTTTTGAGAATGTATACTAGGACCATACAATATTGCATCTAGAAACTCTGGCCTTCTGTGTATTCTTAAAATGTTTCAACACAAATTGCGCATATTGCATATATATATATATATATATATATATATATATATATATATATATATAGTAAACACCATAAAAGGATTGTGCACCATGAATAACACAATATGGATTCAGGAAACAAATCACATAACTTGTCAACTCGAATATTATATAATAAATATCTTAGAATAGTGGCATACAATAAACAACATGAATTAAACTCGTGGAGAGAATTGTGCGTCTTGCTGATTCGAGTGTCACCATGTAAAATACCAAGGAATGGTAGCACGCAATGAATATCAAAGTCAAATCATCATTAATCTAATCACGCATCTTGCCGATTCGTAAAACACGATGTAAATGTCAAGAAATAACAGCTTACAATAAATAACAAGATCAAAGTACAATGAAACGAATCGCGCTTCTTTTGCCGATTCTTAAGCCACCATGTAAATGTCAAGAAATGGTAGCGGGCAATAAACAACAAAGTTAAATCCTCATGAAACGAGTTGCGCATCTTGCCAATTTGTAAAACATCATGTAAATGTCAAGAAATAGTAGCGCGCAATGGACAACAATGTTTAAACACCATAAAACGAATTGCGCGTCTTGCCGATTCTTAAGCCACCATGACAATGTCAAGAAATGGTAGCATGCAATGAATAACAAAGTCAGACCTTTATGAAACAAATTGCGTGTCTTGCCTATTTGTAAACTACTATATAAATGTCAAGAAATGGTAGCGCGCAAGTAATCTGTTACTCATTTAAGAATTAAACCAAGAATATGAAAATTCTAAATAACGGTGTCGGGATTGTCCAACCACCGTCTTACCGCCTGGAACAATGATCACCAATAAAAGATGAAGGGCAGAAGACAGGAAGATCCAAATGGGCCGCCGGGACAGGAGCTCAGGAAGAAGCTGCTGCTCTGCACCGGGACCTCTGAATAGTGAGCACTGGGAGTTGGGCTGGCTCTCTTTTATAGAGTCTTGGCCCAGCCCAGAACCACGCCCAGGCATGTTGCAGGGAAAGTCTCTGGAAGGCCCTGGAAAGGGACCACACCCTAACACACTCTGAAAACCTGCAGCAATACATTGCAAAGGAACAGTATTTGTAAGCATATTAAAAATACGTTTTCAGGATTGAACTCTGCAATGCAAAAAGTTAAACCACAACATATCAGCACAACAATGTATAAATTACGTTGTTTTGAGAGTGCTGGGTTTTTGCATTTTTGTCGCCAATAGAGCGCGTACTGCTCTGGTGTTGACACACTCTTCTTATCACCATTTTGCTTCTAGTGTGTTTTATCATCCCATGTCTAAGATGCAGTTAATTCAATAAACCTCATTGAACCATTCCCTGCCTCTGTTTGTCTTTGCAGATGTGAGACTAATGTACTGAGAGAAAAGGATGAGATCTGATCAACCATGATTCCCTTGAGGAGTCATTTCTGTCATAAGCCTGGTTGCCACAATCATCACTGCCCTTGGGCAGAGATGAGGGGCTGCTAGTTAGCCAGAAAACCTGGATTAGGTTGACAGTTGCCACATGGTGTGAAATTGGACTCAGTTCCCCAAAATTCAGGTGATTCTGCCACCTGAATCCAGTAGCCTCATTCAGATAATGAGAGCCTTCATGACTGAAGGCTTTGAGTACTAGCATAACTAGTTTGTATGTAGCTCTATTTTGTTGCTGATAACTAGCTGGTTTTTCAAACAATACCTTAAGTGTTCCAGGGAAGTTCAGGGAAGATTATTGTGACTAAGTTTAAAATGTTAACCAATGTGGGAATCAGTGTACCTGAGCTAGGGGCTCAGGAGGTGCTGCAGAAACCCCCCAGAAAAAATGAAGTGGTTCAACCGAGAAAGAGAAATACCTTTTGGTTTTTTTCTTGCAAAGTTGATTATGCATTTAAGGAAACACTGCCAGGTGTCAGGCAATGTCTTTTGACAAACTGAGGATAAAATAGTCTTAAAAATAGCAGAAGCTTTTGGCTCTTGCAATTTCCAGTTTCTGTGAGAAGGAAAAAATAAGGAGCATACTTTATTCACAGTACCTATTTTCTCTATGCTTATCAAACCTAATTCCCTTCCTGAGTTTGAAACCATCATCAACATTAGGAACTCTACATAGTTTTTCAGAGATCCATTATCCACCACAAATCATTTAGTATAATCACTCAGCCATTTTTTTCTACCATCATTAATCCATCTTTTTTAGCTAGTAGGGTGTCAATTAGCCTGACAAATCATGGGTTATACCTTTGCTAATGCACTTTTATCATCCTCTGCAGGATTTGAAAACACTTCGCCAAGGTCGTTGGGATCTTTTGACCCAGTGAAGAGTGTGGTAACAATACACAATCAATTCAAACCCAAGCAACAAATTTAAACCCCATGACCCATGTGACCATGGAAGAAAACTCCAATCAATAAAAAGTTTCAAAGCTTCATGTTATAACCACAAAGCCAAAGTCAACTAAATAGTGTACAAAATCAAATTGTAAAGATAAATAAACACCATGGGTTGACCAATTCAATGAAACAAATGTAATGTACTCAACATCAACACCATTAGATATTCAAGAAAATAATGAATATTAATAATGAAATCACATGAGAAACAGAAAGCTTCTCTAAATCAGACTGTGAATACATTAGTCAAATCAGATTACAACGATTAACAAATCAGGATTTGGACATAGGTTCTCCCTACTACTAACCAAATTAGAACAAGCATGTGTGGGAACGGGTGAACATATACGAGCAAAAGTCAAAAAGAAAGACAAAAATAATTTGGAAAATCATCTATCTCGGTCTAAGTTAACTCACTAAGAAAAAATAAAATGGGAAGGTGCCAGCATGCTAACTTCTACTAAGAAAAGCAGGTCAGGGAATAATGACATTGCATTAGAATATACCTCTCCTTGGGTCACCATTCAATTAATTTTTGTCAGCAAAGCATGTAGATCATCAGCAAAGCCAGTTAGAAATCCATCGGAGAAAGTGAAGAACATAGACTGCACATGGAAAATCAGGAAACATCCAAGGGGCAAGTTACCAGAACAAGATGCTAAAGTGGACTGCCTGAAACTTAGTAAGTCCTTCCATACTTGGGAATACTCAAAACAGTTTGATTGGTCGTTCGATGAGTCCACATTATGCAAAAGGGGCAATATCCAATTGAATTATAGCACAAATCGATTTTGCAACATCCTAGAAAACTCTCAGGCTTGGTGAGAAGTGAGAAGTTGTCTCTCCTTTCCAAGCGAATCCAATAGTTTGACAATCATGTACATCACTTGTTGCAATCCAAATTCCTTCTCATTGTACAAGATGATTTCCACAGTTCACATGAGAACCGTTCCATTAAACAATAGCACTGCTTTAGGTCTCAGTGTACCAGAGTCAATGGGTGCCAAATCTTAGACATCTGAACAACATGGCTCTTTACTATTCATGAGAAACAGCCTAATGAAAAAATGTATGTTAGAGGAAAATAAATGATTCATCACTTTTATGTGGCTGCAAATATGAAGACTTCAGGCCAAGTTATGCTAACACAAGAAATTAATGCATTAATATTGTCATTAAATAAACACACAAAATACGAATTCAGCTTTAATAATATATCATCAGAAGATGTAAAAGCACTTCATTAATAATTGAAATCCTTGTTAAAGCATCACATTAAGTATGACAGAGGCACATACTTATTTTTGTGAACATGTAACTTTAATCTTGTTAGCCCATTGTCAGTTTTGGTAGGCCAATGTTCACCATAAAATATAAAACATGAATACTTTTAGAATATGCATCAATGCAGCTTTTTCTCTAGGTTAGGCTTTTAAACATGAATAAATGTCACCTAATGCTGAAGTCTGATGCACTAAAAGTATTGCTAAAATTTAGCTCCAACAGTCCCGCATCTGATGGCAATCTATGCCGTCCCAAAAAGGACACTCACATTTCGGTGAGACAACTCTAAGCCTTGTGGTCTGATAACGTGTAGGCTTTGGTCTACTGAAACTCTCAATTCTCTTCAGATTCATTTAATAAACACTCCTTATTTTTCCATTTCTGTCCCTTCCCTCCTCTGTTTACTCATAGCTCTTTGTACTTTCCAAAAATTGCATAGCCTGTAAAATCCAAGTGCGACTAAAGCACACAAAGGGCCTCATTACAACTTTGGCGGAGGGGGTTAATCCGTCCCAAATGTGACGGATATCCCACCCTCTGTATTACGAGTCCATTATATCCTATGGAACTCGTAATACGGTGGGCGGGATATCCGTCACATCTGGGATGGATTAACCCCCTCTGCCAAAGTTGTAATCAGGCCCAGAGTCACAATTAACAAAGGCCTCAAGATCATCCTCACTATTCCCTTTCCCAAGTCTCCAGACCATGATCCAGTGTCTGCAAATCCTTTACCTATTGACACTCAGACAGTTGTCTCCTTTAGGTCTCTCAGATCATATTTCAAAAGGTGTGATGTTAGAGATAAACTTCCCTATCTCCTTACTATTGTCTGGTGTAAACGAGCATCAATGTTGCGCCTGTAAAACTTTACACACTCGCCTTCCTTCGGCAATAAGATATCTAATGCAAGATGATTTTGCATATTCATTGATCTCACAATGCATCCATTCCCATATCCATGAGCAACATTGTTCCAGCATAATCAGTAGACACCTTGTCCACAATTGTTTACAACAAATCTTGATAACTGATTTACTAGTAAGTCCCTAGTAAAGTGCACTAGAGGTGCCCAGGGCTTCTAAATCAAATGTTACTAGTAGGCCTGCAACACTGACTGTGCCACCCACGAGTAGCTCTGTAAACATAGCTCAGAACTGCAACAGCAGTGTCTATGTGTGCAGTTTTCAACTACCCACTTCCCACTTGTCAGGCCTAAACCTTCCCTTTTTATACACGTAAGGCACCCCTAAGGTAGGCCCTTTGTAGCCCCATGGGCAGTGTACAGTGTATGTTAAAGGTGGGACATGTACTGGTGTGTTTTTATATGTCCACATAGTGAAATACTTCCAAATTCGGTTTTCACTGTTGCAAGGCCTATCTCTTGCGTAGGTTAACATGGGGGCTACCAAATTGTTTACCTTTTATATGAAGTTTCCCTTTGGGAGCAGATAGAGATATGGGGTTTAGGGAACTGAACTTAATTTCTAAAAATAAATCTTATGGTAAAGTTGGTTCTTAGATTGTCAGTTTGAACATGCCACTCACACAATGCCCTATCCAATCCCGTGGTGTGTGTCTCGGGCCAGGCCCTAGGCAGGGAAGGATCTTGTGAGCCACAGAGACTTTCCTTTGAAGTTTGCCTACTTCAAAGGCAGAAAGAGTTATGAGTGGTGGACACAAACCCCATATTTTTAGATTACTTCTGGAACCAAGAGGAACCTCTGCCAAGGAGAAAAGCTTAAGAGCTGGAGGAAGAGTACTGCCCCTTTGCCTGAGACTGTGCTTTGCTGGTTTGTTCTGCAGTTGCTGCTTCTGCCTGTAGAAGGACAAAGACTGGACTTTGTGGTATATTCCTGCTTGTGATGTGTCTCCAAGGGCTTGGATTGAGCTTGGCTCCTGTTTTAAAGTCTCAGGGTCATCAAAGACTTTCTCTGCCAGCACCTGGACTCTCTGCTGAGACTCTCATTCTGCCAAGTGGTGACCTATCCAATCCCTAGGCCCTTGAAAGGTGAAGCTGGTGGAACCAGGGTAGAAAAGCATACAGTGCGGGGAAAATTTTGACTTACCGCCTGCAATGCGGCTGTAAAACGATGCACCACCTGCACCGTGGCTACAAAATTGAAGCAGCACCTGGATCGCAGCTGGGAAATTGATGCATCACCTGCATCGTGGCTGGAGAAATGATGCAACACCCGCTAGTGACTGCTGAAAACTACGCAAACCCCAAGCAGTGCGGATTCTCGTCCTCGTGCTGCCGGATTTTAGACGCAACATCGCTGGGCATCAAAATCGCTCGGAACCTATCCGACCCGAATCGCCTGTCTGGAAATTGACACTTAGCTCTCTTGCAGGAGAGAAAAATGACAAATTGACTAACCGACCAGAGAAGAAACTACTCACTGCCTCACTTGCTAGTAAGGAATCACTGCATCACTGCCTTTTCCGATGCACGCTCACCCATGCAGTTTTATTTTTGACGCAAACCAGGTTCTTTGTGTAACATCAACGCATCCATTGTTTTCTATTGAGTAAGACTCTTTTTAATTTATGGATTCATAGCTTTACTTGTGTATGTTTCATTTTTGTTGTTTTGGTCTTGTTTGATTCAGATGCATATTGGCAATTTTTCTAAACTGGTGTGGTGTCCATTTTGTAGAGTTTACATTGTGTTACTGTGTGTTTTGGTACAAATACTTTACACATTGCCTTTGAGATAAGCCTGACTGCTTGAGCCAAGCTACCAAGAGGGTGAGCAGGGGTTATCTTAAGTGTGTCTCTCCATTGCCCTGACTATAGTGAGGGTCCCTGCTTGGACAGAATGCAAACTGACTGCCAACAAGAGACCCCATTTCTGACACCTAACTTCCCTACATGTTGACAATCTAAAGCTGAGAGTGCTTGTGTGTCACTACCTGCAGGATGCCCAATTCTGTAAAACTACTCCTCTTTCTCTTTTGGTTTTCATTATTTTTCTCCTGTCATCCACTTCATTAATGAACTCCTTCTCAACTCGTGTAAGAATGCATGTTAAATTATTCTCACGTGCGTACGCAGTTCCAAAAGTCATGGCCAGTTCAAAGAAACGTCCCACAATGTCATATTTTTTTTGCTTTAACAATACTACTCAAAAGCTTATTAACGGAAAACACTAAGGGCCTGATTACTACTTTGGAGGACGGTGTTAATCCGTCCTAAATGTGACGGATATACCACCTACCGTATTACGAGTCCATTATATCCTATGGAACTCGTAATACGGTAGGTGGTATATCCGTCACATTTGGGACGGATTAACACCGTCCTCCAAAGTTGTAATCAGGCCCTAAATCTACATTAGACCAGAAATATTGTATATACTGTTGGTTATAAAATTGAGTTAGTAAAAGACTGCAAGTAATAAAGTAAGGTAAAGGAAAGTTGTGATGTGTCATTCCTTTCTGCCCTGATAAAGGGATCTGTGTGTACACATAACAATCAAGCACATCCATAGTTTCATTGTATTCACAAAGTAATCTGTAGTATACATTTAAAGACAAATTTCCCTTTGAGTTGTCAAAATGAAGCAATCTCTCATCTTCAGACAGGAGACCTAATTTTGTATTTGACTCTTCCCACACTTGTGTAATTGTGCTCTCAACTTTGTCTTTCACTGACACACTCAAACCAGGGAATAATAATATGCTCACAATCACACACATTAGTGGTAATCCTGCACACACATGCTTACAGTGACTTTGTTTACCTTGATCTGGACTCATGGCTTGTCTAGAGTTAGACCAAGATATCGAATTCAAAAAATCAAAATCATCAAATCAGCTTTCAAAAAAAAGTTTTTTTATTTAAGTGTGCAAAGCAAAAACAAAATTAAAAATATCTCTTTCACTGAGTCTTTTGCACTTATTTACAACAGTAGTTCTTGATCTCCTTAAATTCATCAAGTTTTTCTCTAATTGCAAATGTTCAAAATCACCACTAAAAGTTGAAGGCGGTCATTACAACATTAGCAGTAAAAGCCGCTTACCGCCGTGCAGAAGACCGCCAACACACTGACGCGGCTGCGGAATTCACCACAGCTATTATGACCCACATCTCGGATCCCGCCAAAATTCAGACACCCACACAAGTCCGCCACACCAGAGGTCAGTGATAAACTGGCGAAAATAAAACCTCCACCGTCACGCCAACAGAAATATGCCCACACTATCACGACACACGAATCCAAGCGGCGGTCTTTCAACCGCGGTATTCCATTGGCGGTACACACCGCCGCGCTCAAAATACACACACTCTTACAAAACACAGCCACATTGGACAATTCAAAATACACACACCTGTTACACATACACACACCACTCCCACACACCCAATACTATATAAAACACCCACCCACATCACACACAAACCCCTACTACCAAAAATTGAGAACGAAGCAGAGAGAGAGACACCACCAGCAAGTACAACAGCATCCACAGGCACATAACACCATCACCCACACAACTGCCACGCACCTCACACAACACACCACTACATATCACCACACTTATCACCACACACACCACCCCACACATCACCCACACCACCCCATGGCACGGCAAAGACACCCCAGGTTCTCGGAGGAGGAGCTCAGGGTCATGGTGGAGGAAATCGTCCTGGTAGAGGCACAGTTATTTTGGATCACAGGTGCAGCACACCTCAATTGCAAGGAAGATGGAGCTATGGCGAAAAATAGTGGACAGGGTCAACGCAGTGGGACAACACCCAAGAAATCGTGAGGACATCAGGAAAAGGTGGAACGACCTACAGGGGAAGGTGCGTTCCGTGGTCTCAAGACACCACCTTGCGGTTCAGCGGACTGGCGGCGGACCCCCACCTCTTCCCCCACAACTAACAACATGGAAGGAGCAGGTCTTGGCGATTCTGCATCCTGAGGGCCTCGCAGGATTGGTGGAGGAATGGACTCTGGTAAGTCAAATCTTAACTATTACATCCCCCACCCTACCTGCATGCTATCACATACCCCCACCCTCGCCCTCAACCCTATCACTCCAACTCCTCACAAATGTACCAATATCACAAACCACACATCCCAACACCAAGCCCTGCATGCAACAACAAAGCATGGACACCCATCACTAAAGCATGCCCACTGCACATACCCATACAACCCCCTAAACCATCATCACACAAGCTCCCACACAGGAATGCCAGCACTGGGGTACACGGTCACCCACCCATTGCACACCATGCCACACACTGATGCAATAATCATGCCTTTCCACCCCTGCAGGACCACTACCCAACGTCACCAGACAGGAGGGTCCAGACATGTCCACTCCACCCACAGAAGAGGCCCACAGTGATGACAGCACCTCTGTCCAACTGGATCTAGATGACCAGCCCGGACCATCGGGGACCTCTGGACAGTCGGTTCCCCTCACACAGGCACAGGCCACCACAGACCTTCCCCCCTCTGGAAACACCAGCACAGCACCCACCCAATGGGCCCATACCTCCGTCCCCAGGACACGTCAATCAGCTGTGTGTCCACCACTACAGGGAACCCAGGATAACCCACCTCCCCAACAACAACAGGGACCTGGGGGCAGTGGCAGTGGGCACACGGTCCAGGGGACGGAGGCCCAGAAACACAGGGGAACTGGGAGGGCTGCCGTGCGACAGGGGGTGGACAGGCCAAGGGAACCCACTCTCCACGAGGCCCTCTCCTCCATCATGGGAGCATACCACCACTCCCAGTAGACGATGGCGACAGTACTGGCCAAGTTTCAGGAGACCCAGCGCATGCAGGAGGAACAGTATATGGGCTTCAGGGAGGAACTCAGAACCATCAGCTCCACCCTGGGCACCATCGTAGGGGGGCTGAAGGAACTACTTAACACCAGGAGTGACACTGTGGCACTCCAAGGGGCCCCTGACACTAGCATGGACGATGAATTGCCCACCACCTCCGCCGGCGCTATTGGACAGGACGCCCCGCCACAGGACCACCACACCAGCACCCCCACCCCCTGCAGAGGGAGAACCACCCCGCAAACAGTCCCTGAGATCCAGGAACAAGACAGAGCACAATGCCAAGACCCCCGCCAAGAAATGAGACCACCCTGATTGTCATTCCACTGTCCCACTTTGTCACCCTGTCCATAATTAAACTGCCCCAGCTCCACTTCCTATGCCCATATGGGCAATGCACCTGTGAGACTAATAGACTTGACTCTGCCATGGACACTACTCCGCCATCACCCCTCACCATTTAACTTCCCCCTCCAATATTTTGCATTAAAATAAACACACCTAAAGCACAAAATGATCTGGAGTCTGACTGTGATTTCGAAATAGTGTATTTGCAATTACAGTGACAAAATGTTCTTGAAATAGTAATGTCAACATACCTATGTCACACAGCTCTAGTCCATGATGAATCTAAGCAGATGACACACGTTGGGACCCACATCTGTGAAACCGTAAGGGAAAGTGACAACTCAGTGACCATACATTTTGGGTGAAAACGACAGATAATAGAGAGGTAGTAGTTGAAAAGTACATGTAGTAGGCAGGAATGTATTCTCACCTGTGTTTCACTGGAAATATTGCTGGATCACTGAGTCCCTGTTCTGCATGTCTTCTTCCTCATCACTGTCCACAGGCTCCACAGCTGCCACAACACCACCATCTGGACCATCCTCCTGCAGAAAAGGCACCTGTCATTGCAAAGCCAAGTTGTGAAGCATACAGCAGGCCACGATGATCTGGCACACCTTCTTTGGTGAGTAGAATAGGGATCCACCTGCCATATGCAGGCACCTGAACCTGGCCTTCAGGAGGCCGAACGTCTGCTCGATCACCCTCCTAGTTCGCCGATGGGCCTCATTGTAGCGTTCCTCTGCCCTGGTCCTGGGATTCCTCACTGGGGTCAGTAGCCATGACAGGTTGGGGTACCCAGAGTCACCTGCAAATGGCGAGGGACAACTGTTAGACACACACTAACCTGTAGGGATAACCCCAGACAACCATTCCAACTGTCTAGCTTCCAGGGGCTCACCTAATAGCCACACACGGTGCCTCTGGAGTTGACCCATCACATAAGGGATGCTGCTATTCTGCAGGATGTAGGCGTCAAGCACTGAGCCAGGGAACATGGCATTCACATCGGAGATGTACTGGTCTGCCAAACACACCATCTGTACATTCATGGAATGATAACTCTTCCGGTTTCTGTACACGTGTTCACTCCTGTGGGGGGGGGGACCAAAGCCAGATGGGTCCCATCAATGTCACCTATGATGTTGGGTATATGTCCAATGGCATAGAAGTCACCTTTCACTGTAGGCAAATCCTCCACCTGAGGGAAAACGATGTAGCTCTGCATGTGTTTCAGCAGGGCAGACAACACTCTGGACAATGCGTTGGAAAACATAGGCTGGGACATCCCTGATGCCATGGCCACAGTTGTTTGAAAAGACCCACTTGCAAGGAAATGGAGCACTGATACCACCTGCACTTGAGGGGGGGATTCCTGTGGGATGGCGGATTGCTGACATCAGGTCTGGCTCCAACTGGGTACACAGTTCCTGGATTGTGGCACAGTCAAACCTGTAGTTGATTATCAAATGTCTTTCCTCCATTGTCGACAGGTCCACCAGTGGTCAGTACACCGGAGGATTCCGCCATCTCCTCACATGTCCCAGCGGACGGTGCCTATGAAGGACAACAGCGACCACGGAGTCAAACAACTCAGAGGTACGTACCCACAGTTTACCCAGAACACCAATCATACACAATAGGTGGCCTGTATGTGTGTTGAGACTAGGCCTAGGTATGTGTGACGCAGTTGGAAATTAGGCCATGTGAGCCCCTGAAATGGCGGTTGCCTGACCTTTAAAGCGGGACAATGGGATGTGAGGTAACTGCGCTGGCTTTGTACACCGTCGCAGTAGGCAGTTGGAGACCGCAGCGCAATGCTGCATTGGTTAACATTGGAACCGATGGGTCCCAGGAGGCAATGACGATGTACGCCGGCAGTGATGGTACGCACCGCCGCGGACGTGACCGCCGCGGACGTGACCGCCATTTTCTATCTGTTCAATCACTCGATACCTGATCTTCGACAGGAGAGGACCTACACTGCAAGTGCTGCTGTGACCTCGGTCTGGAAGAGACAATGGCTCTTGCGTCTGGGGAAAGGGCCCCTGCCTTCACATCGGAGGAGTTGGAGAAGCTCGTTGATGGGGTCCTCCCCTAGTACAGGCTACTCTACGGTCCTCCAGACAAACAGGTAAGTACACAGGGAGCATGTCGTATGGGCTATGCCTGTGTGGAGAGGGCTGGATGTAAGAAGGAAGGGGGCAGAGTTCTGCATGCATGAAAGACGGTGGGTGCATGTGCCACATGGCAAGGGTAGGGATGGGGGCCACTCACTTTGACGGTGCAGTTGGTAATGACTTCTCTTCTTCCCCTGTACATTTCATGTAGGTCAGCGCCCACCAGAAGAAAGATATTTGGCGTGCCATCGCCAAGGACGTCTGGACCCTGGGGGTCTACCACAGATGGAGCACCCACTGCCGGAAAAGATGGGAAGACATTCGCCACTGGAGCAAGAAGACGCGGAGGCTCAGCTGGGGATGGCCTCCCAATGTGGGAGGGGTGCCCGTTGAACCATGACCCCCCTGATGTTCAGGATCCTGGCGGTGGCCTACCCGGAGTTGGATGGGCGCTTGAGGGCATCACAGCAGACACAAAGGGGTGAGTACACTCTCATTCAGCTGACTTTGCGCGCAGTGGAGTTGTCTGGGTGGGGGAGGAGGGCTGTGGGTTTCCCTAGGCCAGGGCGAGTTCTGTAGGCTAGGACCTGTGGCACCCCACCTCTGTAGAGTGCCAAGTACAGCTATTCATGCCCCTGTGTCATCTATGTGTGCAGATGTCGTCCATAGCTTTGTAGGCCATTTCCCAGGAATTGCACTGTAGAGCCCAAGAGCGTGGTGTGGTGCAAGGGGCTTCTGTGTCTGTCTTGTCCGCCAACGGTAGCGGTAATCCATGCACTCAACATGTCTTTATTCTGTTCCCCCCCCCCCTTTTGTGGTTTCCCTGTTCTTGTGTGCATTAGCATCATCAGGCGGAGGAGCAGTGGCACCGGAGCACGAGGGAGCTGCATCCCACATGGCCATGGAGGGCCACACTACGGACTCAGAATTCACCAGTGGAACGGAGGGCGAGGGGTGGTCCACGGCGGGGACAGGAGCTGACACCAGCGACATGGACTCGTCCTCTGATGTGAGCTCCCTTGTGGTGGCGGCAACATCTGTGCCCCCCGCATCTACAGGTACAGCTGCCACCCCCCCTACCAGCACCGCCCTACCAGCAGCCCCTCAGCCTTCACCCCGTGCCCGCTCACCCAGGAGGGTGGGCATCACCTTTGCCCCAGGCACCTCAGGCCCAGCCCCAGTCACCCCTGCCGCCCTCAGTGAGGAGGCCATTGACCTCCTCAGGTCACTCATTGTTGGGCAGTCTACCATTTAGAATGCCATCCAGGGTGTAGAAAGGCAGTTGCAACAAACTAATGCATTCCTGGAGGGCATTCATTCTGGTCAGGCGGCCCTTCACCGAGCCTTTCAAACTTTGGCCTCAGCACTGATGGCAGCCATTGTCCCTGTGTCTAGCCTCCCCCCTCCAACTTCCTACACCCAGACCCAATCCCCTGTACCTCTGCCTATCCCAAGCACACCATCAGACCAGCCTGCACACACCTCACCACACAAGGGAAGCTCAGGCAAACATAAGCACCACACATCCCACAGGCACTCACGCAAGCATCAGACACATGCAGCCACACCAACATCTATTGCCTCCACTGTGTCCCCCTCCTCGTCGTCTCCCTCCTCCCTCCCAGTCTACACACACACCTGCATGCACTACCTCTACAGCCACTACGTCCCTCACCAGCACACCCAGCAGCACACCCCGCTCACGTGCAGTTACCACCCCCACTACCATTCACACGTCCCCTGTGCCCTCTCCCAGTGTGTCAGTGACGCCCCCTCCCAAGATACACAAACGCAGGCACACACCCACCCAACAGCCATCCACCTCACGACAGCCTCCAGCGCATGCACCTGCACCCAAACGTACACCTCCTACTACCACCACCTCTTCCTCCACTCCCAAACCCCCTCCAGCTACCCGTCCCAGTGTGTCCCAAAAACCTTTCCTGTCCAGCCTTGACCTTTTTCCCACACCTCCCCCGTCCATCTCATAGGTCCCGAAGTAGCACCTCAGCCTTAACATCTCCGGGACCAGTGGTGCCTGTAGTCAGAGGTATGTGGAGTGCACCGGCCACCAGGACAGCCAGTGTGGCACAGAGCCACAGCACAGCCAGTCCCCCCCCCTGTGAAGCATCAGAAGTTGGCCAGTGCCCGGCGGGAGAGGGGGAAGACTCCAGCCACCCAAGCCACTCCCAGGGGTCCCGGTGGGAGTGTGGACTCAGCTGTGACACCTCCCAAGGTGGGGAAGGGTCACAAGAAACCCGGCAAGTCTGGGAAGAGCAGCACAGTGGAGAAGACCGCCATCATCCCCGCTGCCCAGGAGGCCACCCCCAGCCCCAGCCCAGCTGCCCAGGAGGGCCCCACCAGCCCCAGCCCAGCTGCCTAGGAGGGCCCCGCCAGCCCCATCCCAGCTGCCCAGGAGGGCCCGCCAGCCCCAACCCAGCTGCCCAGGAGGGCCCCGCCAGCCCCAGCCGAGCTGCCCAGGAGGGCCCCGCCAGCCCCATCCCAGCTGCCCAAGAGGGCCCCGCCAGCCCCAGCGCAGCTGGCCCATG
This sequence comes from Pleurodeles waltl, assembly GCF_031143425.1. Taxonomy (NCBI): domain Eukaryota; kingdom Metazoa; phylum Chordata; class Amphibia; order Caudata; family Salamandridae; genus Pleurodeles; species Pleurodeles waltl. Next base: position 847,501,792 of record NC_090449.1, read on the forward strand.
AAGGACCGCCAGCCCCAGCCCAGCTGGGCCATGAAGGACCACCAGCACAAGACCCGCTGGGCCATGAAGGACCGCCAACTCAAGCACCGCTGGGCCATGAAGGACCACCAACTCAAGCACCGCTGAACAGGGCAAGCACCGCTGAACGGGGCACCGCCAACTCAAGCACCGCTGAACAGAGCACCGCCAACTCAAGCATCGCTGAACAGGGCAAGCACCGCTGGACAGGGCAAGCACCGCTGAACAGGGCACCGCCAAATCAAGCACCGCTGAGCAGGGCACCGCCAACTCAAGCACCGCTGAACAGGGCACCGCCAAATCAAGCACCGCTGAACAGGGCAAGCACCGCAGAACAGGGCACCGCCAACTCAAGCACCGCTGAACAGGGCACCGCCAACTCAAGCACCGCTGAACAGGGCAAGCACCGCTGAACAGGGCACCGCCAAATCAAGCACCACTGAATAGGGCACCACCACCTCAAGCACCGCTGAACAGGGCAAGCACCGCTGAACAGGGCACGCCAACTCAAGCACCGCTGAACAGGGCACGCCAACTCAAGCACCGCTGAACAGGGCAAGCACCGCTGGACAGGGCAAGCACCGCTGAACAGGGCACCGCCAAATCAAGCACCGCCAACTCAAGCACCGCTGAACAGGGCACCGCCAACTTAAGCACCGCTGAACAGGGCAAACACCGCTGGACAGGGCAAGCACCGCTAGCCCATGAGCGGCAGGGGCACTGACGCAACTTGGACCGTCACGGGGTGAGTGATGCACTCTGGGCACCAGTCCCCCTCCAGAACCAGTGGAGACATGCATCCACTAACTCTTTCCTTCACAGGATGAAGCACTCTGGGCACCAGTCCCCCTCCAGAACCAGTGGAGACTGTTATCCACTTGAGAGACTGTGGCTTTGCACTCCCCAGGATAATGCAGTGGGCAAACCACCCACTGGAGAGATTTGAGAGACTGTGGCTTTGCACTCCCCAGGATAATGCAGTGGGCAAACCACCCACTGGAGAGACTTGAGAGACTGTGGCTTTGCACTCCCCAGGATTGAACAGTGGGCATTTAGCCCCCTCGTGGATCTGGCGTCATGCACTCATCCAGCTGAGGTGCCCCCCTTTCCATTCCCCCTGAGGTGCCTGTTGTATTTCTATCTGATGCCCCTGCAGTGTTCTCTCTGTTTTGATCTGGTATTGAGTGTGGGCCTCGCCCCTGCATCTTGGGCCCAGTGGTCCACGGACTATATAGGGTGCAATACCTGGACTACTATTCTTGGTGTATATTTTGTTAATAGTGTATATATGTATATTTTTGCGTACTGAATTTTAATAGATTACAATGGTTACACTCATTTCCTTTTATCTTTGCATTCTTCCGGGGGGGGGTTGGGGGATGTAACTATAATGTATAGATATGTATTAGTGTGTGTGCTGTAGTGGGTGAGGGTGGGGGTGTTGCGTGTGTGTGTGTCTGTTTTTTGCCTCCCCCCTCCCCTGTGTCGTAGATGCAGTACTGACCGTGGTCCTCGCCGCCGTCGTTCGTGCTCCTGGTACAGGAGCAGGAAGACTATCGCAGGTAGGATTTGGAGTTCTGGGTCCATGGTGTCCTCGTTCCTCGTGGAGTGTGTAGAGGTGAGCGTTTTCCCTTTGAAATTCCTGTTTCCGCCGGCTTTATCCGCGGTGAATCCGCCCCGGAAAAGGTGGCGGATTGGCCTGTCATAATAGTGAGGGCGGTACATTGTCTTCCGCCTGTCTGTTGGCGGTGACCGCTGCACTGTTTGTTTGTACCGCCATGGCGGTTGGAGTGTTAAAGTGGCTGTCTTTGTTGGCGGTTTCCGCCACGGTCGTACTTGCAAAAAAAAATCCGCTGGCCTGTTGGCTGTCTTACCGCCTCTTTAACACCGTCGGCCAGGGTTGTAATGACCACCTAAATGTCTCTAGTAATACATCATCTGTAATCACTTATTACTACTTCCAGCATAAAGGCCCTCATTACAACCCTGGCGGTCGGTGATAAAGCGGCGGTAGTACAGCCAACAAGCCAGCGGTAAAAAAAATGAAATTATGACTACGGCAGAAACAGCCAACACAGACAGCCACTTTAATGCACCGACCGCAATGGCGGTAGCAACAAGCACCGTGGAGGTAACCACCAACAGCCAGGCAGAAGACAATGTACCGCCCACTGTATTACAATAGGCCCATCCGTCACTATTTCTGGGCTGGTACCAACAACAACAAAAGCACAGCGGAAACAGATCTCAAAAGTCAAAGGACTCACCTCTGGAGACTCAGGGAAGAACCACAACGCCATGGAGCCCGAACTGCAGGTGTTCCTCATGCAGGTCTACCTCCTCCTACACCTCGAATACCAATGCCGGCGACGAAGACCACAGTGAGTACTGCCACCTAGCACACAGGGGAGGGGGGAGGAAAAAGAGAGTGACACACACACTCAACACCCCCACCCCCAACAACATACACACAAACAGATGCAACAACATTACACATCCACCCCATACCCATTAGGAATAATGCAAGGACAAAAGGAAGTGATTGAAGTGGGAGTAATAAGATAAAAATCTAGGAATACGTCCTCAAAATTCAAAACAGTATTTACATATATACAAATGGAGTGACACTGCCTAGTCCATAATGTCCTTGGGCCACAGGGCCACATCACATAGGCCAAGGCCCCACCTTGCTCCTGTATCAACACAGAGAGAACACTGCTGGGGCATCAGGTCAAAAATACACAGGCACCTCAGGGGGACAGCGAATGGGGGGGCACCCCAGCCGGAAGATGGTACAACACCATTTGTCCTGGAGGGGGCAACATGCCCTGTGCAATGTCCAGGAGCGTGCAAAGCCACAGTCTCTCAAGTGGGTGGTCTGCCCACTGCAAGTGGGTGGTCTGACCACTGCTTGGTCCTGGGGACAGCAAAGTCACAGTCTCTCAAGTGGGTGGTCTGCCCACTGCTTGGTCCTGGGGAGTGCAAAGTCACAGTCTCTCTAGTGGGTGGTCTACCTACTGCTTGGTCCTGGGGAGTGCAAAGCCACAGCCTCTCTAGTGAGTGGGTTGCCCACTGCTTGGTCCTGGGGAGTGCAAAGCCACAGCCTCTCAAGTGGGTGGGTTGCCCACTGCTTGGTCCTAGGGAGTGCAAGGCCACAGTCTCTCTAGTGGGTGGGTTGCCCACTGCTTGGTCCTGGGGAGAGGAATGCCACAGTCTCTCTAGTGGGTGGATTGCCCACTGCTTGGTCCTGGGGAGTGCAAGGCCACAGTCTCTCAAGTGGATGGCTTCTCCACTGGTTCTGGAGGGGTTTTTGTGGCCAGTGTGCTTCATCCTGGCAAGGATGGGGTGAGTGGATGTCTTCTTCCACTGGTTCTGGAGGGGGCTTTGTGCCCAGTGTGCTTCACCTGGCAAGGAGGGGGTGAGTGTATGCCTGCTTCCACTGGTTCTGGAGGGGGCTTTGTGCCCAGTGTGCTTCATCCTGGCAAGGAGGGGGTGAATGGATGCCTTCTTCCAGTAGTTATGGAGGGGGCTTTGTGCCCAGTGTGCTTCATCCTGGCAAAGATGGGGTCAGTGGATGCCTTCTTCCACTGGTTCTGGTTCTGGAGGGGGCTTTGTGCCCAGTGTGCTTCATCTTGGCACAGATGGGGGTGAGTGGATGCCTTCTTTTACTGGTTCAGGAGGCGGCTCTGTGCCCAGTGTGCTTCATCTTGGCAAAGATGGGGTGAGAGGATGTCTTCTTTCACTGGTTCTGTAGGGTGCTTTGTGCCCAGTGTGCTTCATCCTGGCAAGGTGGGGGTGAGTGGATGCCTTCACTGGTTCTGGAGGCGGCTTTGTGCCCAGTGTGCTTCATCCTGGCAAGGTGGGGGTGAGTGGATGCCTTCACTGGTTCTGGAGGCGGCTTTGTGCCCAGTGTGCTTCATCTTGGCAAAGATGGGGTGAGTGGATGTTTTCTTCCACTGGTTTTGGAGGGGGCTTTGTGCCCAGTGTGCTTCATCCTGGCAAGGACGGGGTGAGTGGATGCCTTCTTCCACTCGTTCTGGAGGGGGTTTTGTGCCCAGTGATGCAGATCTTGGGGAGTGCAAGGTCACAGTCACTCACCTGGGTGTCAGCTCCACACAATTTGCAGTGGGCAGGATGCATTACACTCCACAGATGCAGGACTACACACTGCCCGCCGGTGGTGACGGCTACTCAGTGGTGGCAGTGCCGGTGGCGGTGCTGGCAGTGGTGGGGGGAGGCTCCAACCAATCCCCTGCAGCCTCGGACGGCTGCCCACTGGGGATGCTGCTGCTGGCAGTGGTGCTGGTGGCGGTGCTGGCAGTGGTGGGGGAGGCTCCAGCCCTTCCCCTGGAGCCTCAGACAGCTGCCCACTGCTGCTGGCAGTGGCTCTGGTGGCGGTGCTGGTGGCGGTGGAGGTGGTGGTGCTAATGGCGGTGCTGGCAGTGGTGGGGAGAGGTTCCAGATATTCCCCTGCAGCCTTGGATAGCTGTCCACTGGGGCTGCTGCTGCTGGCAGTGGTGCTGGCAGTGGTGGGGGGAGGCTCCAGCCCATCCCCTGCAGCCTCGGACGGCTGCCCACTGGGGCAGCTACTTCTGGCAGTGGTGCTGGTGGCGGTGCTGACAGTGGTGGGGGGAGGCACAAGCCCTTTACCCGCAGCTTCGGACGGCTGAAGCGCTATGGTTGGTGTTGGGGGCTCAGATTCAGTCACAGCACCAGGCCTCCTGTCCCTCCTGCCTGCAGGGGCAGGCCCTTTGCTCTTGCCGTCTGGTGGTGCCTCCTTGCCCTTCCCCTTTTAAGCTTGTGGTGCGACCTTGCCCTTCCCCTTGTAAGCTGGTGGTGCCATCTTGCACTTCCCCTTGTAAGCTGGTGGTGCCTCTTTGCCCTTCCCTTTGAAAGCTGGTGGGGCCTCCTTGCCCTTGGCAGCTGGTGGTACATCCTTGCCCTTCCCCTTGGCAGCTGGTGCAGGCACACAGCCAGTGCTGATGTGTGTTTCCCTGGAGCCTCTCACACCTGCACACCTGCAGTAGCCGCCGAAACTACAGGGGCCTTGGACTGGGTGGCTGAGGTGCTAGCCTGGGTTCTGCCCACCTTGGCCCGTTGTGAAGGACGGGGGGTAGGAAAGAGGTCAAAGGCGGAGAGGAAAAGCTTCTTAGGGACACTGGGGTGGGAAGAGGGTGAAGGTTTGCGAGTGGAGGAAGAGGGAGTGGTTGTAGGAGGTGACTGTCTGCTGTGTTTGAGTACAGGTGCATGGGCTGGATGCTGTTGTGAGGTGGATGGCTGTTGGGTGTCTGAGTGCTTGCGTTTGTGTACTTTGGGAGGAGGGGGCACATACACAGTGGGAGAGGACACAGGGGACGTGTGCATGGATGTGGGGGTGGTGACTGACAGTGAGGGGTGTGTAGTGATAGGCATGATGGTGATGGAGGCAGTGGGTGTGGATGTAGTGCATGCAGGTGTGAGTGGAGACACTACTGGGAGGGAGGTGGACGACGAGGTGGAGGGAGACACAGTGGAGGCAGTGGATGTTGTTATATCAGCATCTGGATGGTGTTTGTGAGTGCCGGTGGGATGATGTGTGGTGCCTGTGTTTGCCTGAGCCACTCCTGTGTGTTGTCTTGGGTGCATGCTGGTCTGAATGTGTGCTTGGGCTAGGTTTGGGTTCAGGGGAATGGGATTGGGTAGAGGAAGTTGGAGGGGGGAGGCCAGAGACAGGGACAATGGCTGCCATCAGAGAGGAGGCCAGAGCCTGGAATGATCTCTGTTGGGCCACCACACCAGAGTGAATGCCCTCCAGGAATGAATTTGTATGTTGCAAATGCCCTACCAGGCCCTTGATGGCATTCACTATGGTTGAATGCCCAACAGAGATGGATCGCAGGAGGTCAATAGCCTTCTCACTCAGGGCAGCAGGGCTAACTGGGACAGGGCCTGAAGTGCCTGGGGCAAAGGAGATGCCCACCCTGCTGGGTGAGCGGGCACAGGAAACTCGTTGAGGGGCTGCTGGAAGGGCAGTGCTGGTAAGGGGGTGGCGGCTGTACCTGTAGTTGGGGTGGCCACAGAGGTGCCTACCACCAGCAGGGAACTACCATCGGAGGAGGTATCACTGTCAGAACTGTCCACTCCTGTCTCCGCCGTGGTGCTCACCTCGCACTTCGTCCTCACCGTCGGTGGATTCGGCCTCCTGGGCCATGTGGGATGCAGCTCCCTCCGTCCCCGGGACCTCTGCTCCTCCGCCAGATGATGCTAATGCATAAGGACAGGATGACAAAAAGGGGGGAAGAGGCAGAGGATACACTTGTTCAATGGCAGCAACAACACCACTGTTGGCGTACACAACACACAGGGAACAGCCCTACGCACTAGGCATTGCAGTACCAGTCACAATGCTAATCACCATGCCATGGACAGTTATATCTAATGCCAGTTGCAGCATACCTGAGACCCACAGAGCCCTGCCCAGTAGTGGATGCCCACTAGCTTGGTTGGAGGTGGAGTTCATCAGCCCCTGCCCAACATGGAACCTACCCTGCAATGTCCTTGCTGGCCTTGTGGCACCAACAGGCGTCCATCCCACACCCAGAGACCATCCCACCATGCGCAAGTAGTATATTGGGAACTGTACTCACCCCCTTGTGGCGGCACTGATGCCCTCAAGTGCCCATCCAGCTCTGGATAGGCCACCGCCAGTATGCGGAACATCGGGGGGTCAGGGTTTCGACAGACACCCCTTCCTCGCTGGGAGACCATCCCCAGCTGGGCCTCCGCCATCTTCCATGCCCAGCGTCTCAGGTCCTCCCACCGTTTGTGACAATGGGTGCTCTGCCTGCCGTAGACCCCCAGAGTCCGCACATCCTTGGCAAAGGCATGCCATATACCCTTTTTCTGATGGGTGCTGACCCGCAGAGGAAATACACATAGAAAAAGGGTATCAGTCATACTGTCCGGCTTGTTACACTAATGGCCCACCATATCCCTCCCATCCCCTTACGCACATACATTGCCCACCATACATGTGGCATGTAGCCCAGCACCCCTCAACCACGTCCCCCCTTACACGAGGCCCTCACATACAGCACTCCATGCATTCATGCCCCATGCATCGTTCTCACAGTGTACTCACCTGTTGGTCTGGAGGCCCATACAGCATTCGGTACTGGGGTAGGACCCCATCCACCAGTCTCTCCAGCTCCTCAGCGGTGGAGGCAGGGGCCCTTCCCCCAGTGACACGAGCCATGGTCTGTTCTAGACACAGGTCATAGCAGCACTTGCAGTGTAGGTCCTCTCCTGCTGAAGGTCAGGTAGCAAGTGACTAAACAGGTAGAAAAGGGGCGGTCACGTCCACGGCGGTGCGTACCATCACCTCCGGCTTACATCTCCTTTGGCTACTATAACCCATAGGGCCCAATGTTAACCAATGAGGAGTTGCACAGCGGTACTCGACCGCCTCCCGCAACGGCACACAACGTCAGCGCCATTACCTCATTTCCTCCTGTCCATCCACACAGGACAGGCGGCCGCCATTTCAGGGGGGCAGACCATGGCACCTAACTGCTTCTCAGCACACATAGGTACCATTTGGGCCTACACATCAACATACTGTTTCTGTCACAACACGCAATGCACTGTACATTTAGGAAATGTTGAATACTGACCAGATGCTCATTGTTTTGCCCCCTAGATTACAACCGCTGAGGATGAATAGGAGATGGAGACATCCCCCGTGTACAGGCCCCTGGTGGACTTGGCAACAATGGAGGACAGGCACATTATCCTTACCTACAGACTTGACAGGGCCACAATCCAAGAGCTGTGTGCCCAATTGGAGCCAGAACTGATCTCTTCTATCCGTCACTCCACTGGGATCCCCCCTCTTGTGCAAGTCCTATCTGTGCTCCATTTCTTTGCAACTGGTTCCTTCCAAGTGACAATGGGCTTGGCAGCAATAATGTCTCAGCCAATGTTCTCAATAGTGCTGACCAGAGTGTTGTCTGCCCTGATGAAACACATGCACAGCTACATTGTTTTCCCCCAGGTGGAACATTACTGGGGCAACAGATGGTACACATATTGCCTTTGTCCCCCCCGGAGAAATGAACAGGTGTTCAGAAATCGAAATGCAGTGTTATTCTTTCATTCTATGAATGTGCAGATAGTGTGCCTGGCAGACCAGTACATCTCCCATGTGAATGCAAAGTATCCTGGGTCTGTGCATGTTGCCTTTATCCTGAGGAATAGCAGCATCCCATATGAGATGGCTCAACTCCAGAGGGTCAGGGTGTGGCTAACAGGTGAGCCCATGGTCCCCCACAGTATGTTGGAGTGTGGGTATGGGGTTGGCCCTAAAGGTTAGTATCTGGCTAACATGTCTCCCTCATTTGCAGGTGAGTCTGGTTACCCCAACCTCTCTTGGCTACTGACCCCAGTGAGGAATCCCAGGACAAGGGCAGAGGAACATTACAATGAGGCACATGGGCGAACAAGAAGAATTATAGAGAGAACCTTTGGCCTCCTGAAGACCAGGTTTCGGTGCCTCTGTCTAATAGGTGGTTCCCTGTGCTACTCACCCAGAAGGTGTGCCAGATCATCGTGGCATGTTGCATGTTGCACAACCTTGCCTTATGTGGCCAGGTGCCTTTTCTGTAGGAGGATGAGGCTGGAGATGGGCGTGTGACAGCGGTGGACCCTGTGGACAGTGGCAAAGATGAGGTAGAGGATGAGGATGTGGACAACAAAACAGCAATCATTCGACAGTACTTCCAGTGACACACAGGTAAAACACTGTAACTTCACCTTGCGTTGCAGTTTTGTATTGTAAATTTTCACTGGCAGGCTGATATTCTCACTACTATGGCCACTTACTGTACCCTTTGACATGTCTATTTATAGATATCTGTGCCCCACTCTGGCTCCTGGTGTATTGACTGCAGCAAACTTCAGGTCATACCTAAGTATACATTACTGTACAGTTGAATTGCAATGTCTATAGATTGTGAAACGAATACATGGTTCAATCACCTGACAGACTCAATACTTCATGTGCTAATAAGTGGATGGGGTATTGTTATAGGCTGGGGGTGGTGGAGGAGAGTCCAGGATAGAGTCCAGTCTATTGGTATCACAGGTGTATTGTCCAAGGGTGCATAGGAAGTGGAGCAATGGCAGTTCAAGGTGGACAGGGTGACAGAGTGGGACACAAGGGTGACAATCAGGAGAGTCTTATTTCCTGGCAGGGTCTTGGCAATGTTCTCTGGCTTCTGCCTGGATCGCAGGGACCGTTTGCGGGTTGGTTCTCCTTCTGCAGGGGGTGGGGTGCTGGTGGCCTGTTGTTCCTGTGGTGGGGCCATCCTGTCCACTAGTGACAGCAGAGGTGGAGGGCTCTTCATCAGTTTGGCTAGTGTCAGTAGCCCGTTGGTGTGCCACTGCCTCCATCATGGTGTTGGCCATGACTGCCAGCACCCCTGCAATGGTGACCAGGGTGGTGTGGATGTCCCTCCCTGATCCCCAGGTATTGTCCCTCCTGCAGCTGCAGGGTCTACTACAAATTGGCCAGTATCTGGCCCATCGTCTCCTGGGAATGGTGGTATACTCCCATGTGGAGAGTTAGTTCCCTGGGCCTGTCCTCCCCCTGTCACACAGCAGTCCTCCCAGCTTCCCTGTTGTCCTGTGCCTCTTTCCCCTGAACCGTGTGACCAATGCCACTGACCCCAGGTCCCTCATCTTCCTGTGTTTCTGGGCTGTCCTGCGGTCCCTGTAGTGGTGGACACACTGCTGGTTGATGTGTCCTGGGGACAGAGGTATGGGCCCGCTGGGTGGGTGCTGTGGTGGTATTTCCTGAGCGGGGGAGGCTCTGTGGTGGTATGGGACTGTGCCTGGATAACCGACTGTCCGGAGGTCCCTGATGGGCAAGGTTGGTCATTCAGATCCAGGCGTCCAGAGCTGCTGTCATCACTGTGGGCCTCTTCTGGGGGGAACTGGATGTTGCTGGCACCTCCTCTCCAGTGACGTTGTGTGAGGGACCTGTGGGGATGTAAATCCAGTGTTATTCTTTCTGCGTGTAACATCTTGTGCATGGGTGTGTTGGCCTCTATGGTTGTGAGTGCCCTGTCAGCTTTGGCTTGTGTGAGTAGTAATTTTGGGAGCTAGGTGATTCTCTCTAGTGTGCATGCTGTGGTGATGGGTGTCCATGCAAGGCTGTGAGTGGTGTCCATGCATTGGTGATGCATGCAGTGCTAGGTACTGGTATGGGTGGGTTGTAATGGTTGGGTGTATGTGAGGTGGTGGGGTGATGGGGGTGAAGGTAGGGGTGGGGGTATGTGATGCCATGCAGTTAGGGGGGTGATAGTAATGGATATTTGACAGAGTCCAGTCCTCCTGCTACTCCTGCCAGACCCTCAGGATGCAGTATTGCCAAGACTTGCTCCTCCCATGTTGTTAGTTGTGGGGGAGGAGGTAAGGGTCCGCAGCTAGGCCTCTGTACTGCTATCTGGTGTTTTGCTACCACAGAACGCACCTTCCCCCGTAGGTCGTTCTACCTCTTACTGATGTCATCCCTTGTTCTTGGGACCCTGTCCACAATTCTCTGCCACAGCTCCATCTTCCTAGCGATGGATGTCTGCTGCACCTGTGATCCAAATTGGGCTACCCGGATGATTTCCTCCACCATGATCCTTAGCTCCTCCTCTGAGAACCTGGGGTGTCTTTGTGGTACCATGGGTGTCGTGTGAGTGGTGTTGTGAGGGTGTGTGGGGTGATGTGTTTGGGTGTGTGCTGTGAGGTGCGTGGATGGTGTATGGGTGATGGTGTTCCGTGGCTCTGGTTCTGTGGGTCCTCGTGCTGTATCTCTCTCTAGTGGCAATTTTTGTTAGTCGTAAAGGGATGTGGGCAACATGGGTGTGTGGCTTTTAGTGGTATGGGTGTGTGTGTGTGGTGTGCGTATGTGTGTCAGATGCTTGTAGTTTGAATTGTCCAATGTAGTGTTGTTTTGTATGTGTGTGTGTATTTTGAGCACGGTGGTATGTACCACCAATGGTTTACCACGGTTGAATGTTCGCTGCAGTGATTCGTGGGTCATAATATTGTGGGCGTAGTTCTGTTGGCGTAACAGTGTGGGTTTTGGTACCGCCAGTTTATCACTGACCAACTCAAGTGTTCCCTCAATTAATTTCTGTAATTCTAATTTTAATCTGGGCACATTCACTGTCCTATCTCTTTCTGGGACATCTTCTGACATTGTTATTTACTGTACCTCTTGCCCTTCTCTGGCTCAGACTTTCTAACCACTCATTTAATTGTTGTGCTGAAAATACTTACAAACTCATTTTACTCCTCTCTTTCAAATTTGTGGTGAATTGCAATGCATACTGGCAATCTAGTCTGGTGTGGGCATGTGTTGTATTGGAGTTACCATGGACATCTCCCATCTACTATCAGTCCCGATTGATTTAACATCTGGTCAGAATTTGCAATTTGTGTAGGGGCTAGAGTTGGGACAAACAAAGCTAAGCTTTCCATTTCCGAATTGGCTGAGTATACTGCTCTCTACATATAACATGGTAACACTCCTGCAGACACAGGATTAGGAATCTGGAGGTTACTTCCAGAATTACCTGGAGCATACAATGCAACAACTGGACCTATGGTCACAGGGCCTGTCAGTGCATCAGGTCCTGTCAAATTTGTCTGACCGCGAAGAATTGAAATCCCAGCACTTGTTAATACTGTACCGAAATCCTGTTGTGATTGATTGAAGGTAATACTTGGGGTTCTCTGATAGGAGTATTCATGGGCATAGTCTGCTTCTGATTACAATTTTGTGTGGGTGCTGTGACATTAGGTGTGGATTCAATCGGAATCTTTTTGTACTTGGCACTACCTGCTTCACATTTGGGCTTGTAACATCCTGCGCTGTACTAACAACAGGAGCTAATGGATAAATTGTGGATACCTGTATCACTGAACTTATAGCTGTTGCTACATTCTGCACTACTCTCTCAACTAAATGATATGGCAGGGGGCGACTCAGTAAAGGCTGATTTACAAACTAGTCTTCTGAGTCACTGTCATGTGTATCTGTCTTTTTTACCCTCATCTGCTGTCTGCTCTGTCTTTTCTGTGTACTTCCTATTTCACCTTGGGTTTTGTACTCCCATCGCTTTCTTCTGTGATAGCTGGAAACATTCTGACCCCAGCTAACGTCTCTTTTCTCCACATTTTCTGTTCCTCATCCCATCTAGCTTCAATTAGTGTCTTTTCTGCTCTCCTCATCCTATTCTTAAATGTTACAGTCTCTTTTTGTCTAGCAACAAGTTCCCAAACAGCTAGAGATCCGCATTGTGTGGGTCTTGAAGGAGGCTTTAATTCGCACAATATTCTCCTCAATTTTTTTAAAATCCCCAAATTGAAGGTTCTGTAACATAGAAAAGCAAATAAGCCTTTTTTCTCAGTGATCTTACACCACTGTTTAACCCAAATGCATGCTGAAACTCCTCTTACCTCTGCCACTTCATATGCTGGTGTTCCCTCGGGTGCTGTCTGTTTACCCTCCCTGCCTGGAATAAACACATCTCCTCTCAGTGCACTTCTTAAAGCTTTGAAAACTTTCATTTTTGCATTAACTGTCAACCGATAATACAAATTAAACCAGAAAGCAAGTTCAATGCTGTTCTCAACCAGTGGCAACACAGTATTGTCCACCAATACATGCAGAGCTTCTCACTAACTGACCTATTCCAGTGCGGTACAACTGATGTCACACTCACTCTACTCAGCAGCTGCATCCCTCTCTTACACTACTGCTCACATACACTAAATGGAAATTATTGTGAGCACTAAGAAAAAACTAAAACCTGTCTGTTCACTACAGGTAGGAACTCAAAACACTTTTGAAGCTGTACAGGCTGACCCATGTGGCCACAAAAGAAAATTCCAATCAATAAGAAGTTTCGAAGCTTTATTTTATAACTACAAAGTCACAGAAATAGTGCTCAAAATCAAATTGTAAATGTAAATAAACACCATAAGTACACTACATCCGCGAAACCAGTTTAATCTCCTCAACCTCAAGATCATAAGATATTGAAGAAGAAGAATGCATATTAATAATGAAATCACTTGAGAGACAGAAACATTCTTTGAATCAGACTGCTAATACATAAATCAAATAAGATTACAAAGATTTAGAAATCAGGATTTGGACATAGGTTCTCCTTAATACTATCCAAATTAGGACAAGCATGAGTGAGAACAGGCTTATACATGTGGGCAAACGTCAAAAAGAATGACAAACATAATGTGAAAAATCATCTTTCGCAGGCTAAGTTAAACTAAGAAAAATAAAATAGGCAGGTGTCAGCATGCTAACTTCTACTAAGAAAAGCAGATCAGGAAAAAATAACATTGTATTAGAATATACCTCTTTTAGGATTAGCATTCAATTCAGTTTCGTTAGCAAAGCATGCAGATCATCAGCAAAGTCTGTTAAAAGCACCATCAGGATAAAGTGCAGATAAAGTGCAGAACACAGGCTGCACATGGAAAATCAGTAAACATCGAAGGGGCAAGTCAACAGAACATGATTTGAAAGCGGACTGCCTGAAATTTAGTAAGTCCTGGCCTATTTGGGGATACTCAAAACAGTTCAATTGGTCAGTGCAATGAGTCCACATTATGCAAAAGGGCAAGGTCCAATTGAATTATAGCACAAATCGAGTTTGCAGCATCCTAGAAAACTCTCAGGCTTTGTGAGAAGTTGTCTCTCTTTTCTGTGTGAATCCAATAGTTTAACAATTTTGTACATCACTTGTTGCAATCCACATTCCTTCTCATGGTGCAAGATGATTTCCACAGTTCACATGAGAAAAGTTCCACTGAACAATAGCACTGCTCTAGCTTTCAATCTCCAGGTCTCTATTCCAGAATCAAGGTCATCAGAAAATAAATCTTACACATTTGAACAATAGGGTTCTTGACTGTTCATGAGATACAACCTAATGAAATAAATCATGTTAGAGGAAAAGAAATGACTCATCACTTTTATGAGGCTGCAAATACAAAGACTTCTGGTCTAGTTATGTTAACACAAGAAATGTTATGCATTAATATAGTCACTAAATAAACATGCATAATGTGCAAACTTATGAATTCAACATTATTAATATATCATCAAAATATGTAAAAGTACTTCATTAATAATTGCAATATTTTATAAGGCATCACATTAAGTATGACTGAGATGTGCATTTATTTTTCTGCACATTAAACTTTATACTAACAAATCATACTATACATCATAAATCAAATTAATTTCTACTAGTAATAGATACTCTAATGATTCGAAATATATTTCCACATTGTTTTATTCTTGTTAGCACATTATCAGTTCTGGTAGGCACAATGTCCACTCATGAAACATAAAATGTGAAGACGTTTAAAATATGTGTCAATGCAGCTTTTTCTCTATGTTAGACTTTTAAACATGAATATTAATGTCACCTAATGCTGAAGTCTGGTACGCTAAAAGCATTACTAAAATTTGTCTTCAGCCCCTTTGAAGAAAAAACAAGTTTGAACTAAACTGAATCTCAAGGCTAATGCCCTACTGCAGGCATCACTTTTTGCCAAAAGTAATGGGAAAAATTCCGCCTTTCAAAATTGCTAATCACACTGAGTCAGTTATTTAGCGATATGAAATCTGATATAAGGCTTAGACAAGGCACAAAATGTCCCTACTGGATTCTAGGTAGCTGTTATTTGAGGTGGCAGATAAAAGGGAGTAGCATTTCTAGTTCATGAAGATCTTTAATACTACTTATCATATGTTATTACTAAATACCCTAAACTCTAACAATGGGAAATCTGTAACTCACTTTGCACTATTTTGCTACGTACTTTGAGGGTCAGAATTTGCAAATCAATTGTGGTGATTTATTGGTCATATAGGATCTCTAAGGGCTTCCAGCAATCCACTACTTTTGCCAACATCTATTTGAACCACATACATGGTTTGTTAGTTGTGAATGGTGTAGGATCTCAATCACATGCAACTGTAGGTCTAATTGTCATTCAAATTTGCAATGATAATGAAGAGAATACTAAAACGTTCAGTGATATCAGTTTAGGAAAGTCATGGATGGTGCATCATTAGCTTGCTCTGATTAGAAAAAAAACATGTGAACTGCTTATGGTAGTTCTTATGAATGTATTTATAAAATTAATAATCACAAATAGCCAGTGATAGTGGGAGACACATGTACCACCTCATCACAAAAGGCAAAGTCATTAAGAGTGCTTTTTGACCATCAAATTAACTCTGGGGAACAAAGTAATCAATAAACGCTGAAATGCTTCTTTTATGTGGCAGTCCTTCTCAAAGCAAGCCCTTTCTCCAAGAAAAAACAGAGAGCCACTGCTGTATAATATGTTGATTGTTTCTAAATTGCTTTTCTTGGAAGCTCCAAAGAAGATCAATGGTACACCACAAAATCCAAGATCATATCAAAAGAGCACTGATGAGACATCTATTATTCATTCTCCAAAAGCTTCATTGTCTAGCAATCACCTTGCGAACTGAATTTAAAATACTAACAGTGATTTGAAGGCCGGAAGTTTGGAATTCCAAATTTCACTGCTACTCACCCAGTTTTACTAATATTATATCAACAATTGCTGGACAACAGAACATTTATCACTTGTTAATATTTCATTGTACCTTTTGATTTCTGTATATAATAATTCCATACCATGCCATGGAACTGCTGGTTAGTTAAGTTCCCCGTCAGGTCCCACTAAAGCTTAGTCACTCTTAAAAATGTTTACAAAAGTTTCCAAACTTTCTTTTGGTGCCCACATCACAGGAGTACACTTCTAAGGCCCACAGGTCCTCAGGAGAAGGTACTCTCAGTGTGCCAAGCAGAGGTCAAAACCAGAATCCAGTCCAGGCCCAGTTGCCACTGGTCAGCAAGGGACTTCAGGTAAAGGGACTCTTGCAGTTTGTTGTGTCCCTGCAGTCACACAGGAGGCCAGTCAACTGACCCTTGTAGTCCACTTCTTTATCCTTGTTCAAGAGGGAGGTCATTCAGGGCTCCTCTCAGGTCTCAGGTCCACTCCTCTTCTGATCTTCCGCAACTCCAGAAAGTGTTCTGAGGAGGGTACCTTATGGTACTACATTTATGATTGGTACTCCTTTGTGGGTGGGGGTGACTCCTGGGCACTTCCTAACCAATCAGTTAAAAGTTTCAATGGAGGGGTCTACCTATTTGTCAGTAGTTCATTTGTGTCTTACTGCAAACATGTACTAAATGCAATATGTCAGGGCAATTCCAAGATGGCAAAAGGCTTTAGCCACACTAAACTTTGGCTCTGGCAGCATCTGGAGTGTTCTATGGAAATTAGAAGTGTCCTCCGACATCTAAAACTAAAATCCAGTTTGAAGCAGGCCCTGGATCCTCAATAAAAAATTGGACAGAAGTCTGGTATGACAATCTAGAATCTTCCAGCCATCAGGCAGTGGATTCAAAATAATTGTGTTCTGGCCCTTTTAGACCGTTTCCAGGAGTAAGAGTTTTACATGTGACTCAGGCTGGTCTTCCAGACAGGATTTGACATTGTGGTATCAACAAGAAGGGCCACTCCCAACCTACATGTTGTCAGGAGATTACCCATTAAATCAAACTTCCACAGAAGCAGATGCCTTTTACCCAACTCCCTCCAACAGATGCGTGCTCAGACTTTAATGATTATCTGAACTCTGTATCCACTAGGGGGAAGGGGGAATGAGAATAGAAAAAGAGAGACTGCCTCCAGATCCAGTTAAAGCCTGTGTTTCCAACTTGAAGATAGGATATTCAGGATGTGCTTCTGTAACCTGCACCTTTCTTTTTATTGGGATTTCTTTAAAGGAAGGACCTGCAGTCAGGTGACAAGAGCATAGAGAAGTAAAGACTGTAAACTTCACACTTGTATAGCACACTACTCACCCGTTAGGGTCTTAAGGCACTGTACACATACTGCTGTGGAACCCCTCCAGGCTTTTCCCTATGAGGTGCCCACTCCTGGACAGCCCCAGGATGAAGCCTGGGACATTGTGAAGATGAAGCAAGCTACTACCCAGAGTGGGATCCATTAATTAGATTAGGCACTGAAGCGAGAATTATCTGGTCCAAGGGAACTGAGCCCAAGACCTGCCAAGGTGGGAATTGAACCCAGTTACCAGGCCAGATCTCTGACTCAAGGTCTGCTGCCCTAACCATTGTGCCACATTTCTCCACAGTACATGCCTATTGCACATTCAACTGAGCCATTCACATTCACCCAGTTCTATTGTTCTCCTAACCTGGATCTTTTGAGAGACTAGCCTCTCTCTAAGAGAATAATGTTAACTTAATATCTTCTTTTCTCCAGGAGTCAGAGGTATCCAAGGTTCTCTGAAGAACAGTTCAAATGTTCACAAATATACAATCTACTAATCTCTTTTACAGGAAACAAAAACTCCTTCTCAAGTTTTGGTTTTCTCAATCACAGTCTCTAGGAATTAGTCTGAGCACTGAGGTTTGTCTCTAAGACTGGCAAGTCTGCAAGGTGAAGAGTTTTTTAATATATATGTACATATATATTGGCAAGTCTGGAAATCATACAAAAGGATTCCTTACTGCAGTTGCTTGAAGTTCTGTAAAGCCAAATCGATTTCTCCTCAGGAAAGCCGATAGCCAGTTGTTGGCAGAAGGTAGAAATTTAGCTTTTCCAGAAGGGAAAGAGTAGCTGGTGTGCACACCGTAACAAAAAAAAGAATTGATTACTCAAAACTGAAAGAATTCTCTATGAAACGAAGCACCATTGGGAACACTGCTCATTCTCCCCAGGATGACAGTTGAAGTGCACAGCTCCCAGAAAGAAACAGCTGGAGGGAAGCTTCAGCATCAGACTAAGGTAGAAACACTAGAGCGCGGATCTCACAAAGATTTGCGGCCACCATCTAGAGTGGCAGTTAAACCTGAAGAAGCTAGTTCTAAGATCAGCCTCTGCAAGAGTCACTGGGAGTAAGGACGCGCCTGCAACCAACGTGGGTACAAGGAAAATGGGAATCATTTTTGCTGAGGGAAGAACTTAACAACACTGGCAATAGTTTTCCTGACACATGTCCAGAGGAGCTCAGAGAAGTCATCCTTCCCATTCTGGGTGGCTTGTCAATCAAAGTGTTATGTAGTTCCTGAAAGAAATTTCACACATCATTGAGGTCAAGCACTGTATTGACAGCTATTAGACAACTAATGTAAATCAGCCCCCAAGAGCATCAGGCAGGGAAACTATAACTTTCTTACAGTTACGTTTCCTAAATATTTTAATGAAAATCCAACTTTATTATTAAATTGGGCTTTTAATAATTATTAAAAAAGTAGTTGAATTATTTCTCTAACTGGTCCCAAACCTGAGATACCAACTTAATAATTGAATCTATACTCTGATTTTCTCTATAGAACATCTATCTTTGCCGTAGCGGAAATACATTTTGAGGCATTGTCACTTTAGGGACATGGTGACATTAATTTTCTATATGTCCCACTTTTAAATACCAAACACCCTACCTTGTGGATTAACCCCTTCTGTGCCGGGGACGTAATGGTTACGTCCACCGGCACAGTGCTGCTGTGCTGCTGTGCTGAGGACGTAACCATTACATCCTTGGCATGGAGCTCAGAGAGAGCGCTAGCGCTCCCTCTGTGGGCTTCCCTCCCACCCCCCCAAGGCAGGGATGGAGGGGGAAGCCCTTCCCCTTCCACCCCGACCCCCGAGACCTACAGTGACATCTGATGACCTCAGTGCACATTTGCGCACTGATCTCATCAGAGGCCACGATTGGAAGAGAAATGCTTTGCATTTCTCTTCCGATCATGTGATGGGGGCCTGAGAGGCTTCAAAGGGAAGGAAAGAAATTTTCTTCCCTTTGAAGTCTCTCAGAGCATTTCAGTAGCCGGATCGTGAAGCAACCCGGCTTCTGAAATGCCCACTAGACACCAGGGATATATTTTCAAAAATTGAATTGGCATGAGGGGAGCGACCCCTTGGGCAAGGGTCGCTCCCTAGGGGGGCAATTTTTTTCAAGGCCTTTTCTTCCCCCCCTGGGGGCAGATCAGCCTATTGTTATTAGGCCGATCTGCCCCTGGGGGTGCAGAAACTTCTAGGCACCAGGGATCATTTTTTTTTTTTTTTCTTTTTGTTTTGTTGTTTTTTAGAGGTGGGGAGCGACCCCTTAGGCAAGGGTGCTCCCCTGGGGGGAAATTATATTTAGGCCATTTCTGCCCCCCTTGGGGGCAGATCGGCCTATTTTTATGAGGCAAATCTGCCCCCAAGGGGGGCAGAAACCACTAGACACCAGGGAGATTTTTTGACGGCGAATTCACGCAAGGGGAGCTACCCCCTAGGCAAGGGTCGCTCCCCAGGGGTAGCAAATTTATTTTAGGCCATTTCTGCCCGCCCCCGGGGCAGATCGGCCTATTGTTATTAGGCTGATCTGCCATCGGGGGCAGAAACCTCTAGGCACCAGGGATAATTTTTTAGGCAAGGGTCGCTTCCCCGTGGGGCAAATGCAAATTGTATTTAGACCATTTCTGCGATTTTTGTTAGGCCAATCTGCTTCCAAGGTAGGCAGAAACCACTAGGCACCGGGGATTTTTTTTGTGTGCCAATTTCACACGAGGGAAGTGACCCCTTAGGCAAGGGTCACCCACCGGGGGGAGAATTTATTTTAGGCTGTTTCTGTCCCCCCTGGGGACAGATCGGCCTATTGTTCTGAGGCTGATCAGCCCCCGGGGGGGCAGAAACCTCTAGGTGCCAGGGATCTTTTTTTTTGTTTGTTTTTTTAGAGGTGGAGAGCAACCTCTTAGAGAAGGGTCGCTCCTCTGGGTGGCAAATATATTTTAGGCCATTTCTGTCCCCCCTGGGGGCAGATTTGCATATTGTTATTAGGCCGATCTGCCCCCGGGGGGGGCAGAAACCTCTAGGTGCCAGGGATCTTTTTTTTTTGTTTGTTTTTTTAGAGGTGGAGAGCGACCTCTTAGGCAAGGGTCGCTACAGTGGGGGGGCAAATTGTATTTAGACAATTTCTGCCCGCTTTAGGGGGAGATCAGCTAATTTTTGTTAAGCCAATCTGCCACAGGGGGCAGAAACCACTTAGGCACCAGGGTGTGGTGTGTGTGTATGTGTGTGTTTTCTTTAGGAGAGCAGCCCCTTGGGTAAGGGTCACTCCCCATTGCACATTGTTGTTGACCGTATCTATCCCCCTGGGGGGCAGATTGGCCTAATTTTGGAAGGCCCATCTGCCCCCAAGGGGGGGGGCTGAAAGCCACCAGAGACCAGGGAAGTTTTTATTCCAAAATAAGAGGGTGGGGGTGTGGCCATACCCCCACCCCAAATAAATTGGGCCAAAGTTGTTCTGCCCACCAGTGGGCAGATGGGGCAATTACCCCTGATCCACACCCCGGGGGCAGAAAGTCTACTAGATTCCAGGGAATTAAAAAAAAAATGGGGTGGTGGAACTTGGAATGGTGAGGGCTGCACTTTATAGACTTTGGGTACGATGCCATGTAGAAAAATCCACAAGACCTAGACACATCTGAAAACTAAACATCTGACTGATTCCAGGGTGGTGTGTTTCACATGCACCCCACACCACTTTCTTACTGTTAGACCTGACAGCCTTAGGGTAGTCACCCCTAACTTTTTGCCTGCCTCCCTCCATTTTTTGGACACTGTTTTTGCTGGTTTATAGACTCTGCGCACTTTACCACTGCTAACCAGTGCTAAAGTGCATATGCTCTCTCCCTTAAAACATGGTAACCTGGAATCCTACCTGATTGGACTATTAATTTACTTATAAGTCCCTAGTAAGGTGCACTTTATGTGCATAGGGCTGGTAAATTAAATGCTACTAGTGGGCCTGCAGCACTGGTTGTGCCACCCACTTAAGTAGCCCCTTTTTCCTTGTCTCAGGCCTGCCATTGCAAGGCCTGTGTGTGCAGTTTCACTGCCACCTCGACTTGGCATTTAAAAGTACTTGCCAAGCCTAGAACTCCCCTTTTTCTACATATAAGTCACCCTTAAGGTGTGCCCTAGGTAACCCCTAGGGCAGGGTGCTGTGTAGGTAAAAGGCAGGACATGTACCTGTGTAGTTATATGTCCTGGTAGTGTAAAACTCCTAAATTCGTTTTCACACTACTGAGAGGCCTGCTCCCTTCATAGGCTAACATTAGGGCTGCCCTCATACACTGTTGAAGTGGCAGCTGCTGATCTGAAAGGAGCAGGGAGGTCATATTTAGTATGGCCAGAATGGTAATACAAAGTCCTACTGACTGGTGAAGCCGGATTTAATATTACTATTCTAGAAATGCCACTTTTAGAAAGTGAGCATTTCTTTGCACTTAAATCCTTCTGTGCCTTACAATCCACGTCTGGCTGGGCTTGGTTGACAGCTCCTTGTGCATTCACTCAGACACACCCCAAACACAGGGTACTCAGCCTCACTTGCATACATCTGCATTTTGAATGGGTCTTCCTGGGCTGGGAGGGTGGAGGGTCTGCTCTCACACAAAGGACTGCCACACCCCCTACTGGGACCCTGGCAGACAGGAGTAAACTGAAAGGGGACCTGGTGCACTTCTTAGCCACTCTTTGAAGTCTCCCCCACTTCAAAGGCACATTTGGGTATAAAACAGGGCCTCTGCCCTACCTCATCAGACACTTGCTGGAGAAGAAACCTGAACCAGAAACTACATCCTGCCAAGAAGAACTGCCTGGCTGCTCAAAGGACTCACCTGTCTGCTTTCTACAAAGGACTGCTGTCTTGCTGTTGCCCTGCTGCCTTGCTGAACTCTTGTCTGGCTGTGAAAGTGCTCTCCAAGGGCTTGGATAGAGCTTGCCTCCTGTTCCTTGAAGTCTCAGGACCAAAAAGACTTCTTCCTTTCACTTGGACGCTCCGTGCGCCGAAAAATTTCGACGCACAGCTTGTTTTGCGGCGAGAAAAACGCCGCACACCGACGCTGATCGACGCGACGCCCTCGGGACGATCGAGACTTCGACGCACATCCTCGCAAGGACAAAGCCGCCCGACTTTCCAGGAGAAATCGACGCGACGCCTACCGTGAGTGCGAAACTTTGACGCACGGCCTCGCAAGGACAACGCCGCCCGACTTCCAAGGAGAAATCGACGCGACGCCTGCCGTGAGACCAAAATTTCGACGCACGGCCTCGCAAGGACACCGCCGCCCGACTTCCAAGGAGAAATCGACGCGACGCCTACCGTGAGATCGAAACTTCGACGCGCAGCCCCCCAGAACGACGCGCAGCCGGAAAATAAGCAGGAGAATCCACGCACAGACCCGGGACATCTGGTAATCCCCGCGATCCACAAAAAGAGACTGTCTGCGCGCCGGAAAACGACGCCCGACTTCCCCGCGTGGAAAAGAACGACGCAAGTCTGTGTGTGCTGAGAGGAAATCGACGCACACACCCCTTTTTCCACGCATCTCTTCTCCTGTGGCCCTCTGAGGAGATTTCCCACCAGAAACCAGGTACTCTGTGCTTGAAAGACACTTTATTGCATTCTAAAGACTTAAGACACTTTATATCACTTCCCTGTGATATTTCTACAATTTTCCATTGCAACTTTATTCTTTTTTGACCTACAATTATCCTGATAAATATTATATATTTTTCTAAACACTGTGTGGTGTATTTTTGTGGTGCTATATGGTGGTATTGTATGATTTATTGCACAAATACTTTACACATTGCCTTCTAAGTTAAGCCTGACTGCTCGTGCCAAGCTACCAGAGGGTGGGCACAGGATAATCTTGGATAGTGTGTGACTTACCCTGACTAGAATGAGAGCTTTTGCTTGGACAGAGGGTAACCTGACTGCCAACCAAAAACCCCATTTCTAACACTTACCCACAATGCTCTGCAAACCTCCAACTTTGCTGGAAATTACACATTTTTTCCACATTTTTGTGATGGAACTTTCCAGAATCTCCAGGAATTCACCAAAATTCCTACCACCCAACATTGTCTCACCTATACCGATATAAAAATGCTTTTTTTCAAACTGCCCTTTTGGACCCACTTTGGTTCCCCCTTAATTTGGCATATTTTTGGCTCTTCCCTGTCACAAGCACTTGGCCCACTTACACAAATGAGGTATTATTTTTACCGGGAGACTGAGGGAAACGTTGGGTGGTATGAAATTTCTCCCGGTGCGCTGATCTCACACAGAAATGTGGGATTTTTTTTTTTTTTAGCTAAATTTGAGGTTTGCTGAGGATTCTGGGTAAGAAACACTGGGGGATCCACACAATTCACAGCTCCCTGGACTCCCTCGGGTGTCTATTTTTCAGAAATGTCAGGGGTTTGTAGGTTTCCCTAGATGGCTGCTGAGCCCAGGACCAAAAACGCAGGTGCCCCCTACCCCCGCAAAAACAGTTAGCTTTGTATTTGATAATTTTGGTGTGTCCAGATAGTGTTTTGGGGCACTTCCTGTCGCGGGCGCTAGGCCTACCCCCACAAGAGAGGTACCATTTTTATCAAGAGACTTGGGGGAACGCTGGGTGGAAGGAAATTTGTGGCTCCTCTCAGATTCCAGAACTTTCTGTCAGCGAAATGAGAGGAAAAAGTGTTTTTTTGGCCAAAGTTTGAGGTTTGCAAAAGGTTCTGGGCAACAGAACCTGGTCAGAGCCCCACAAGCCACCCCATGTTGGATTCCCCTAGGTGTCTAGTTTTTAAAAATGCAAAGGTTTTCTAGGTTTCCCTTGGTGCCGGCTGAGATAGAGGCCAAAATCCACATCTAGGCCCTTTGCAAGGAACATGTCAGATTTTGTTTTAAAAATGTGATGTGTCCATTTTGTGTTTCCTCTTCTCGAACATGAGGTACCATTTTTATTGGAAGACTTGGGGAACACAGAATAGCAAAACAAGTGTAATTGCCCCTTGTCTTTCTCTACATTTTTTCCTTCCAAATGTAAGACAGTGTGTAAAAAAGACATTTATTTGAGAAATGCCCTGTAATTCACATGCTAGTATGGGCACCCCAGAATTCAGAAATGTGCAAATAACCACTGCTTCTCAACACCTTATCTTGTGGCCTTTTTGGAAATACAAAGGTTTTCTTGATACCTATTTTTCACTTTTTATATTTCAGAAGAATAATTGCTTTACACTGGTATAGAATGAAAACCCATTGCAAGGTGCAGCTCATTTATTGGGTACCTAGGGTTCTTGATGAACCTACAAGCCCTATATATCCCCGCAACCAGAAGAGTCCAGCAGACGTAACGGTATATTGCTTTAAAAAATCTGACATTGCAGGAAAATGTTACGGAGTAAAAAGTGGGTTTTCTAATTCAAGTCTGCCTGTTCCTGAAAGCTGGGAAGATGGTGAGTTTACCACCACAAACCCTTTGTTGATACCATTTTCATTGTATTTTGGCTAATTTCTTGGTCTCCTTCAGGGGAACCCACAAAGTCTGGTTACCTCTAGAATCCCTAGGATGTTGGAAAAAAAGGATGCAAATTTGGCATGGGTAGCTTATGTGGAGAAAAAGTTCTGAGGGCCTAAGCACAAACTACCCCAAATAGCCAAAAAAAGGCTCTGCACAGGAGGGGAAAAGCCCTGGCAGCGAAGGGGTCCGGAGGCTGACAATGAAGTAACATTACTATTTTAAAGGGAGGTCTTTGTCTCTCAAAAAGGGTTATCTAGAGAGATTGTACTTCAGGTTTTACCCTGCACCAGTCAAGCTAGAATGGTAGGCCTGAAACCATATTTTGTAGAGACACTCTGTGTATGGCTACAGTCCACAAATGGCATTTAACCTCCAGGCCCTGGGTGCATTTCATGCACAATATACTAGGGTCTTACAGGCAGGTTAAATGTGCCAAGCAGGAAAAAGCCAATGTAACCATATTTAAAGAGGTAGCACGCACACTTCACTCCAGGTTGGCAGGTGTAAAGTGAATAGAATTCCAAAGTCAGTAGAAATAGAGTTCAGAAAAAGGCAAAAAATCCAGGCTGTCCAAGCCAAAACGGCAGATTTCCTACCACATTTAACCCAAGGTGCAAAGAGTGCTACAGTCGGATTGGTGTACTGCATCAGGGAGCTATCTTCCAGGACTGAGAAGGAAAGTTCTGCTGTTTTTGCACCTAAGCTAAAGCAGTTAGACCACCCTCTGGACTTGGAACCTTCCTAAATTAACCTGAAGAACTGCATTAAAACAAACTAGAGTATTTCCATAAGGAATGCTGACTCGGGAAAGAAGAGTCTACCTAAGATCAGAAAGCTGCACTTCCAGCCAACCTCACCATGAAAAAGGACTTTGTACTGACCTTCACTGCCGCAATTTATCTCCAGGTTTCACAGAGCTGTGTTGTAAAGCTGCATGTGCAAAGGTTCAAACATCTCATAGATTAACTGCCATTTGCTGCCCTTCTCTAGATGTGACCAACCTGAGATATCTTTGAAAAGAATACTTTTGAGTGACCAAGAATAAGTCTTGAACCACCCAGGTATTACCTGGTGGGATGCCTTCATGCGCTGTGCTTTGTTCCACAGCAGGGTGACAAATCAGAGTGGAAGTACAGGGTGGACAAGCTATAAAGAAAAAAGAAGTGGGGATAAATCAACAAAAAGAAAAAGGTGCACTGCAGAAGCCTACATTCACATGTGGATCATGGTCCATTCCAAAAAACAGAGCCCCTGTCCACTGTTCTTCCAGCAACATAGAATAGCAGCAAACAAATAAAAACAGCTAAGCTGGAAATGAGGGGGCGGAGCAGAGATATACCAAACACCTGTGGATAGAGTTCATCGGTGTACGTCCCATGGTTAAGTATCTACAAATTGTAATTTGTTGGTCTTATTTCCCTGCCAAAACTAGTTTTGTAGATCTGCTACACACAGAGAAAAATAAAGAGCCAAAGTAATGATCAGAAATATTTAAATGAGATACTGCAGTATTCCTACAATTGATCTTTTATTTCCAAAGTATATGAGACTACCTGGATGCTATTAACACTGTGTTTTATCTCTGTGCTTGCTGTTACTGAGTGATGTACTTACAACATTCTTCATGAGTAAATGCTGATTGTTCATCTTTGTGAGGACTTCGGTGTACTATATGAAGTGGCTGTGAGGCCTTATCATGCAGTACATTCACAAGTACAGTCTTGGTTCCAGTCAGGCTTGTTTACTCAAACCTCAAGCTCAACCCTGGGTAGCCGTCACTGCAAGCAGTAAGGCTTAGAAAAGGAACTTTGTGCAAACATTTAACAGCACCAAACAACATAATCAGGAAGAAATGACACACAATAGAAAGAAGACACCACTTAATAAAAAATAGTTTGTATTTTTATGAATGTTTAGAAACTTGAGGGTTCCGGAGAAACAGATTTTAGAAGATATTATCACTTTTAAATGCAACCACAAACAATCATCGGTAGACAAAAATTTTGGAAACTTTTGAAAAGTTTGAAACTGTTAGTTCTGCTGCTCTGGCCTTGGTTTCTGACCAATTCCAGCAGGACAGAGGTCTAGGGGGGCATAGTGGACACTTTGAACAGTTACCTAGCCACCAGAGTATGTTCAAAGCAAAATCCAAATTTTACAGTATAACCACCATAGACATCAATGGAGTGGTCCTGATGCTGAAGGATGCGGCAAAGGATTCTCAAAGGATGTTCCGGTGGTGGTGCAATCGATAGGGGAGGCTTTGTGGGTACTCCTCTGTCTATGGGTGAAGTGGGGCAAATTTGGCTACAAAGATCAGGGTCCCTCAAAGTCCTCTATGTTGCAGTAGCAGGCCAGCCGAGGCTAGACTACTGGTCAGTCTGCATTGTGGTTGAGGCAAAATCCTTAGGTGGGGGCTAGTGTCCCTTGGGTGTTGTGAATCTGGATTTGGATAGCCCTCCAAGGTCAGGCAGATGGAGTTGTCCTTCTGGGTGCCTGGTGAACAAAACACCTGTGGTGGTTATCAACTTATCGGTTTGGGATTCCTCAGCTCTTTTGCCCCTTTTCAACATGGCATGATCCTTCCTCAGTCATCAGGATCTTGGTAGCCCCCTTAGAGGTGTGGCTACCAGAGGACTACACACCCACAGTAGAACTGTTTCAGGGCGAGTTTTCCCTCCTTGAACCTTTCTCCACTTTGTCAGCAGGGACAAAAGGCATCCTGCTCAGGGGTGTTTGCGTTAATTCTCTCACAAAGGCGGCTCCATCTTTGAAGCTCGCCTTTTGGGCTAACACCCTGAAAGCCCATCCTGGGAGAGGAACTGCCTTTGTTCTAGTGCTGGGGAGTCATTCACGTCTCCCCAGGTGGTCAGAAAGCAGACTGTGTTCCAGGGCCTCTGTGAGGCCACTGGGCTAGCTGGAGTACTGAGTGGCAACTTTGTAAAAGTTGCTTAACTTTAATAATGGTATTAAATTCAACCTGGTCATCAGGTCAGGTTAAATGCCACAATTAACTTGATACCTTACATGACACAGTGAGGTAGTCCCATTCAGGAGTTAGCCAGATTGGTGTGCCAACCAATAACCCTGTGTTAGCCAATGGTGCCACTAACTTCATCCACAGTAATATGACATTTGGAAGTGTTGCTGGTAAGACATATTTAAAAGTATATGTGTTATCTAACAAAGTACAGCTCCCTGCCATAGGGCTCTATAGGCCTTGCTTAGGGGATACATATATATTGCTAAGGGATGGGGTGACAAAGCCTGGCAGTGACGAATGGAAAAATGTCAATATTGCCCCCCACACCCAGCTAGGGAGTTTGTTTTTTAACAATAAAAAGTTTGGTGACTGATCGCTCAATGGGACACTTTTCAATGAATGCAATACAAAGACTACTACGCCATCAGTCCAGCTGTTGCATCAACCATACAGGACACATTTGAAGGCCAAATTGCTTTATTTTATCGTAGTTATATTTATTTATGGGTTTTATTTACTTCATTTGAATATGCAGAAGCCAAGCATATAAATGCAAATCACAACCTGAACCTTACAAAGTTAGACAACAAAAACATATTTCAGGTTTGTGTTTTGCAATGAGGCGAATCATGGACTGGACGAACATTCAAGAATGTGTTTTATTAAGAAGAAAACGCAAGATTTAGGTGGTCGGAGCAATACAAGCAAGGGTGTCAAGACAGACTGTACTTCTGTATTTGTGGATGAACGGAGAAAAACACTAGTCCTACTAAGGCTAATGTTACACCCAGCCACTATTAGAGAAGTTCAGAAAAAGGGACTGATTGTACAGAACGTTTTCATTCATACTCAAGTTATAGAGGATCACTGCATGTCATTGACTGACAGGGTTTTTTCACTTTTCTAATTGGTTGGAAAAATATTTTTGTTGTTGATGTAACTCTTAATCTCTACATTCCATTGTCTCCGCTTATGTGGCACTTTTTTCATGTAATTATTCTGAGTTCTCTGTTTCGTGACTGTATTGCTATGCTGCTATTGTTATTCTTGTACTACATGTTTTTCTCTGTTGAAAGCCTAGTTGTTTGACCCAATCTACCAAAGATGAGTCAGTGACTTCTCACAGGAACCAGTTTACTTATTAGGGGTCTGATTGCTTGGGCCTTGTGAGAGTTCAGACAGAAGTGACAGAGAGTCTATGGCATCTCACTCTAAATGCTTATCAATCTGATTCCTTACAGATACTGGGGGATGTGAGATTTTCACTGGCCCTTGTTTTGTGTTCTTGATTTGATCGGATTGATGAAGCCTGCACTTAGAACGTCACCAAGGAAGATGGGGCATGAACTAAGAGATACATAACAGGGTGCCAATCATGTGCTAGTGCTAGAGGATAAGTAGAGATGAGTTTAAAGCTTCCGCTATGCAACAGCAAAGCTATGTGAAGGTATTATTTTGTTTTAATTCATGTATATTGCGATACATGGAACATTCATCATATTAATGAAGAATTGATACGCTTAAATGTTAAAAGCAAGTGAGATGATGCGGCAAAGCGTAATACAGACTGGATGTTGGGGAAAAAAAGATAATCCAATTAGCTGTAGCCAAACCTTGCTAGGCGTTTCATAAGAATACCTCAAACGGCAATTGGGCCATATCACCATCTAGTGAATCATTTCTCTCCAGTGAATAACATGAATACGGATTTACTGAACAAAGCTGTTTAATATTTTTTTGGCCTTGTGGCCTTTTCTATTTGGCTGACTGGCAAATGTTTGAAAAGCAGGACATTTTACAGCAACCATTTCCTGTACTGAACATTTGGAAACTGAATGTCATACACCCTCTTGACTGACTTGCCATGTGGGCCTCCCACTTACTTCCAGTAAAAAGTTGTGTAATCATTCAGCTGTTACACAGTATTTGGGTCATATTTGAGTGTAATTATTTTTAGACAGGAGGTAAAATGACTTTGTCCTATACACAGTCATGAAACATTTCGACAGAAGTTGCCACGATTACTAAACAAGAACCCATTCTAAACATAAAATGTATAACACACAGCAACTCAGAGAGCCACATCAGCAGATTTGAACAGATACAAAATTCGTGTTGACAATGCCAATCGTTTTAATTGGTATTCTGAATAGATGTTGCAAGCCCTGTAAAAAACAGAGGCGGGTAACACAAGATAGCAATAGAGGACGCTTATTTGCCACACAGCCTAGTACAGCTGCTCCATATTAGGTACCTGTTCAGCGAGAAAACATTTGCTTCAGGTGCCACCTGTTTTACCTGTTGCTAGTGTTGGAGCACAAATGTTAGTAATGCTTTTAGTTTCCCAGACCTCAGGAGAAGGTGACAATTTATGTCTCAGGCTTGACAGCCTAACATAGAAAGCTGCACTGACACATATTTTAAAAGTGGTAGTCACACTTGTGCCTACAGGAATTAACAATGCGCTAACGAAAAACAAATGATGCCAAAGTATATTTTAGACTCTAGACTAATTGCTAGCATTACAATGAATTACCATTTCTCATAATTAACGTGTGATCTATGAGTTTAAAGTTATGTGCAAATAAAATTAAATGCACTTCTCTTTTATATCTAATGTGATGCATAAACAAGGTTTTACAGTTTATAATGAAATGTTTTACTTATTCTGATGGCATATTATTAATGCTGAATGCAAAAGTTTGCATATTGTGTGTGTTTTATTAACAAGCATTTTTAATGCATTTTATATTCCTTGTTTTGGCATTACTAGGCCTGCAAAGCTTGTATTTGCAGTCATGTAAAGTGATGAGTCATTGTTCTTTCTAACATGACATTTTCCTCTAGGATCCGTTCCCATGAGTAGCAGAGGTTCTTTTTTCAATTGCACAGAAACATTTAGTTTAGTAATCTTGAAAAAGGAACATCCAGGCCTGTGAATTTACCTTGAAATAATTTGTTTCAAGTGACATATGGATTCACATGGGACCGAGACAAGTGTTTTATAAACACATGGGAAAAAACAGAACTGCTGCAAAAAGAAGACAATTGTTTCCATGATTTTGAGTCACACTGAAAGAGGCAAGATCTCAAGCTGGACATGGGAAATTAACAGACTGTTGCAACCTGACATTTTTGTGACTTTATGATTGGGTGATGTCCCTTTTGTGTGATGTGAAGCCACTGAATTGATAAATCAGAGCAGTTTGTATTTGTTTAATAGGGATGGACTTTGTAAGTTTGTGAGATTCCCTTTGCAGATCTTGAGTCCCCTTGATCCCAAACTCTCTCTGCACCTTCCCTGACATACCTGACTGGACTTTGCTGCTGATTTAGATTTGTTGCTGATGAAGAATTCGTGAATGCTGTCCCTTGGAGATTGTATATCTCTCTGCTGATTGCCATTTTCCTTGAAATGGCCCTTTTTCTACAATAGAATCTATCATGCTGACACTTTTATTTTTCTAGCTAGTATTCTATAGTCCTAGACATATATTTTTATTAAATTGTGTTTGTCTCTTTTCTATTTTGCCCGCATGTGTTTGTCCCCACAAAGACACTTCCTAATTTGGTTAGCTGTAGGGACAAGATAGGTCCAACCCAAACTTGCATACTCGGCTTAATTGAACTTGACTAATGTTGAAACAATCTGACCTGAGCTATGTTTCTGGGTTTCAAATCATTTCCTTAATGATATGTATTATTCTTCTTAAATGCTTGATTGTATAAATGTTAATTTGCTTACATTTGCTTCACCGCTTTGGGCAGCCATTGGTGTTGATATATTTTTACAATTTGATTTTGCGTACTGTCTTCATGGCACTAACGTTGTGGTTATAAAATAAAGCTTTGAAACCTTTAATTGATAGGAGTTTTCCTTCGTGGCCAAATTGGCCATGGTGTCTAAGTTGTTTGGGTGGTGTTAATGTAAACTTGTGTATGCCTACCACACATTTTCTGGGTCAAAGGTTCCGCCAACATCAGTAAAGCATTTGATTCCTGTGAGGGATGAAAAATGTGCTCGCAGTTTTGGTCGAAGAGTGACAGTTTTGTCCCATCAGAGGGGGGACCATATTTTAGATTAATGTTAGGAAATTAGGATTCACAGTTTAGATAATAGAGTTATCGTTGCATCCCATAAGAGAGGGAACCATAACTTTAGCAGTAATAGGGAGTTCACGTTGTTACCCAGTCCAAATTTTGCCCACCCTGTAATTCGTCTCATGATCCTTTCCAGAGATCAATGAAGTTCCAGCGTCATGACTACAACTGACTTGTATTATAGTATAGTATATGGATTTGTGCTTTTGATGCTTTTTGCTTAAAGATTGCGGCGAAGTGTGATGTTGTGAAGTGTTTTGCAGAGTCAATGTACTCAAAGTAATTGTGGTGCTCTGTGCTCAACGATTGGCTCAACAGTTGTTGTTGAGTTGACAGGTCCATCAAGGCCTAGGATCCCAGATTAACGCACAAGTGTAGAAGACACTTGGTTCATTTATTTTCTGCAGTGAAGTACATGTCATGCAGTACCATTCACAGTGCCATCAGTTTTCCTTGAGTGTGTGTCAGTTGTCGGTTGGTATTAGGTGAATCCTGAGTGAACATGGAAGATCTGCCTCAACCAGGGTGAGAATTGACAGTAAATTTTACTTGTTGGGTAATTGTGAAAGCCACAGCTGGAAGTGGAACAGTATAGCAGTGGTTCCCAATCTGTGCACTGCAGCACCCTGGTGAGCCCTCAAATCCAGTCAGGGGTGCTGTGAACAGATGTGCACCAAGCACACAGTATGGGAACCACTGGAAGGATCCTGCATGTGGCAAGTGTGAGACATGGACATGTACCAGAGCTCAGTGTTTAGAAAGGCTCATTGTGCCATGGGTGGAAGGGTTAAATGGACCAATAGTAAGAAATGCTTTCTGTGCCAAGTATGAAAGAGGGTCGTGTCTGTGTGCCAAGGCAGAGGGTGACAGTGGTGAGAAAGATGACACCACGCCTTGTGCTGAGGGAAGGCACTTGTGCTAAGTGCTCAAGCAGAGTGGCAGGGGCCGTTTGTCCATAAAATCAGAAAACACCATCCGTGCTCTGAATGATTCAAGTTTTCTGGCACATGGGTTCTCAATAAATGCAGATTTGGAATAAGTTTACTGTGCGAGGCAAACTGCTTCTTGGAAACATGTAACACTCAATTTTTTAGGAACATGTGTTCCGTTTGAACTAGAAAACACTTTTCATTAAAATAAGCCCACTATGCAGCATGTGGCGCATTCAGTGCAAGGGTAGGAACTACTTGGTTACGTGGCGGCAGCAGAATCGCATGATCACAGTGGCCCTGATTATGCTATATAATAATATTTTTATTTGTTAAGTGCTTGTTTGGAAAAGCTTTGTGGCACTGCCTTGGTAACACAGCAACCAGAACAAATCTAATATTAAAAAGAATAAGAAAAAAACCTTCAAAATAGAGGAAAACATCCAAAGCCAAAAACTGTTGGTCAAACAGGTATGTTGCTCACCCAAATATTGAATTTCAATTATTGTGCTATTAAAATATAGTAGGCAGAATCTCGACGACCAACATCGCATGACGGTGAGAACATATAGATAAGTATTGATTTATTGTTCTTAACTGCACATCTATGGACCTTCAAATAATACATTTCAGTGCTAAGGAAGGTCAGTACCTTCTTAGGAATTTTAACTGTTAAATCCATGGACCATCCATGGCCCCTGGTATTCCAGGGTGGAAGCTGGCAATACAAGTGCTCAGGTTTAAGACAGATGCGGCCGGTGAAGGAGGGATTCCTATGACATGTGACCAGGTAGGGAGGGAGGGAGGGATGCCCATGACATGGGGACAGACAGGAACAGAGGGGTGCCCAAGACATAAGGCCAGGCCCGAAGGGAGGGCTGCCCACAACTTGGGTCCAGAAAGGAAGGGAAGTGTGCCAATGACATGGGGCCAAGCACTCTTACTCCAGATGGAAGCCCTTGCGAGGCACTCCCCACACTGGAGGAGTGGTGGGCAGGCCACTTCCGTATCACTGACGAGAAATACGTGCATATAAAAAGCCTTATTCTGACTGTCTTTATATGTGACCTATAATGTAACACTGCTGAGGCCAATGACTGCCCATAAGCAATGTCAAGGCATGCTGCAGTGAGTGAAAGCAGTCCCTGGGTCAATGGTGCTGTTTAAAGTATACAGGGCCTGTGACAGCTCTTTAATTTATCCTGACCCTCTGCCGCACTACAGCACCTAAGTAAGAGTTATTCATGCCACAGTTGAGCTGAACCAAGCCACTTGCATGACTTCTGAACACACATAAAATAAATTTGTACTTACATAACCAATGAAAAGTTAAGATGTGTGTGCTACAAGACGTGTTGACATCTTGTCTTCATTGGATAAATGTATCCATTGCACGGTCAAACTGTGCAAAGCTGTGGTGACAGGTCCCTATCACAAAGGGGCCACACAGCCTAACATTGTTCTAACGTCGATAACAATTTCTCCATCAGCTTGATTGATAAATATCTGTTATCAATGTCAATTCACCAACTGGCAGGTTGCAGGGTGTTAGGTCATGTTTTGTGTTTCAGACCATTTGCGAATGTTATCGTCATCGTAAAGTTATGTTGACATTCACCGTGCTAGGCCCATGCACAGTTTTCCTTACAAGTCTACAAGAAGCAGCAGTGCCATCATGGAGCTACATGCAGTAGGATTCAAATCCGTGGCCTTCAGCATGGCTAGAAAGCAATTAAGACTGTTCTGTGGACTTCTGTTTGTGGCTACAATGTCAACGCCACCATTTTTTTAATAGAGAATATCAAATGTTTGTCAAAAAAAAGTTGAAACTCGACAACAGCATATCAACATAAACAAAGTTGGATTCTGAACTAGGAAATCCAAGGTGACCACAGCACTAAAGAAAGTTTGGTAAGGAAAATGTTGAAGTTACCACCTGAGCAGTAAATATGCCCAAAGAGAAACACCACTACAATATTTAGCTTAATGAGTGCATTCACTTTTATATTTCCATTTCAAGTAGCCAGTACATTTTTCTTGAAATGTAGAAGGATAGTTTATTATAGCTAGAACTCAGTCCTATGTCCTGTATCTTGGCATTAATTTGCCTAACAGCCAATATCAGGACACTGAAAACAACTGAATTAAGTGATCTCACGAGAGATGCCAATGAGAATTATTTTTTTGGTCCCTCGCCCATCTCCCCCCACTTGGTTCCCAGGAGTGAGCCCCTACTTTAGAAACAGTTTTTTAAAACAAAAAACAGTTTTAAAAATTCCATAGGTATACCCTAGTGCTGAAGAGTATTGTTTCTATCTTAACCAATTAAAGTTTTTTTATTTTTTTATTAAACATCTGTAAAAAAATGTTGATGCATCTATGATTATAATACCTTCATCAACTTCATCCTAATTATTTTTAGGGAGAAAAATGAAAGTACTCCATGGGCTGGGCTTACATTTCACCGCCAAAATAAAGTAACATAATGGGAACCACTACCAATGGCCAATAGGTCAAGAGAGCCGTGGATCGAAAATGTTTGGGAACCACTGCCATACAGCTTTCAAAGCTTTTGAGCCCATGGTCAGTATATTCAAAAATTCAGAGAAGGAGAGAATGGCTTCTTGTGTCTCAGCTTTGACCCCTACAAGATTTGCAAGACCAAACAAGATGTTAAATCAAGCAGGATCAGTATTTGATGCAAGGTGTCAGAGAATTCCTCTTCCTTACATGACCACACCAGATCAGATTATGAGTGTACAGTGCAGTACCCCACAAATTATGTTCCAGAGAAATACTATTAGTTTTCAAGGTTTTTCAGCACAGCAGTTAACTGAGTGGTTAGACAATCTGAGCCCAAAAGCAGCAGGTGCAACAAATGGTAATGTTAGAGCAGAAGAAACATGTGAGAAAGACAGAATCGTGAATGTGCCTAGACTAAAATTAGAATTAATTGATTATGGGAACGCTAGAGATGGAGCAATTAGAAACTTCCACAGAAGATTAATTATGATTCATGAGCAAAGATGTTACACAATGTGCAGGACTGGCTTACAAGAAGTTAGAAGATTTGTCCAAGATATATGAAGTCGATTTAGGAAAATCTAACCCTTAAGAAGAAGTTGCAGATTAGAGTTCAGTATCAAATACATAGCCAACATGAGACACACAGAATGAGAATGCACATAAAGGAATGAATTACATGCATACAAACATGGGGATCATTAGATAAATGGGAAGGCAGATGGGCCAAGAAAAGAGATCAGAAGAAAGCTAAGCAGAATTTTTCCCCAGCAAATCTAGCTGATGCCAATGTAAAAAGTATGCCTATGAGAGAAATACCAGGTGGAGGTTATGTACATGTCCCTTGGAGCAGAAGTGATATACTGTCGTTCACAAATAATTACATGAGATTGAGCAAGAAGCTATTGGAGTGGTACAAGTAGACAGAAAGGTTTGTAAAGCTTTCAAAATGCCTGTGGGAAGATTTGAACACTTTGTTTGACATTGTGGTTCCAGTTGATTGGTAGGTTAAGAGCAAGCGAAGTGTTGATTGGCTGGATCATGAACTGCAAAGAGAACAAGTAACAGGTGAAGAGGTGATGAAAGTGTACTCTAAAGTAATTCCTGAAAAACTAAGCTTCCCTGAAAGATGATGGTTGGCAGAAGAGTGACAGGACAGCACAGGAAACAAAAGAGTTGATCCATGCTTATTATGAACGATTGTTGCAAGTGTTCAAATAGTACAGTGGTACTGACACTACTGAGACAAATGCTATGAGTCATTTTGTACTTAAATTTGTGCAAGGATTGAAACCCGATATTAACATCCTGATTCAGCAGAATTTAGTTGGTTGGCAGAACAAGCCCACTGACAAAGTACTACAGTACCCAAGGTGTTGTAATGATTAAATTGAATTGAAGCAAAAAAAGCTGACAGAGAAATTAATGGTGATGAAATTGAAATCTGCTCAGGCAGGAAATCAGAGCCCACAGATGATGGTGAACACTACTGGAATGCAAGGTGCGCAACAGCAGGTAACAACGTGACTCAGTTTAGAGTTAGTGTTCAGATGTTCAGAGTGTTCAGTGTTCAGATAGATGAGAGTGGAAATGTGATTGATGTGCAGTCAATGAAGAAGATCCAACCATTCGTGCAGAGGTTTTGGACATTGGAGACGGGAATGTCCTTATAATAATGTGAATCATTTGGTGCAGAATTCTGGGGTATTTCAGTCTGTTGCCAGTGATCAAGTTCAGATTCAGAGAATTCAAAGACCCCAAGTCCAAAATGTGATTGCTTCCACAGGCGCACAGTAAATACAGGTTCCATAGCAGGTACAGGTCCTGCCTCAAATGCAGATTCCACAAGCCCCGATGACACAGCAGCAAATGATTGTTCCTCAGCAAAACATGAATCAGAGCACAAATGCAAATGTAAATCAGTTAGTGGCACAGTTTTCCTTAATCAATTTGAGTGATGAGGAGTTTTCAGAAACATTTAACAGAGACAGTTATGATGATGAGGATTACATATTAGCAGCACTCTTGAAGCTAGATCAACGTGGTCCCTATGTAAATGCCAATATTATGGGACACGGTGTGTCATTCCTGGTTGACACTGGAGCTACATGTTCCACTGTCAGAACCGACAAAGCACCAAGGCCCTCATTATAATCCTGGCGGTCTTTGACCGCCAGGGTTGTTTTGGCGATCGTACCGGCAACAGGCTGGCGGTACAAATCGTCATTTTATGACCGCAGCGGTAGCGCCGCGGTGACAGTGCCGGGACCGGCGGTTTCCCGCCATCATTGTCCTGGCAGTTTCCCACCATCGTTCTACCGGTGGTTATAATCTGCCAGGGCAGCGGGATTATGACTCCCCTTCCCTCCAGCCTGTCCATGGCGGTAGAGACCGCCATGGAAAGGTTGGCGGGAAGGGGCCCCTGCACTGCCCATGCACTTGGCATGGGCAGTGCAGGGGCCCCCAGGCACAGCCCCACCCTGCTTTTCACTGTCTGCACAGCAGACAGTGAAAAGAGTGACGGGTGCAGCTGCACCCGTCGCACGGCCGCAACACTGCCGGCTCCATCAGAAGTTAGCTGCAATGTTACGGACAACATCCCCGCTGGGGGATGTTGTAATGTGGCTGGGGGGTTTGTGGTTGCATAGGCAGCCGCTCGGCGGTTCAACCTTGGCGGGCGGCCTCCGCTGCCCGCCAAGGTTGTAATGAGGGCCCAAATGTGCAATTGTCAGGAATAGGTATTCAGGTGGTAGGAGTAGCAAATAAGCAATTAACAAATCCTGTTATAGAACATGTCCCAGTAAAAATAGGTACATTTGAGGACCGGCACAAATTTGTGGTTTGCGATACAAGTCCTGTTAGTTTGTTAGGTTATGATCTATTGTGTAAGCTAATGTGTTCCATTAGCTGCACACCCCAAGGAACAGAAATTCAAACAAATTAGGATGAAGAAATGCCCTGTAAAATTAAAACACAGTACCTGTTTATCACATTGCTTCCAATAATGACAGTTAAATATTTGCCTGATGAGTTGCAAGAGACAGCTTTGCCAGGATTTTGTTTTTTTTAGGAAAAGAGATAGGACTCATAAAAGGAGTTGAGCCAGTAAAAATAACACTGAAGCCACACACAGTGTATCCGAGGATACCGCCTTATAACTTGACCCCAGAAGTAATTGAAGGAATAACCCGTGTTATTGAACATTTCATTGAGCAAAGTGTTCTAAAAGAAATCTTGGGAACCCCATGTAACTGTCAAGGAGACCAGATCCTCGGGGCTTGCGCATGTTCCCAACATGTCCACCTCTTGGCAGCTCCAAACTCCACTAGTTATATAGCACAGAGTTAAAGAATGGCCAAGTGGGGAAATGGGTTTTGGGTTGGGAACAGCGGGGAAGGAGACCTGTGGAAGCAAAGGTTAAACAACACAATTGCAAGATTAATCACAATGACTTTCAATAAGTTTTGTTTTAAAATAAAACACTTATGCTAAAAACATGAATGGCCTAAGACTTCACTATAACTAGGCCTCAAGGATCTAGGTACCTGGAAATCAAGAAAAGGTTATGCAAGGTTTTCACATGAACATTCCAGAATTAGCATATTATATTTTGAACAATAAACTCTCTCCAAAATACTGTTTATAACACTCCCTGCATTGTAGCAAGAATCAAGGAACACATGGTTTCATCTCTACATGAATGAACTGTACAAATACCATGAAATACACTCCTACGTCACTTTCTGATTAAGAGTTTTCAAGACTTAAACGTTCAGGGAATGTTATGCTCTTTAATCAAACCACTCATCTAGGTTTCAATGTCAAAAAATGATCGCACACTTCGCGAATCTGTATTTAAAAAGTTTAAGCATCAGGAAAGAATTGCGCACTCTGTTGCCGATTCGAACGTCTAAATTATTATGCAATGAAATGATCGCGCGCAACGCCGATCCATGCTTTCAAGATTTAAATGCAGGAAAAAGAATTGCGCACTCCGCCGATTCAGAATTCACAATTTAAATGCCATGAAATGATCGTGCACACTGCCGATCTGAATGTCACGAAGTAAATGCCTGGAAGGAATCGCGCGCACTGTTGCTGATTCAGAATTCACAATGTAAATGCCATGAAATGATTGCGCACACTGCTGATCTGAATACCATGAAATAAATGCCCGGAAGGAATCGCGCACACTGTTGCCGATTCGGAACTCACAAGGTAAATGCCATGAAATGATCGCGCACACTGCCGATCTGATCGCCACAAAATAAACGCCTGGAAGGAATCGTGCACAAGGTTGCCGATTCGGAATTCACAAGATAAATGCCATGAAATGATTGCGCACACTGCCGATCTGAATACCACAAAATAAAAGCCTGGAAGGAATTGCGCACACTGTTGCTGATTCGGAATTCACGAGATAAATACCATGAAATGATTGCGTACACGCGATTTCAAGATTAGACTCTAAACTCAAAAGTTACTAGAAAACAGAGTCGGGCCTAGCCCAACTTCTGACTTACCGCCCTGCCTGGAGATCACCAAATAAGCAAGAGCAGGCCTGGAAATGGCTGATTATGCCTCCGGTACAGGAGCTCTGAAAAATGCTGCTGCTCTGCACCAGGACTTCTGAATAGTGAGCACGTGGAGCTGGGCTGGCTCCCTTATATAGAGCCAAGCCTCTCCCATGAGCCACACCCAACCGTGCTGCAAGAAAGCGTTCTAGAAAGGCTTAGAATAAAGGACCACACCCTGTAGTTCTGCAAACAAGCCTTGCAAATGAACAATGAATTACAAACAGCATTAATTACTTTTCAAGATGAAAGTTCTGCAGTGCAAAAGGTTATCATACTGCATAGAAACAAAATGCATGAAATATGCCTCTGCATAAGGACTGGGTTTTTGCATTTACGTTGCCCGTAGAGCACGCACTGACCTGATGTTGACAGTAACTCTCTTATTTTAGGAATGTGGAAGGCCAATGGAAAATACAACATAGTTCAGGATTTGAGAAAAATGGATGAGATTGTCGTTTCATGTTGTCCTGTGGTACCAAATCCAGCAGTAATATTGTTCCAGATTCCTTGTGAAGTAGAATGGTTTACAGTCATTGATTTGTAGCAAACATTTTACTTTGTTCCCCTCCATGAGGCTAGTCAGTTCTTGTTTGCTTTAAATTCGGAAGCCGTGTTTTTTCATGATGTCATATGCCTCAAGGGTATATGGAGTCACCATCAATTTTTAATCAGATTTTGAAAAATAATTTGAAGTTCCTTAAAACGCCTTTTAATTCAGCTTTGGTGCAATGCATTGATGATTTGATGGTTGCATCAAATACACGTGAAGCCTATAGGAGAGATATAATTGCACGGTTATATCATTTAGGAGAGAATGGGCATAAGGTCACCACATACAGAAAAGTGCAAGGAAGTGTCCCAAGAGATCATTTTAGTAATCATGCAGATGAACCCACCTGTGACAGAGAGATGTCAGAGTGTTTCTAGGAATGGTTGCCTACTGCTTCCACTGGATTCTGAATGTTTCCCTTTTGTCCAATCCTTTATTGAGGCTGACGCACAAGGATGTGTCTGATCTGTTACCATTTGATGACAAATGCATGCATGCCTGTGCCGAGCCCCAGCTCTGGGGATGCCAGATTACATCAAATGTTTTTCTTTGATTTACTGCGAAAGAGATAGTTGTATGCTTTCTGTTTTGAAACAGTTACAGGGAAATGCAAACAAGCCTGTTGCCTATTTTTCAGTGGTAGAAATGGGATCTGTAGTTGGTAGTCGATTTGCACCCTGCCCAAGTGGGGACCCTCACTCTAGTCAGGATAAGGGAGAAACCCAGCTCAGATAACCCCTGGCCACTCCCTTGGTAGCTTGGCATGAGAAGTCAGGCTTATCTCAGAAGCAACGTGTGAAGCATTTGTACATAACACACAGTAATACAGTGAAAATACTACAAGAGGTCACCACACCAGTTTTTAAGAAATAGCCAATATTTATCTGTGTAAAACAAGATCAAAACAAAAAAAATCCAACATACAGTAATAAAGATATTTTGCAAGGATTACTTAAAAATACAGTTCCTTGAAGTTGAAAGATTTGTCTGGGGCTATCATGGCATCATTAACAATAAATCCAACAGTTCAAACCAG
Source organism: Pleurodeles waltl (assembly GCF_031143425.1). Classification (NCBI taxonomy): domain Eukaryota; kingdom Metazoa; phylum Chordata; class Amphibia; order Caudata; family Salamandridae; genus Pleurodeles; species Pleurodeles waltl. Next base: position 847,542,991 of record NC_090449.1, read on the forward strand.
TCACAGCGTTACAGGCCAGCTATGGTGTCAGGAAGACCCGCAAACAGTGCCTTGGAAATGTAGGGCATTGTGATCCTCGTGATGAGATCTGGAGTGCAGCGTCGCTGGTGTAGACAGGCATCAGTGGGCGTCGGATCTGGAGGTCAGTGGAGGGGTCATCGGGCCCTTGAAGTCACACGCATTGCAGATCGAACTCCAGGCTGATGACGGAGTCAGGAGCACTGACATTGATGGCGTCAGGGCTGCGGTGCGAAGCGGGACGATGCGACATGCAATGCCTACAGGTCATGGTGCAGGCAGCGGCTTGGTGATGGCATCCTGCGGCTTTGGTGAGATCAGGGCTGCGGTGTGAAGTGAGGCGATGTGATATGCCATGTCTCCAAGTCGTGGTGCAGGCAGCGGTGTTGTTGTTGCAGATGCGTTGTCATCGGTAGACACCAGGTCGTGGTACTACATAAGGCAGGCTCCGTGCGGTGCCCAAGGTTCATGGTACAGACAGGGGCATCTGTTGACAAAGTTGGAGTCAATGGCTCTGGAGTCAGTGGACTGGGGCTGTGGTGTGGGAGAGTGCTTTGTGTACCTCACAATTGGTGTCCTTAGACCACAGGGCAGGCAGCTGCATCGGTGTCAGTGTGGGGCGTTGTCGTGGGGCACCACGGCTGAGGTGTGAGCAAGGCGATGCAGAGTGCGGGGCCCACAGGTCACAGTGCAAGCAGCGGCTCAGTGACGGCATCAGGTGGCAGCAGTGGTGAGACCAGGTTGGGGTGAGAAGTGGGGCATTGCACGGTGCGACGGTGTCAGGTCACAGTGCAGGCAGCGGTGTCGTTGACATCATGATGGTGTTTTTTTTCTGTTACAGCACAAAACAGACAGTATCCAGTGCTGTAGGCAGATGAACCTGAAGTGTTTGATATAGCTGAGACTTCAAACAGGAGGCAAGCTCTACTTCAAGCCTTGGAGGAACTTCACAAGCAGGATACGCAGCAAAGTCCAGTCTTTGCCCTCTTTCAGGCAGAAGCAGTAATTGCAGGCCAACCCAGCAAAGAATACACAGCAAAGGGGAAGTGCTCCTCCTCGAGCTCTTCAACTCCTCTCCTTGGCAGAAGTTCCTCTTGGTCCAGAAGTGTTCTAGAAGCCTGAGATATTGGGTCCACTACTTACACTCATTTCTGCCTTTGAAGAAGGCAAAGTCTCTGTTGCTCATAAGATCCTGCCTTGCCCAGACCTGGCCCCAAACACACTACAGGGGGTCGGAGACTGCATTGTGTGTGGACAGGCACAGCCCTTTCAGGTGCGGGTATCAGCTCCTCCCTCCCCACTCTAGCCCAGGAGATCAGGATATGCAGGACACACCTCAGCTCCCTTTGTGTCTCTGTCCAGGGGGAACTCACAAACAACCCAACTGTCAGTCTGACCCAGATGTGGATTCCACAGGCAGGCAGTGGCACAGAATGGTTAAGCAAGAAAATGCCCACTTTCTAAAAGTGGCATTATCAAACAGACAATCTAAAAACCAACTCTAACAAAAGATGTTGTTTTAAATTGAGTTCAGAGACCCCAAACTCCACATCTCTATCTACTCCCAATGGGAAACTGCACTTAAAAGATATTTAAAGGCAGTCCTCGTGTTAACCTATGGGAGAGAGAGCCCTTGCAATAGTGAAAAACAAATTTTGCAGTATTTCACTATCAGGACATGTAAAACACACCAGTACATGTCCCACCTTTTAAATAGACTGCACCCTGCCAAAGGGACTACCTAGGGCCTAACTTAGGGGTGACTTACATGTAGTAAAAGGGAAGGTTTGGGCCTGGCAAGTGGGTAAACTTGTCAGGTCAGATTGGCAGTTTAAAATTGCACACACAGACACTGCAGTGGCAGGTCTGAGACATGTTTACAGGTTTACTTGTGAGGTGGCACAATCAGTGCTGCAGGCCCATTAGTAGCATTTGATTTATAGGTCCTAGGCACCTCTGCTGCCCTTTACTAGGGTCTTACCAGTAATTCAAATATGCCTGTCATGGATAAACCAATCACCAATACAATTTACACAGGGGGCCCTTGCACTTTAGCACTGATGTAGTAAGGGGCTCAGAGACAATAAGCCAGCAAAAAGTGAGTACGTATTTCCGGATTCCCGCTCGGTACACACTTAAACACATATATTCTGTTTTTCAATGTTTGTATTACATACAGAGGTTCACTACAATGCCCTTAAAAATAATGTTTTCACAATAGAAATACATTTTTAGTAACATATAAATACTTTTTGAGATGTTGCGCTGATGTCGCAGCGGAAGCGTGTGGTGTCACGCATCCCATGTGACCAAAAAAAGCAATACCATTCGCTAAAATCCTTTTTATCTTTCACAGTGTGACAGGTCCCACCTATTCCAACTTCTTCAGAGATTGGCTGTGTGATTTCACACTTGTCTAGTTCAGCCAAACTTGTACATTTCTGGCTTGCTTTCCTTTTTTCAAGTTCATGGCAGCAGCAGAACCAGCAAGTGAGGGATCCTGCCCTTCTAATGAAGAGAAGGTGGCACTGAAAAGGAAAGAGAGCATCACATGGCAATTTTTCACCCTTCCCAAAGGTGAGATAAAACCTAATGCCAGAAAGGTTACATGCAGCCTGTACAAAAATATTTTATCTAGTATAAGTAACCGTAAGTACTCATGTGGAACCTCCAGCATGCATAAACACTTATGTACAATGCACTCAATGCGGTTGGCTCATGCAGAAATTCAGAGCTTGGAAGCTGAAGGGGGTGCTAGTACCTCTAGAGGAGAGTTTGCACAAAAATCTGTTGGAGACATGGTAGCAGATATTCCTGCAAACATTTCTGAGTTTGGAGAAGTGGGAATTTTCTGTAAAAAGTGCAACAAAGTTCTAAGTGTTGAAGAGCAAGTTGTTTTAACTCTAAAAGACACTATCAACATGCACAAATGTTGAAACTGTTTATTTTTGTTAAACTTACAGACTGTTGCACTTGTTGTTGCAAGTAAAGTTATTTTTTTGAAAACAAAAGTAAAAACGCAAAAAGTGTTACAAAACAGTAAAAAAACAAGCAATAAAACAAAAACTTACAAAAAAACTGTTCTTTCTTTTTAAAATACAAATATGTTGACTGGTTTGAACAGTGACAGAGTGTGCGAGAGGATGTATGGGTGAGTGACTGGATGTATCAGTGGCTGTATGGTGGAATGACTAGGTGAATGTGTGATTGTGTGGATGAGTAGCTGCATGTTTGAGTCCCTGAATGGTGAGTGCCTGGGTGCATAAGTGTCTTCATGAGTAAGTGACTTGGTGTGTGAGTGTCTGCATCAGTGAGTAACTGGGTGCTGAATGACTGCAGAGGTGAGTGACTGGGTACGTAAGTGGCAGTATGGGTGAGTGACCTGATGCATCAGTGGTTGTGTGGGTGAGTGACTGGGCGCATGAGTGTCTGTATGGTTGAGTGACAGCATGTGCGAGTGGCTGTATGGAGGAGTGTCAGTTTCCATGATTGGCTGTATGGGTAAGTGAAAGCTTGCACATGTGGCAATATGAGTACCTGCATGGTAAGTGACTGTATGATGTGCAAGTGGGTGTATGGGTGAATGACAGTCCATCAGTGGCTGTATGTGTGAGTGACTGAGTGCATCAGTGGCTGAATGGATATCTGGGTGTGTGAATGGCTGTTTGGTTCAGTGAGTGAGTACATAATTATCTGCATGGGTGAGTGACTGCATCTGTGAGTGGCTGAATGGTTTAGTGTCTGGGTGCATAAGTGAATATATGGGTGTGTGAGTGGGTGCATGAGTGGATGAATGGGTGAGGTACTGGGTATGTGAGTGGTTGTTTATGTGAGTAACTGGCTGCATGAGTGGCTGAATGTGTGAATGATTGGCTGCATATATGGCTGTATGGGTGAGTGACTGTGTGCATGAGAGCCTGTATGGGTGAGTGACTGGCTTTGGGCATGCCTGTATGGGCAACTAACTGGGTAAATGAACAGCTGTATTGGTGAGTCACTGGGTGTGTTCATGATAGTATGGGTGAGTTACTGGGAGCACAAGTGGGTGAATAAGTGAGTGACTGAGTGTGTGAGTGGCTGCAAAGTTGACTGACTGGGTACATAAGTGTCTGTATAGGTGAGTGACTGGATGCATTGGTGTCTGCATAGGTGAATGACTGGGTGCATAGGTGTCTGTATGGGTGAATGGCTGCATGTGTGAGTTTTTGTATGGGTGATTCTTTGGGTGTATGAGTGTCTGAATGAGTGAGTATCTGTGTGTGTGAGTGGCTGCAGAGGCAAGTGACTAAGGCCCTGATTATGACATTGGAGGTACATACCGCTTACCGCTGCGGTGACGGCCACCAACATACCGCCGCAGTGGCGAATATCCGTTTTCCATATTATGACACACACACACCAAACTGACAGAATATTGCCACATACACAAATCTGCCAACCCAAAGGTCAGTGCTAAAGTGGCAGTACGAACACCCATACCGTTACGCCAACAAAACAACGCTCACCACATTATGACCCACGAATCACCACGGCTGACATTCAATGGCGGTAAACCATCGGCGGTACAAACCTGCGCTCTCAGGATGTTCACCCAAATACAAAACAATACAACATTGGCCAATACCAGAAAAACACACCTGACACTCATACACACACCACACCAACAGCACTATAAAACACACACCCACATTACACACCACCCTTTACGAATATCAGAAAGCACCACAAGACTAACACAAAGACCACTGAGACAACCACACACACACCACAAACACCCATACATCCCTCATGCACCCCACATCCCACACCACACCAGATCACTTAACACCCTCTGCACAAAACACACCACACCACGCCCATGTCCCCACTAAGGCACCCCCAATTCACTGATGAGGAGTTGCGGGTCATGGTCGAGGAAATAGTCAGGGTAGAGCTGCAGCTGTTTGGAGCACAGGTACAGCACATATCCATTGCTAGGAAGATGGAGCTCTGCCGGAGAATAATGGACAGGGTGAATTACATGGGACAGCATCCAAGAACAAGGGATGACATCAGGAAGAGGTGGAATGGCCTACGGGAGAAGGTGCGCTCTGTGGAAGCAAGGCACCAGCTTGCTCTCCATAGGACTGGCGGTGGACCCCCACCTCTTCCCCTACAGCTCACAGCATGGGAGGAGCAAGTCTTGGCAATACTGTATTCTGGGGGACTTACTGCAGTCACCGGAGGACTGGACACTGGTGAGTGAATATTTACTACTTATCACCCCCATACCTGCATGCCATGACACCTCCTCACCCTTACTCCCATCACTCAACTCCATCCCACACACTGCAACCTACACATCTGACTAACCCCAAAACCAAGCCCTGCATACTATACCAATGCATGGACAGCCCTCACAGCCCTGCATGGACACCCATCACCAAAGCATGCACAGCATGGAGAACTAACAAGCCAACAATCCATCACCATACACAAACAAAGGTGGCAGGGCAACAGCAACAATAGAGGGGAAGCAAGGGATGTACAATATGTCACAGACATGAAGTATAATACTTCACTTACATTCCCCACAGGTGCCCCAGCCAATCTCAGCAGCAAGGAAGTGCCACAACTAACCAGTCCCCCAAAGGAAGATGCCCCCAGTGATGACAGTAACTTTGGACTTCAGGATCTGGATGAACTACCTGGCCCATGAGGGACCACTGGTCAGTCGGCCACCCCAGCCCACTCACAGTCCACCACAGAGCATCCCCCATCAGTATCCAACACCACAGCACCCACCTAATGTCCCCACATCTCTGTCCCCAGGGCACATCAATCAGCAGTGTACCCACCTGTACAGGGACCTCAGTCCACACCGCACACCCAAGAAATCAAGGACCTGGGGTCAGTGGCAGTGGGCACACTGTTCAGGGGACAGAGGCACAGGGGAAAAGGGACACTGGGAGGACCACTCACTAATGTCCTGGGGGCTTACCAACAATCCCATGACAAGATGGGGCAGATCCTTAGCAACATGCAGGAGAAAATGCGTCTGCAAGAGGTACACCATCAGGAGATCAGGGAAGATTTGCAGGCCCTCCACACCACAATGGTCTCCTTAGCAGGGTACTGGCAGATATGGCCAACATCATGAGGGAATGGACAGAACACCAGCGGGCCCCTACCACTAGCCAGTCTACTGAACAGCCCACCACTTCCGCTGCAGCTAGTGGGCAGGAGGCCCTGCCACAGGATCCACTGGCCAAAAGCACCCCTCCTCCTGCAGAAGGTGAACCACCCCGCAAACGTTCCTTTTGACCCAGACAGAAGCCAGAGACACCTTCCAAGACTAATACCACTGCCATGAAATGAGACTCTCTTGAATGTCCCCCCTGTGTCCCACCTTGTCACCTTGTCCACTTTGAACTGCCTTTGCTCCCCTTGGACACTGGACCTGTGCTACAAACAGACTGGAACAATACCCTGGACTTTCCTCAACCATCACCCCATTCCATTGCTTGGGGGTATCACGGGGTGGGAGGGTAGTAGGGAACAAAGAAAACTCTGAGAGAAAATGCTTCTTAGATACACCGGGTGGTCATGGCAAAAGGGTTTCGGAGTGGAGGGATAGGGAGTGGTTGTAAGATGTGTCAGTGTGGATGTCTTTGGTGCAAGTACATGCGTGGAAAGTTTGTGGGTGCTGGGTGTCTGTTGGGTGGGTGAGTGCGGGCATTTAGGTGTCTTGGCAGGATATGGGGAGGAGGTGCAGGAAGATGCCATGCTGGATGGGTGACTGTCTGTTGGGGTGGAGTCTGCAGGTATGGTAGATGTGCTGCATGTGGGGGTGTCAGTGGTTGGGGTGGGTGCAGATGTGGTGACTGGAATGGACGTCTGTGGGTCTGATATTGTAGTGACTATGGGCAAGACAGGTGTTGTGGCTGGATCCGTGAATGATGGTGTGGTGGCTGCAGGTGTGTCTGGTGTGGTGTTTTCAAAGGAGGGGGTGGGGGGAGTCAGTGTAGGTAGTGGATATTGGTGTGTCTGCAGGTGGGTGTTTTTTGTGTGCATGATGGTGGCAGGTCTTGTGATGCTTGTGCTTGTCAGTGGTACCCTTGTCTGTTCAGGTAGTTGCATGCCTGTGTGCATGTGTGCTTTGGGTGGGTTTGGGGAGAGGGGTTTGGGATTGGGAAAAGGTAGGTAAAGGGGGGACGGTAGAAAAGGGGAGACTGGCAGCCGTCAGTATGGAGGACAGAGCCTCAAAGGATCTCTGGAGGCCAGACAGAGCACCGTGAATGCCCTCCAGGAAAGCATTGCTCTCTTGGACTAGAGCTGCCTGTCCCTGGGTGGCATTCGCAATGGTGGACTGACCCACAGAGATGGACCTCACAAGGTCAATAGCCTTCTCACTGAGAGCAGCAGGGCTGACAGGTGCAGGGGCAGAGGTGCCTGCGGCAAAGGAGATGCCTACCCTCTTGGTTGAGCAGGCACAGGCAACTGGGTGGGGAGCTACAGAGAGGGCTGTGCTAGCAAGAGGGTGGCAGACAAAGATGGTGCTGGGGTGGTCCCACAAGGGTCTGCCACTACCAGGGAGTGTCCACTGGAGGACGATTCCAAAGAAGAGGTGGTAGATCCGGTCTCGCCAGTGGCACTCCCCTCACCCTCCATCCCACAGGGTCCCTCTCTCACTGGTTGCAGCTTCCTGGGTCCCGTGGGATGCTTTTTCCCCACTCATCTGTGCCTCTTCCCCTATGCCTGATGATACTGATGCACACAAATAGAGAGAGAAGGTGGGAGACAGAGAGAAAGATTGGGCGAAAATGGGTTAACATATAGCTCTCATACACTGGTAAACAAGCACATCTGTGGCAATACGTATCCTGTCTAGGCCATCTTAGGTACCAATACACATTAGCTACAACATTTCCCATCATGTCAGTACCACCCACACCTGTATGGCAACACTCACATCTACATCAATATCTGAGTAGGACAGCACAACTGGAGTCATCCACTTGATAACTACCAAATAAATTTCTGTGGTCACAGCATGCCCTGGATGCAGTATCAATTGTATGCCTTAATACACATCATAACTCTCCATGCCCCTATCACCCATTGGATGTCCAGCTGACTGAACAAAACACTTCTGGCAACTACAGTTAGAACACCTGATCAGACCATGCCCTCTGTAACATATCCATTACATTGAATTCAACTCCACTCACAGACCACATAGTGCCTGCTTGTCACATTACATGCCAGACCAAACACTCTGTACACTGATGCCTATATAGAAATCAACACTGATTGACATCCAAGTAGTTTAAGTCTGATGTGTAAAATATGAGTCTGTGGTATAGCCATTTGAATAGTCTGACCCACTCATAGAGCCAGATCAGCAGACACCAAATACATATATCACAACTGATCATACTGCTAAGTGCATCTAGAAAGACCCACATATCACACATAGCACATCCATACACAATCAATGAGTGCAGTGTCACAACAGATGTACTTCAGGTACACACATATTACATTATGGTCCACTTAGAATGTCACCACACATGCAGTTACACCTGTTAAACTGTGCAACATGACAACTCCACCCTCACACACCATTACAGAAATTACAATACCCGTCACAGAGCCCAGACAATACACATCTCAGATGGTAAATGCCAGGATGCATTAGGCAAACATGGACCAACACCACTGCCTGTACACCAATTACACATCCCACCATTACATGAGCCAGCAGGAGGAGACTAAAAACAACATGAGATTCACGTCTACATGTTATGATGTGTCATCTCATGTGTCATGCAATAGGCCAACCTCTCCTAATCTGCCACTTCAGCTTGGTCAAGGCAAGCAGAAAAGTCCCAGTCCATCAGATGTGACCCCAAATTACCATTAGGACATGAAGTAGGCAGTGACTCTGCAATGTAGCATACCAATTGCTAAGGCATTGTCATTCATCCCATATATATACCTTGGTGACATATACTAAATCTGTCAAGGCACTTACCACCTCTAGCCGCATCCCATTGCTTGCAATACTCCAGACCCATGAAGGCCATATCTGTGGTGGGACTGTAACGGCAGCCCCACATACAGTCAATACCATTACCAGTACATGATGTATTTAGTCCCTGTGATAAAACTAGAGCCACACAGTAGCAAATACAGGTATGCTACACAGATGGGAGTGGACTGACACCTCAGAGCCACAAATGCAGATGGATGGAGCTGGTCTTACTCAGTGGTTAGGGCGATGCAAATACTCACATCCATTGCATAGGCAGAATGGTCACACATATGTGCGTAAGTCATTAGACCACGTATAGACCACAGAGGCTAACTCACAAACCCAAAGGGCTGGGTAGAGACTAGATAGCAAAAAACTAAAATGCCCCAAGGGAAAACAAGAATTGTTTACATATAACCTAAAGCAGCATAGGTGAACAAATAAAGAAAGAAGAAATCATTTTATTCATTAACATATCAACATTAAAATCATAACTCTATAAACTTTCCATAGGAACAACCCATCTCAAAATAAAAAAACAGGAAAGACAAACCAAGGGGATGAAAAAGTGCTCGTGATGAAAAGTGAAACAAAGAATAATCAGTATCCCAATTATAGAAAGAAAACGGACAGCCGGTTGGTTCTATTTTCACTGCATTGAATCAATATCAAATCATCAAAGAATCTGAATCTCTTTCTTAAGTCTTTCCTTAATCCTCTACGCAGAAACCAATCCAGACAGAGATATGTATACATCGACGTTTCGACCCCTCTGTATCCTGCTCCAAATCACTGCTCCACAATGGGTCTTCTTCAGGACTAACTGATGGGAGTCGCCTATTGTATCTTCTGACACGCTTACTTGTTACGTATTCTCATTTTTCAAACAGTAAAATCTATTTATATTTTATTTCCAATACTTCCCATAGATGCCATCTCAAACATTCATCCAATTCAATCTCCGGGGAAGTTTCTGTCCTTTTTCAAAACGCGTCTCCTGATCGCTTATAGCCAGTCATTAGACCATCTCAACATTCCAGACGTGGAGAGGTCTAGAAATGGGTGATGTACATCCACTGACAGTAAATCATGCCATCACATCTACTATTTATATCCAGCCAGGGTGCATCATACCCATTTCCAATAGACAAAACACAGGATGTCATTACAACAAGGTCACTTTGCCTGCAGTGAGACACCTAATCCCAAACAAGCCCAGCCAAGTGCCAGGATACAGTCAGTACTCACCCCCTTGTGCCTGCTGTGCTGCACTCAAACACCCATCCCCCTCAGGGTAGGCCACAGCCAAAATGTGGGCCATTAGGGGGGTCAGGGTCCGATGGGTACCCCCCCTCATTAGAAGGACATCCCCAGCTGGCCCCTGCGGTCTTCTGGGACCAGCATCTCAGGTCCTCCTACCGCCTTTTGCAATGGGTGCTCCACCGGCTGTGGACCCCCAGGGTCCGCACTTGCTTGGCGATGGCGCACCAGCTCCATTTCTTCTGATGGGCGTTCACCTGCATGGATGACACAGACAGAAGGAGAAAGTCAGGTACACATGCCCATGGATTAAGAAAAATAACCCCCTGTGGGAAATATGATACTCTCCACCACTCGATTCTCTTCTCATTAGTTTGGCTCTCAGTCTCAGATCTATGAGCAAAAAACAGGAATAAGATTGATTTCCTTATTGCTTGAAATCTATATTCTTTCAATCACCATGGGCAACACATTCTAATCACTACAATGGGTACAATTGTCCCCCTTACCAGCACATAAATGTTTCATTATTCCATACCCCCACAGCAATCCATTTAGCCTTATACATAGACGTATGCAGTGCTAAACGTACATTTCTGTTACGTATCAACTTTGAGGGAGGTGTGTTATAAACATCATGCAACTGGTGACTTTCTTTTCCCATCCTAAAGATGGCACAATCCCCACGTTGTTACGTATCATTGCTGAGGTATCAAATGTGCGAGATGTGAGTCAAGGCTATTGACACAAAACACCAATTAGGTCGCATTACTTGGAGCCTTGTTAACATAAGAGCCTAGGGAGCAACGCACTGGGCACAGGGTAAACTTGATTTTCCCTTTATCGTATGGACAACCTTCGCATCTGGAACCACCTGCTGCTAGTTCCACGCTCTCCTTACCTTTTCGATGGAACAGCATTCTCGTCCTTCCTTCAACAATGAATCAAGTCCACTACGTCTAACTTACTTCCTTATACTTTGAGATGGGCGTGGTAACGGCTGGCCCATCAACCAATCCAAGTTGCTCTTATTCCTCACCTCGGTTCTCCCCATCCCCTACACCATATCCTGTATGCTACATCCTCCCTTTTTGTGCTACTAGGACCGAGAACAATGCTCCTTTAACCAGCCTATAACCCCTTTCCAACAGCATCTGACTCACCAAGTGCCCACACATGCCCTTCCTCTCGACTCACACCCCTCAACTCCATGCCCCCTTCATGCATGTACTCCAGTACACTTACCCCTTTCACCATCACACACACCCCTATCACACATGGCTATGGCATTAGGCTCACCTGTTCCTCTGGTTTAGGCTCACCTGTTTCTCTGGTGTCCGACACAGCTGTGCATACAGGGGAAAGACCCCTTTCTTTCACAAGCTTCACCAGCTCTTCTGGGGTGAAGGCTTGGGCCCTATCACCTGCAGGAGTGGCATGATGGCTCCCACAGATAGTACACAGCAGCTTAGGTCATGGAGGTCTTGCTTGCAAGAGTGTCAGAAGTCAAGTGAGCAAGGCTGCAGAAAATAGCTTTCACAGCCGCCGCATACAGGACTGTCACCGCTGGCGGTGATCGTCATTGGCCCCAATCCGCATAGACAGCAATGTTAACCAATGAGAAGTTACACAGCAGTTTCGACCGCCTACCGCCATGAACACATATGCTGGCGGATGTAGGCCACTTCCAACTGTCCTGTGCTGGTGACAATGGTCCTCCTGATTAGAATAATCAGTGGTGTTGTAATGTGTTCCTATCCTTATGTGTGTGTTTGGGGAGGTGACTGCTTGAATTTAAGGTGCAGAGTTTACATGTACCTTATCTATCGTGTACTCACTGCAGCTTGCTAGATTCCCATCTCCTATGGACAGACCTGTGTTGAGCTATGTGTCCTGCAGTGTCCTGTTCTCATATAAATCCACCAACTGACTGTGTTATGTCAATCGATGCCTCTGCTACTTATAGCTTGAGGCATTCATGCTCATTAGCCATTAGTAACTGTTTAGAGAATAGTGTTTTGCAACTGACAGATGACAGCTACAGTGTAGTGTGATGTCTTTCCTGTGACTGGGGATGCAGAAATGTTATGTGTTGCCCCCTGCTTCGGTGGTAATCTATACTGGGCTGGACAACTATGTACTGCATATGTGCATTGTGTGGCACCATGCCTTCTATCCTGATGTAGCTGTCTGTCATGGTCTCTTTTGCAGGTTGGGTGAGTGAATATACTGTAGTGTGTCCCTGGGATAGTGACTACCTTGCATCTGCCCTGGAACATATCTGTTGTACTGTGTCTCCTGCAGAGGACACCTCCGTCTGCTGTCCATTACACTGCCTGTTGGTTTAGGGGGCCATACCCACATAACATTTTGCAGACAAAAGCCAGAGTCCTGGGGTTCCCCTAGAGGGCCTCCATTCCACTAGCTGTGGCAGGTGTGGAAGGCTCAGATGTGATGTCGCTAGTGGAAGGGGCCTACTCATGGGTGAAGGAAGCACGTAGGGTGTTGTTGATGTCCCTGAGCACCCCTGCAATGGAGGCAACGTGGCATTGTGGGCCTGCCACTGCTGCATGACCTCCTAATGGTATTCCCTCTGCAGTCTTTGGTTTCCCCCAACATGGTAATGATCTGGCCCATCCTGTACTGGGATTGTTGGTATGCCCCTAGGACTTGGGAGATGGTTTGCTGGGCAGTTGACCCCCTTGGGTGCCCGTCCTCTGGCCCACAGGTTCCCTCCCATGCCCCCAGCCACCATGTCCCTGTGCCCCTGGCACAGTGTGCCCACTCCCAATGTCACCAGGACCTTCATTGTCTTGGGCGTGAGGGGTCGACTCAGGTACTGTACTGTGGAGCACACTATTGATTGAACTGTCCTTGGGTCACAGGTTTGGGGATGAAGGGTTGGCTTTGATGTTGATGCCACAGGGCGGGGGTGGTTTTGATGTGGGCAGGGTAAGGCAGGGAGTGGTGAACTGATTAGGTGTCCCAGATGGGCCAGGTAAATAGTCAATATCCAGAAATCCAGAGGCGTTGTTCTCACTGGAGCCTTCATCCTGAGAAGGGTTAGTTGTCTCTGGTATCTTCTCCATGGTGGTAGTGGCCGGGGTACCTGTGGTTGGAGTTAAAGAGAGTTAAATGGTGGACGTGTGATTGGTTATCTCTTTGTCTGATGCATACAGTGGCTTGACATAATTCCCAACAATGGCAATGACTGATGCCACACTGCAAACATTGTTTGTGGATAGTGGATTGTGACATGTGTACCATGCTCCATTGAGGTAGGTGTCATTCAGGCTAGGTAAATGTTGCTGGTTGGGTGGGTTCAGGTCCTGTATGATGGTTCACATGACAGGCGTGCCCTGTTAGGTCAAGGCAAATCAGGCTTGCTAAATGTGAGTGGTGAATGCTGTACATTGCAGCATGGTGTCCAAGTGGGAGGAGGGTATGTGTGTATGCATGGTAGCTTGTCTTGTCTATGTATTTGGTGAATTGGGTATACCTTCTTACTTTCAAGAGCATGATCAATCCATCTCTGGGTTGTTGATCTGGATAAATGGCCGTTAGGTCTGGCGACAGTGCTGTGGCTGTGTTTTGCCTTGTTTGCCATTGTGTAGTGCCATGACATTGCTGTCATTGCCATGTAGTGGTCCTCAGTCGAAGAATCCAGATGGTGTAGGTAGTGCAATAGTCAGACATGCAAGAGATGTGATGTGAAGTGCACATTGCAGGTTTTGATGTAGATGGACGAGTGCATTGTGGGAGTCGTAGTGATTGTTATTTACACTGCTATCCGTGCACTTGCCAGGGACTGTGTGGGCATTGGGGCTGTGTGGTGGTGTGGCTTGCAGGAGAGGGGCATTAAGTGATTAGGTGGGAGGTGTAGTGGGAGATCGAGTAAAATGGGGAGTGTTTGGGTGGTATGGAAGCATGCTGGACAGGACGAATGTGTGCCAGAAGAGTGGTAGTTACTTACCAGAGTCCAGTCTTTTGGGTATTCCATTCAGACCCTCTGGGTGCAGGATGTCCAAGACCTTCTCCTCCCATGACGTGAACTCTTAGGAAGGAGGTGGGGGCCCACCACCAGTCGTCTACATAGCAATCTGGTGGCATGATGTCATGGAATGCACCTTCCCCGTAGGTCGTTCTACCTCTTCCTGATGTCCCCCCTTGTGTGTTTATGGTTGCCTACTGAGTTGACCCTGTCAACATTTTTCTGCCATAACTCCATTTTCCTGGTAATGGATGTCTGCTAGACCTGTGGTCCAAACAATTGTGGCTCTACACTGACAATTTCATTGACCATGACCCTCAACTCATCGTCTGTGAAGCATGGGTGCTTTTGTCAGGACATGGTGGTGGTAAAAAGAGTTATAGATAAAAGTAAGCTGTGAATAACTACTGTGTGCTGCAAGAGTCGCAACTTCTTCGCGTCCCCCTGCGGTGACCCTCCATGTAACTTCGCGATGGAGTTGCGACTCCAGTCAGGAATAAGAAAAACATTTTTCGCATTATTTTCTTGTACGTTTTTCACTACATTATGAAAATAAAGATGATATCTATCTGGGAAAAACATCTATTTCAAAATCCTACTCAACCATTATCTCTCTTTTAATGACAAAGGTTTGTCTCCTTTAAGAGCTGCTCTTCCCTCCACACTGAATTACGACAGGTGCCATAGCAACCTCCTACAGGCCACTGTACTGTACCACAGTCTAGCCTTTCTATGTGCTATAGCAGCTGTGGTTTACAACTATTAAATGTAACCATATCCAAAATAATATTACTGGTGTAAAAAAATAAGAACCAATCACAAATTCACTAAGTTCCATTTGTTATTCACAACTTACTTTTATCGATAACTCTTTTTACAACATCCAATCAAATACATGCATGTTTTAAAATGTGCAACTCCCTCCATTTCAACAACCGTACATTTTCACAAGTCCTTCATTCAGCTGCAGCCTTCTCTTGTTTGCTAATGCTCCTTCCCTTGAAAATGTTCAGAATTTGGATTGTAGGTCACAGCTATGTTTTTGTGCTAGTGAGTATGCTAGAGAGTGGCATTACCAGGGACCTCAGTTTGCCTAATGTGGATATTACTTGGGTTGGCCAGAGAGGGTTAAAGTGGCACCAATTCCTTTCATTTGTTGAAAGCATTACAGATAGCTACCCCCCTCACCTCAATATTGTGCACTGTGGTGGTAATGACCTGGGCACACTGACTGGGGTAAGACTGGAAATCCTAATACACCTTTTCCCTCACACAGTATTTGTGTTTGCTAATATATGCCAGAGGCAGAAATGGAAGTGGTCAACTGAATTCTATCCACAAATAGACAAAGCCAGGAAACGTGTTAATAAAACAGTTTCAGCATTTCTCAGAGACCATAAAATGGTGTACAATAATAACCTCCACTTTGAAATGCATGCGATACGCAGAAGAGATGGTGTGCACTTTACAAATGAGGGCAGCAGAGTATTTCTGATCAACCTAAAACTTTATATTCACTGATCTATGTACTAATCTTACAAACCCAACAAACACAAAGGCTCTTCTTAGAGCCACCCTATAATCCAAACACATTTTAAATTAAAAAGCAATTCCGATTTATTTTTTCTTTTAAAAAAATGTATAGTCGCAACTCTGCCACGGATTCGCAAACCAAAAGCACAATTCTATGCACAATACCCAATATATTTTTCATATATGTTTATTTTCAATCTTGAGCTAACAGTACATTTTGGAATACCTCAGAGGAAATAAAATTACTTTTTATTAATAAATGGACAAGTGGAAAAGTAGATCTTTCAGTGGGTGTATGACTGTTATTGTGTCTGTGATTAGGTGCATCTCTGTCTGCCTGGGTGTGTGAGTGACTGTATAAGTACCACTGGGTCTATAAGTGGGAGTGGGTGTGACTGAGTGGGGATGTAAGTGGATGTATAAGTGTCTGTGAGTGGGTGTTTGAATGTCTCACTAGATCTGTTACTGGACGTGTAACTGTCTGAGTGGGTCTGTGCGTGGGAGTTTGAGTGTCACTAGATATCTGAGTGGGTGCTTGAGGCTCTTACAGGGTCTGTGAGTCACTCTATCACTGTCAGAAGATCTGTGACTGAGCACATGAGTGTATAACTGGGTCCGTGAGTGGGTTTGGGGGAGTCTGGGTGTGTCTGTGAGTGCGTGGGTAATTGTCTTAGTGCATCTGTGAGTGCCTGCATGAGTATCACTGAGTCTGTGAGTGCATGGTAGCTACACTCTGGCTAGGTCTGTAAGTGGGTGCACTAAGGTTTCAGTGAGTCTGTGAGTGGATGCATAAAAGTTTCAGTGGATCTCTAAGCGGTTGTATAAGTGTTAGTGGGCCCGTGACTGGGTGCATGAGTGTTTGACTCAGTCTAGTCAGTATTTGACGGTGAGTGTGTCTGTAAGTGGGTGCTTCATGATTTAAGTGAGTATGGGAGTGGGTGCATGACTGTGTAACTGAGCTGTGAATGGGTGCATGATTCTGTGAGTGGGTGTGTGAGTGTTTGAATGGATCTGTGAGAGGATGCATGATAATAACAGTGGGTCTGTAAATAAGTGTGTGAGTCTATCAGCGGGTATGTTATTGGCTGTGTCAGAGTCTCAGTGGGTCTGTGAGTGGGTGCATGAATGTCCGAGTGGGTTTGTGAGTGGCTACATATTTGTCTGACTAGTTATGGGAGTGGGGGCATGAGTGTCTGAGTGGGTCTGTGAGTAAGTGCGTGACTGTCTGAGAGGGTATGTGAGTGGGTGCATGAGTCTCTGAGTGGGTCTGTAAGTGGGTGTGTGAGTGTCTGAGTTGGTCTGTAAGTTGGTTTGTAAGTGCTTGAGTGGGTATGTGGTTGGGTGTATGAGGGTCTGAGTGGATCTGTGTGTGCATAAGGGTCTGAGAAAGTCTGTGAGTGGGTGCTCGAGTGTGTAAGTGGGTCTGTGAGTGGGTGCGTCAATCTCTGAGTGGGTCTGCGAGTGGGTGCATAAGTGTCTGAATGGGTCTGTGAGTGGGTGCATGAGTGTCCTGGTGGGTCTGTGAGTGGTTACATGAGTGTCTGAGTGGGTCTGTGTATGGATGCATAGGTGTTCCATAGGGTCTGTGAGTGGGTGCATGAGTCTCTGAGTGGGTCTGTGAGTGAGTTTGTGAGTGTCTGAGTGGGTCTGTGAGTGGGTGTATGAGGGTCTGAGTGGATCTCTGTGTCCCTGAGAGTCTGAGTGGGTCTGTGAGTGGGTGGGTGAATCTCTGAGTGGGTGCGTGAGTGGGTGCATCAGCATCTTGGTGGGTCTGTGAGTGGGTGTGTCAGCATCTCAATGGGTGCATAAAGGTCTGAGTGGGTCTCTGAGTGGATCGGCTGCCTGAGAGTCTGAGTAAGTCTATGATTGGGTGAATTAGTACCGGAGTGGGTCTATGAGTGGGTGCATAAGTGTGTGAGTGGGTCTGAGAGTGGGTGTGTCAATCTGTGATTGGGTCTGTGAGTGGGTGTGTGTGTCTAACTGCAGCTGTAAGTGGATGTGTGAGGGGGACTGTGAGTGGGAGTGACAGTGTGTGTGACAGTATCTGTTTGAATATATATTTTGTTTTCTTTCATCGGCAGGGTTCGCAACTCCATCGCAATGTTACAGGGGGCCCACGATGAGCAGCACGATGGAGTCACGGATCAAAGTTCATCAAAAAAAGGAGGTTTTAACCTTTTTAAACTCATAAATCCTACCTCACAAACCCATACATTATCTTCATGTGCTCAGAGTACCTCTACCCTGACCCCATCTCCCCATTTCTCAATGAAAATCCGTCCCCCAGGACTGTTGCAAGTCGATAAAATGGCTGCTAGAACTTTCTAAACAGCTTGCTCCCAGACAATCACACTTCTCCATGTGGCATCGGATGATCGACTGATTCGCGTCCATATATGTACAGATTTTTCCCCATTAATTTCCAATTAAGACTGAACAGATTCACAGCAAAACACAACAAAGTCGCTTTCTGGACCAGAACCTACCATCCTGCTAAATTTGGTGTAATTCCGTCAGTAGTTTTGGTGCTATCACTGTTTAAAATCCCTATGAAAAAATTAATGGGGAAAAGTGTTTGGGGACCACCCTTTTTCTTGGTCCCCCTGGACAGATCACCCGAAACTTTCCAGACAGCAGCTGACAAGAACGGCAAAAAGACGCTTTTTATATATAAACTAGGTCCTAACTATAACTACCTACTGGCAACCACCACTAGGTAAAATATCTATCTATCTATCTATCTATCTATCTATCTATCTATCTATCTATCTATCTATCTATCTATCTATCTATCTATCTATATATATATATATATATATATATATATATATCAAGATAAAATAAAGTTGCTAAGTCCTCCGCCTCAATGCATTAGACTGAGACGGGGTAGCAACCCCCTAATACACAGATAAAGAGTTCATCTGGCCCAAGCAAATTCCGCACATCTCACAAAGGGCACAGAAAAACAAGTTCCATTCCCTGGGTTCTCTGGATGAAATTTCACTTCAGCAAGATTCAGTGACTGAGACTTGTTTTTCTGTGCCCTTTGCGAAATGTGTGGAATTTGCATGGGCCGGATGAACTCTTTATTTGTATATATGTGTATATATATATATATATATATATATATATATATATATATATATATATATATATTTATATACATACATATATACATTATCTCAATATAGGATGGGATCGAGGTGATCATTGCTGCACCTTCATTTTCAGTTGCATATATAGTTGATGATGCTATTGGTGCTCGAGTCTTGAGGACCAACCCCCTAGGCCTCAGATAACCAGAGAATCTGTTTTAAAACACTGGAAAGAGAACCCAGCACACATCGGTATCTATTACTGTTCAAGAGATTATTTTTCCCATATTTTCAAGTAAAATCATAAGTCACATAATTCCACAATCAAGTCATGTTAAAATTATTGTTCTTTATTCATTCATGTTGAAGATAACAATACATAGCGAACGCGTTTCGTCCTGCCGGACTTCTTCAGGTCTCATAGTCAACGCGTGCAATGTGCTCCATAGTGAAATTCCATTTGGCGACGCTCCTGCAAGATTTGATTGTGGAAATATATGACTTACGATTCTACTTGAAAATATGGGAAAATAATCTTTTGAACAGTAATAGATACCGATGTGTGCTGGGTCCCCTTTTCAATATATATATATATATATATATATATATATATGTATATATATATGTAAAACCTACTGGTTAACCAGGTAGGTAGTTATAGTTAGGACCTAGTTTCCATAGACAGAGCATTTTTTGTAACTTTGACACCTCGACAAAACTTCACTAAATTTTCAAAATGTAGCTACTGTCCTGAAAGTTTCAGGGTGATCCATCAAGCAGGGGCCAAGAAAAAGAGGGCATCCCAAAATATATTTTCCCCATTAATTTGTTCATAGGGTATTTAGGCACGCCTACAGCCCAAACTGCTGAACGGAATAAAACAAATTTGGCAGAAAGTTAGATCCTGTTCCACAGATCATGCTTTTAGTTGTTTGGTCTAAATCCGTTCAGTAGTTTTGAAGCAATTTAAGGTAAAAATATAGATATATAGGACATGGATCCTCTGTGGATCTGGACTACGGGATCCAGATCTGCAAATCCAGGGGAAAAGCAAGGCCCTCATTGACTGGCTGCAACCTGACAGAAAGTTTCTGCTCCCTTTTTGTTTGTCTCATCGGCTCGGGGTGGGAAAAATATATTTTGAAAACTCATAAGGCTCAGGATACCTGTATCCTGACCCATAGGACACATAGAGGGGTCCCTTAAATTGTCCAATTTTTTTTTCATCCGATCCACAAATCCACAGGTGGAACCATGGATACGCAAATCCACTGGTGCATCTGCACTTCCTGAAAAAAATAGAAAAGAAAAAAAAAATACCCACTGCATCCAATCTCATGCTGCGCACTGCCAAAGGGCGTGCGCAGCTCAGGTATGGGTGCATACATGAGGGTTGGCCACTGGGTCTGGCCACGGGGCAGGGCCTGCAGCCAACCACCACCGTGCACGGCTGAAGGTCATAGGTGAGGATGGGTAAATTTATGTCTGTGCAAGCTAAAGAAAACATTGAAAAAAACAAAGGTTACAGGGAGATTATACTTAGGTTCTGAATTTCCTCGCACAAAGCCGCAGAAATTCAGCAGTTATAGTTATGGTTATCTCAAGTAAGAACTCACACCTTTGCCATGCTCAGCTTGTTACTCCATATGTTACATCATTAATGACACCTTCTATGGCATCATTGATATAATTACTGCAACATTTGCA
This sequence comes from Pleurodeles waltl, assembly GCF_031143425.1. Taxonomy (NCBI): domain Eukaryota; kingdom Metazoa; phylum Chordata; class Amphibia; order Caudata; family Salamandridae; genus Pleurodeles; species Pleurodeles waltl. Next base: position 847,563,611 of record NC_090449.1, read on the forward strand.
ATAAAATTATTGATCAGAAAACTGCACATAGTGGGGACACAAGTTATAGTTACCTTACTGTACAAGTTATAGTTAATTGAGCTAACCATGACTATATATATTTATTTATATATATATACACATATATATATATCGTTATGGTTATGTTTATATTTATGGTGTGTGAGTCTATGAATGGGTGTCTGAGTGGGTGCATGAGTGCCTGAGTGGGTGTGTGAGTGGGAGCATGAGTCTCTGAGTGATTGTGTGAGTGAATGAATTAGTGTATGAAGGAGTCTGTGAATGTCTTTTTTTTTTTAAATTGAATTTTTTTTAATATCCTCTAATATCCTTGAATATTGGAGGATATTCAAGGATATTCTTGAATGTTCGCAAATAGTCTCAAATATTTGCAAATATTGCATGTGGTGAAAAAAATCATTTTAAACCCTTATTGCGACCCTCAAGTACCCCTATCTCACATCCCTGGGATCAGGGAACCGTCACCCTGATCCCTCATGTCACATTTAATTTTATTTTTCAGCCCCAGGGACCATGTCCTGCTACTCAAAATGGTGGCTGCAACTGTCTGGTCAGATTGCGGGCAGTCAATCACAGCATTCCTGCTATCACGTGCATTTTTTAATTCGCTGGTATAGTCGCGAAAACATCACAATGGATCCGCAGCCCTAGATATACACATATATATTCCTCCACAGAAGAAGTCCGTAGAAAGGACACAATATCCATGGGGGGTGGAGTGTGTGCTGGAGGAGCAGGAAATATGTAAATTCAAAGAGAAAATAACACGCTCACTCAGATGGATGGATGAAGTGTTTACTCAGAACAAAGATGCATTTCGGCCATAGCTGAGGCAATGGCTGAAACTGCTTGAACCGCTGAACAGAATTACACCAAATTTGGCAGTAAGCTAGTTCTTGGTCCAGAAAGATCTCCTTTTGTGATTTGGTCTGTGAACCCGACAGATCTCAAAATGAGATCAGATTGGCTGCCACCATTTCAACCACAAAGTGGGGGCAGCCATCTTAGTCCCAAGAAAAATCATTAAAAAGACAAGGGGACAGAATAAACATACCCTGACCCCATAAGCCTGGTGGTGGGGCCTCACAAGGACCCGGCAGGGGGCCAAAAATGTTTTTTCTAAACTATTTCCCAGCTAATCCACAGATGATCCATGGAAAAATTTAAAAATAAAACAAACACAGGTTCCCTTGCCTGTTTTTTTTATTTTACTTAGACCCAGGGTGAGCCAGGTCCTGGGAGGAATTAAATTAATATATACTGGCACATCAAGCCATCAATCAAGATAGCTCCAGGTGTGTCACACTTTTGTCATAAGTTAAACTGTTAGCACTCTAGTTGTTCTTTAGATGCTTTAGATATTACAGTTTTGATTACTTCAAGACGATATCAGCTAATACTTTCATAATAAATATAGAATGTTAGCAATCTAGTTGTTCATTAGGATACTGTTGGGAGGCAAATGTCAGGAGCACAATCTCAGATAATTGAGGGCAGGGAGGAGGGTGCAGAGGAAACAAGTTGACCATGCTGGACATGTGGGAGGGACAGTGACAGCAAAAAGGACCATGGAGGGCAGAAGATAGAGGGGCAGAGACAAAAAACAACCATGAAGGACAGGCAAGATAGACTGCAGAAATCTAACAGACCATTGATGGCAGAAGGAAGAGGCAATGACAGTACAACCGTGCACGCCAACAGATCCAATTCAGGCAAGAGACTCCTGATGTTGTACATAAATGGGAAAAATCTCCCTCTAACTGAGTTCAAAATGTTGACAAGTATGGTACTTTAAATGACTTTAAATAATGAGGGCAGGAGGAATGGGCTAAGGACATGGACTCAGAACAAAGAAGGCAGTAGGGAGATGGTAGGGGCACCAAACTGACCTTACATGGTAGACGAGAAGGGTTGCAGCAGCACAATACACCACACAAGGCAAGCAGGACGGCTGTGCAGCACAACGGACCATGTAAAGCAAAAGGGAGATGACAGGGTCATGCACATGGACAACAGAGAGTAGAAGGGAAAGAGGCAAGGTCAGCAAGCTAACTGTACTGGACCAACAGAAGAGACAGTTGCAGCATAGTGGACCATGAAGGCAGGAGGGAGGGGGCAGGAGCACAATAATGAACCAGACAAAGCAGGAGGGAGGGGATAGGGGCCTGCACATGTAAAAAAAGAGGCAAAGGGCAAGGGGGCAGGGCTGGAGCAGCCAGTTGTCCATGGAAGGCAGGTGTGATGGGCACTGGAAGCACAACACACCATGGAGGGCAACAGTGAGACTTATAATGGCATGCACACAGGCAATGGAGGGAAGGTGGAAGAAGGTCAGGAGCAGCAAGCTGACCACACAGGTCAGGTGGGAGGGGCTGTGGCAGCACAGAAGGCCATACATGGCAAGCGGGTGGGCTGGTGGCAGCACAATGGCTATGGTGGGCATGAAGGACGTGGCAGGGACATGCACAAAGGACCATGGAGGACAGAAGGGATGGGTAGGGGCTGGACACAGGCAAGAAAGTACAAAGAAGGAGCTTGACAACAGACCATGTGAGGTAAGTAGGAGAAGCAGTTGCCACACAACAGATCATGGAGGAAAGAAGGGAGTGACAGCAAAATGGACCATGGAGGACAGGAGGAAAGGGATAAGGGCATGGAATTTGGACAGGCAGTGTGGAGGTGGCAGGGATAGGCAGCAGTCATCTGACCATGCCAGGCAGGTGCAGTGGCAGCTCACCAGAACACTCAGGGTAGATAGGAGGGGCAGTGGCAGGTCCATGGAACATGGTGAGCAAAAAGGAGGGAGCAGGGGAAAACACACAGACATTGGAGGGAATGGGGAAGGAGGGGAAGGGCAGCAAGCTAAGCACAAAGGCTAAGCAGGAGGACAATGAAGGGACATAGAATTGGACAATGGAGGGCAGAAGGGGTGGGCAGGGACAACAAACTAAATGGAGGGCAGTGGCAGCACATCGGACCATGCAGGGTAGGAGGGAGGGGTGTAGTGCATTGACTCAGACAACAAAGGGTAAGCAAGCTGTTTGCCAGCTCTCGCTTTCCGGAACTTGAGTGCTTGCTCTGGATTGGTGGGAGCTTTCAAAGCAACTGCTAAGTCAGAGCAAACAGCTATGTCCTGGGGGTGGACATCCTTGGACATAGCAGGAGTCGGCTCTGGGGGGTGGTCGTACCCAGGGACATCCATCGCTCTACAAAGGGGGCTGAGTGGGCCCCTCCAATGTTGTATTTGCACCATGGAGGTGGTGATTCTTTTATTTTAGCCCCAGGGAAGTTGTGGTCTCCGGGGTTGTAGGAGGCCAAGCAGCTCTCCACATGTAATTAAATGTTTGCCCCTGGGATTTGGCAGTCCCCAGGGGCTGCGGGGGGGGCGCATGGCTCCACCATATGTAATTCAATGTTTGCCTCAGGGAGGTGGTGGTCCCCAGGGATGTGGATGGAGTTGCACACCCCCACAATCATTCATTTTTTTCCCCCAGTGAGGTGTCAGTCCCTGGGACTGCTGGGGGGTGCCTGTAATTCAGTGCTTGCTCTTGGGTGGTGGCGGTCCCCAGGGCTGCATGGAGACTATGAGGGCATATCATCAAAACAACCCTGGTGAAGTGGTGGTCCCCGGCAGGGCACAAGGGAGTCCCTTATATAATTAAACCATTTTGTCCAGGGGAGGTGGGGTCCCCGGGTCGTGGGGGACCACGGGCCCCCCTCATATCATTAAGCTAAAGCCCCAGGGACCTCGCCCGCCCAGGGGCTTTAGTAAATGAAGCACATCTGAATGCACTTTTTTTCATTTTTTCCATGGATTGTGTCCCTTTTCTAATTTTTGTATCTTTTTTTTCAGGGACTCGGCTGAAGTTGAGTGCCAAGATGTCTGCCAAAACTTCCTTGTTGAAGTGTTGGCAGCCAATCCGATCCCATGGTGAGATCTGTCAGCTTTGCGTATCCTCTGCAGTGTGAAACATATAAATATTTTGAATCTTAATTTCTCCAAAACTACTGAATTGAAGTACATCAAAATACAAAAAGCACTCTCTTTGGTCTAAGAACTAGCTTTCTGCTAAATTTAGTGTAATTCGATTGAACAGTTTGGGCTATAGGGGTGTCAAAGGTTCCTCTAAATAATGAATGGGGAAAACGTGTTTGGGGACACCCCTTTTTTCTCAGCCCTCATTTGATTCATTTCCTGTGTGTTAGAAATTGGGTTTTCCGTTGGCAGTCAGGTTACCCCTGTCCAAGCAAGGATCTCACTCTAGTCAGGGCAAAGAAAAAACACCACTAGTTAACCTCCACTCACCTCCTTGGTAGCTTGGCACGAGCAGGCAGGCTTAACTCAGAAGCAATGTTTAAAGTATTTGAACCACCACACACAGTAATACAGTGAAAACACTACAAAATGGATACCACACCAGTTTAGAAAAATAGGCAATATTTATCTAAATCATACAAGACCAAAATGACAAAATTCCAACATACACAAGTTAAAATATGAATTTTCAAAAGAATAAGAGTCTTACTCCATAGAAAACAATGCAAATGGTGATTTTGCACAAAGTAAGTGGTTGGCATAAAAAATAAAGCCGCATGGGCAAGCATGCATCCGAAAAGGTAGGGACGCGTCGATTTCTTCCTTGCAAGGGAGGCCGTGCATCGTTTTTTCTCCGGTAGGGTCGGTGATACATTGTTTTTCTCCCTCGCAAGAGAGCGATGTGTAGATTTCTGGACGGGGCACCTCGGATCCGCCCAGAGTCAGGTTGACTTTGACACCCATGGACGATGCATGCAAAATTCTGTTGCATGGTGTTAAAAAACCACGCTGCGTGGGGTTTGCGTTGTTATCAGCAGCCACAAGCGGGTGTTGCATGTCGTTTTCCAGCCGCGGTGCGTCAATCTCCCAGCCGCGATGCCCAGTCTTTGCCCTCTATCACAGGCAGAAGCATCAACTGCAGGATAGCCCACCAAAGCACAGTTACAGGCAGGGGCAGTACTCATCCTCAGCTTTTCAGCTCTTCTCCTTGGCAGAGGTTCCTCTTGGTTCCAGAAGTGATCTTGAAGAAATCTAAAGTATGGGGTTTTGGGTCCACTACTTATACCCCTTTCTGCCTTTAAAGTAGGCCTACTTCAAAGGAAAATTTCTGTTATCCACAAGAACCGGTCTTGCCCGGGCCACACCAGGGTGTTGGAGACTGCATTGGGAGAGGAGAGGCACAGCCCATTCAGGTGTAAGTGACGACTCCTCCCTCCACTCTAGCACAGACGGCTCATCAGGACATGCAGGCTACACACCAGTTCCCTTTGTCTCACTATCTAGAGGGGATTCACAAACAGCCCAACTGTCAAACTCACCCAGGTCAGGCAATCCACAAACAGGAAGAGTCACAGAATGGTTTAAACAGGAAAATGCCTACTTTCTAAAATTGGCATTTTCAAACTAAAAATCTAAAAACCACGTTCACTAAAATATGTATTTTTAAATTGTGAGTTCAGAGACCCCAAACTCCATATTTCTATCTGCTTAAAGGCAGCCCCATGTTAACCTATGAGAGAGATAGGACTTGCAACAGTGAAGACTGAATTTAGCAGTATTTCACTGTTAGGTTATGTAACACACATCAGTTCATGTCCCACCTTTAACATACACTGTACCCTGCCTATGGGGCTACCTAGGGCCTACCTTAGGGGTGCCCTATATGTAAACAAAGGGAAGGTTTAGGCCGGGCAAGTGGGTACACTTTCCAAGTCGAATTGGAAGTTTAAAAGTACACATACAGACACTGCAGTAGCAGGTCTGAGCCATATTTACAGGGCTACTAATGTGGGTGGCATAACCAGTGCTGCAGGCCCAGTAGTAGCATTTGATTTACAGGCCTTGGGCACCTCTAGTGGACTTTACTAGGGACTTACTAGTAAATCAAATATGCCAATTATGGATAAACCAATCAACAATACAATTTACACAGAGAGCATATGCACTTTAGCCCTGGTTAGCACTGGTAAAGTGCCTGAGTCCTAAAGCCAATAAAAACAGGTCAGAAAAACTAGGAGGAAGGAGGCAAAAAGTTTAGAGATGACCCTGCAAAAAGGGCCAGTTCCAGCAAAACCTCCCACCAGCCTAAAGCCAGGTGAGATTAATCAGTACCTTGATGGACTGTCAGAGTCACCAGATCCTCGGGGTCTGCGCACGTTCCCAACACGTCCACCACTGAACAGCTCCAAGACTCTGATAGATAAATCACAGAGGCTAAGAGAGTTCAAGAGGGGAAGAGGGGGTTAGGAAGGGAAACAGCTGGGAAGGAGACCTGTAGTAAGAAAAAGGTAATAACACACAATATGAAAATTATATCTCCTGAAATCTATACTAGACTATGATTCTAAGCATAGTCATTCTGAAAACATGAACAATCTAAGAATTAAGTTTAAAATGACTAAGTTTCAAGATAACCGGATACCTGTAAGGGAATCAAGATGGATTAAATGAAAACTTTCTTAGTCAAGTACTTTCCTTTACATGAGAATCAGAAAAAACATTCTGACTAAATTTTTAACCAGTCATATAAATCCTTTTTTGAGACAATATTGCATCTAGAAACTCTGATCTGTGTACTCCTAAAATGTTTAAACACAAATTGCGCATATTGTAGATTTATATATAAACATATATAGTAAACACCATAAAAGGAATGTGCACTATGAATAACACAATATGGATTCAGGAAACATCGCCGGACACACTCTTGACCCCCTCTTCACCTCAAGCAACCACATCTCTTTCAGCCACACCTCCGAACTCCACTGGACCGACCATCACTGCGTCCACTTTTCCTATACGAAAATCACCGAACACCACCGCATCCCTCTACCTCCTCACCGCCGTTGGGGAAAAATCACCCAAGACCAACTAACCAGCACCCTCGTCAAAAACCCACCACCCGACTCAACCGACCCGAGCTCTGCCGCCATCAACCTCCATCAATGGATCCTCGACTGCGCCAACACCTTAGCCCCACTCAAGAAACCCACCGCCGACCAAGGAAAGAAAAAACCAGCCTGGTTCACAGACGAACTGACCGCCTCCAAAAGCCTCTGCCAGAAGCTCAAGAAGAAGTGGATCTTAGAGCGCACACCCGACAACCTCGCCTCCCTCAAAGACGCCAACCGTGAACACCACCAACGGATCCGAGTCGCCAAGCGCGCCCACTTCACTGAACGCATCAACAACAACGCCCACGACTGCAAAGAACTCTTCGGCATCGTGAAGGAACTCTCAAACCCCAACGCCAACTCCAACGACATCCCGCCCTCCCAGAAACTCTGCGACGACCTCTACACCTTCTTCCACCAGAAAATCACTACCATCCACGACAGCTTCATCGCCACTCCGCCGCCAGACCCCACCCCTGACATCTCCACAGACGCCTGCCGCCTCACCGCCTGGACCCACGTGGACGACACCGAAACAATAACAACCATGAACACCATCCACTCAGGCTCTCCCACGGACCCATGCCCACATCACGTGTTCAACAAAGCCAACGCCATCATCGCCCCCAAACTCCGCAAGATCATCAACCTCTCCTTCGACTCCGCCACCTTCCCAGACAGCTGGAAACACGCAGAAATCCAGCCCCTCCTCAAGAAACCCAAGGCTGACCCCAACGACCTCAAAAACTTCCGACCGATCTCTCTCCTCCCTTTTCCAGCAAAAGTCATAGAGAAGATCGTCAACACACAGCTCGCCCACTTCCTCGAAGACAACTCCATCCTAGACCCCTCTCAATCCGGTTTCAGACTAAACCACAGCACTGAGACTGCACTCCTCGCCGCCACAGATGACATCAGAACTCAAATGGACAACGGCGAAACCTCGGCCCTCATCCTCCTCGACCTATCAGCCGCTTTTGACACAGTCTGCCACCGCACCCTACTGACCCGCCTCCATGAAGCCGGCATCCAAGATAAAGCCCTCAACTGGATCTCATCCTTCCTCTCCGACAGAACCCAGAGAGTCCGACTCTCCCCTTTCCACTCCAGAGCCACCAACCTCATCTGCGGCGTCCCCCAAGGCTCCTCCCTCAGCCCTACGTTGTTCAACGTGTACATGGCCCCCCTCGCTAAACTGGCCCACCAACATCACCGCAGCATCATCTCCTGCGCCGACGACACCCAGCTCGTCCTCTCCCTGACCAAAGACCCACTCACCGCCAAAACCAACCTCCACGAGGGACTAAAAGCCATCGCCGAGTGGATGAACGACAACCGCCTGAAGCTCAACTCCGACAAGACGGAAGTCCTCATCCTCGGACGCACCCCTTCGGCCTGGAACGACTCCTGGTGGCCCACCGACTTCGGACCCCCAGCCAGCCACGCAAGAAACCTCGGCTTCATCCTGGACTCCGCCCTCACCATGTCCAAACAGGTCAGCGCCGTCTCCTCTTCCTGCTTCAACACCCTTCGAATGCTACGCAGAATTTTCAAGTGGATCCCAACAGGAACCAGAAAGACGGTGACCCAAGCCCTCGTCAGTAGCAGACTTGACTACGGCAACGCACTCTACACAGGCATCCCAACAAAAGACATCAAACGACTCCAGCGTATCCAAAATGCATCCGCCCGCCTGATCCTCGACATACCCCGCCGATGTCACATCTCCCCTCACCTGAAGGACCTCCACTGGCTCCCCGTGGACAAGAGGATCACCTTTAAACTCCTCACCCATGCTCACAAGGCTCTACACAACACCGGACCTACCTACCTCAACTCCAGACTCAACTTTTACGCCCCCACTCGTCAACTCCGCTCTGCCAATCTCGCCCTCGCCATCGTCCCCAGGATCCAGCGCAAGACCTCCGGCGGCAGATCCTTCTCCTTCCTCGCCGCCAAGACCTGGAACTCTCTCCCCACCTCTCTACGCCAGACCCAGGACCTCCTCACCTTCAGGAGACTCCTAAAGACCTGGCTCTTCGACCGCTAACAGCTCACCCCCCCCCCCTAGCGCCTCGAAACCCTGACGGGTACATAGTGCGCTTTACAAATGATTGATTGATTGATTGATTGAAAACAAATCACATAACTTGTCAACTCGAATATTACATGATAATATCTTGGAATAGAATAGTGGCAAACAATAAACAACATGAATTAAACTATAGGAGAGAATCGTGCGTCTTGCTGATTCGAGTGTCACCATGTAAAATGCCAAGAAATGACAGTACGCAATGAATATCAAAGTCAAATCATCATTAAATGAATCGCGCGTCTTGCTGATTCGTAAACCACGATGTAAATGCCAAGAAATGACAGCTCCCAATGAACAAAAAGATCAAAGTACAATGAAACGAATCGCGCCTCTTTTGCCGATTCTTAAGCCACCATGTAAATGTCAAGAAATGGTAGCACGCAATGAACAACAAAGTTAAAACACCATAAAACAAATTGTGCGTCTTGCCGATTCTTAAGCCACCATGCAAATGTCAAGAAATGGTAGCGTGCAATGAATAATAAGATTAAATTATCATGAAACGAATCGCGCGTCTTGCCGATTCGCAAGTCACCCTGCAAATGTCACAAACGCTCAAGCGCATATTTCACACGTGCAAAGTACTCTGTCAAATCATAAAAGAATTAGGTCCAAGAACATGAGAGGGGAAGCGCTGTGTGACCTTAGGAGGAGGGGCAGGAGCCCTTGAAAACTTGTTCGCGCTCCCGCCGTCGCGGGAAGCGCTGTGTGACCTTAGGAGGAGGGGCAGGAGCCCTTGAAAACTTGTTCGCGCTCCCGCCGTCGCGGGAAGCGCTGTGTGACCTTAGGAGGAGGGGCAGGAGCCCTTGAAAACTTGTTCGCGCTCCCGCAGCGCGGGACGCGCGCGGGCGGCGCCCGGGCGAAGCCCTGCGCCCGTCAGCGGCTGACAGAGGCTGGGCTGGGCCACCCCCCTAACATCTATCTCCCAAGAAGGCCATATTGTACGCAGTCCCTTTGTTATTTCCTACTCTGTCTCCCCAGTCAGCTGCTCCATTTAATCTGACACCTTATCATTTAACCTTGCACCTACACTAACACCTGATGGGCAAAAGGAAAGCAACAGAGGCAGGGACCGGGGCAGTACTAAAAGCCAAGCGAAAAAGGCATAAGCATGCTGCTAGCAACTGCGTTATGGATAGAATCGACTCTCTCCTGGGCGAATGCAACGGAATACTAACTAGCCCCCAGGGAAACATTTCTATTGCAACTGGGGAGGGGCCCACTTCAACTAGCAGGAAGGAAGGTTCCATGAAAATCGCTGAGATTTTCGTGAAACGTGGGCAACAAGTTACTGACACTACAGGGGCGGGTGAAAGTAGGAACGTTATCACCCATGCGGCCCCCTCCCTAGCAGAAGACCTACCACTTGCCACCAACGATTCCATCCAGCTCAGTAACCGCTTCAATCCCCTAACCAACCTCCCTGAATCACGCGACGACATCAACCCAGACACCCTGGCAGATGGGCCAGCAGCAACCAACACGCACTCTCCTCATGTAACCCCACAGCATATCGAATACATACAAGCTCTAAGGAAGGAAGTCACAGAACTCAAGCATATGGTTAACTCATTACTTGCAATAGTAAAACAGCTAACCCACGCAAATAACACGACCACCAGTAACCTTGCCCAAAATCCAATCCTATTAGGCATCACAACAAACTCGCCCAACTCCTCGGCTTCTAGCCACGCTGGCCCTCACCCTACCAAAGAAAAGACCATGAACTCCCACCAGTCTCCCCTCTTCCACAATTTAGGCATAGGAAATTCACTAGACATCTATCATAATACCCTCAAACCCACGAGCAACACCGCCTCAAAATACTCTACGCAACCTGCCACTGACCAGTCCCATTTAGGTAATATAGTTCTAATGGTTAACGTTCCCAAGTTAACCACATTGGCGCACAAGGAAGGGGTAGACTCTATCAAAAACAAGGCAATCCACTGGATTCGCCATGTTAGAGGCTGCCGATCCATAATACGTGAGGACCTAATTACCGTAGTACGACGGCCAGACCCGGGAACTCACTTTGATATCCTAAAACTGACACTCAAGAACAGGACCATGGCAAACAATCTGGTGGCCCTAGACGCAAGAACAAGCCCACCTGCACACTCACGCATCCAGTTTAAACAGCCCAGGTCACCCACGCTCCACGAGGAACGCCCGAGTTACCACCCGGCAGAAAACCTATCCCCTCTTGGTAAACATGATTGACTCACAGCCCCACCTAAAATCTATGCAGGCAAACCTTGCAACCTTCCAACATCCATCACCCCCAGATCCTCCTTTTACCCCACCACTGTCTGTCCATGTATTCACCCCCCTACCCATGACACCGCGACCATTTCCGGCTCACCGAGCAATCATGACAACGATGCTCCACCCATCTTGCAGGCACATTGCCCACCAAACCTAGAGCTGCTGTCTAGGCCCGCAAGCATCTCCTTGATCAGGACCAGGCCTGTTCCAACAGAGGAACATCACCAACCACCACAAGCCTCACGGGCAAACATTGGCATCAACCCATCCCTGCTCCCCCAGCCACATCTGCCAAACCAACCCCTGACAGCCAACTTCAAAAACCCCGGGCACTTAGGCAGGACAACTCAGTCACAATCTGGGGTACGACTTGTCTCATGGAACGTGGCAGGTCTGAAATCTATTCTTCCCCTTCCATCCTTCTCCTCATTTATTGACGAACATGACATATGTCTCCTACAGGAAACATGGTCACTCGACCCACTCTTCCGAACAGGCTACTCAAATTTCCACATCCCCGCTGTGGCCAGCACGAGAGGCAGGCCCTCAGGGGGTCTGACCATCTGGATCAAAACATCGCTTAGCTGCCATATATCACAGCTACCTACCGCCTCTCCCGACCTGTTAGGCCTTCGTCTATCCTTTGGGCCTGACTCTGTGGTGAACATCTTTAATATCTACGCTCGAGGGGTCAGGGGGGGTCAAGTCTCCAAAACCCTCTGCGCCCTCGTAGCCCTCTTACAAAATTATCCCCGCCATCATAAAACCATTGTGGCTGGAGACTTCAACGTCACATTCGAACCCCTTGACTGGGACGATCTCAGGTCCACCCGCGAGGAAGATCAAGTCTGGTCTATCCCCGCCCTGTCCATTCCACCCATCAAAAGGTGGACGTCGGTGGCGATTCAGGTAAAATCATTGACCATGGAGTTTGGACTCAGGGCGCTAAATGGCAGAACTAATTCAGACACCAACGGTAGTCACACATACAACAAAACGAACCACACCAGCAGAATCGATTATTGCCTATTCGATATAAGATTATGGCCTCTAGTCATCGATATGACAATCATCGAACGGACCGAAAGTGATCACAACCCTCTCTCTGTCCACACATTAGCCCTAGGTAACCTCCCAGCCACGTCTAACCCCGCAGCAGTAGCACCCGAGGGTATTAACCTGGCCAACAACAAAAGACACCTAAAATGGGACAATATTGTGGCCCGGCCCGCACTCATCAATGCTGCCAACAACACCCTAAAATCCACACTAAGGGACCTAGAGACAGGTTCTGCAACACCCCACCAGGATATTAGCTCAATCCACACCTCCTGCTTTAGGGATATCGCAACCCACTTCTCAGCACCCCCAGCCCACGACGACAAACGACCCAAAGCCAGGCACCGCTGGTTCAACAAAACGTGCCGGTCCCTAAACAAGCGCCTAGTTCAAGCCATTAAATCCAAGGACCCCATCGCCATCCGCGTAGCTAGGAAGTCCTATAAATCTGCAATATGCATAGCCAAGCGTGATCAAGATAGCAAATGGTGGACATCACTCAGCGACGCTGTGCGCGAGAGAAATTATAGTCTATTCTGGTCCCTGGCAGCGCGAGGCCCAGAAACCAGTGGTTTGGACATCACAACCAATATTGCCCCAAGAGACTGGATAGCCCACTTTAGTAGTCTGTACTCCCCTGATCATGATAGCCCCACCTCTGTTTGTACGGGCCCCCTCCTACTTCACTCATTAGCACCAACCACTGCAGCACCCCTGTTGTTCTCCCAAAGTGATATAACTTATTCTCTAAGCACTCTAAAACGCGGCAGGGCCCCTGGTTCAGACTGCGTCCCTGCAGACCTATTCTCAACAGACCTAGCATCCTGGTCAAGATATCTCACCATTCTAGCTAACGCAATAGCATCTGGGGCGCCAATTCCCGACTCTTGGAAAGCGGCCATTGTTATTCCAATCTTTAAAAAGGGCGACAGATCTCTTCCCTGTAACTATAGACCCATTAGTCTAATTGACTGTGTCCAAAAAGTCTTCTGCCACTGCCTCCTAGGGAAGATAGAAGAATGGATAATTGACCACGATATCCTTAGCCCCCTCCAAGCCGGTTTCCGAAAGAAAATTTCCACCACTGATCAAGCCCTCAGATTCCTATTATTATATTGGAAAACAGTGTTCATCGGTAAAGGCAGCCTTTATGTAGCTTTCGTGGACCTCAAATCTGCTTTTGACCTAGTACCTCGCAACAAACTGTGGGTCACTCTCTCTCGGATGGGAATCCCGGAACACATCCTTGCCATTTTGATACGACTCCACGAGGACAACTACGCACAAGTCAGGTGGGGCAACAAGGGCCAACTTACCGATAGAATCCACGTCTCTAGGGGTGTGCGGCAAGGTTGCGTACTTGCCCCGACCCTCTTTTCCCTGTACATCAACGAAATTGTCCCCTCCCTCCTCAGACTGCAGGCTGACGCACCTTCACTTGGCACACAAAAAATCCCAGTCTTACTCTTTGCCGATGACACTCTTTTGATATCTAAGACCCCTAGTGGTCTAAGGAAACTCCTTGCGTGCTTCGAGCATTTCTGTTCATCCCAGGGACTCGAAATCAACGCAACGAAAACCAAACTAATGACCCTTAATCCCCACAGATCTTTCAAAGGGAAATTTACTTTAGAGGGCTCCTCACTCGAGAAGGTGGGCATTTTCCGCTACCTGGGCATAACACTCACTGACAACATGTCCTGGAAGCCACACATAGGAAAACAAGCCCTTAAATTAAGACAAACAACTGGGGCTCTACTAAAAAATGTCCACCTCTCACACACAAAACCAATTCGCCCAGTATTACAGTTATACGAAGCCCAGGCAGTTTCCTCAGCGCTGTACGGGGCTGAACTTTGGGGTTATAACAAAACCCAAGACCTAACCACTGCTGAAAACAACTTCTTAAGAAACCTTGTGTCCCTTCCGCTAAGCACCCCACTGTTCCCTCTTTTCAAGGACCTCGGCATCAAACGCATTGGTCACAAAGCCCGCCTGCGACCTCTGCTGTACTGGCGACGTCTCTGGACCACTCCGGAACTTGTCATCTTCACCGAAGCTCTACAGGTCATCCTAAAAGCCGACCACCTGCACAGAATCCCCTGGCTACGATCCATCAAGGATTTACTTCACTCTATCGGGCTCGATGATCTCTGGAACTCACCAGCCACGTCAGTCTTTCCCTCGAAAAGCGAACTAAAGAAACTTTACTGGCAAAGGGCCAACAACGAAGACACTCGGGCTGCACTCCACACTACATTATCTTGTGACTTTGCCAACCTAAAAGAGTCATGCAAGTACGAAACTTTTTGGGACCTAATCACGGCCCCAAGGGAAAGGAAACTGTACTTCCAGCTCCGCATTGGAACACTCCCATTAAGACTTTTCACCAGCAGCTGGTCACACAACGAATCCACCGCATGCCCTGCTTGCAAAGCCCCCGTCGAGAATCTCCCTCACCTCCTTTTTGCATGCCCCGCGTATACTGCCCCCTGTAGGAAATGGCTGGCCCCGGCATGCAGACTACTGGGAGCACGCTGCTCTGCGCTAGCTCTGCGAATCCTTAGATCAGACACCAGGCCAACGCTAGTGATCGCTATCGCCAAATTCCTCGGAGCTAGTTGGCTTATTAGAGGGAAAACTCTCCTGAACAAAGACTCCAAATAAGACTGTCCCAACATCCTGCACAGTGCATTTCACATCATTTCATTTTATCTAATTTCATTCCATTTTATTCTATCTCATTTTTATTCCATTTTAATTTTTATTTATATTTTACTCCCTTTGATCACCATATTTACCTGCAATTTTATTTTATCATGTGCATTTATTTGTATTTATTACTGCTCGCGCTTTTTTGGCTCTTGTAGCCGCAATAAAGCTTCTTTGAATTGAATTGAATTGAGAGTTCTCGATAACGGCGCCGGGGGGCCAGCCCAACCACCGTCTTACCGCCCAGAACAAGGATCTACAAATGAAGAATGAAAGTCAGATCTCTGGAAGATCAAATAGGCCACCTGGACAGGAGCTCAGGAAGTAGCTGCTGCTCTGCACCGGGAACTCTGAATAGTGAGCACTTGGAGCTGGGCTGGCTCCTTTTCATAGAGTCTTGGCCCAGCCCACAACCACACCCAGACATGTTGCAGGGAAAGTCTCTAGAAGGCCCTGGAAAGGGACCACACCCTAACACACTCTGAAAGCCTGCAGCAATACATTGCAAATGAACAGCATTTGTAAGCACATAAAAATAAGACTTCAGGATTGAACTCTGCAATGTAAAAGGATAAACAACAACATATCAGCACAATGCATAAATTACGTTGTTTTGAGAGTGCTGGGTTTTTGCATTCTAGTCGCCAATAGAGCGCGCACTGCCCTGGTGTTGACAGTACTCCCCTCTCCCAGATGCGCTCTAGGGCCTGGTTTGCCTGGATTAAGACGATGAAAGCATCTCACAAGTACTGGAGCATGAACATCAGCTGCGGAAACCCATGAGTTACTTTGAGGACCATAACCATTCCATGAGATTAAGTACCATAGATTACGCCCTCGTAGTTTAGAATCCAACACTTTCTTAACTTCATATTCTTCTTCTCCCTGTACTAGAACAGGAGCTGGATGAGGGTGGACCTTTTGGACTGCCCTTTTCAATAGGGAAGTGTGGAACACTGGATGAATCCGTAAGGATCTGGGCAATTGTAGTTTATAGGTTACCGGATTGATTTGCTGAAGGACTGTGTAAGGACCTATAAATTTGGGATTAAACATGTGCTTCTTCTTGAAGTCTATATGCTTTGTGGAAAGCCACACTTTGTCACCTGGTTGATATTGCGGTCTCTCACAATGTTTCTTGTCATAATGCCTTTTGTATTTTTGTTTGGCTTTTTCTAAATAATGTTCAATCAGTTTCTGGGTTTGATGCAAATGCTGAAAGGTTTCAGACACAGCTGGAGTAAGAGAACTTTCTTGAGGAATTGTGATGGGCAGGGTGTCAGGATGATAGCCAAATAAACCAAAAAAGGGTGTAACGCCAATAGAAGGGTGGAATGAGTTATTGTAAGCTAAGTCAGCTAACCAGAGCATAGATGTCCAAGAATGAAGTGCCTATTCAGCGTAGGCACGTAGGTATTGTTTCAAAGTCTGATTTAGTCTCTCTGTTTGACCATCTGTTTGAGGATGGTGACTAGTAGATAGCGTAGATGTCACTTGGAGTATTTTACACCATGTTTTCCAGAAATTGGAGGCAAATTGTGACCCCCGATCGGAGAGGATAACTGTTGGCATTCCATGATAACGAACCACTCTGTTCAGTAAAATAGTTACCAGTTCACTAGAAGTAGGCAATTTTTTACAGGCAATGAAATGTCCATATTTTGTGAGACTATCTACTACCACCAGAATTACTGAATGCTGTTGAACCACTGGCAGACCGGTAATAAAGTCTAAAGAAATGTGCTCCCATGGACGACTTGGGGTTGAAAGTGGATGTAACAACCCTTTTGGTTTTGAATGACTTGTTTTAATGTGAGCACAAACTTCACAGTTGTTTACCATTGCTTTTACATCTTTTGTTAGGGTAGGCCACCAAAAATAGCATTGGATCAGTTCAAGAGTTTTAGGAGAACATGGGTGACCTGCCGTCGGTATAACATGCAACCAATGAAACACTATCTTTCAAAATTTGGTAGTGGGTACGAACAAACAAGCGTCATGAAAGGGTACTCCTTGCTTGATTGACCTTTTGGGATCTGCTTGGGCCCATGTTTGCCATTTTTCAACAGTGAAAGAGTTGCAAATTTCTTCAAAGAAATCTTCAGTTTTTATGATACATAGAACCTTGTCAGGAGCAATGATAGCTCTGGAGGCTTGAAATGCACGCAATGTGGTAGACTCTTGACGGGACAAGGCTTCAGCTTTGCGATTATCTTTACCAGGCCGGAAGGTTACTACAAAATCAAATTCGGCAAAAAACAGCATCCAGCGTAATTGCCGAGGGGTCAAAAGTCTGGCGGAACTCATGAATTGAAGATTACGATGATCAGTATATACTGTGACAGTGTATTTGGCACCCAACAAATGATGTCTCCATTCTTTAAAGGTGTCACAAATTGCCAGAAGCTCTTTTTCAGCAATGACATAGTTCTGTTCGGCTTTGTTCAACTTCCGAGACATATAAGCTACAGGATGAAGTTGACCAGTGTCTTTATTTCGTTGTGATCAGACGGTTCGTAAAGCTACATCTGAACCATCAGCTTCCACTATGAAAGGTCGATTCGCATCAGGATGAGTCAAGACTGGGGCAGTGGAGAAAGCTTTCTTCAAAGTCGAGAAGGCTTGATCAGCTTCTGGGGACCATACAAACTTTTCTTTCTTTCTTAGTAGCTTAGTGATTGGAGCCACTGTCTAGGAGAAATGATTTATGAATCTCCAGTAAAAATTAGCAAACCCCAGGAAACATTATACATCACGAACAGTCTTTGGGGTGGGGCAATCAGATACCGCTTTTACTTTCTTTTCTGCCATCACCATACCTTGAGGGGTAAGAATAACCCCTAAAAACTCAACTGTGGTAACATGAAACTCACACTTGGTTAGTTTGCAATATAAATGATGCTTTCAAAGGGCTGCAAGAATTTTCTTGACATGTTGGACATGTTCGTTTTTATTGTCAGAGTAGATCAAAATGTCATCGATGTAGACTATGGCAAATATGTCGAGGTACTCTCTAAGAACGTCATTCAAGAAAAATTGAAATGCTGCTGGAGCATTACACAGACCAAAAGGCATGACGGTGTATTCAAAAAGGCCATATCTTGCCTTGAACGCTGTTTTCCATTCATCACCCTCTCTCATTCTGACCAAATGATAAGCACCTCGAAGGTCAAGCTTCCTGTAGATGTTTGCTCTCTTTTCTTGTTCCAATAATACCGGAATTAGGGGTAAAGGATATTTATTCTTGACGGTAACTTTTTTCACACCCCTATAGTCGATGCAAGTTTGGAGTTCTCCATTAGCTTTTGAAACAAAAAACAAAGGCGAAGCTGCAGGAGACATAGAGGGGCGAATGAAGCCATTCTCCAAAAATTGATCTAGGTATTTTCATAAATGTTGATTTTCATGTTCTGACAGGGCATATACACGACAGTTGGGAAGTATCGCACCTGGGGCTAGATCAATTTGACAGTCATAAGATCTATGAGGAGGTAGAGTCTCTGCTCCTTTTTCATTAGATACATCTTTGTAAGATGAATACTGTTTGGGCAGCTGAATTTCTTTCTCCGCGGCAGTAGCTATATAGGAGTTACAAACTTTTGGTACTTGAATTTTTTGGAGACATTGTTCGTTACATAGCGCAGATGAGAACACGATTTTTCGTTCTGCCCAATTGATCTCTGGATTGTGATGAGTTAACCATGGCAAGCCGAGGATAATCCCAAATTGGGGAGCATGGATCACGTCAAGAATGATTTTCTCTTTATGTTTCTTTCTTTGATTCTTATCTTCACAAATAATCGACAAGGGGATAGTCTGAAGAGTTACTGGACCTCCAGTCAAGAGTTTTCCATCGACTGCCTGGATGATTTCTGGGGTCTTCTTTTCAATACATGGGATCCCCCATGCACAAACCAATTGGACATCAACAAAGTTCCCAGTAGCCCCAGAATCGACTAGAGCTTTTTTGAAATAGAGCTTTTTTTTTACCTGAACTCTTATTTCCAGTTTAAGATGTCTAGATTGTGAAGGGTCCACGGTGACACCCAAGAGCAACCCTTCTCTGCATCTAGGGTGTTTTCGTTTTCCAACTCGACTGGTGCATTGGCTGCGACCTTCTGAAACTGGACCTGGCTTGTTCTTTGGTTTGATTGGACAATCTTTGGCAAAATTACCCTTTTGCCCACAATAAAGACATTGTCCATTTTTTCTGCGTAGGTCCTTTTCATCTTTGGTCAAAGGTCTTCTGATGGTTCCAATTTCCATCGGTTCCAGCGTTCTTTCTTTCGGAGTGCTTGAGTCTCTATTATCATGAACACGCCATGAATATTTTTCAATCTTGTTGCACGTTCCTTTACGTTCTGCTAAATGTTGATGAAGCCTCAAGACAAGGTTTATTCATTCTTGACAGTCTGTAGGTTGTGGGTCGATTTGCGCTAAGATATCTTTTAGTTCCTCTTTGAGTCCCTTGTAAAACAAGACTGCTTTTTTTTCTTCAGGCCAGGATGTCTCGGCAACCATCCGGTTAAAGTTGGCTAAATACGACACTAGGTCTTGATTCCCTTGGCGTAAATCTAATAATTCACGATCTTCTGACTGTGTTACAGTTCTACGATCAAAAACTCTCTCAAACTCACAAACAAAATTTCTCCAGTTGTATAACAAGGGACTATTTTTACGCACAAGAGGAATCGCCCAAGTAGCTGCATCCCCAGCCAAATATGATAGCAAGAAAGCTACTTTGGACTGGGCATCGGGGAAAGTATGTGGTCTGCAGGTGAAGTGTAGTCCCACTTGAACCAGGAAAGATTGTGCTTTCAAAGGGTCACCTGGGAAACGTTCTGGGGTAGCTAAAGGAATTGCGGAAGGATCAATTAGGCAAATGTTTGTCGGATTACTTCCAGAAGCCTGAGAAGAAGTACCTGGCCAGGACACACCTGTGGTACTTTGTTCCTTCTTCTCTACCTTATCTTGCAACTGACTCACTCTCTCAGCTAAGCTAGTTGTCAATTCTTTGGATGATACCACCTCTGCCTGAAGCTGGGTGTAGCCTTCACTAACTCCTCCAGCGTGGCCATGCTGAGAACATACACAAACCAGGAGTATTCTGTCAGAGTAAGCAGACCCTCGGGTCTGCGCACGTTCCCAACACGTCCACCACTGAACAGCTCCAAAACTCTGATGGATAAATCACAGAGGCTAAGAGAGTTCAAGATGGGAAGAGGGGATTAGGAAGGGAAACAGCTGGGAAGGAGACCTGTAGTAAGAAAAAGGTTAGAACACACAATATGACAATTATACCTCCTGAAATCATACTAGACTATGATTCTAAGCATAGTCATTCTGAAAACATGAACAATCTAAGAATTAAGTTTAAAATGACTAAGGCCCTCATTCTGACCTTGGCGGGCGGCGGAGGCCGCCCGCCAAAGTCCCGCCGTCAGGTTACCGTTCCGCGGTCGAAAGACCGCGGCGGTAATTCTGACTTTCCCGCTGGGCTGGCGGGCGGTCGCCTTCAGACCGCCAGCCAGCCCAGCGGGAAAGAGGCTTCCACGATGAAGCCGGCTCGGAATCGAGCCGGCGGAGTGGAAGCTGTGCGACGGGTGCAGTTGCACCCGTCGCGTATTTCACTGTCTGCGCAGCAGACAGTGAAATACATGTAGGGGCCCTCTTACGGGGGCCCCTGCAATGCCCATGCCAGTGGCATGGGCACTGCAGGGGCCCCCAGGGGCCCCGCGACCCCCCCTACCGCCATCCGGATCTCGGCGGTCCGACCGCCGGGATCTGGATGGCGGTAGGGGGGGTCGGAATCCCCGCGGCGGTGCAGCAAGCTGCGCCGCCGCGGAGGATTCAATGGGGCCGCGGTACACTGGCGGGACCCCGCCAGTGGTGCCGGTCCGACCGCGGCTTTACCGCCGCGGTCGGAATCCCCATTGGAGCACCGCCGGCCTGTCGGCGGTGCTCCCGCGGTCCTCCGCCCTGGCGGTCAAAGACCGCCAGGGTCAGAATGACCACCTAAGTTTCAAGATCACCAGATACCTGTAAGGGAATCAAGATGGATTAAATGTAAACTTTCTTATTCAAATACTTTCCTTTGCATGAGAATCAGAAAAACATTCTGACTAAATTTTAAACCAATCATATAAATCCTTTTTTGAGAATGCATATTAGAACCATACAATATTGCATCTAGAAACTCTGATCTTCTGTGTACTCTTAAAATGTTTCAACACAAGTTGTGCATATTGTAGATTTATATATAAATATATATAGTAAACACCATAAAAGGAATGTGCACCATGAATAACACAATATGGATTCAGGAAAACAAATCACATAACTTGTCAACTCGAATATTACATGATAAATATCTTAGAATAGTGGCATACAATAAACAACATGAATTAAACTCAAGGAGAGAATCGTGCGTCTTGCCGATTCGAGTGTCACCATGTAAAATGCCAAGAAATGATAGTACGCAATGAATATCAAAGTCAAATCATCATTAAACGAATCGCGCGTCTTCCTGATTCGTAAACCACAATGTTAATGCCAAGAAATAACAGCTCACAATGAACAACAAGCTCAAAGTACAATGAAACGAATCGCGCGTCTTTTGCCGATTCTTAAGCCACCATGTAAATGTCAAAAAATGGTAGCGCGCAATAAACAACAAAGTTAAAACACCATAAAACAAATTGCGCGTCTTGCTGATTCTTAAGCCAACATGCAAATGTCAAGAAATGGTAGCGTGCAATGAATAACAAGATTAAATTATCATGAAACTAATTGCGCGTCTTGCTGATTCGCAAGTCACCCTGCAAATGTCACAAACACTCAAGCGCATATTTCACAAGCGCAAAGTGCTCCTGAGAGTTCTCGATAATGGCACCGGGAGGCCAGCCCAACCACTGTCTTACTGCCCAGAACAAGGATCTCCAAATGAAGAATGAAAGTCAGATGTCTGGAAGATCAAATAGGCCACTGGGACAGGAGCTCAGGAAGTAGCTGCTGCTCTGCACCGGGACCTCTGAATAGTGAGCACTTGGAGCTGGGCTGGCTCCTTTTTATAGAGTCTTGGCCCAGCCCACAACCACACCCAGGCATGTTGCAGGGAAAGTCTCTAGAAGGCCCTGGAAAGGGACCACACCCTAACACACTCTGAAAGCCTGCAGCAATACATTGCAAATGAACAGCATTTGTAAGCACATAAAAAATAAGTCTTCAGGATTGAACTCTGCAATGCAAAAGGTTAAACAACAACATATCAGCACGATGCATAAATTACGTTGTTTTGAGAGTGCTGGGTTTTTGCACTCTAGTCGCCAATAGAGCGCGCACTGTCCTGGTGTTGACATGGACTTCCCTGATTGGGGCGATAGAACAGGGACCCAGGCCCACAACAGCAGAGGCATGTTCCAGTTCTACGCTTTCCTGACTTCATTTGGATCCCTCTGTCCAAACTCTCAGGGCCCGCTAAGTTAACCCATGGGGAAGCCTTCTCCTCATTTGCAGATACCATCTGTGCAGCAACTAACCTTACTTTGCTCACAGATATATCCAAGGGGGCAGACAGTACCACAATGGCCAACACAGTGGTGAAGCCCACTCTACCCTGGGGTTTGATCCCTGCCCCCCCACCCAGGGGCAACTCTGTCCACCAGGACAACAGGCCACAGTGGCCACTGCCAGTTGCCAGCAATAAGAGGCAGGCCCCAGGCCCTTCAAGGCTCTCCAACCACTGTGACTGTAGAGAGTGGGGGTCATTAACCCCAGGTGCCTGGTCCCCTTTGACCACTCTCCCTTCCACCAGGTCAGGGATGGCAGCCTGGCAATGGTCCTCCCCTCTGAGATTCTGTACCCACCCCCTAGGAACAGTATACCTAGAGCCCAGAATAGCCAGGCTGCTTGTGGAAGCAGTCCTGCATAATTCTCCCACCAGTGCAGGGGTGTTAACATGCAACTGGTCTTCAGGCCTGTGGTCTGTACACCCAGGTTGGACCAGGGTAAAGGGTGAGGCTTCCCTCTCCCTACCATCCTTTCTGAGGTCCTGCACCCCCACACTAGGAGTGATCCCCCCAGAATCCAACATGATAGGGGCACTGTTAGCAGTAGCCCCTCCCTCTAGATCAGGGGGACGCCCTGAACCTGGCCCTTCAATTTAAGTTCTGCACCCTTGGATTGAACAGGGGCCAGGGGTGAGTCTCTCCCTCCCTTGGCCCTACTCCTAGGGTTCTGCACCCCTCCTCACCATAGAAAGTTCCCCCAAAAGTCACACCGGGGAGGGTGATTGGGGAAACCGTCCCCATCAGGTTGGAGTTTGCCTCCTGCTCCTGGATCTCCCCAGCACGGAAATGGTATCACCAAGGTCATTCTTGGGCGGCTCTGACCTCAGAACTAATCCCTGGCCCTCCAGGTTCTCCACTGGGGCCCGCAACCCCTTCTCAACCCTCTGTCTGGACTTCTGTACCCCCTCACTGGGAGTAGTACTGCCAGACACCGTAACTGGTGGGGCTCTGGCTACAGCCGCTCCCCCAAGTTCTCCTGACACTATGGGGTCTTCCTCAGCAGATGGCCCTACAACACAGGCTATGCTCCCCTCCTGGCATTCACTCATGGAACCCTCTAGGACCAGGGACTGGATCTTGGACACTCTGGCTCTCCGCCCACCCCCATTCCCTCGCCTCTGAGACTGGTCATGGGATCCCTTGCCCATCCCACTACACTGGAACCTACCTGGGACACTGCAAATCTTTCCCACCTCACCTGGTTGGGAAATACCTAGACCACACCCTTCAGGAGCACCCCAAATGCATCTTCAGACCCTTTGGTACTCACCCAAAGGTCTGTCTTCAGTGCAAGTTCGCTGTGGTCAGAGAACTCACACTCTAGCTGGGGTTGACGCAGCTCTGGAAAACAAGGACTGGACATATGCTCTCCAGCAATCACATCACACAGCCCCTCACATGAGTTAACCAAACAACCTTTCACCCAACCATTGTTTGATTTAGCCTGGAAAAAGTACCCCATATCACCCTCCTGAGGCAGGTGAAACAGTACCTGACTGTCCCTGATACTCAACCCACACTCTTCTGGGGTGTCTCCACATTCCACAACCAGGACCTCTTCCTGGGGGAACCTCTCTCCCTGTCACACTTACCTAGAGATAGTAGAGTGTCTCTCCCACTACAAGGAATATGACTCTCCATGCCAGCTCCCCAATCCACCTCAGGGACCCCGGGCACCACTGGAGCTACCTCATGCCCCTGAACCTCCTGATATATGTAAACCCCCTCCTTCAAGTTGGGCAGCAAGTCTCTGGCCATGTGCACTTCTTCATCAATACTGGATGTAACACTTTTGCTGCCACCATCTGAACTGGACTCAGCCCTCTTGGCATCCAGCTTCAACTCTTCACAGCTCAGCTCATGAGCTGCAAACATTTCTTTTTCCAGGACTAAGGCTCTCTCGGCCCCAGCCCTCTTAAACACTTCATCTAGCTCTCTCAGCCTTCGCTCGCAAGGTACACTCCATTCCTCTCTCACTGGTTCCCCTTCAGGGCCACTGCCATCCTCATTAGAGTAGTCCTCCTTGTAAGGATTATCTGGTAGTGTTGCCTGCCAATGTTTCACCTCATAACAAAACAGGGCTGACTCCAAATGCTCCCTTCTGGACCTCTTCTTCACAGCCAGTCACCTTTGCTTGCAGAAAACATTTAGCTCCCTCATTGTATAGATGAATAGGTGCCAGAAGTTGATTTCCATTCTGCCAAGGCCTTACTGGTGCAACTCCTAACCAGAGTTCAAGTATCAACAATATTTCCAGAAGGACACCAGAGAACAAAAGGGAAAAAACTGTATGTGGTTGCATCATGGTCTGCACTAGAAACAGTAGTGTTCACATAATTACTGTATGTCTAGTACAAATATGAGTCCAATCCTCACCACTGGTCACCAATGTTAGAAATGGGGTCTTTGGTCGGCAGTCAGTTTACCCCCTGTCCAAGCAAGGATCCTCACTCTAGTCAGGGCAAAGGAGAAACACCCCTAGTTAATCCCTACTCAGCCCTTTGGTAGCTTGGCACAAGCAGGCAAGCTTAACTCAGAAGCAATGTGTAAAGTATTTGTACTACCATACAGAGTAATACAGTGAAAACACTACAAAATGGACATCACACCAGTTTAAACAAATAGGCAATGTTTATCTAAATCAAACAAGACCACAACAACAAAAATCCAACATACACAAGTTAAAATATGAATTTTCAAAAGAATAAGAGTCTTACTCCATAGAAAACAATGCAAATGGTGATTTTGCACAAAGTACCTGGTTAGCATCAAAAATAAAGCCGCATGGGCAAGCATGCATCCGAAAAGGTAGGGAAGCGTCCATTTCTTTCTCGCAAGGGAGGCCGTGCATCGTTTTTTCTCCAGTAGGGTCGGTGATGCATTGTTTTTCTCCCTCGCAAGAGAGCTGGACGGGGCACCTCGGATCCGCCCAGAGTCATGTTGACTTTGACACCCATGGGCGATGCATGCAAAATTCTGTTGCACGGTGTTAGAAAACCACGCTGCGTGGGGTTTGCATTGTTATCAGCAGCCACAAGCGGGTGTTGCACGTCGTTTTCCAGCCGCGATGCGTCAATCTCCCAGCCGCGATGCAGGTGGAGCATCGATTTTAGCTGCGAAGCCGGCGGTGTGCTATTTATCAGCTATGTTGCAGATGGTAATTCGTAAAATTCCTTGCAGGGCATTCTCTGCGTGGATTGTTGATGGGTCGATTTCCAGACGGGGCAACTCGATTCGCACAGAGTCAGATTGGCTTTGACACCCATGGATGATGCATGCAAAATTCTGTTGCACGGTGTGAGAAAACCGCGCTGCATGGGGTTTGCGTCATTATCAGCAGCCGCAAGCGGGCATTGTATGTCATTTCTCCAGCCGTAATGCATCGATCTCCCAGCTGCGATGCAGGTGAGGCGTTGATTTTAGCCGCAAAGCCGGCGGCACATCATTTATCAGCCATGTGGAGACGGGGTGTTGTAAATTTCCCCACATGGCATTCTGTGCATGGATTTTCAGGTCTTGTCTGCCATTTTCATCTTTCAAGAGCCCAGGTACCGGATAGGACACCACTTGGCAGGGCAGGGGTCTCAGCAGAGAGTCCAGATGTTAGCAGAGGAAGTCTTTGATGGCCCTGAGACTTCAAAACAGGGGATAAGCTCAGTTCAGGCCCTTGGAGATTCTTCACAAGCAGAAATATACCACAAAGTCCAGTATTTGTCCCCTTTCACAGGCAGAAGCAGCAACTGCAAGATTGTCCAACAAAGCACAGTCACAGGCAGGGGCAGCACCCCTCCTCAGCTCTTCTCCTTGGCAGAGGTTCCTCTTGGTTCCAGAAGTGATCTTGAAGAAATCTAAAGTATGGGGTTTGGGGTCCACTACTTATACCCCTGTCTGTCTTTGAAGTAGGCCTACTTCAGAGGAAAGTCTCTTTTGTTCAAAAGATCCTGCCTTGCTCAAGCCAGGCCCCAGACACACACCAGGGGGTTAAAGACTGCACTGTGAGAGGGCAGGCACAAGTGACCACTCCTCCCTGCACTCTAGCACAGATGGCTCATCAGGATAAACAGGCTATAACCCAGCTGCCCTTGTCTCACTGTCTAGAAGGGATTCCCCAGCAGCCCAACTGTCTAACTGACCCAGACAGGCAATACACAAACAGGCAGAGTCACAGAATGGTTTAAGGAAGAAAATGCCTATTTTTTAAAAGTTGCATTTTCAAACTAACAATCTAAAAACTACTTCCACTAAAAGATGTATTATTAAATTGTGAGTTCAGAGACATCAAACTCCACATTTCTATCTGCTCTCAAAGGGGATCTGCACTTTAAAGTTACTTAAAGGCAGTCTCCATGTTAACCTATGAGAGGGATAGGACTTGCAACAGTGAAGACCGAATTTAGCAGTATTTCACTGTTATGACATGTAACACACATCAAGTCAACGAAGAATTGGTGCCAGCCATGTTAGGATTGAGGAATCAGTCCCAAGTCCTAAAATAACAAGGAAAATAATAAATTTGGGCAAGGTAGGGATAACCTGACCATCTAGGCTGGTGGTAGGGTCCTACAGGGACCTCGCAAGGAGCCACAAACTTTTTTTTTAAATTATGCTGCTAATTTGCAGAGGATTTGCAGATTTGTTGCAACAATTAAAAAAAAAAAAACAAGTGTGGTATTTTTTTAAGCCCCCATGGTGGGCCAGGTCCAGGGGAGAACAATTATGTATGTTTGGGGTGATGGGAGTGTATGTGTCGCCTCCTTAACCAGGCTAATTTACCATTTACCATTCCCTGGGCCCAGAAACTTTAGATATGAGGAGCGGGTCATGCGGACCCTCTCCCTGGCCTGATTTTGGACCCCTTCCTCCAGAGCCTGGCCTTATGAAAAAAGTGGGAGGGAACCCCTCTCCCATAAGTATAGTTGCAGGCCCTAGGGCATGCGGTCCCTGATGCCAAAATTGGCCCTGGGAGAGGGGCCAGGTGACCCCCCTCCCCCTTTCTATATTCAGCTGGTCCCCGGAGTGTGGGTTCCCTGGGGCATAAATCCACCCAGGGAGGGAAGATCTGCTTGTCCCCTTCTCCATTAAATAAGGTGCTGGGCCCTGGGGAATGATGCCTCGGGGCCTAAATTACCTCCCTCCCCACCGAATATGTTGCCAGGTCCTGGAGGAATGGGGTTCCTGGGTTCAAAAGCATCCCCAGGAGGTGGTCCAGGTGCCACCCTTACCCTAAAAAATGCACCAAGCCCCAGAGGATTGGGTCCCCGAAGTCAAAAGTGGCCCGGGATAGGGGTCTGTGGATTGGATGCCTTTGACGGGCCGCAAGCCAGGTCTTGTGGCCAAACACCCACTGCGCATGGCCAAAGGCTTTGCGCAGCATGGGGCTGACCTCATGAAGGGGGTTACCACAGGGTCTGGCTGTAGGTCAGGCACTGCGGCCAATCGCCTACCACTTACAGCCAAAGGCATCTGGGTTAACGTATGGTAATTAAATATTGCATCTGTCGCGTAGGCTTTCATTATACTAATGAGACTACTGGATTTTGAGCAGCAAGATCGTCCACTATGTGGGGGACTGAGTCTGACCCACGGTTGATGACGCTTGTCACTCCAAATCCGGGTTTGGCTCCGGCTAACAAGCAGTGCCTCATCTCTCCCAAATGGTAGAGACAATTGGGCAGCCAAGCGCATGACATATCAGTACTTCTCAGGGAAGTCGTGGTCACTCAGGTCACAACCGGTTCTCTCATACACAGTACGGTCTCATATATAAATGACAATAGAGGCAGAATAAGTTTTGATGATTGGTTTAATAAAATGACTGCATTTTGGATAGCAAAGCGTGAACTGCAATAACTACACAACATAGTAATATTAAAATAGTGACGATGAGAGTGAAGCACAAGAATAAGGCTATCATAGTGCTGTTAGTATCAATGGATTATTCCCTCTCTAAATTATATTTCAAGCACAGCATGTTAAGCTCTAAGCCTGCCTTTCAGGTTCCCCCGGGAAGACATCAACCCTCATACCTGAGCAAAGGCCTGTACTCTGCATCATCATCTGCAACGGGGCATTCAGCATACAGTTGTGGTTCCCTGGTTGGAATCTCCCTCTTGACGTGTACTAGGACTAGAAAGTGTTTTCATAACTAACACAGCAAATGTTCTAAGAAAATGTCCCTACATAAGGATGTGTATTTTCTATGAATGTTGGAGACTAAACTTCTACCACCTTTAACGGCAATGTACTGGACTGTAGCCTTGACTGAAGCACAGGGCGATCAAGAATGCATTGTTTGAGAACACAGTGCTGAACAAAGCTAAACAGTGTGATAGAAGAAATTAAAACAAGACTGTAAAAACTGGTTATTGTAAAATAACAGTACGAAGTTGATAAAATATATTTAGGGCAAAGTGCACAGCGGCTTAGTATGTTAAACTAACGTGCATGGAGCTATACTTAAAATGGCTACACAACACATCCATTAAAAAAATCCTAGAAATTCAGAACGCCTCCCCTCCCCAAACCTTAAAAAACCATGGGAACCCCATCCCCCAGGTTCAAATACAATTAAACAAGGAAGAATAGCATGCAGCCCTGCTCCCCTAGCCTTCTTGGGTCCATGGGACCCTATCACCTGGGGCCAATATCTAAGGGGAGGGAGGGAGGCATGTAGCGTCCCTTCCCATGCCCAATTAAGCCCTGGGGATCCCACCTCTGTGGCCAAATGTAATAAAAAAGTAGAAAGACCATGCAAACCCCCTCCCCACACTTTATTAGGCCACCAGGACCCCGTCCCTGTGGCCATCTGTTTTTTTTTTAGAAGGGGGAAACATGGCCCCCACCCAGAACATAATATGGCCCAATAGACCACATCCCAGGGGCCTCCATTATTTATAGGTAGGTGCGCCAGTGCCGTAAGCATAATTTATGCATCACTCTAAGCCTGAAAGGGTATTGTTTTGATACATATATATATATACATATGTAATGCATATATGAATACTAAAAATGCATAAACAATTAACAGTATAACAATTACAGAGTCATTGCATTATTTCATTTACATAATTACTAATCAAATAAAAAAGAATGTGAAAAATATTACTCAAGTAAAAAAGAATTAATAATATAAGACAAACGAATAATAAAATAAATATATTTCTAATTTAAATAACTTCCCACTCTATCTCTCTACAAATCAAACAATCCACTGCAAAGCTATTAAATCACTTCAAATTAAAAACCATATTTTAAAAAATGATGACCGATTATACCAACAATATTAACACACACAACTGATATAAGAACTAGAACACAAAAATGTTATCTACAGCTATATTACTGAAAACTATATTATGAACAACAATATTGTTACAAGCGATATTACCCAAATAATATTTTTGACAATGATATTCTATACCACAATGTTTTTGCATCATAATATTTTTCCAAAATTAAAGTGTTCTTATATTTCTAACTCAGTAGTTTGTCTTAATACCAGTGAATCACTACTAGAAATCAGGGACCCGCTGAACCAATTTCTATAATTTGAACTTCAAAACAATGCAGAAAACGCAGAAACAAATGTACTTCGAACCATTAAAAAATAGTTTCTTTAAATCACTGCAAACATTTGCAACAATCAGCAGTTTAATTTTAATGGAAAGATTAAAGCTTTTCAATATTTGATTTCATTTCTAAAAAACAGAGTGATATGCTTGACTCTAGCATATCACTCTGCTTTTTGTTCCTAATGAATACTCCATTTAAGGCTACCAATAATACATACATAATTGCATTTGCTGTACTTGTGCCACACACATGTATCAAGCTGAAGATACGAACTCAAAATTATGCTTCCGATTTTCTAGCTACTTCACGTTTACAAATCGTTAAAAAAATACTTCAGTTCGCATGTTTTTTTTTATGTATGCATACTTTTTTTAATCTGGAAGAAGTATTTTTTTTTCAGTTCTGTGGCAGACCCACTAATTAGGCATTAAAGACCCCCAGTAGTCTATGAACCACATGTTAAGAACCGCTGGATTAGATCATGGGCAAAAGACAAGCTAAACAAATCAGTGCTACAATGCACACTGCGGGCCTGATTAGGAGTTTGACAGATGGGAAGATCCGTCCGCTGAACGTCTGACGAAGAGGTTGCCGCCATGCTGGCTACCTCCCCGATGGGCCCATTATGACTTCCCAGAAGAGCTAACAGGTGGAAACCAAGGTTTCCACCCATGAGCCCAGCAGGAAACGGGTGGCAGCATTGTTGCTGCCTCGTAATTGAGCTGGCCGCAATGCTGCCACGGCAGGGGGCACCAGCTCCCTCGCAATGCTCACTGTCTGCACAGCAGACCGTGAGAATTGTGACGGTGCTGGGCAAAGAGACCCATGCACTGCCCATGCCAAGTGCACGGGCAGTGCAGGGTCCCCCCGTTTCCCCTACACCTGTTCTCTACCAGTCTTTTTATGGCTGTGATACCACCGTTAAAAGGCTGGCAGAGAAACAGGTCATAAACAGCAGGGTGGCGCTGCATGCAGTGCTGCCCGGGCTGATTCTAACCTCTGCCACCATAAGCCCATTGGGGTCATCGATCCAGGCGGAGATGGAGGAGACAGCAGTACCCTGGCCTTCTGACTGCCAGAGTCATAATGTAGCGGTCAGACAGCTCAGCAGCGTCGGTCCTGGCTGCCACCATGAGGCTGGCGGTCTCAAGACCATCAGCCCCTTAAGAGGCCCCATGTCCCTATACAGGGATGATATTTCACCATACTTCTGTAACAAAAAGCAAGATTTATATAAAGCACTAGAAACCCTACAAAAGTTTGATAATATACTAAGGCTACATGTTAATAAAAGAAAATCCTGCCCCTTTCCACAAAATTGAGAAACACAATTCAAAGCTACCTCGCTCCATAATGGAGAGAAAGCAATTGCTAACATGATAATGTTGTCTTGCCTTTTATACCTCTTTGTCACACTACCATTAGTCCTTCCAAGAAGCTTCCTACAGAAGCTTCTGTGATTCTTAAACTCTTGATATTAGGTGGATGGAGATATAAACTAGCTTCAGCCAACCTACAAGGTCCCTTAGAAGAACAGGGGGCGGTTTAAGATTTACAGCCTGATTATGAGTTTAGAGGACTGACTGCCAGACCCCCAAGGTGGCAGTTCCAAAAAGGCAACTACGCCGATGGTCTCCAGACCACCGTATTACAATGCATGCAGGTTAAACCGCTGTCCGCCAATCCAAATGGCTGCCCACCAGCTGCACAGCAGGCTGCAGTCTTGGTGGTGCGTACTCCATGGCCGTCATGGCTGTGTGAAACCGCCAAGCCCAATGCAATAACATAGTCTATGTGGTGGACTCCTTGCAGAGGTTAGCTGACAGCAGTTAGCCACTGAAGTATGCATTCAGCAAAGCAACAGACATCTGCCCTTTGGATGGATTAAAAAAACACGCAGCTGATATACATTGGCTCAGTGGACACACCTGCAAATCACACTATAGAACACACTCTTACCAGACCATGATCTTTTGCATCTCCACTGCAAGGAAAAGACCAGAGCCCACCGTTTTACTCATCAGTGATAGGGAAGGCACCCCTTTATTTAACCGTCCATTCAACACCTCTCACGCACAAATGTATTCCCTAAAACCTTTTTGTTATGCATTTCTCTGTCACTCACTTTAATTTACATCTTTGTCATGTCTCAAAAATCCTGTTTTTTCTGAAAATGAGTTGAGAGTCATGGTGGATGAATTCATAAAAGTAGACCCACCATTATATGGAGCACAAGTCCAGCATACTCCTCTCAATAGGAAAATGGAAATGTGGCAAATTTTAGTCAACAAAGTGAATGCTGTAGGCACCACCCTGCTCACAAAGGAAGACTTTAGGAAGAGGTGGAATGACCTAAGGGGGAAGGTGAGTTTCCTGACCTCCAGGCAACAAATAGAGGTCAACAATACTGATGGTGGTACTCTTGTGCCTCACTACAACTCTTTCCCTGGAGGAGAAGGTCTTCGCCAGCCCGCATCCTGGAGGCTTGACAGGAATAGCTGGGACAGCAGAGTCTGCTAAGTTACAATGAATCTAGTCACAGGCCTGCATGTTCACATCTTACTCTTTGCCACTGTGTTGTTAATCTATTTTCCCAGCATGCAATACCCAGCATTGCAGACATGTAAGTTTGTTAATATGCATTGCCATACAGATCTTCACATGTATCAATCCTCGTCACATGCCATATGTTGGAGTAGGGTCTGTAGGTGTTTCAATATCAAAAGATCATCCTAGCACCTATGACATATGTCAACATGTGAATGTATGGACCAATCTAACTGCAGTGTGGCAACAGATATAGAAGACTTAACATTTGTCAAGTGCTGGGAAGTACAGAAAGTGGCATGACTATAACTACCGGGAGGCCCTCTTACTTTAACACAAACCAATAGGCCTCCCTGCATTTGTCCAAATGCACCTGTGTGTCATCTCTCAAATGATGTACCCTCACCCTGGGAGTTTAGCATTTGTGTACTGTGGGGAGTCAGCAAGTAACATGACTACAACTACCAGGAGGCCCTCTTTTTGTAACACAAACCAACAGGCCTCCCTGCACTTGTCCAAATACACCTGTGTGTCATCTCTCAAATGATGTACCCTCCCCTGGGAGTTTAGTATTTGTGTAGTGTGGGAAGTCAGTAATTGACATGATTGCACCAGGAGGATCTCTTTCTGTAACACAAGCCAGCAGGCCTCCTTTCACTTTTACAAATACACCTGTGTGTCATTTCACAAATGATGTTCAGACACATGGGAGTTAGCAATCTACATCACATGCTCAAATCAGGGGTGTGTCTTTCTACCTAGCTGACTCTTGTCCTAGTATCCCAAAATGAAACTATTGAGGAGAGGAATTACACCTTAACAAGTTTGTACAAGTGTGCCTAAGACATTAAGGGGGTGATTCTAACTTTGGCGGGCGGCGGAGGCCGCCCGCCAAAGTTCCCCCAACAGAATACCGCTACGCGGTCAGAAGACCGCCGCGGTTATTCTGTGTTTCCCGCTGGGCTGGCGGGCGACCGCCAGAAGGCCGCCCGCTAGCCCAGTGGGAAACCCCTTCCCACGAGGAAGCCGGCTCCAAATGGAGCCGGCGGAGTGGGAAGGGTGCGACGGGTGCATTAGCACCCGTCGCGATTTTCAATGTCTGCATGGCAGACACTGAAAATCTTTTAGGGGCCCTCTTACGAGGGCCCCTGCAGTGCCCATGCTATTGGCATGGGCACTGCAGGGGCCCCAAGGGGCCCCACGACACCCCTCACCGCCATCCTGTTCCTGGCAGTCAACACCGCCAGGAACAGGATGGCGGTGAGGGGGTCGGAATCCCCATGGCGGCGCAGCAAGCTGCGCCGCCATGGAGGATTCCACAGGGCAGCGGAAAACCGGCGGGAGACCGCCGGTTTTCCGTTTCTGACCGCGGCCATACCGCCGCGGTCAGAATGCCCTTGGGAGCACCGCCAGCCTGTTGGCGGTGCTCCCGCGGTCCCCAACCCTGGCGGTCTCGGACCGCCAGGGTTGGAATGACCGCCTAAGCTGCTATATCAGATTGGTAGTGGCAGTTAACACATTTAGGGGGTCATTACGACCTTAGCGGGTGGCAAGGTTTGACCGCAATGTGGCAGCACTCGCGCAACAGCCATTATGAGATCCCCGCTGGATCGGCGGACGGAAACCTGGTTTCCACCCACCGGCCCAGCGGGGATCTCGACCGCAACACAGGACCCGGCTCCAAATGGAGCTGGCGGTGTTGCGGCCGTGCGACGGGTGCAGTTCCACCCATCACGCTTTTCACTGTCTGCATAGCAGACAGAGAAAAGCTGCACGGGGCCCCCAGGGGCCCTGCGACTCCCCTTTCCGCCAGCCTTTTCATGGCTTAATACTGTACTCAATTTCTTAACAGGTCGAGCTTGCACAGCACCTGGCCAGACATTCTCCACCGAGCAGACCCCCACCCCACCTCTGGATGAAGCCCTCGCTGATGAGGACACTCCTGGACATGAGATTGTGGATGACAGTCTTGGCCCATCTGGGCTGCCTGGTCGGATGGCAACAATGAGTCTATGCCTAAAACAACACCTCCCACCACACTGGCTTCAACATCTCAGACAACAACATGGCCCCCAACCTGTGAACTTAGCACAGTGGCTACCATCCTGTGCCCACCAGTTCTGGATCCTGAGGTGCAAACCAAAAGTCCTGATCTGGGGTCCTTGCCCCGGTTAGAGAGGGCGCACTGTACTAATGGTGCAGGCTTGTGGGGGTAGGGTCAGTAGGAATGATGCTGTGGGCCAGCAGAGTGAGGCTGCTAGGGCTACTCACTGCCAGGATACAATCAGCCAAGTCTTGGGGGACTATCATGAGTCTCAACGCATGATGGGCCAGCTGCTAACCGAACTCTGGGAAATCAAGCAACTGCAGAGGGAAATGAACCATCATATGGAGGCCCATAACACCACCATGGGCACCCTAACAGGTGTGCTGAGGGACATCCATACATTCCTGAGCAGGGCTTTTACCCCAACGTATACCCCTTCATGTGGACTAACTACATCAAGCCAAAGTGGTTCTGCGGCAGTCACAGAAAAGGAGGCCCTGCCAGAGAACCAACCACCCTGAGACACCCCTACCTATGCAGCAGCTGAGCACTCCTCCCTCACAAGCGGGGACATCCATGTAAGAATTCAGGAGGTGCAGATGGCAAGACCCCCACCACGCCAAAGAGAAACCTCACCAATAATGTTCTCCTTTCTGTATCACACAAACACTCTATGGACTGATCCTGAACCGCATTCCATTCCTGATGGGAGGAGTACTCTGGACTTTGGACTTCCAATGGTGTGGCATCTACTCCTATGATTTTATTCACCATGACCTCCACTTTTTATTTATATTACTTTTTGACATGTTTGTTTTCACCCATAGAAATGGAATAAATTCACCAGTCACAAACCCATTGTCTGCTGCCCTACATTTCACATTTAGCAAAGTAGATATGTGAGAACATGTGAACCATAAAAGGAAAGAAAATACTTACTTTTGGAAGCAGGGATATGTTGCATGTACAGTGTCAAGATCAAGATTGCAACCATTTCACACAACCATGTACATACAAGTGTCTTGTCAAAGAAGTAGTTTAATTGCATTGTTCAGCTCGTAGGCTGTCAAATATGTCTGAAACATAGCAAAATATCAAATTTGCAGGTACAGATTCCAGACTATGGAAGGAAGGGATATATTAGACATTTTCCTGTAGAATAGTCAGACATTAAATTGGTTGATGTCATCAGTGGAGCCACATCACCTACTTCACAAAAGGAATCCAGCATCATATAATGCAAGACTCAAACAGATAGCAGTACAACAGCTTCTGATCACAGTGCTTCTGCATCTGGTGGTATGCCACAAACAAATGTCAGTTATGTGCCACAGGCACTTTGGCCTACAATGATGAAAAACATCAACAGCTACATATAGCTTATACAAAAAGAGTGTTTGGCCAATGTGAAGGGAAACTAACATGAATTTGGCCTAGAACTATATCTTTGTGGCCACATGATAACACACATGATGCATCAGGGCCACTAAACGATAAGGAACAAATCCAATGGAGTCTCCTAAACTTCCTTCCCATCACTGTGCAAGCTGTCTTAGCACAGGTCTTGTGCACCCAAAATCTGTGACCTACATTCCCAGAAACAATCCATGTCCACTTTGTATGTCCGAACAGCATCATATACCTGCCACTGTCACAACTGGGAAATGTCCCAATAAAGATGTCATGGTGAAGGTGCCTGAACACATGCAAAAACAAGGAGTAGAGATATGAAACCATACATATTACACAATTCACATAGCAAACATCTGGGGAATGCAGTCCATGTCATAAATCTCACATAAACAAAGCAACATCTCCAAAGTGCGATTGTATCAAAAGCTTCCTCATAAGACATACTTTGGCAGTATTTGCCAGAGTTTCAGCTTCCTAACTTTTACAACAAATATACTCCTCACATCATCACAGCAAGAGTTCATTGTACAAACTCATGACATCTGATAACATACTCATGAGAAGCAGCTGTTGAGATCTCATCATAAGTCAGCTGCTTCCTCCTCACCACTATCATCTTCCTTCGGCATTTCCGGATTCTCACCCAGTGGCACCACAGGCTCCCCCTCCTCTGGGATGTAAGGGATGCTCCTTCACAGGGAACATGCAGCACGCTATGGTGATCTGACACACCTTCCTGGGTGAGTAAAGCAGGACACCCCCAGACTTCTCCAGACAGTGAAATCTGGCCTTCAGGAGCCAAAAAGCCCACTCAACTGGCCACCGTGTTCTTCCATGGGCCTCATTGAAGCATACTTCTCCTGGCATAGTTGGATTCCCCTGTGGTGTTACAACCAAGAACGGTTGTGATAAGCTGAGTCTCCTGTATTATAATGAGGCATAAGTGCAACAATGAGTCACAACTTCCTGATTGTAGCACCTGACATTTCACACACAAGTTCATGACAGATTAAACTTATCAACAAGCCATGCCCTCTCCAGTTGCAGTTTTGACATTAGCTTGGAGTATGGTGCTGTTCCATATTACAAAGGAATCATGGGTTGAACCAGGGAACCGGGCACAGACGTTTGAAATGTACAAATCTGACAAGCAGACAACTTGCACATTGATCGAATGGAAGTGGTTCCTGGTGCGATAGACTTGTTCACTGGCATGCGGTGGCACCAATGCAGTGTGGTTTGCCACCCACAGCTCCCACCACGTGTGTGAGGTGACCAAATCCATAGAAGTCAACCTTCACATTGGCTAATTCTTGTCTGGAGAACCTGATATAGCTGTCAATGTGTTTCATCATTGCTGATAGCACATCTTTTAAAATGCCATTGAACATAGGTCGTGACATACCACCAGATTTAGCCAATGTATATTCCAAATGGGTGGTATACATGTTGGATTAGTGTTTTGAGGCATGAGATCTGGCTCCAACTGACAACGTAGAGCTTGGATTGTTGGCCTATTCAGACAGAACTGCTTTATCCTGTCACATTCTTTCATGGTCTGGAGGTCTGGGAATAGACAGTAGACTGTAGGTTGTTGCATCCTCCCTCTCCCAGGGTACCTATTTGTGGAATGAAATGAGATGGATCACTGTGTCTATACCAACATATCTGATGAGTAAGACCAAAGTCATGTGACACAACATTACTCACAGGAAATAGTTTACACCCATAACACATGAAAACTGACTACTCATCAAGGTCCAGCTATGATCCCCATGGTTGTCTAGGCAATATATGTGCATTTTATCTGCTCCCCTTGTGCCCCTTGATATTGCAATGTGTGTTCCGACTGCCAAACAGACTATCACAGGCAGGGTACAGTGCACCACAGTCATATGGTATCTGTGACCAGCAACACACTACACTGTAGAATGTGTAGAAGATTCAACATATCAAGGGAGCTCTACATCTGTTGAGATGTTTCTACACATTAATAGATGTTGTGACTCATTTAACTGTCCCAAAAGCTGTCATAATAACTCCTAAAATGCAGATGCCTGAGCTCGTTCATAGGACTTTAGGACCCGCCAACGGCAGAAGTCAACTGCATAGTGGGCGGTCCCAACAGCAGCGGACACAGCCATAGGCTAACATTGTTGACTGTGATGGTCGCAGCCCAATGGCTGTACCCGTTGACAAAGATGACTGCGTACATGGCATGCATGTACACCGCGGTTTGGAAAATAACTCACTTGGCTTCTGATACTGCTCCCATCAACATCTCCATCACTTCAGCTGCTGTGTGCCACCTCTGGGAGCAATCATGCCAGGTCAAGCAGGTGAAAGGGCCCCTGCCTTCTCTTCAGAGGAGCTGGAGAAATGTGTTGAAGAGGTCTTTCCCATGTATGGTTAGCACTATGGCTCACCGGAGGAACAGTTAAGAAACACATAGGCACATTAGACTCTGTTAAACACCATCCATTCCCTATTCACAGGTAAGAATGTGACCCGTGGCCAGGTAGACTTCTTATGTGCAGTTGTTACATCTTACATGCAGATTTGACTATGTTCCTAATCATCCTTTCCTTCCACTGGCTAAAATGTGCCTCTGTGTCCCAGTGAGTTATTTGGGTGTCTTCTTGTCAGAATCTGAGGCCCATACATAGGATGTAGAGGTTGTGTATTGTAGAGCCCTGTACTCTGAGTATTGCAAATGAACATTGTGCTGTGTGTGTGATAGGCCATGCATCCTCCTTGTGTTGCATACATATATCCATGCAAGCAAACTTCACAGGCAAACAATGATCTTGCTGATGATCTGACGATGTTACAAACAGTACATACATTTTCATTACAGCATGAGCTGTGTATGTATACTGTTTGAGTCAGCTGATGATGCTGTTAGCAATCTGCATAGTCCCACAAACCCCTCAGCCCAAATCAGGCCTTGGCAAACTGTAGTATGAGAACAATGTAAATCTCACTGAGCCCTTCAGAGTGCCACACAACCCTGAACTAACATATAGGGTGGCCACAGGATGTACGGTCATGCATGGAATATGAGGAAATGAGCTGTTCATGTAGGTTCTGTATGCTCAGCCAGCAGAGAGCAGGGCTGGTCAAAGCCTTTTCACAGTATGGGACAAAGTCCAGGCTGGTGAACAGTAACTGTGGCTATGCAACTGGGCCCACTCCCTCTAGCCTTTCTGATCCTTGGATATGCCCAAAATGAATCTTCATAAGCAAGATTTGTCCTGAATGCCTTTACATTGACTACATTAGGAATGGGGTTTGAGGGAACATCCTGACCTGGTTCTCATTTCCATTGACCTTCATTGTCAATGTGTGTCATTGCCTAATGACAGGGACATTACTCCCACACATCTGTTGTCACCTTTAACAAGCCGTGTTTGTACAGAACAGGCCTACCGTGCAGATAGTTGGTTAATGGTGGGGAGATAGTGACATGTGACTCACTAGCTTTGTTACATGCAACCAATGAGATCAAAGATACTTAGGTATGTTGAATGTCATCTCTGTAGGAGTGCCACATATGGTAAGAGGCATTTCCTGTGATACCAGTCCATGCCACACAACACTCAGAAGTGGTATGAGTTTCTATTATGTAGACCACATTTCCACATCCACAGAGAAGCTTTCAGTGACACTCATACCATCTCTTACATTGTCACCTATGTTTTAGGATGTAGTCTGTAGCACAGTAGTTGCCTGTATGGACTATATGCAGTCAGTCAATGTGCCTGGATTTAAAGGTGTCTGTACATTTATGCACAAGTAGTTTATCCTTCAGAAAGTCACCATGGTGTGCTGTGTTTCCTAGTGGCTCACATCACAGTACATGTTGCTTGGTCCTGGGCTACATTATGTCAGTGGGTTTGCTTAGTCAATGTAGACCATGAGCAGTGTTGTGGTTAGTCAGCAGATGACTACAAAAGTGTGTATTTACGTCCTTATGCTCATCACCATGTGTGCTTTACAGATGTTGTGTGTTGACAATTACAAAATGCTTGTGCTAGGTGTTTCCTAAAAGTGTGTTAAACAACCAGTTCCCCTAAAAAAGAACAACTGTGACCTCTTAATTTGTCTATTGCATCCATACAGGTCAAAGTCCATCAGAAGCAAGAAATCTTAAAAGCCATCGCCCAGAATGTGCGGACCTTGGGTCCTATCGCTGGTGGAACGTCCACTGTAGAAAAAGGTGGGAGGACCGGAGACGCTGGGCCCAAAAGTCTGCGGAGGTCCAGCTGGGGTTGTCCTCCCAATGTGGGCATGGTGCATGCTGGACGATGATCCTTCTAATGGCCTACATACTGGTGGTGGCCTAACCCAAGCTTGATGGGTGCTTGACGAGAGCACAGCAGCTACAAGGGGGTGAGCCCTAGGCAGATTCATACCTGTTAACTTGCTAGGTTGATGTGTTAGAGGCAGACATCGCCTCATGAATATTGGCGATGGCTAATGTGCGATACTCAAGATGAGTCATTGTTTGTGTATGTATGGTAGTTAGTGCATGGTGATGTGCCTTGCCTCTTGTCCTATTGACCAGGGAAACAACAGAGTACAGTCCACTGCCAATATACTCTCTTGTACAGACATATGGCTGAGTGCAGTGGTCAATCATCTCATATTGTTTAATGTTGTGGGTGTCATTAGTAACCAACAGTCCACTTGTCTTCTCTGTGTCAGCCCGACCTACAAAATGAGGTAATAGATCAATGCACTCAGCCATGTGTCTGCTCGAGTGTATATTGGCATTTGTACCCAACAGGTCTTCAGTGTGTCAAGAGTGCTGGTGCCTCACTATTGTATCTCACGTGGTGGTAGCCATCATACATGGGGCATAGCAAACATTGTCCTTTGTGTGCAATCACTAAGAAATATTTTCCCCTGGTAAGTAGGGAACATACAGTTAAGTGACTTGGGTTACATCACTGTTGGCATCAGTATTTGTGCCTACATGTTAGCATGTGCACCTTGCAATTTTGTAGTATTGTTTCCACTACTGTTTCATACATGATCTACCTATCATAACGGGATGATGTCTGATTCCATCACATATGTGTGGATTATGAAATCTCTTGGCAAATAGTTTATATGATGGGTATATAGTTCATGTGGTAACACAGACAGGAGTGAGTCAACATTGTTTGTTGGCTCACAAATGCCCTGACCAGTTCCTCAATGTAATTTCTTATGGAGAATTACAGAAGCAATGAAGGACATGACAGGGAGACCTACAGTAGGTACTCACAATGTTAATTTCTATACCATTGATGTTGTATCATTTGGCTAAGTCCTTTGCACATGTCAATTTTTGATGGTTCATTACCTGACTGTTGACATGCATCAGTGAGTGACATGCTGATATGTTGGAATCTTATGTGAGTGTGTTCACTCAGTAATCCAATGGAATCTGTGTTTGCATGACGCATTTCCCATTGAGAAACATGTTAAAGACACTCATCAGATATTGGAGATTTCTTTAGCCACAACAACATTCAATGGACTTTTGCCTTTTTAACTGTGCAATGTTAGAAGGGTGTTCCCAGCAGTACCAATCTAAACAGGTGATTTCCCTAGGCCTAGATGATTCATTGTGCTGTGGATATTTGTAGACAAATCTCCCAGAAATATTAACCTAGTTGTCTCCAGTGTACTTTTATGTGCAAGATGTGCTATCCAGCAAAGCAACATTAGTACAACTTCCATTGTACAATATATACAATGTGCGTATTTTGAAATTACCATTGGTGAGTTTTTACAGTGTGACATGGGTGTTTCCATATCATCTTTTTTGGCCTTCTGTACGTCTTACAACAACATGGTTGGATTATTTGCACATCCTTTCATAATGATGTGGTATTGTCCATATTAACATTTGCTTTTTGCAAGACTTTGAGTGGAATCTGTGAAAATGCCCTTGAAATTGCCTTTATAATTGATGCCAACCAGTTAGTGAGGGGTGCTACAAGAGCCAAACCATTCAAGGTGACACGTTCTCCTACTTGATCCATGGGTATTGTGAATGGGCAATTTTGCTCATGCAATTGAAGTTGTCTGTGATTTTGATTTTCCTGTGTACAAATGTCTACAGTTCATGTAGAATGCATGAATGTGTGTTGCGAATGTTGGAGTCAAGTTGGAGGACCTTTTGGCTGGGGGCTACTGTACATTATGGTAATGTTTGATAATAAAAGCTGCTGTCTAAGCAAGTGTGTTCAGGCACATGGACTGACTCTATTTGTATTTGTCATTTCAGCATCATCACTGGAAAGCGCAGAAGACAGGACCAATATCAGTGGGCAAGCAGCTGGCCATGGTACCTCCAGTCACAAGACATCAGACACAGAGGGATCCAGTGGCCCAGAGGGTGAGGGGAGTACCACAGAGGAGGCCGGCTCCACATCATTGTCTTCTGAGTCGACATCTAGTGGACACTCCCTAGTGGTAGTAGAATACTCAGGAACTATACCTGCTTCATCACTGTCTGCCAGCCCGAGTTCCATCTCTACCCTCCCTGTTGCTCCTCATCCAGTTGGCCAGGCACACTCAGCCAAGAGGGCAGGTGTGTCCTTTGTACCAGACACCTCACCCCCTGCCCTTGTTACCTCTTCCGCCTCTGAGTGAGGAGGCTATTGACCTCCTGAGGAGCACCTCTGTGGGTCAGACTGCCATTCTGAATGCTATCCAGTTGCAGGGCATCTAGCTCCAACAGATGGTTGTGTATCTGGAAGGCATTCTCATTGCCATGTCTGGCCTACATAGATCTTCTTAGGCTCTGGCCTCCTCCCTCACGGCCCCCTTCCACCACCTACAATCCCGCCCCCACCACCTTCCTCTTTTGCATCCAGTGTCCCTAATCCCATATCTGTACCAAGCACACTCACACATATGCATTCACACACCTCAACAGCCACAAGCAGCACACATACATACAAACACCACCAGACACACAAGCATGCAAGAACTCAACAGTCACTCACCCCACTCACAACTACATCCACCATATCCCCAGATACCACCACAACACCCACAGACACAACCACCACATCCACCATGCCCACAGATAGCACCCCAGAACCCACAGACACAACCACCACATTCACCGTACCCACAGAAATCACCCGAACACCCACAGACACAACCACCATATTCACCATACCCCCAGACACCAATCCAACACCCACAGATACAGCCACCACATCCACCATATATCCAGACACCACCCCCACCAATGCAGACACAGCCACCACATCCACCATACCCATCATATCCACATCACAACCCACCAAGAGACACAAATGCCCACACTCACAAACTCAACAGACACCAAAAAACACAAACATACATCAGACCCACATGCACTCCAGCACCAACAACAGCCAAAGCCACACCTGACACATGCCACAAAGCCACACCTCAACCTCCCAACTCCTTAGCCCTCCTAAACACCCTCCCCATTTTACCAAAGAAAGTATGATGGTTGCTCTTGACCTTACCCCTGTGAAAGCCACACCCTTCCAAAAGCAAAAAGATCCCCGCCCACACCTCAACCCATCCCTTCCATGTCTAAGTCCTCCTGTGTGACACCTGCCCCCCTCCCCCTGTACCCAGCCATACCCCACCCAAACACAAAAAGAAGCCTACCCCTCCCAAGGTGAAGCCTACCCATCCCAAGGGAAAACGCACTCCTCCAAAACCTGATCCCACTGCACCAAAGGGTGATCATTGGGGTGTCTGGCTTGCCCCCTAGATGTCCCCTCCTGTGGAGATTCCTGTGGCAGTGATTAGTAAGGCAAGTTGTGGGGCACAGCAGTGTG
This sequence comes from Pleurodeles waltl, assembly GCF_031143425.1. Classification (NCBI taxonomy): domain Eukaryota; kingdom Metazoa; phylum Chordata; class Amphibia; order Caudata; family Salamandridae; genus Pleurodeles; species Pleurodeles waltl. The sequence goes on from NC_090449.1 coordinate 847,607,684, forward strand.
CACAGCACACTTTTTCCAAAGAACTAGCCATTGGCCTTCATTCAATTTTTGGGCTGATGTAAATAAAGTTCAGTTGTTTGCTTTGCTACACATTGGTCATGCCATTACTTTTCCACCTTTTTGATGTTCTTGAATAATGTGTGAGGTATGACTACAGGTGTGTCTGTTTCACCCTGATTGATGTTGTTGGTAAGATCTGACCTTGGGACCAGTGCTGGAGTCAACCAGGACAAGGGGAATGGTGCTATGGATGGATGTGTGGGATGTAATCCAATTTGGGTGGCATTGCATTGGGTGTTGTTTCATATGGTAAGTACTTCTTATCAATTGGCCATTGTTAACATCTATTGGGTTACATATCTCCCCCTGATGTAGATTAGACATCTGTTTAATGTGTGCAAGCTTGAGGTTTGTGTGTCCACACATGGAGGGTGTTCAATTGTGCTATCTTCCTATACATTTGGATGGACATGTGTCCATTTTGATGTGTGTACCTTACACTTACTTTATCTTGATGACTGACCCATGCTATTATTTTGGGTATTTGTTTTCTAGACTCTCACTACCACATTTGCCACATGTGCAGGACACTTGGTTATGCTATTGGTTGTCCCTGATATTCATCATGCCACAGTTCCTGTGAAAATTGTCTTTTTGAGGCTGTGCAAAGTGAAATGTGTCCCAGGGCAGCAGCCTTCCTGGAGTCTCCTTGATGCTGTCATACTTATTCTACAGGGATTGTTTTCATTGTGTGCTTTGAATGTTTGTCACACAAATAATTCTACTTCCCATTTACCTTATATTCTATTGTAATGTGGTGATATGTGTGTGTCCATGACAAGTATTTCACAGGGGAGGTGTGTTTGGGGCCAATGACACATCCATACAGATGTATGTCTTCTGTCACAACAGGCCTGTGAACAATGGCAGGGCATCATTTCAATTTAAAGTTGTGTGATATGGGAGGGTGTCACTTTGTAGGTGTGATATTGATGAAGATTGGCTGTTGTTTGACACAGTATTGTGAGCACATCACTTTCCCTGTAACTGGGATGTGCACACATATCAAGTTTAGTAGAGTCTGGCAGTGCTGTGTCAGTGACCGTGCCAAAGGGGGCACCATGGGGCTGTGATTGGGACATACTTTGTGTACGACTCTGGACCGGTGGCACTGACATAAATGTTGGTCACAGAACACAGCCCACATACCAGTGTGAGGAAATGGGTAAGAGTTTGGCTCACTGTTGGTTGCATTCACAATGCCTTTGATTGTGTGCACCATTGAGCAGCACAAGCAGCGGTAGCACATGTAGGATCAGCTCCATGGCAGCATTGGATGTGTGAGGCTGCCTACAGGTGAGTTTCAGACTTTTATACCCCGGTTTCGCACGGATCAAATTGGGCGATTAGCCTGCCACGGTCACATCAGTGTTAAACTGGAACAGCGGTTGCAGTGGTGGTCCACCCTGTGATAGACACATTGGCCTATCTGTCCAACATGCTGGTCTGGATTTGCTGGTAGTGTGGGTGGGACCGTGACGCTCTTTCATCTATGTAAACACATGTATCGTAACACGGTTGCGGTCAGAATGCCGCCATGACAGTCTCCGGACTGCCAAACTTGTAATCAGCCCCTAAATCTACTTTTTGTAGCAGAACTACAATATGTGACTTGATGCACATTGGTAACTACTCCTTGTCAGAAGCAATGCATCTTCAATAACACTTAGAGGGTTTAACCCTTTTATCCAATATATTTTCACCTCTGACTCAGGAATGTAAAAATAAATTCCAATTGAAGTTGATAATCGTTGTTAAGTAAAACCAAGGAGGTACCAGCAATTGCTCCGACACTTCCACTATGGGGCATGATATGTCGTTAAGAAAAATATATGATTGAGAAATTATTTTCTCTTAATCTTTCTTTCCTGAAAAAAACCTTGAGTGTATATCCATCCAATTGCATCTAAATTAAAATGTAGGCTTGTTTAAAGTAACTTTCTATTTGGTCATGAGACCGAACCACATTCAACATGTTAATGATGTATGAAGGACATATTGATTACTACGGGTGACCTTTGACTATGTAAGCATTACGGTGTGATTTCTAACATGCTGAAAGGTTTGTAAATAACAATTGCTATATTGACTAAGTGGATGTTCTTTGAGAAATAAATTAAGAAATAACATTAGTTTATTTATATTATAGAGATTTATACTGCACAACATGTTCCTCTTATGATGCATCACGAAATGCAATACACAAGTTCAGCAAAACTGACGTGCAAAGAAGAAAATGTTATGCATTGAAACAAATGACAAACATTGAAACATTTTCACTGTACATATAATGTATACAACATATTAAAAAAGAACATTTACATGTGTGCCCCTAAAGCGTTGAGAGACTCATAATTTTTTCAATTCTATTATGATGCTTTGTGTGGTCCCTAAATATACTTTGAAACTATTTAGGGAGTATGTCAGATTTCTGCACCTTCCAAATTTATAACACGATTTCCCATAACTCGAATATGCAACCACTTCGGGCAATGAAAACAGACCAAGTATTTACCCGTCACTGTGTGCATGACACATGGAATTATCCGTTCAAATCATATATGTCACTATGTCATCACTTTCAACAATTTTCTAACTAAAATTCGAAAATGGATGTCATCAAACTTCCTGAAAATACATCCAGAAAAGACAGAAACCATCTTACACAGCAAAGATATACCACATAAAATTGTCATTGTTTTTTTTAAGCGATCTCAAATCTGAAGGTTTCTCTCTCAGATTCAATTAAAATATTAAGGTGGTCATTACAACCCTGGCGGACGGTGTTAAAGGTGCGGTAATACCGCAAGCAGGCCGACGGACAAAAAAAGGGAATCATGACCGTGGCGGAAACCGCCAACAAAGACAGCCACTTTAACACTCCGCCCACCACGGCGGTACAGACAAGCAGCGCGGCGGTCACCGCCAACAGACAGGCGGAAGACAATGTACCGCCCATAGTATCACAACCCGCCAATCCGCCACCTTTTCCGGGGCGGATTCACCGTGGATAAAAACACGGCAGAAACAGTTTCTGCAATGGGAAAACGCTCACCTTAACACATCCCACAAGGAAGGAGGACACCATGGAGCCGGAATTACAAATCCTACCTGCCCTTCTCTTCCTACTCATCTACGACGACCAGCGGCGGCAAAGACAACGGTGAGTACTGCACCTACGACATAGGGGAGGCAAAAGTCAGGGGGACACATACGAACACCCCCACCCCCACCCTTGCATATTACAACACACACACCAATGCATTCACAAACATCACAGTAACAACCCACAACCCCCCCGGAAGAATGCAAAGACAAAACGAAATCAGTTCAAACATTGTAATGTATCAATATACATGTGTCAAATATATACAGATATATATAAACTCATACAAAGGTATATACATTACGAGAAGTAGCGCAGATATGCACATCTCAATGTCCGTGCACCACTAGGCCAAAAATGCATGGCCGAGGCCCACACAAGATACCTGTCCACAAACGGAGAGAACACTGCCGGGGCATCAGAGAGAAAAACAACAGGCACCTCAGGGGGAAGAGAAGGGGGGGGCACCTCAACCGGATTACAGCACCACGCCACATTCACGACGGGGCTCCATGCCCATTGGTGTATCCTGGGGAGTGCAAAGCCACAGTCTCGGACTGGTGCCCAGAGTGCTTCATCCTGTGAAGGACAGAGGTAGTGGATGACAGTCTCCACTGGTTCTGGAGGGGGACTGGTGCCCAGAGTGCTTCATCCTGTGAAGGACAGAGGTAGTGGATGGATCTCTCCACTGGTTCTGGAGGGGGAATGGTGCCCAGACTGGATTAGTCTCCCTGTGACAGTTCCTGTCCCGTCACTGTCCCAGATGCACATGGGATAACGATGCTTGATGTGGCGGTCTTTTCCTTCTTCAGCGGTGCATGCTCTGTTCAGCGGTGCTTTGCCATGGCGGTCTCTGGACTGTTCAGCGGTGCTTGTCCTGTTCAGCGGTGCATGCCCTGTTCAGCGGTGCTTGCCCTGTTCAGCGGTGCTTCGCCATGGCAGTCTCTGGACTCTTCAGCGGTGCTTTGCCATGGTGGTCTGTGGACTGTTCAGCGGTGCTTGCCCTGTTCAGCAGTGCATGCCCTGTTCAGCGGTGCTTGCCCTGTTCAGCGGTGCTTCGCCATGGCGGACTCTGGACTGTTCAGTGGTGCTTTGCCATGGCGGTCTCTGGACTGTTCAGCAGTGCTTGCCCTGTTCAGCGGTGCATGCCCTGTTCAGCGGTGCTTCACCATGGCGGTCTCTGGACTGTTCAGCGGTGCTTGCCCTGTTCAGCGGTGCATGCCCTGTTCAGCAGTGCTTCGCCATGGCGGTCTCTGGACTGTTTAGCGGTGCTTTGCCATGGCGGTCTCTGGACTGGGCATTGGTGTGTGGCATGACGGACCCTCATTGCCCAGTGGGGCTGTGGCTGCCGGGGCCCTCCTGGGCAATGACTCTGGCGGTGGTCTCCTGACCAGTGACGATACTTGGGCCCTCCTGGGCAATGCCCATGGCGGTGGTCTCCTGACCAGTGACGATACTTGTGACGATACTTGGGCCCTCCTGGGCAATGACTGTGGCGGTGGTCTCCTGACCAGTGACAATACTTGGGCCCTCCTGGGCAATGCCTATGGCGGTGGTCTCCTGACCAGTGACGATACTTGGGCCCTCCTGGGCAATGCCTATGGCGGTGGTCTCCTGACCAGTGACGATACTTGGGCCCTCCTGGGCAATGACTCTGGCGGTGGTCTCCTGACCAGTGACGATACTTGGGCCCTCATGGGCAATGACTCTGGCGGTGGTCTCCTGACCAGTGACGATACTTGTGCCCTCCTGGGCAATGACTCTGGCGGTGGTCTCCTGACCAGTGACGATACTTGTGCCCTCCTGGGCAATAACTCTGGCGGTGGTCTCCTGACCAGTGACGATACTTGTGCCCTCCTGGGCAATGACTCTGGCGGTGGTCTCCTTTGTGCCCTCTTGGGCAATGACTCTGGCGGTGGTCTCCTGACCAGTGACGATACTTGGGCCCTCCTGGGCAATGACTGTGGTGGTGGTCTCCTGACCAGTGACGATACTTGGGCCCTCCTGGGCAATGCCTATGACAGTGGTCTCCTGACCAGTGACGATACTTGGGCCCTCCTGGGCAATGCCTATGGCGGTGGTCTCCTGACCAGTGACAATACTTGGGCCCTCCTGGGCAATGACTGTGGCGGTGGTCTATTGACCAGTGACGATACTTGGGCCCTCCTGGGCAATGCCTATGACAGTGGTCTCCTCACCAGTGACAATACTTGGGCCCTCCTGGGCAATGCCTATGGCGGTGGTCTCCTGACCAGTGACGATACTTTGGCCCTCCTGGGCAATGCCTATGGCGGTGGTCTCCTGACCAGTGACGACGGTGCTGGCGGTGGCACCCCGGCTGCCGGGAAGGATGCCGCCCTTCTGGCCCTTCCCCACCTTTGGAGGAGTCACAGCTGACTCTGCAATCCCCCTGGGACCCCTGTGAGTTGTTTTGCCTCCAGGAGTCTTCACCCGGTCCCGTCGGCCACTTTCCAACTTCAGAGCCTTTACAGGGGGTGGACTGGCAGTGCCTTGGCTCCGTGTCACACTGCCTGCCCTGGTGGCCGGTGCACTCCACACACCTTGAACACGCACCACTGGTACTGGAGGCTTTTTGGCTGAGGCGCTACGACGGGAAAGATGAATTGGAGGGGTGGGAGCAAAAAAGTCAACCTTGCAGAGGGACAGTTTCTGACGAACACTGGGATGGGTAGCTGGAGGGGGTCTGGGAGTGGAGGAAGAGGAAGTGGTTGCAGGAGGTGTCACTTTAGGTGTTTTGGGTGTAGGTGCAGGTACTGGAGGCTGTCGTGAGGTGGATGGATGTTGGGTGTGTGGGTGCCCGCGCTTGTGTACTTTGGGAGGGGGTGTCACAGACACACTGGGAGAGGACACAGAGGACGTGTAAATGGGAGTGGAGGTGGTGAGTGCAGGTGAGCGGGGTGTGGTGTTGGGTGTTCTGGTGCGAGTCCTGGTGCCTGTAGATGTAGTGCATGCAGGTGAGAGTGTAGACGAGACTGGGAGGGAGGAGGCAGACAACGAGGAGGGGGACACAGTGGAGGCAGTGGATGTTGCTGTGTCTGCATGTGTGTGATGCTTGTGTGTGTGCCTGTGGGGTGTGTGGTGCCTATGTTTGCCTGAGCTACTTTTGTGTGTTGAGGTGTATGCATGCTTGTCTGATGGTGTGCTTGGGACAGGCTGGGGTACAGGGGATTGGGTCTGGGTGGAGGAAGTTGGAACTGGGAGGCTGGAGACAGGGACAATGGCTGCCATCAGTGCTGAGGCCAGAGATTGCAGGGTTCGATGATTGGCAGCCTGACCAGAGTGAATGCCCTCCAGGAATGCATTAGTGTGTTGCAACTGCCTTTCTACACCCTGGATGGCATTAACAATGGTAGACTGCCCAACAGTGAGTGACCTGAGGAGGTCAATGGCCTCCTCACTGAGGGCAGCAGGGGTGACAGGGGCAGGGCCTCAGGTGCCTGGGACGAAGGTGATGCCCACCCTCCAGGGTGAGCTGGCACGGGGCGAACGCTGAGGGGCTGCTGGGAGGGCGGTGCTGGTAGGGGAGGTGGCGGCTGTACCTGTAGAAGTGGGGGGCACAGATGGCGCCGCCACCACAACAGAGCTCCCATCGGCGGACGAGTCCGTGTCGCTGGTTGGTGATCCGGTGACCGACGTGTAGCTCCCCTCGCCCTCTGTCCCACTGGTGCATTCTGAGTCCGTGGTGTGGCCATCCATGGCCATGTGGGATGCAGCTCCCTCGTACCCCGGTGCCACTGTACCTCCGCCTGATGATGCTGATGCACATAAGAACAGGGAGAGCAGAAAAAGGGGTAGGGGGCGACAGAAGAAAGACAGGTTGAGTGCATGGCTTACCGCTACCGTTGGCGGACAATACAGACACAGCAGCCCCCTGCACTACGCCGTGCTCTTGGCCTCTACAGAAGCAAATCCTGAGATCTGGCCTACATGCCTATGGTGGACATCTGCACACATGGATGCCACAGGGGCATCTATACCTGTACTTGGGCCACTACTGAGGTGGGGTGGAGTGCCACATGCCCTGCATTACGGAGGGGCCTAGCCTACGGAACTCGCCCTGGCCTAGGTACACCCACAGCACTCCTCCCTCAGCCAGCCCCTCAACTGCGCGCCAAGTACCCAGAATGAGGTTGTACTCACCCCCTTGTGTCTGCTGTGATGCCCTCAAGCGCCCATCCAACTCAGGGTAGGCCACCGCCAGGATCCGGAACATCAGGGGGGTCATGGAGCGACGGGCACCCCTCCCACATTGGGAGGCCATCCCCAGCTGAGCCTCCGCCGTCTTCTTGCTACAGCGGCGAATGTCCTCCCATCTTTTCCGGCAGTGGGTGCCCCGTCTCTGGTGGGCCACCAGGGTCCGGACTTCCTTGGCGATGGCATGCCAAATGTCCTTCTTCTGGTGGGCGCTGACCTACATGACATGCACAAGGGAAGAAGATAAGTCATTACCAACTGCACCGTCAATGTAAGTGTCCCTCCTCCCTACCCTTGCCATGTGGTACATGCATTCACATGCATTCATGTTCCCTGAACTCTGCCCCCTTCCCTCTTACAACCAGCCCTCTCCACCCAGTCCTAGCCCATACAACGTGCTCACTGTGTACTTACCTTTTGGTCTGGAGGACTGTAGAGTAGCGTGTACTGGGGGAGGACCCCTTCTACTAGTTTCTCCAACTCCTGAGCAGGGAAGGCAGGGGCCCTTTCCCCAGACGCAGCAGCCATCGTCGCTTCCAGACCGAGGTCACAGCAGCACTTGCAGTGTAGGTCCTCTCCTGTCAAAGGTCAGGTATTGAGTGATTGAACAGATAGAAAATGGCGGTGACGTCCGCGGCGGTGCGTATCATCACCGCCGGCGCACTTGTTCACTGGCTCCTGGGACCCATAGGGTCCAATGTTAACCAATGCAGCATTGCGCCGCGGTCTACGACCGCCTACCGCGACGGTGTGCCATGCCAGCGCAGTTACCTCACAATACCATTGTCCCAGTTTAGAGGTCAGGCAGCCGCCATTTCAGGGGCCCACATGGCTTCATTTACTTCTGCGTCACACATAGCTAGGCCTACACTCAACACACATACAGGAAGGGTTTTGTGTTTGGTGTCGTGTTCTGTGTATCTGTGGGTACATTCCTGGAAATTTGTTGACTCTGTGGTTGCTGTTGTCCTTCCTAGGCACCGTCAGCTGGGACAATTGAGAAGATGGCGGAATCCTCTGGTGTACCGACAGCTGGTGGACCTATTGACAATGGAGGAGCGACATTTACTCGTCACCTACAGGTTTGACCGTGCCACTATCCAGGAACTATGTACCCAGTTGGAGCCAGACCTGATGTCACCAATCCGCCATCCCACTGGAATCCCCCTGACGTGCAGGTGCTGTCAGTGCTCCATTTCCTTGCAAGTGGGTCTTTTAAGACAACAGTGGCCATGGCATCAGGGATGTCCCAGCCTACGTTTTCCAACATGTTGTCCAGAGTGTTGGCTGCCCTACTGAAACACGTAAGGAGATACATCATTTTCCCTGAGGTGGAAGATTTGGCTACAGTGAAAGGTGACTTCTATGCCCTTGGACATATCCCCAACATCATAGGTGCTATTGATGGGACCCATGTAGCTCTGGTCCCCCCCCACAGGAGTGAACAGGTGTACAGGAACCGGAAGAGTTATCATTCGATGAATGTACAGATGGTATGTTTGGCAGACCAGTACATCTCCCAGGTAAATGCTATGTTCCCTGGCTCAGTGCATGACGCCTATATCCTGCAAAATAGCAGCGTCCCTTATATGATGGGTCAACTCCAGAGGCACCGTGTGTGGCTATTAGGGGACTCTGGTTACCCCAACCTGTCCTGGCTATTGACCCCAGTGAGGAATCCCAGGACCCGGGTAGAGGAACGCTACAATGAGGCCCATGGGCAGACTAGGAGGGTGATCGAACGCACCTTTGGCCTCCTGAAGGCCAGGTTCAGGTGCCTCCATATGACAGGTGGATCCCTATTCTACTCACCGAAGAAGGTGTGCCAGATCATCATCGCCTGCTCGATGCTTCACAATCTTGCTTTGCGACGCCAGGTGCCTTTTCTGCAGGAGGATGGTCCAGATGACGGTGTTGTGGCAGCTGTGGAGCCTGTGGAGCCTGAGGACAGTGATGAGGAGGAAGCTGAGGAAGAAGACATCGACAACAGGGAGTCAGTCATACAGCAATATTTCCAGTGACACACAGGTGAGAACATTTTCATTTTTACCATTACATTCACTGTCACACGTCTTCCTCTATCCTGTGTGTCATTTCATAGCATTATTTGGTAACTGAGTTGTACCTTTCCGTTACGGTTTCACAGGTGTGGTTACCAACGTGTGTTATCTGCTTGCATCCTTCAAGGACTTGTAATGTGTGACATAGGTATGTTGGCTTTACAACTAGAAACGCATTTTGACACTGTCATTGATAATACATTTGACCAAATCACAGACTGACTCCAGATTGTTTTGTGGTTCAAGGGTGTTTATTTAAGTGCTCAAAAATGGAGGGGGGTTGTAATATGGTGATGGGGGACGGTGGAGGAATGTCCATGGCAGAGTCCAGTCCATTGGTCACACAGGTGCACTGGCCATATGGGCAAAGGAAGTGGAGCTGGGGCAGTTACAGTATGGACAGGGTAACAAAGTGGGACAGTGGGAGGACAATCAGGGAGGTCTCATTTCCTGGTGGGGGGCTTGCCATCTTGCTCTGTGCTGTTCCTGGATCTCAGGGACCGCTTGCGTGGTGGTTGTCCGTCTGCAGGGGGTGGAGTGCTGGTCCTGTGGCGGGGCATCCTGTCCACTAGCGCCGGCGGAGGTCGTGGGCAGTTCATCGTCCAGGCTAGTGTCAGGGGCCCCTCGGAGTGCCACGGTGTCCCTCAAGGTCTGCTGTATGTCCTTCAGCACCCCTACGATGGTGCCCAGGGCGGAGCTGATGGTCCTGAGCTCCTCCCTGAACCCCAAATACTGCTGCTCCTGCAGGCGCTGGGTGTCCTGAAACTTGGCCAGGACCGTCGCCATCGTCTCCTGGGAGTGGTGGTAAGCTCCCATGATGGAGGATAGGGCCTCATGGAGAGTGGGTTCCCTTGGCCTGTCCGCCCCCTGTCGCACAGCAGCCCTCCCAGTTCCCCTGTGTTCCTGTGCCTCCGTATCCTGGACCGTGTGCCCACTACCACTGCCCCCAGGTCCCTGTTGTTGTTGGGGTGGTGGGTTATCCTGGGTTTCTTGTAGTGGTGGACACACCGCTGATTGACGTGTCCTGGGGACAGAGGTATGGGCCCGCTGGGTGGGTGCTGTGCTGGTGTTACCAGAGGGTGGAAGGTCAGTTTTGGGCTGTGCCTGTGCAAGGGGAACCGACTGTCCCTAGGCCCACGATGGACCAGGCTGGTCATCAGGATCCAGTAGGGCAGAGCTGCTATCATCACTGTGGGCCTCTTCTGTGGGTGGAGTGGAGTTGTCTGGACCCTCCGGTGTGGTGACGGTCCTTCGTGATCCTGCAGGGGCATAAGTGCATGATTATTGCATGTGTGTGTGTCATGGTGTGCAATAGGTGGCTCACCGTGTACACCAGTGCAAGCATTCCTGTGTGGGGGCTTGTGTGATGATGGTTGGGGGCGTGTTCTGGGTATGTGCAGTGAGCATGCTTTAGTGAGGGGTGACCATGCTTAGTTGTGTCATGGAGGGCTTGGTTTTGAGATGGGTGGTTTGTGTTATTGGTACATTAGTGAGGAGTTGTAGTGATAGGGGAGGGTGTGAGGGTGGGGGTGTGTGATAGCATGCAGGTAGGGTGGGGGATATGATAGTTAAGATTTGACTTACCAGTGTCCATTCCTCCACCGACTCCTCCGAGGCCCTCTGGATGCATGATGGTCAAGACTTGCTCCTCCCATGTTGTTAGTTGTGGGGGAGGAGGTGGGGGTCCGCCGCCAGTCCGCTGAACCACGATGTTGTGCCTGGAGACCGCTGAACGCACCTTCCCCCGTAGGTCGTTCCACCTCTTCCTGATGTCCTCCCGATTTCTTGGATGCTGTCCCACAGCGTTGACCCTGTCCACCATTCTGCGCCATAGCTCCATCTTCCTGGCTATGGATGTGTGCTGCACCTGTGAGCCAAATAGCTGTGGCTCTACCCGTAGGATTTCCTCCACCATGACCCTGAGCTCCTCCTCGGAAAACCGGGGGGTGGCTTTGGCGTGACATGGGGTGGTGTAGGTGATGTGTGGGGTGGTGTATGTGGTGATGAGTGTGGTGAAAAGATAGTGTTGTGTGGTGTTTGGTGCGTGGATGTTGTGTGGTTGATGGTTTTGTGTGCCTCTGTGTGGTGGTAATCACTTTTACCCATTTTAAAATATCTCTACTGGCAAGAATGAACTTTAAATCACCCGTCTAAACTTTGAAGGCTTGAAACTAGTCCAAGCAACATTCATACACTACTCCACATTTCTAGGGGTGAAAAGACACCGAGGACCAAATAATTCTTCTCTCTTATCAACTAGAAATTAAAATCCTGCAAATTCTGACACAAATACTCCTCAGGTGTAACCAACACACTCTGTCCCTGGGAAGAGTAGGCGAGAATAACCCTTAGGTTGTTTCCTGAAAAAACTAAAAACCTTTGTCTTCAAACATTCCATGAATGTTTAAAGTTCAATGACAATGATGTCCAGTCCTTGTTGAGAAAGAAATCTGTTTATAACTGCTAACTGTTAATATTACACCGTTACAAAGTTAACAATTAATGTACCTACCTTAAGCACTATAATGCCTACAAAAATGTGTGGAGTGCTAGATAAATAAAAGTCTATAAAAGTGAAATGCACATGATATTTGAGGACTGTTAAAAAGTACTTGTGAAAAGAGGAGAAAGCTGGTTTGAGGGAAGGGAACGGAAGACAACCAGCAAATCAAAGAGTTAACTAAAGATTGAGTGAATCTAGGTGATTTTATTTTACTGAAAATACCTTGCATTTCTAATGGGTAATGTAGGCTGATTGGATGTTGTCTGTGCTATTATTGATTTAGGATTTGAAAATTGAATTAATTCACTGCTGTGATTGTTAGCTTCTCGGAAAGGAAGATGATGCGGATCGCAAGAGAGCTTTTAGCACAGCATGTTTCCAATGTGTTAATATTTTGCTTATGATTCATTAATTCAACGATACAGTAAGGACACTGTCAATTTGCCCACAGGGTGTGCATAGTTTATTTTAGACATAAGTGAAAGAGGATGTCTTTCAAAGGTAATAACTAACTTGATAGCTATTCAATTGAGAATAAATCTTACTATGTAAATATGAAGCAGGAAAAGCAAGCAACTATAGTTTCAAATTTATCAAGACTTTCCCAAATTCTGCATTTCACAAGGGAGTGGGCTTGGTTATTGAAAAGGAAATTGTGATGAATGAAAGTGCATTGGGAGTTGCAAATTTCATTAAGATTTGCAAATCACACATGGTGATTGAAAGCTGTTGTTTTATTAGTTGTGAAGATGTGAGTCCTGTGCAAGCAATATATCCACATTTATCTTAATATTGGGAATCAAGTACCCCATTGCAACAGCACTAGACTTTCTCATGTTAGTGAGGCAGAGCAGTCCAAGGCCTACTCAAGGGAAATGGCATGGGTTAGCAGTCCTAGTCTGAATGCAACAACAAACTCACTGATTAAAAAGGAAAAGTACATTTATTACACACACTAGGAAATAGAATGCATTAAATTACAAATATGTTTAACAGGTAAAAGGAAATACCTTTGGGAACACTCACATATCATACTACACCCCTAGTAGGCCCTGAATCCCTATTCATAATGCAGTGCACAAATACCAGATGCAACTTCACACTATAAAGGAGTGTCATTATTTATAAGGCAGGCTTGCCTGCTTTGTCAGGGCGTCACATTAGTATATAAGGTAGGCCATTGCAATCTTTATTAAAAAAATGATCAATAAAACATTTGTATTTCTAACAACCATAAACACATGCTAATGTTTTTCTTTTTCATTCATCGAGTCACAAAATGTAACTATACAACCAACCACAGGGGTCCCCGTATTCTATAACCCTAGAGCAAAAACATCATCTCCAGGTGTGATTAAAAGAACAATAAATCTCTCCTAGTGTAATGTTATCAAGGGACTTGAAAACATAATGTCAGTTTGTGTAAATTATTTGGGAGGGCTGCTGCACACCTGCAGACTCCAAAACACTTTCTTATAGATGATGGTGGTGCCTCTGCACATTTAAAGGCACAACAGAAGCAAAACAAATATTCTGAATAATCCCTTGCAGGGCCTTTTGGGGCTCTTGTAAGGAGAAGCTCCCCTGCTGTGTACTAAGGGCTCATGCTGCAGGACTTTCCCCGGTGCAGAGAATATTTCAACAGGCCTCCTTTTTTAATCACACCAGGTATGAAACTTTTTGCTGCGTCAGCCCCCAGGGAGATGGGAGCCACCAGAGGTGATAAGCATTGAGGGGCCCCACACAAGCCCATTCCACCAGCACTTTAAAGCCATACGGATGCATCAAGAGCTCCCAATTCCTTTGGATAAAACTTCTCCATCTAGGTCATGTTTTGTACTTGTTGTGAGCTTTAGTCACGAGCAGCATTTTGAAAAAAGCCTCCATGCCTATAAACGGGTGCATTCTGTTGGGAGTTGGGTTTACTGGGTATCTGAGCCACCCTTCTCCTCTCACTGGCTCCTGGTGCTTATCTTCTGCTGGCGTTGGCATCTTGCACAGCACCTCAAATACCAGCCAGCAGAGCATGCTCCTGCTTGCAGTCCCAGGTCCCAAAGCCTCCTGGCTGTTTTGAAGACCACGCGGAGGAGCATTGGATTCCAGGTCTTCTCTTAACTGGTCCTCAGGGGGCATAATAGGCCAGTGCCACTAGCCATGGACAGACCCTTTCTAATCTTGGGGTTCATCTGGTGACAAATACATTAGTCCATCTTGTAGTGCATTAGGTGGCTCCTCTTTCCAGGTTGTCATTCTTCATCTGGTAGGCACTTGGTCACTTAGCCTGCCACTTTGCTATGGCCCCCAGTTCCTGCTTGTTCCATCCTGATCTTGTTGCTGTTGTTTGACCAAGTGATACTGCCGTAGCCTGGGTTTTTCCAACCTGGGTTTCCCCCTGGGTTTTACCTCTAACTTTTCTTCCTGCCAACAGAAGCCCCACCTTCCTTACAATCTACTTAATGCAGGCTGTAGCGCAACCATGCAACAGATGTGTGCAGTGGTCACGCCAAAGGCAAGCTTGTCTGCATTTGTCCATGCCTGAAACGCACCCAGCACCATGAACCCTGGCCCAACGATCATCCAACGCAATACAACGGAGCCAACGAACACCGCCACTACTCCTCCGCCATCCTCCATGACCTCAAAAACAATCACCGTCAAACACGCTTCTGCTGTGCATCTAGCCAGCACCACTGTAGGACCTTTCTCCTGTGACCATTGCAATTTCACCTGACGCCTCAGATGCTGACACTACTACCTTCAAACAAATGACATACGACACCACCACCCCACACCAACTGTCCACCATACTCCACAAAGTCTGATCCCTTCGGAAACACTCCACCTAAATCTGGGACCTCCTCATCAGCAACAAATTGGACCTTCTCTTCCTGATTGAAACATGGCTCAACCCAGCCTCCAACCCAGATATTATCACAGCCGCCCGCCAGCCTACAAAATCATTCACCAGGACCAAACTCACAATCCAGGTGGAGAACTCATGACCATCTACAACAACAAAATTGACTGCACCACCTCCACAGGGTCGGACACCAACCTCATGTAACACCTCCACCTCAGAATATGAATTGACTACAATGCCACCCTGAAGGGAACCCTTGTCTACCGTCCCTTGGGAGCGAGAGCAGAATTCTGCAACCACATCCCAGACTTCATCACATCCTTCTCCATCAGATCACCCAACTACATCCTTCTTAGGGATGTCAATTTCTACCTGGAAGATACCACGGACCCCAACTCCACTGTTCTCCTTGACAGCCTCAGCAACTCCAGACTCACACAGCTCATCCAAGGAACAACCCACACACCAGGCCACACCCTGGACCCCATTTTCTTCTCCTACAACAGAACAACCACGACCCCACTCACATAGTCTGACACTACATCGTACATTTCAAGATACCAGCCCACCAAGCCACGCCACCAGAAAAACCCAAGGCACCATCAAAACACTGGTTCAAAATATCTGAAGGAAAGTGGACCAAGACCCTACAAGACTACCCATCCAACCACACCAGGAACATCGTTGTCGACACCAAGTTCTTCAATAAATGGCTGAATGACTGCACCAACTACATTGAAAATTTCACCAACTTCATGAGCAACGTCGCTGCATGGATGAAAAATAACTCCTGCCAACTCAACACTGACAAGTCCTCATCTTCAGCAACAATAACTTCCCAGAGATGCCTCTTGGTGGCCCTATGAACTTGGTCCCCACCTACCCCTGTGAACCATGCCACCAACCTCAGGATCATCATGGACACTACCCTCTCCATGAGCAGGCAGATCAAGGCCTTCGTCTTATCATGCTTCCACAACCTGCGAATACTTGCAAGATTTTCAAGTGGATCACACTTAACACCAGACTGTTAGAAATGGGGTCTTTGGTTGGCAGTCAGATTACCCCCTGTCCAAGCAAGGACCCTCGCTCTAGTCAGGGTAAAGGAGGATAACCCTTGATTAACCCACACTCACCTCCTTGGTAGCATGGCATGAGCAGCCAGGTTTAACTTCTGAAGCAATGTGTAAAGTATTTGTAACAACACACACAGTAACTCAGTGAAAACACTACAAAATGGCACAACGCAGGTTTAGAAAAATAAGTAATATTTATCTAAACAAAACCAGACCAAAATGACAAAAATCCAACATATTCAAGTCAAGATATGAATATTTAAAAGAATAAGAGTCATAGGTGGTCATATGACCCTGGCGGTCACTAGACCACCCGGGTCATGATCACGGTCGGACCGCTGCCAAAGTGGTGGTCCGACTGCGACATTAGGACCATGGCGGAACCGCCACTGTCCAACCGACAACACTGCCAGGCTACCACCAGCGGTCCCGGCAGTTGTAATCCACCAGGGCAGCGCTGCAAGCAGTGCTGCCCTGGTAATTACGAGTCCCCATCCGCCAGCCTGTTCATGGCAGTAAACACTGCCATGGAAAGGCTGGTGGAATGGTGGCATGGGCAGTGCAGGGGCCCCCATGAACAGCCCCATCCCGCATTCCACTGCTCGAATTATGGGCAGTCGAATGCCTGACGTGTCCTGCTGCACCCGCTGCACCCCCCAATTGCCATCGGCTCCATGAGGAGCCGGCTACAATATTAAGGCCCTGTTCCCCACTGAGCCGGCGGGCAGAAACACTGTTTCTGCCCGCAGGTGCAGCGGAGAAACTATAATAGGGCCAGCGAGGTTCAGGCCTCACAGGCAGCCTGATGGCGGTATGGCATTTGTGGGTGGCCTCCGCCAATCTCATAATGAGGGCCGTAATCTCTTAGGAAACAGAGAACATTGTTAGCATACAAAAGTGACAGGGTACCATCAAAATAAAGCTGCAAGGGTGCATGTGTGTTGGAAAAGGCCAGCGATGCATCAATTTCTCTCTCACAAGCAAGAACGGGCGTCATTCCTCCTCCGGTCTGGTTGGCGTGCATTGTTTCTTTTCTCCCACAAGAGGGTGATGTGTCGTTCCAGATGGGCATCTCAGGTCCGGGCAGACTTTGCATTGATTTTCCGCGCCCAGCGATGTTGCGTTGAAATCCGGTCGTACAGTGTCAAGAAACCGTGCTGTGTGGGGGCTTGCGTCGTTAACAGCAGCCTCTGTGGGTGTTGCGCATCACTTCTCCAGCTGTGTTGCGTTGATCTTCCTCCCGCGATGCAGGTGGAGCATTGATGTTAGCCGCAAGGTCGTCGGCGCATCATTTTTCACCCGTGAGGCGAATGGTGCAACAAACATTTCCCCGCACGTTGGTCTTTGCGTGAATTTCTGTCCTTTTCCACCAGCTCCACCTTTCCAGGGCCCAGAGACAGGTTAGGGCACCACTTAGCAGGCAGGACTCTCAGCAGAAAGCCCAGGTGCTGTCAGAGAGAAGTCTTTGATGTTGCTGAGACTTCAACAACAGGAGGCAAGTTCCTCTCAAGCCCTTGGAGATTCTTCACCAGTGGGAAGTCACACAAATGTCAGTCTGTGTCCTCTCTCAGGCAGAAGCAGCTACTGCAGGCCAACCCAGCAAAGCACAGTCACAGGCAAAGGGGCAGTATTCCTCCTCCAGCTTTCAGCTCTTCTCCTTGGCAGAGGTTTCTCTTGGCTCCAGAAGTAATCTGAATTTCAAGGGGTTTAGGTGCTCTTCTTATAACCTTCCTGTCTTTGAAGTAGGCCTACTTGAAAGAGAAGTCTCTGTTGTTTTCAAGATCCTGCCTTGCCCAGGCCAGGCCCCAGACACACACCAGGGGGTTAGAGACTGCATTGTGTGAGGGCAGGCACAGCCCTTTCAGGTGTCAGTGACCACTCCTCCCCTCCCCTCAGGCCACATGGCCCATCAGGATATGCAGGCTACACCCCAGCTCCCTTTGTGTCACTGTGTAGAGGAGAGGTGCAAACAGCCCAACTGTCAAACTGACGCAAACAGGGAATCCACAAACAAGCAGAGTCACAGAAAGGTTTCAGAAAGAAAATGCCTTCTTTCGAAAAGTAGCATTTTCAAACACACAATCTAAAAACCAGCTTCACAAAAAAATGTATTTTTAAATTGTGACTTCAGAGACCTCAAACAACACATGTTTATCTGCTCCCGCAGGGAATTTGTGCTTTAAGAATATTTGAAAGCAGCCCCAATGTTAACTTATGAGAGAGATAGGCCTGCAAAAGTGAAAAACAAATTTGGCAGTATTTCACTGTGAGGACATGTAAAACACATAAGTACATGTCCCACATTTAACATACACTGCACCCTGCCCATAGGGCTACCTAGGACCTACCTAGGGGGTGCTTTACATGTATAAAAAGGGAAGGTATAAGCCTGGCACATGGGTACAATTGCCAAGTCGAATTGGCAGTTTACAACTGCACTCACAGACACTGCAGTGGCAGGTCTGAGCAATGTTTACAGGACTAATAACGTGGGTGGCACAACCAGTGCTGCAGGCCCACTAGTAGCATTTGATTTACAGGCTGTGGGCACCTCTAGTGCATTTTACTAGGGAGTTACAAGTAAATCAAATATGCCAATAATGGATAAGCCAATGTACACTTACATTTTAGCACTGGTCAAAAGTGGTAAAGAGTCCAGTGCAAACAAAGCAGCAAAAACTGAGTCCAGCACACAGAAACAACCTGTGAAGTAGAGGCAAAAAGTTATGGGAGCCCATGCCAATTATGCCAAGTCTTACACAGACAAACAGTCACCCAGGCTCTTAACATAAGTAGACTTGACTACAGAAACACCGTCTACCTTGAAATCCCAGCCCATGTTCTACACCAACTCCAAAGCACCCAGAACCCTGCCGCCAGACTCATCCTGAACATCCTGCAAAATAACCACATCTTTCCACACCTCAACAATCTCTACTGATTTCCAGTCCCGGAAAGATGTGGGTTTAAGCTATTCACCCTTGCCTACAAAGCTTTTCACAACACTGGTCCAGTATACCTCAACCACCACATCAGCTTCTACCACCCCACCAGACACTTTCGATCTGCATCCCAGGCAAGATCACATCTCCCTCACATAAATAAGACCAGAAGTAGAGGAGGCGCCATCTCAAACCTGCCAGCCAAGACCTGAAACAACCTTCTGCAACACCTCAAAACCTCTCTCTCCCAGCTTTTTCAACTCTTCTTGTGTGCCGTACTGCAAACAGTCTCACAGAGCCCATCCTTGCCAAAATCCAAGATGGTGAAATAGTTCTCTCCTCAGAGCATGTGTCAGCCCAAGAAGTGTGGCGAGGGAAATGAGCAACCTCTCCTCTCTGATCAGTCTAAACCAGTTCTCACATTGGGATTGATGACTGTCAGACTGGGCATGAGCTAATATTTGCCTGTGACAGGGTAGGCACCTTTGAATTTGATCAAGTTCCTGGGCACAAACCAGATGATCACCCTACCAGAAGAACAGAACAACTCCTCACATCCAAGGCCTTTGTCTCTGCTTTGGGGGCAAGTTCACACCTTCAAGGAGGCTATTCAGATCCTGGGTGACAGTTGGACTCATGCAATGGGCTTCCAGCATCTTTAGGTAGGGTGAAGGTAACTTTCCAAAAGTACCTTTTTCAAATATTTACTACAAATATGACTTCACCAGTGAATTGGGCGTGTAATAAATATATCCAAAAGTAGAAGAATCACATGTGATTCTTAGCTTGAGACAACATTATTAAACATAATATTGTATCCCAGTGCTTTCCTATGGAACAGCTAACCCTGCTATAATGAAATAGATTTTGGGGGCTTTTAATTATAAGGACAAGTTAAGCATTAAACTCTTATATGTCTTACTTTAAAATATCATTCGCCCAGCCTTAGGGGCAGTAAGGACAGCATAGGGATGAGTGATTCATATTTAAATGGAAGATTTAGGGATTTCAAAAGACATTATTTTAACAGGTCGCATTTTCAGTTTCAAATTGCACAGCCAGGCTAACGATGGTAGCCCTACAGTTGTGTACATTGTCACTGTGTTGAATGACACCATGGGTGCTGTTGGTCACTTGTGACATTTACCTTACAGGTCCTGGGTATACGTTTGTACCACATAATAGGTAAGTTAAATATGCCAATCAGGGGTATGTCAGTTTCAATGTGTTGTAAGGAGGAACAAAGACACTTTATCACTGGTTAGCAGGATTAAAGTGCACAGAGCTGTACAGCTAGCAAAACAGACAAGGCAAATGGGGGTTCCCCATTCAAAAATGGTAATTTCCAATAGTGAGTCTTTGAGATTTCAGTGCAAAGAGAGCAGTAAAGCAACATTATTCCGTTATTTGCCACCCACAAAGATATTTATCAATACTTTGTGGTTACTCATGTGTCTGTTAACCGTTAAATGGACATCTACTGACCTGGTCATCTAACAACAATGCTAGTGAAAGTTGTCAATAAGGCCAACATTCCTGCACTAAAATCCGGCAATTGCAAGTTTTGTCCCTGGAATGGAGAACAACCAAGGGACCTGGGAACTTGCTGACATTTTGCCCTTCCTCAGAATTGGCTAAAGATGTCAATAGGAAGGCCAATAGGAGGGTAAGGTTAGGGCACCCCAAAAGGATTGAATGCTTCTGCAAAGTGCTGCACTGGCTGTACAGGGACCAGGTCGTGATCCTGCCTGTCAAGGGACATTATTCCCTGAGTGGAATGCCACCATCTGTAATGAGGACCTATGTGGGAACAATTTGGAAAACATGGGATTAAACTGGTAAAGAAAGCAAACAGGGGGCTGCAAGTTATACAGGAGCACTGTGAGAGGCAGATTGCTGATTAGAAAGCATCCAGTATCTGCTGTAGGAACTGAAGTATTCATGTACCTTTACTTAATAGAAGATTCACTAGTTGTAACCTGCAAGATAAAGGGCAGAATCGGTTTTGTTACCAGGCTCAGGATAACTGGGTTTGTGCACAAGAAATGAGGCAAGAATGTCATACTCCTAACACAAACCTGGATTTACAGGTATGGTGGAAGGTGTAGATACATTTTTTTTTCACTTCCATCATCGGTGGCCTACTAATAAACTATCAAAACACTCATGTAGAATTAATTGGGTTCATTTAATGATGTGAGTGGAATTATTTCCTGCAATCCTGCGTAATCATGAATTTCTACATCTCAGACATTTCAGAGGCTGCAATTTTCCATCATCCGCGTAACATAAAATACGCTTATCTACTTTTGAAAATGAGGGCAGGCAAATTTATTATGTAACTACCATACTCACATCTTTAAACCCCTCTGTTTCACTTTCCACAGCTACTTCTCTTATTTTCTGTTTAATAATTGATCTTCATACGTCTTATCATGGTAACTGGCTAATGTTAAGTTTAATGTTCATCATCATCACTGAAAGGAGATTTCCATTCTGCAATGTTGTATACTTGTAAAACGAGTTGACATCCTGTTTGGAAGAGATTGTGTTACATAACAAGAAATAGGTGAAACTGGATCATAGGCATTAAGATGCTTTGTCTAGTGCAATTTTAGAGATAATTTGGCATAATGGTTTGTTTAAGTTTGCATGATGTGATGATATGCAGATTAGTTATCTTCAAAATGTACATCTTGCCGGTTCAAATTGCATAATTTTTGGAATTTTACAGTATGCCTATTACATAAAATTCCACAAATTAAACCATAGGTGGAACAACTTTAGAGTGAATGGTGCCATTCATAGTAAAAAATGTATCATGAACGGACAGCAGTGCTTCTGATTGAATACGTCCTCACTCCAAAAATTTGGAATGAAGACTTATTTTGTGTTAAAATATAGGCCCTCATTACGACTTTGGCAGTCTTTTCAACAGACCTCCAAAGTTGCGGATGTCAGAAGACCACCAGTGTTGGCGGTCCAAAGACCGCCCTATTGCGACTTTATTTGCATTTCTGCCCATTTATGGGTGGAAGAGAGGCGTTTTTCGCTGGCAGCACCTCCATGCCAACAGGACGCCACCCGCTATATTACGATACATAATACGGCACAGCAGTTTCCTGAACGGCAGTAGGGTGCTGGGGGTGAAAAACGCAGAGACCCATTCCCTCCAGGACAACCACCTCACTGAGACAAGTAGGTGGACCGTCCGAAAGGGAGGAGGAGGGGGGGTGTCTGTGCATGTGTGTAAGTGTAGCGGTATTGATGTGTGTGACCGTGTGTGTGTATGTATGTGTGCGTGGAGGGTGTGTGTGTGTGAGTAGATGTGTGTTTTGGGACATGTGCGAGGAGGAATGTTTGTGTGGGTGCGTGCGGCAAAGTGGAGGTGTATCCAGGGAGTGTGTTGGTGAGTGGGGTGTATGTCAGGAAGTGTGTTGATGTGAGGGGGTGTATGTCAGGGAGTGTGTTGATGAGTCAGGGTGTGTCTTTGTGCAAGTGAGTGGGGGTATCTAGATGTATGCATGCAGGTGGGGGGGTGTCTACAAGTGTGGGTGTGTGTGTCTGCAAGTGTGTGGATGGGTGGGGGTGTCTGCAAGTGTGTGGATGGGTGGGGGTGTTTGCAGGTGTGCGGACGTGTGGGGCTGTGTGTGCCAACGACAGGAACGGGGATTCCTGTTGCTGGGTGCGTTACTGCCAGGGTTTTTTGTGATGGGGTGGCCACCATGGAAAGCCTGGCTGTTTGCCGAGTCGTAATACCACCAGCGGTCTTACAGCTGCCACTGAGCCGGAGGTGCTCACCTCCAGGCCGGCAATCCAACTGATCTGGCAGTACTGGTGGCATTGTGGCGGTTTGGCTTCACCCAAACCGCCAGACTCATTATGCAGCGGTTTTTACCACCGGGTCTGCGGCAGTAAGACCGCCACTGTGAGTGTGTCGCTCTTGAGACCGCCACACTCGTAATAAGGGCCATAGTGTGGATTTATGGATTTGAATTTTGTGGAATTTCACATCATATTGCTGAAATGTTGCAAATTTATGTGAATTTTGCATGTTCCTAATGAGTCAGGGACTTTTGAGTGAGTGTATCAAAAACCGAAAAGCTCAGTTATATTTGCATCGGTCTGTGTGTAACTTACTGAAGAGTCAAAGCACACATTGAGTTAGAATAGTAAATACACCAACTATTATGGCCAATGGCTGGTCCTCATAAATATAAGCAGTTTTTGTGTGTCTTGTCTGTGTGTGTGTGTGTGTCCAAATTGCTGCTTTTATTTAATGAGTAATTACAGAGAAAATACAACCTCTTTGATTTTAAAATGATGAAGGGGGATTGGAAAGATCTTATTTTAGTATTTGCAGTCAAAAGTGTCACACCTACTATCCTGGTGAATTTCTGTGGTTTTTAGGGTTTAACACACTTTAATCTTTGCTTTTTTAAGTATATTTTCAGGTTATTTTTAATGTAAAGTAATATTTTTTTGCCATACGTAAAGCCAAACCGCTATCACACATGGCCTTAGGTAGGATGGTCTTAGGCCATGTGTGGCAGGGGTTGGCCACAGGCAGTTAGCCCATGCTGTGACCAGGCCAAGTTGCCAATCTCCCCACCACCCCGGGAGACAGCCAACCCCATGCTGCACGCAGCCAAATGTTGTGTGCAGCGAGGGTTTGCCATCGTGCTTGGTCTGTGGACATGTGGTCAACCCATCCTGCTGCAGCCAATCTCACTATGCGCACTTGTGTCCTAGGGTAACTATAACTCGTGCCTTGGTCATGCACTGCTAATTACCTACGTACTACATCACTCATGACATATTCTATTACATCATTGATAATATCACTGCAACATTTGCAATGAAATTATTGGTGAGAAAACTGTGCATGGCAGGGGTGTGAGTTATCGTTACCTTAGTTTATGATTTATCGTTACTTGCTATAGCTGTAACCGCTGAATTCCTATGGTTTGTAGAGTTTAAAATATTATGGTGTTACTGAACATTACTTTAACCTTTGTTTTTTCATTTCTTTGAGTTAATTATTAATTAAAACAGTAAAGAGACCTTAGAAAAGTTAAACCACAAAAATCCTCAGAATACTGCATATAGCCAAAACCACAAAATAGTTGGTGCACATAGAGAGCTTTACATAGTGAGCCTTCAAATTTGTAGTAGGCCTTAATATCTAGAGAGTACCTTCAGGGCACTATGTATACAATTTAAAACAGCATGAATAACCATTTGGTTACCCAGCTGAAGTAAAAATGCAAAGGCAACTGCATGCGACTTGTCTCAGAAATTGCCGTCTCTGGGGCACATAAGGAGAACAAAACAATACAAACTGCAATGTGCTTTGTGGTCCTGGAAGCTGGCAGTGACAACAAGGAAGGGAAGAAAACGAAGAACTTTTTTGGGGGAAAGCCACTAAAAAAAAGAATTTTTGAAGTCTGAACTGAGTCAGTAAAAATGTGTGTCTTGCATTACGAATAATTTGCAAGTACAAGACTGGGTGTAAGGAATGGTCACGGGGCAACTAACGGTACTGTCACTAATTGGGGCAGGACAACCACCACCATAACATTTCTTAAAAAGTACTTTGATCCATTGAGCCCAGATGGAAATTAGACTGTCAGGATCAGAGTCAAAAGAGAGGAGGCACAGTCTTTCAAAACTGGTCTTAATATACTTAAAGAAAATAATATCTTGGTTCCTGTCAAGCAAAATAAAAGATCACATGCAGAAAAAGAAAACATGAATAAGAGTAACACAGTTGTTCAATATAGAGCACAAATAACACATCAAAGCTATTACAAAAATAAAAACCTATAACCTCAGAATGTGCTTCTTTATCAGATACAGTTCTGGCATTAGGGAAAATAGGGACATTTAGCTGAACAGAGGAAGATAATGAGTAAAATCTTGAACTCCATTATTACAAATACTGTAAATATGAACTTCATATTCTTGTTTTTTTCCAATTTCCTGTTTCACTTCTTAAAGAAAGTACCTGTGCTTTTAACAGTAAGAACAAGCGCCTAACATTATGATTTAAAGACAGTTCAAGATATATTTGCATTTGTTTTACCTGCACGAAACCTGTGATGTGTTTACATTGAAATAATCGTGACCAGTGATGTGAATTGATGTCATTTGAGAAACAGCGATTTTTTAAATGACTTTATCTGTCTGCACACTTAAATACATACAAACATACATACATACATACTAATCATGCTAGCAGTAGCACCACTGTTATGTGTAGCTTACGTACAGCTTCAGCATTCAACATAGCACAGGCATTTTGACAAGACGGATAAACCATGGTCCTGGTTAGTAGAGAGGCAAGCTACCCTCTGTGGCCACCCCTCGGACTACGGGGTGTCTGTGAATACAAAGTAAAGGCAGTGGCTGTGATTTCAGAGTCATTTATAGTATTCTGCAACGTACGAGCAGGAATGGGAATGCTGCTGTCATCACTAGGCTAGTTACTGACTGCCAACTCATCACATGACCCAAACAGAAACTTCCTGGCCCTACTTCCTTTCCTTGCCTTCCTTTCCTTGCTCTGACAGGATTAATTTATCACAGCATATGATTTTATCTTATCTGGATTGTGCAAAGTCTCTGTGTCAGGACCTTCCTGTTCTCTTTGCTCTGAAGAGTTTAGAAGGTGGCAAATGTAGCTAAAGGCTGCCATTGAGATGAAGCAGTCATGTGTATCCACACTTCAAGATTTTTCAAGGCTTCCCGCTACAACATATGTTATATTTGGAGCCAAGCACTTCCTGTATCAATCAGTTTTCATACAAAGCATCCTAAGTTACTGCTCAAGACTGTCGAACCTTTTAATCTGTCTTCAGCACACAGGGATTTTCTATCCATACATTTTTACACCATTTTAGAGCAAACAGATCATTAGGAACACTTTCTTCTCTGCACAATTTGCCGTCCCTCTGGATAGCCCATAACCACTTTGAACTAAAAAACACATCAACCTGTAAAATCATTGCTAATGTTTTTTTATGAATACTGGCTCCGGTTCACAAAGATAAACTTAGGTGGTCATTACAACCCTGGCGGTCGGTGTTAAAGCGGCGGTAAGACTGCCAACAGGCCGGCGGTAAAAATATTGCAATTAATACCGTGGCGGAAACCGCCAACATAGACAGCCACTTTAACACTCCGACCGCCACAGCGGTACAAACAAACAGCGCGGCGGTCACCGCCAACAGACAGGCGGGAGACAATGTAACGCCCACACTATTATGACAGGCCAATCCGCCACCTTTTCCGGGGTGGATTCACCGCGGATAAAAACACGGCGGAAACAGGAATCCCGAAGGAAAAATGCTCACCTCTACACACCCCACGAGGAACGAGGACGCCATGGAGCCGGAACTTAAAATTCTCCCTGCAATAGTCTTCCTGCTCCTCTACCAGGAGCACGAACGCCGGCGGCGAAGACCACGGTGAGTACTGCACCTATGACACAGGGGAGGGGGGAGGGAAAAACAGTGACACACACACGCAATACCCCCACCCTCACCCACGACAACACACACACTAATGCAAATCAATACATCACAGTTACACCCCCCAAACCCCCAGGAAGAATGCAAAGACAATAGAAAATGAGTGTAACCATTGTAATATATTAAAAGCAAGTAGGCAGCAATATATATATACACCATGTACAAAATATATACCAAGCATAGTAGTCCAGGTAGTGCTCTAAGAAAGTCTGTGGAACACTGGGACCACACGGTATGGGCGAGGCCCACACAAGATCCCCGACCATGACGGAGAGAACACTGCAGGGGCATCAGAGAGCAACTAAACAGGCACCTCAGGGGGAGGGAAAGGGGGGGCACCTCAGCTGCTTGAGTGCACGACGTCAAATCCACGATGGGGCCACATGCCCACTGTTCCATCCTGGGGGGTGCAAAGCCACAGTCTCTCAAGTCTCTACAGTGGGTGGGTTGCCCACTGTTCAATCCTGGGGAGTGCAAAGTCACAGTCTCTCAAGTGGATGACAGTCTCCACTGGTTCTGGAGGGGGCATGGTGCCCAGAGTGCTTCATCCTGCTAAGGACAGAGGTAGTGGATGACAGTCTCCACTGGTTCTGGAGGGGGCATGGTGCCCAGAGTGCTTCATCCTGCTGAGGACAGAGGTAGTGGATGACAGTCTCCAATGGTTCTGGAGGGGGCATGGTGCCCAGAGTGCTTCATTCTGCCTATGACGGACTCAGTAGCGTCAGTGCCCTTGGCGCTCATGGGCCAGCGTTGCTTGAGACATCGGTGCCCTGTTCAGCAGTGTTTGAGATGGCGGTGCCCTGTTCAGCGGTGCTTGAGACGGCGGTGCCCTGTGCATCGGTGCTTGAGATGGCGGTGCCCTGTGCAGCGGTGCTTGAGACGGCGGTGCCCTGTTCAGCGGTGCTTGAGATGGCGGTGCCCTGTGCAGCGGTGCTTGAGACGGCGGTGCCCTGTGCAGCGGTGCTTGAGACGGCGGTGCCCTGTTCAGCGGTGCTTGAGATGGCAGTGCCCTGTGCAGCGGTGCTTGAGACGGCGGTGCCCTGTTCAGCGGTGCTTGAGACGGCGGTGCCCTGTTCAGCAGTGCTCGAGATGGTGGTACCCTGTTCAGCGGTGTTTGAGACGTCAGTGCCCTGTTCAGTGGTTCTTGAGACGGCGGTGCCCTGTGCAGCGGTGCTTGAAATGGCAGTGCCCTGTGCAGCGGTGCTTGAGATGGCGGTGCCCTGTTCAGCAGTGCTTGCGGCGGCGGTCTCCATTGCATGGACTCAGCTGCTGGCGGTCCTTAATGGCCCAGCAGGGCTTTTGCTGGCGGTCCTTCATGCCCAGCGGGGCTTTTGCTGGCGGTCCTTTATGGCCCAGTGGGGCTTGTGCTGGCGGTCCTTCAAGGCCCAGCGGGGCTTGTGCTGGCGGTCCTTCATGGCCCACAGGGGCTTGTGCTGGCGGTCCTTCATGGCCCAGCGGGGCTTGTGCTGGCGGTGGCCTCCTGGGCAGGTAGGCTGGTGCTGTTGGGCCCCTCCTGGGTTCTGGGCTTGTGCTGGCGGGCCTGTCCTGGGCAGCTGAGCTTGTGCTGGCGGTCCTGTTCTGGGCAGCTGGGCTTGTGCTGGCGGTCCTGTCCTGGGCAGCTGGGCTTGTGCTGGCGGGCCTGTCCTGGGCAGCTGGGCTTGTGCTGGGGGTCCTGTCCTGGGCAGCTGGGCTTGTGCTGGCGGTCTGTCCTGGGCAGCTGGGCTTGTGCTGGCGGTCCTGTCCTCTGCAGCTGGGCTTGTGCTGGCGGTCCTGTCCTGGGCAGCTGGGCTTGTGCTGGTGGGCCTGTCCTGGGCAGCTGGGCTTGTGCTGGCGGGCCTGTCCTCGGCAGCTGGGCTTGTGCTGGAGGTTGCCTCCTGGGCAGCGGGGATGATGGCGGTCTTCTCCGCTGTGCTGCTCTTCCCAGACTTGACGGGTTTCTTGTGGCCCTTCCCCACCTTGGAAGGTGTCACAGCTGACTCCACACTCCCACAGGGACCACTGGGAGAAGCTTTGGTGGCTGGAGTCTTCCCCCTCTCCCGCAGGGCACTGGCCAACTTCTGATGCTTCACAGGTGGGGGACTGTCTGTGCTGTGGCTCTGTGCCACACTTGCTGCCCTGGTGGCCGGTGCACTCCAGATTCCGGTGACTACAGGCACCACTGGTCCCGTAGATGTTGTGGCTGAGGTGCTAGTTTGGGACCTATGAGACGGACGGGGTGGGGGAGGTGTGGGAAAGAGGTCAAGGTTGGACAGGAAACGTTTTTGGGACACACTGGGACGGGTAGCTGGAGGGGGTTTGGGAGTGGAGGAAGAGGTGGTGGTTGTAGGAGGTGTACGTTTGGTGACTTTGGGTGACGGTGCATGCGCTGGAGGCTGTCGTGAGGTGGATGGCTGTTGGGTGTGTGTGTGCCTGCGTTTGTGTATCTTGGGAGGGGGCGTCACAGACACACTGGGAGAGGACACAGGGGACGTGTGAATGGTAGTGGGGGTGGTGACTGCACGTGAGCGGGGTGTGGTGGTGGGTGTGCTGGAGAGGGACGTAGTGGCTGTAGAGGTAGTGCACGCAGGTGTGAGTGTAGACGAGACTGGGAGGGAGGAGGGAGACAAGGAGGAGGGGGACACAGTGGAGGCAGTGGATGTTGGTGTGTCTGCATGTGTGTGATGCTTGTGTGAGTACCTGTGGGATGTCTGGTACTTATGTTTGCCTGAGCTTCCCTTGTGTGTTGACGTGTGTGCATGCTGGTCTGAAGGTGTGCTTGGGATAGACTGATGTACAGGGGATTGGGTCGGGGTGGAGGAAGTTGGAGGGGTGAGGCTAGACACAGGGACAATGGCTGCCATCATTGCTGAGGCCAGAGTCTGAAAAGCTCGCTGAAGGGCCGCCTGACCAGAATGAATGCCTTCCAGGAATGCACTTGTTTGTTGCAACTGCCTTTCTCCACCCTGGATGGCATTCAAAATGGTAGACTGCCCAACAGTGAGGGACCTGAGGAGGTCAATGGCCTCCTCACTGAGGGCAGCAGGGGTGACTGGGGGAGGGCCTGAGGTGCCTGGGGCGAAGGTGATGCCCACCCTCCCGGGTGAGCGGGCACAGGGCGAAGGCTGAGGGGCTGCTGGGAGGGCGGTGCTGGAAGGGGTGGTGGCGGCTGTACCTGTTGATGGGGGTGGCACAGATGTTGTCACTGGTCTCAGCTCCTGTCCCCGCCGTGGAGCTCCCCTCACCCTCCGTCCCACTGGTGAAGTCCTATTCCGTAGTGTGGCCCTCCATGGCCATGTGGGATGCAGCCCCCTTGTGCTCTAGTGCCACTGCTCCTCCGCCTGATGATGCTAATGCACACTAGAACAGGGAGACCCCAAAAAGGGGGGGACGGCAGAAGAAAGACATGTTGAGTGCATGCACTACCGCTACCGTTGGCGGACACGACAGACACAGAAGCCCCCTGCACTACGGTGCGCTCTTGGGCTCCACTGTTCAATTCCTGGGAAATGGCCTACAAGGCTATGGACGACATCTGCACACATAGATGACACAGGGGCATGACTAGGTGTAGTTGTCACTCTACAGAGGTGTGGTGGGGTGCCACATGGCTTGTCTTACAGAGGGGCCTTGCTTACGGAACTCGCCCTGGCCTAGGAAAATCCACAGCCCACTTCTCCCACCCAGACACCTCCACTGCACGCAAAGTCAGCAGAATGAGAGTGTACTCACCCCCTTGTGGCTGCTGTGATGCCCTCAAGCGCCCATCCAACTCCAGGTAGGCCACCGCCAGGATCCTGAACATCAGGGGGGTCATGGTGCGACGGGCACCCCTCCCACGTTGGGAAGCCATCCCCAGCTAAGCCTCCGCCGTCTTCTTGCTCCAGCGGCGAATGTCCTCCCATCTTTTCCGGCAGTGGGTGCTCCGTCTGTGGTAGACCCCCAGGGTCCGGACGTCCTTGGCGACGGCAGGCCAAATATCTTTTTTCTGGTGGGCGCTGACCTACATGAAATGTACAGGGGAAAAAGAGAAGTTATTGCCAACTGCACCATCAAACTGTTTGGCCCCCATCCCTATCCTTGCTATGTGGCACATGCATTCACCGTCTTTCATGCACGCAGCACTCTCCCCCCTTCCTTCTTACATCCAGCCCTCTCCACACAGGCATAGCCCATACAACATGCTCCCTATGTGCTTACCTGTTTGTCTGGAGGACCGTAGAGTAGTGTGTACTGGGGGAGGACCCCATCCACGAGTTTCTCCAACTCCTCTGATGTGAAGGCAGGGGCCCTTTCCACAGACACTCGAGCCATTGTCTCTACCAGACCGAGGTCACAGCAGCACTTGCAGTGTAGGTTCTCTCCTGTTGAAGATCAGGTATCGAGTGATTGAACAGATGGAAAATGGCGGTCACGTCCGCGGCGGTGTGTACCGTCACCGCCGGCGTACATCGTCATTGGCTCCTGGGACCCATAGGGTCCAATGTTAACCAATGCAGCATTGCGCCGTGGTCTTCGACCGCCTACCGTGACGGTGTACAACGCCAGCGCAGTTACCTCACATCCCATTGTCCCACTTTACAGGTCAGGCAGCCGCCATTTCAGGGGCCCACATGGCTTCATTTTCAACTGTGTCACACATACCTAGGCCTAGACTCAACACACATACAGGCCACCTTTTGTGTATGAATGGTGTTCTGGGTAAACTGTGGGTACGTACCTCTGAGATATTTGACTCTGTGCTCGCTGTTGTCCTTCATAGGCACCGTCCTCTGGGACATGTGAGGAGATGGCGGCATCCTCCGGAGTACCGACCGTTGGTGGACATGTCGACAATGGAGGAGCGACATGCGATTATCACATACAGGCTTGACCGTGCCACAATCCAGGAACTGTGTACCCAGTTGGAGCCAGACCTGATGTCAGCAATCCGCCATCCCACAGGAATCCCCCCTCAAGTGCAGGTGCTGTCAGTGCTCCATTTCCTTGCAAGTGGGTCTTTTCAAACAACAGTGGCCATAGCATCAGGGATGTCCCAGCCTACGTTTTCCAACGTATTGTCCAGAGTGTTGTCTGCCCTTCTGAAACACATGCAAATCTACATTGTTTTTCCTCAGGTGGAGGATTTGCCTACAGTGAAAGGTGATTTCTATGCCCTGGGACACATCCCCAACATCATAGGTGCCATTGATGGGACCCATGTGGCTTTGGTGCCCCCCCACAGGAGTGAACAGGTGTACAGAAACCGGAAGAGTTATAATTCGATGAATGTACAGATGGTATGTTTGGCAGACCAGTACATCTCTCATGTGAATGCCATGTTCCTTGGCTCAGTGCATGACGCCTACATCCTGCGGAATAGCCGCATCCCTTATGTGATGGGGCAATTCCTGAGGCACCGTGTGTGGCTAATAGGTGAGCACCTGGAAGCAAGACAGTGGGAATGGTTGTCTGGGTCTGGGGATATCCCTCCAGGTTAGTGCATGTCTAACACATGTCCCTCGCCATTTGCAGGTGACTCTGGTTACCCCAACCTGTCATGGCTACTGACCCCAGTGAGGAATCCCAGCACAAGGGAAGAGGAACGCTACAATGAGGCCCATGGGCGAACTACGAGGGTGATAGAGCGGACCTTCGGCCTCCTGAAGGCCAGGTTCTGGTGCCTCCATATGACAGATGGATCCCTATTCTACTCACCAAAGAAGGTGTGCCAGATCATTGTGGCCTGCTGTATGCTTCACAACTTGACTTTGCGACGACAGGTGCCTTTTCTGCACTAGGATGGTCCAGATGGCGGTGTTGTGGCAGCTGTGGAGCCTGTGGACAGTGAAGACGAGGAAGCAGAGGAAGAAGACATGAACAACAGGGACTAGTGATCCAGCAATATTTCCAGTGAGGCACAGGTAAGAGTACAGACCAGCCTACTACATGTACTTTAACACTACTACCTCTCTACTCTCTGTCGTTTTTACCCAGTGTATGGTCACTGAGTTGTCACTTTCCCTTACGATTTCACAGATGTGGGTCCCACTGTGTGACATCTGCATAGATTCCTCATGGACTAGAGTTGTGTGACGTAGGTATGTTGACATTACAATTGAAAGAGCATTTTGTCACTTTAATTGCTAATACACTATTTCGAAATCTCAGACAGACTCCAGATTGTTTTGTGCTTTAAGTGTGTTTATTTAAGTGCTCAATATTGGAGGGGGTAGTAAAATGGTGAGGGGTGATGGCGGAAGAATGTCCATGGCAGAGTCCAGTCTATTAGTCTCACAGGTGGATTGTCCATATGGGCATAGGAAGTAGATCTGGGGCAGTTTAAGGATGGACAGGGTGACAAAGTGGGACAGTAGGATGACAATCAGGGTGGTCTCATTTCTTGGCGGGGTCTTGGCATCGAACTCTGTCTTGTTCCTGGATCTCAGGGACCGTTTGCAGGGTGGTTCTCCCTCTGCAGGGGGAGGGGTGCTGGTGTGGTGGTCCTGTGGTGGGGCGTCCTGTCCACTAGCGCCGGCGGAGGTGGTGGGCAGTTCATCGTCCATGCTAGTGTCAGTTGCCCCTTGTAGTGTCACAGTGTCCCTCCTGGTGTTGACGAGTTCCTTCAGCACCCCTACGATGGTGCCCAGGGTAGAGCTGATGGTTCTGAGTTCCTCCCTGAATCCCATATACTGTTCCTCCTGCAGGCGCTGGGTCTCCTGAAACTTGGCCAGTACCGTTGCCATCGTCTCCTGGGAGTGGTGGTAGGCTCACATGATGGAGGAGAGGGCCTCGTGGAGAGTGGGTTCCCTTGGCCTGTCGGCCCCTGTCGCACAGCAGCCCTCCCAGTTCCCCTGTGTTCCTGGGCCTCCGTCCCCTGGATCGTGTGCCCACTGCCACTGCTCCCAGGTCCCTGTTGTTGTTGGGGTGGTGGGTTAGCCTGGGTTCCCTGTAGTGGTGGACACACAGCTGATTGACGTGTCCTGAGGACAGAGGCATGGTCCCGCTGGGTGGGTGCTGTGCTGGTGTTTCCAGAGGGGGGAAGGTCTGTGGTGGCCTGTGACTGGGTAAGGGGAACCGACTGTCCAGAGGTCCCCGATGGGCCGGGCTGGTCATCTAGATCCAGTTGGACAGAGATGCTTTCATCACTGTGGGTCTCTTCTGTTGGTGGTGTGGACATGTGTGGACCATCCTGTCCGGTGACGTTGGGTAGGGGTACTGCAGGGGTATAAAAGGATGGTTATTACATCTGTGTGTGTCATGGTGTGCAATGGGTGGGTGACCGTGTACCCCAGTGCTTGCATTCCTTTGTGGGACCTTGTGTGATGATGGTTTAGGGGGTTGTATGGGTATGTGCAGTGGGCATGCTTTAGTGATGGGTGTCCATGCTTTGTTGTTGCATGCAGGGCTTGATGTTGGGATGAGTGGTTTGTGATGTTGGGACATATGTGAGGAGTTGGAATGTTGGGGGTGAGGGGGGGGTATGTGCTGGCATGCAGGTAGGGTGGGGGATGTAATAGTTAAGATTTGTCTTACCAGAGTCCATTCCTCCACCTACTCCTGCGAGGCCCTCACGATGCAGAATCGCCAAGACCTGCTCCTCCCATGTTGTTAGTTGTGGGTGAGGAGGTGGGGGTCCACCGCCAGTCCGCTGAACCACCAGGTGGTGTCTTGAGACCACGGAACGCACCTTCCCCCGTAGGTCGTTCCACCTCTTCCTGATGTCCTCTCGAGTTCTTGGGTGCTGTCCCACTGCGTTGACCATTTCCACTATTCTTCGCCATAGCTCCATCTTCCTTGCAATTGAGGTGTGCTGCACCTGTGATCCGAATAGCTGTGGCTCTACCTGGACAATTTCCTCCACCATGACGCTGAGCTCCTCCTCCGAGAACCTGGGGTGTCTTTGCCGTGCCATGGGGTGGTGTAGGTGATGTGTGGGGTGGAGTGTGTGGTGATAAGTGTGCTGATATGTAGTGGTGTGTTGTGTGAGGTGCGTGGAAGTTCTGTGGGTGATAGTGTTGTGTGCCTGTGGATGCTGTTGTTCTTGCTGGTGCTGTCTCTCTATGGCCTTCTTTCTGAATTTTTGGTAGCAGGGGTTTGTGGGTGATGTGGGTGTGTGTTTTATATTGGATTGGGTGTTTGGGTGTGGTGTGTGTATGTGTATCAGGTGTGTGTATTTCAAATTGTCCAATGTGGTAGTGTTTTGTAAGAGTGTGTGTATTTTGAGCGCGGCTGTGTGTACCGCCAATGGAATACCGCGGTTGAAAGACCGCCGCGTGGATTCGTGTGTCGTGATAGTGTGGGCGTATTTCTGTTGGCGTGATGGTGGAGGTTCTGTTTTCACCAGTTTATCACTGACCTTTGGTGTGGCGGACTTGTGTGGGTGTATGAATTTTGGCGGATTCCGAAATGTGGGTCATAATAGCTGTGGCGGAATTCCACGGCGGTGTGTTGGCGGTCTTCTGCATGGCGGTAAGCGCCTTTTACCACCAATGTTGTAATGAGGGCCTTAGTCTTTTGGTCTCAACTTAGACCAAAAGTCTATGTTTACAACTCATTACTCCGGTTCACAAAGATAATCTTAGGGCCTCATTATAACTTCAGCGGTCCTTTCATAGGACTGCCGAAGCCGCGTCAGGCAACAGACTACCAGTAATGGAGGTCTCTTGCCTGCCATATTAGGAGTATTCCGCTGGGACAGCGGGCGAAAACAGCATTTCCGCCTGCTGGCCCAGTGGAAAACTCACCACAACATTGGCGCCGGCTCGGAATAGAGCCGGCTGCAACGTTGTGGTGCTTCGGGTGAGACAGCACCTGTTGCGCGTTTCACTTCACGTTATTCGGGGAGTAAAATGTGTGACTGGGCTGTCCATGGGGGCCCCTGAACAGCCTGGCTGTCAACAGGCAGGCTGGTGGTGCCGGCGGTCGGACTGTGGCCCATCTGGTACGTTCTTAATAGGGCAGTCTGACCGCCCTGTCTGAGGCGGCCGGACCGCCATCGCGAGTGTGGTGGTCTTGAGACCGCCACACTCCTAATGAGTGCCTAAGTCTTTTGGTCTCAACTTAGACCATTTGTCTATGTTTACAGGTCCACTAATTCACAAAGGGCATTTTTTCTAGTACTATCTTTAGGGCCACAATCTAGGCAGATCTCCATCTGAGTTTAAACCAAAAGTCTAAGTTTAACTTTGTGAATCGGGTCCTGTGAGTTTAAAATAATGTAGGTTTTTTCCTTAGCTCAGCCCTTTCCGTAGTGCTCTGTTGCCCAGTGATCCTCAAAAAAGTGACATGAGAGGTCCCTTAGAAAGCAAGAGATTTTGATTGTTTTCACTGTGTCATGTGGTCAGTGGAGGAGTTGGATGAAAGGTCAGCTTACTAACTTTCTAATTAGTTGAGAGTGAGCATGTTAACTTTGAGGTTGGTTGAAAGTGTGCTTGGTGTTAACTTTGTGGATGGTTGAGATTGATTGTTTTCACAAACAACATTTCTTATTTCATGAAAGACGGAAAATGTTTTTCCACTATTCAATTTACATGTATTCTTTCATTAGTTTATCAGTTATGTACAGTGCCATAACATCTCACAACAAGGCCATTTTAGGTAGGGTAGAAAATACGTGGTTGATAATGGCATTCATATTCGTCCTTGAAGTAGTCATTTTAACATTGATTAATGGACCCAAAAGAGTTGCATGGAATCTTTTGCTGGAACAAGGAGTGAGGGAATGGTGAGAATGAGGCGGCCCCCTCCCATCAGTTCAAGTTCCTGAGAAAGTGGGTCTTTGGTTGATACTTGGCTTACATATTATGTTATTCTGCTTTTGGACTGGTTGAAATTAAGTTTAATCAGTGGTGTAACACAAAATGACAGCCCTCCCCCTTGCACATTGTGATGAGGGGCCTCTGAGTTTCCAATATTTAACTGATCACATATATTCAGTGCTGTGGGCTCAATGTGGCCTCTCGGGCTGGGCCCACCCCCTGTACCACAGGCGATTAATGGGCTTCTATTACGCCCCCTAGGCTACAACAGAGGTATGCACCAAAAGAGTTTCTGGAAGTCTCCCATCAGTGCATAGGAAAGAGGTGGATGGCAAAGAAACACATTTTCAAGTTTTCAAAGAAGGCAAAACAATTCTTTGAAAAAATCTGCTTGAAAATTCTATGAGAGAAAACCTATGTACCTTTGTGGTGTTTTTTTATTTTGCTTCCTTGGGTGCTGAGAATGGATGTTATAAAAAAAGATGTGAAACTCAATCCAACTTCAGTAAAATGCATTAATTCAGGAATGTTCATGTAAATAGACTGAGTAGTGTTATCTTGGTCTGTACTGTTTGAGAGGGCTATTGGTTACACTTGAGTTCTTTTTTATCTAGCTAGAGACAACTTTAGTGGTCTAGCAAAACGAATTAAAAAAACTGTGAGAGGGACTCCCAATTCCACCTCCTTGTTTATCTTTTTGTTTACAGGTAGTTCATTGAGCAAATGTTTGTAGTAGACCACCTACTATGTAGATCTGTGCGCATCACTGAGTCAACAGAGAACCATGCCAAATTCAGCAGAAAGCAGGTTTGCGTGGTGGAAACCAATGAGAAGTACAGTGATTTGGGGTTTGACATTGTGAACATTGACACACACAATAAGAAGGGGTTTTACATTGTGAACACAGTGACAAATATCCATCAATAGGCCTTTAAAATATTTAACACTGAGAAGTCACCTTCTCATAGATCTCTAGTTTGTGAATGGATAGAAAAATCCAGCTTTCATTGTGTTCATCTGTACTTTTATGCTTGGAATGTTTTGCATGCAAATGAAAGTACCTTTTCTTCTTTTAAGTAAAACCACTGGGAGAGTTTTATTATGTGACATTGCATATTTGCAGGGTTCTGAGTTTCTAACCAACACCACCTCCCTGTTTAGGCTGTGGACTGCTTTGTCTTGCTCTCCTTGATAATGGGCTAAAGGTGTGTGCCTGGTGCTCAATTGGAGTTCAATAGTGTGGCCCTAGATTTTGGCTCTGCCCTTTTGTTGATTTTCTTTACAAGAATTTGGTCAGCAGTTTTGTTTGCCCACCTGTGAAATATTTCTACTGCTTGTAAGAAAGTGGGTTGTTAAGTGGGGTGGATGTGAGTCCACCACCAAGGATAAGACCTCAAATTTGTCAGAGGACAACATAGTTTCAGTCATTTCAATCTAGGCTCACCTCCATGTTAGCCATGGTGTGCAGAAGACAGGTTTACCTTAGGAAAGTATTTATCAGTAACAAAATAGTTAAAAAGTCAAAACACAACATGAAAACATGAGTTCATCAGTTATGTAATTAAGTATATAATTTAACATAACAGAACTAATGTGAGGTCATAAAGAGTCATGACAGGATTGCAGATTACAGGTAATTCACTAAGCTGTAACTGGCAAATTTCAGTGGTTGACCATTTTTTAAGTGTTAGTTCATTTCTCAATTCAACAAGTAACTGGAACAAAATTTTAATCTTTGTTTTTTTTAATTGATTTTCCGTTTTCTTTATCATATTTAAAATTAAGCATATTCCCAACTCCATCAGGCAACCTGCAACTAACTCTTCACTTAACACATGCATTTCCAGTGCAGACTGTTGATTTGGCCTGGCGCCCAACCAACTGCAGGCAACCAACCCCCATTGCACTTTGCCTACAAACTGCACAATGGTGGTTGGCCACTGGGTCCGATGTATGACCAGATCCTTCTAATTTTTACATTTATTTTTTCACTCACTGGGGGCCATCCTGGATACTGAGGTACTGGTTGGTTGTACCCCGACTAAGGGATTGGCCACATGGTCCAGCTTTCTTCCAGTCCCTATGCATAACTCTCCCTATGAGCTCCCCTTCCTCAGGATGGGAATTCCCCCGCACATTGAAATAGCAGTATACAGTGTAAACTACATATAACATACATTATATCATAAAAAATGGCCAAATGCCTGAAACAACACAGTATGTTTAGTAACACATACACCTCATTTGAAAGAACTGAAACTTCACCAATTAGGTGGAAGCTTGAACATTCCAACTCCCCCCACCCCCGGAGGCCAACATAGATTTGAATTTTAAAGCACATGTGTGAGAATAAAATACAATGAGCCTCTGACCAGGGAGGAGGGAGTGTTGCATGTGAATACATAAAAGGTACCAATGTTGAAGAACTGGAGTTACAAGTCAGCAACTAATTTATTTTCTAACATTGGATCTTTTGTATATTTACATGCTTGAATCAGAATAATAAGCAGTAGATAGTATGACATTCAACAAAGCGGGAAGCATGCTCACCTTTAGTGAAAGAGGTTTCTCAGGACTGCCTGTCCCACTGCTTCAACTGCCTCTGCATCTACGTCTAGGCAGTAATGCTTTGTTAACATATGCCTGCTCCTCCTTGTGACTACATGACAGATCTCTTTCAAAAGCACCCCAGCATGGAGTGCTGCAGCTGAAGCCATGCCACTGGTTGAATGTGCCCTCACTCTTTGCTTTGGCATGGCAGAAATCAATGCAGAATGAAAGCCAGAGGGATATACCCTGTTTAGACAGGGCTTGCTCTTTTTGTGATTAAGCAAATGACACAAATAACTGGTCTGAAGTGTGTATACCCTTTGTTTTGTCCATATAGAATCTGAGGCATATAAGGAAATGCAATGATTTTTCTGTTGGTGAGGATGGTTTAGAAAAGAAAGATCTAGGAATGACAGCCTCATTCAAATAGACGTCAGTAGGCAACTTAGGGTTAGTCATCCCCAGCCTGGTACCCACTAATGATTAGGCCACACACAGAGCTTTAATCACAAGTCGTAATTCCTCTGCATATTCCTGCGAACTCCAACATTCTAAAGCAAGTTCTCGCGCATTCTGTTCTAGCGATTATGTCAAATTCTGATATGGAGTCCTCGGGGAGTCAGAAAGGTTCTGTTTTAAATCAAGCAGGACAGATGTTTAATGAAAAATCACACACTTTTAGTAAATCATGAGACAGACACAAATATCTACATATACAGAAACATTTACAACTATATCTCTTCATTTAACCTTCTTGGAACTTTGATCTGTAGACCCGATCTGGCTACTTGAACCTGTAAACCCATTGTCTTCAATGTTGGAAGTCGCCAATCAGTGGGCAGTCACCATGTGTCCCTTGGGAGGCACTACTTAAAATGTTCAGCATCGGAAGGAGCATCAGATTTTCTTTTACAAAGATGTTGAGCGATCACTAAGTCTCCTTTTCTGAATGAGAGGTCTTTCACATGTCACCACTTGTCTGCATACATATTTATTTTCTGTTTTTGAACCAAGCCCCTTGAACTAATCCGGTTTTCATTACTATATATTTTGATTTTCTATTGGCATACCTAGGTTGCCATTGCTCTCCCAAACATCAAAGTTTCAGGACTTTCAACTGTGGTCCAGTGGGGTGTCGAACAATAAGCTTGTAAAGTAGAGTTCAGTACTGTTTTAATCTGAGTTTCTCAAGAGCTGCACGCTGTACAGCTTTCTTTAGCATACTCATAAAACACTCAATGTGTCCATTGGCCTATGGCCATAAAGGTGTAATCTTTTGATGCTTTACGTTCAGATGCTTCAGAAATTCTTTAAAGTCACTGCTGTTAATTGGTGGATAATTTTCAGACTTCACAGTGGCTGGCAAACCCCATTTTACAAATATGAGATCAAGTTTTTTGATTACTCGCTCATGTGTCGTGGATGAGTGATCTTCGAGCAACGGAACTATCACCATTACATGATGTCCATTGTCAAGCGGACCAAAGAAATGGATGGCTACTTTCTCCCAGGTATGTTTGGGGAGTTCTGACATGTTTATCAGGTGTTGAATGACTTTGGTTGACAGGCAATTGCATCTGTGACAGGCCTTGAGTTCCTTTTCAACTCTTTCATTTAGGTATGGAAACCAAATTCAGGGGGTCAT
This sequence comes from Pleurodeles waltl, assembly GCF_031143425.1. NCBI lineage: Eukaryota > Metazoa > Chordata > Amphibia > Caudata > Salamandridae > Pleurodeles > Pleurodeles waltl. Next base: position 847,647,949 of record NC_090449.1, read on the forward strand.
TCTAACCCTGGCGGTCGTCGACCGCCAGGGCTAAAATGACGGGGGCACCGCCAACAGGCTGGCGGTGCCCCGCAGGGCATTCTGACCGTGGCGGTTCAGCCGCGGTCAGAAGTGGAAAACCGGCGGTCTCCCGCCGGTTTTCCGCTGCCCTTCTCAATCCTCCATGGCGGCGCAGCTCGCTGCGCCGCCATGGGGATTCAGACACCCCATACCGCCATCCTGTTCCTGGTGGTTCGCCCACCAGGAACAGGATGGCGGTATGGGGTGTCGTGGGGCCCCTGGGGGCCCCTGCAGTGCCCATGCCAATGGCATGGGCACTGCAGGGGCCCCCGCAAGAGGGCCCCACAATGAATTTCACTGTCTGCATTGCAGACAGTGAAATTCGCGACGGGTGCCACTGCACCCGTCGCACCTCCCACTCCGCCGGCTCCATTCGGAGCCGGCGTCCTCGTGGGAAGCTTGTTTTACACTGGGCTGGCGGGCGGCCTTTTGGCGGTCGCCCGCCAGCCCAGTGTAAAACCCAGAATACCCGCAGCGGTCTAATGACCGCGGTGCGGTATTCTGGAGGGGGGAACTCTACAATGAGGCCCATGGGCGAACTACGAGGGTGATAGAGCGGACCTTCGGCCTCCTGAAGGCCAGGTTCTGGTGCCCCCATATGACAGATGGATCCCTATTCTACTCACCAAAGAAGGTGTGCCAGATCATTGTGGCCTGCTGTATGCTTCACAACTTGACTTTGCGACGACAGGTGCCTTTTCTGCACTAGGATGGTCCAGATGGCGGTGTTGTGGCAGCTGTGGAGCCTGTGGACAGTGAAGACGAGGAAGCAGAGGAAGAAGACATGAACAACAGGGACTAGTGATCCAGCAATATTTCCAGTGAGGCACAGGTAAGAGTACAGACCAGCCTACTACATGTACTTTAACACTACTACCTCTCTACTCTCTGTCGTTTTTACCCAGTGTATGGTCACTGAGTTGTCACTTTCCCTTACGATTTCACAGATGTGGGTCCCACTGTGTGACATCTGCATAAATTCCTCATGGACTAGAGTTGTGTGACGTAGGTATGTTGACATTACAATTGAAAGAGCATTTTGTCACTTTAATTGCTAATACACTATTTCGAAATCTCAGACAGACTCCAGATTGTTTTGTGCTTTAAGTGTGTTTATTTAAGTGCTCAATATTGGAGGGGGTAGTAAAATGGTGAGGGGTGATGGCGGAAGAATGTCCATGGCAGAGTCCAGTCTATTAGTCTCACAGGTGGATTGTCCATATGGGCATAGGAAGTAGATCTGGGGCAGTTTAAGGATGGACAGGGTGACAAAGTGGGACAGTAGGATGACAATCAGGGTGGTCTCATTTCTTGGCGGGGTCTTGGCATCGAACTCTGTCTTGTTCCTGGATCTCAGGGACCGTTTGCAGGGTGGTTCTCCCTCTGCAGGGGGAGGGGTGCTGGTGTGGTGGTCCTGTGGTGGGGCGTCCTGTCCACTAGCGCCGGCGGAGGTGGTGGGCAGTTCATCGTCCATGCTAGTGTCAGTTGCCCCTTGTAGTGTCACAGTGTCCCTCCTGGTGTTGACGAGTTCCTTCAGCACCCCTACGATGGTGCCCAGGGTGGAGCTGATGGTTCTGAGTTCCTCCCTGAATCCCATATACTGTTCCTCCTGCAGGCGCTGGGTCTCCTGAAACTTGGCCAGTACCGTTGCCATCGTCTCCTGGGAGTGGTGGTAGGCTCACATGATGGAGGAGAGGGCCTCGTGGAGAGTGGGTTCCCTTGGCCTGTCGGCCCCTGTCGCACAGCAGCCCTCCCAGTTCCCCTGTGTTCCTGGGCCTCCGTCCCCTGGATCGTGTGCCCACTGCCACTGCCCCCAGGTCCCTGTTGTTGTTGGGGTGGTGGGGTAGCCTGGGTTCCCTGTAGTGGTGGACACACAGCTGATTGACGTGTCCTGAGGACAGAGGCATGGTCCCGCTGGGTGGGTGCTGTGCTGGTGTTTCCAGAGGGGGGAAGGTCTGTGGTGGCCTGTGACTGGGTAAGGGGAACCGACTGTCCAGAGGTCCCCGATGGGCCGGGCTGGTCATCTAGATCCAGTTGGACAGAGATGCTTTCATCACTGTGGGTCTCTTCTGTTGGTGGTGTGGACATGTGTGGACCATCCTGTCCGGTGACGTTGGGTAGGGGTACTGCAGGGGTATAAAAGGATGGTTATTACATCTGTGTGTGTCATGGTGTGCAATGGGTGGGTGACCGTGTACCCCAGTGCTTGCATTCCTTTGTGGGACCTTGTGTGATGATGGTTTAGGGGGTTGTATGGGTATGTGCAGTGGGCATGCTTTAGTGATGGGTGTCCATGCTTTGTTGTTGCATGCAGGGCTTGATGTTGGGATGAGTGGTTTGTGATGTTGGGACATATGTGAGGAGTTGGAATGTTGGGGGTGAGGGGGGGGTATGTGCTGGCATGCAGGTAGGGTGGGGGATGTAATAGTTAAGATTTGTCTTACCAGAGTCCATTCCTCCACCTACTCCTGCGAGGCCCTCACGATGCAGAATCGCCAAGACCTGCTCCTCCCATGTTGTTAGTTGTGGGTGAGGAGGTGGGGGTCCACCGCCAGTCCGCTGAACCACCAGGTGGTGTCTTGAGACCACGGAACGCACCTTCCCCCGTAGGTCGTTCCACCTCTTCCTGATGTCCTCTCGAGTTCTTGGGTGCTGTCCCACTGCGTTGACCATTTCCACTATTCTTCGCCATAGCTCCATCTTCCTTGCAATTGAGGTGTGCTGCACCTGTGATCCGAATAGCTGTGGCTCTACCTGGACAATTTCCTCCACCATGACGCTGAGCTCCTCCTCCGAGAACCTGGGGTGTCTTTGCCGTGCCATGGGGTGGTGTAGGTGATGTGTGGGGTGGAGTGTGTGGTGATAAGTGTGCTGATATGTAGTGGTGTGTTGTGTGAGGTGCGTGAAAGTTCTGTGGGTGATAGTGTTGTGTGCCTGTGGATGCTGTTGTTCTTGCTGGTGCTGTCTCTCTATGGCCTTCTTTCTGAATTTTTGGTAGCAGGGGTTTGTGGGTGATGTGGGTGTGTGTTTTATATTGGATTGGGTGTGTGGGTGTGGTGTGTGTATGTGTATCAGGTGTGTGTATTTCAAATTGTCCAATGTGGTAGTGTTTTGTAAGAGTGTGTGTATTTTGAGCGCGGCTGTGTGTACCGCCAATGGAATACCGCGGTTGAAAGACCGCCGCGTGGATTCGTGTGTCGTGATAGTGTGGGCGTATTTCTGTTGGCGTGATGGTGGAGGTTCTGTTTTCACCAGTTTATCACTGACCTTTGGTGTGGCGGACTTGTGTGGGTGTATGAATTTTGGCGGATTCCGAAATGTGGGTCATAATAGCTGTGGCGGAATTCCACGGCGGTGTGTTGGCGGTCTTCTGCATGGCGGTAAGCGCCTTTTACCGCCAATGTTGTAATGAGGGCCTTAGTCTTTTGGTCTCAACTTAGACCAAAAGTCTATGTTTACAACTCATTACTCCGGTTCACAAAGATAATCTTAGGGCCTCATTATAACTTCAGCGGTCCTTTCATAGGACTGCCGAAGCCGCGTCAGGCAACAGACTACCAGTAATGGAGGTCTCTTGCCTGCCATATTAGGAGTATTCCGCTGGGACAGCGGGCGAAAACAGCATTTCCGCCTGCTGGCCCAGTGGAAAACTCACCACAACATTGGCGCCGGCTCGGAATAGAGCCGGCTGCAACGTTGTGGTGCTTCGGGTGAGACAGCACCTGTTGCGCGTTTCACTTCACGTTATTCGGGGAGTAAAATGTGTGACTGGGCTGTCCATGGGGGCCCCTGAACAGCCTGGCTGTCAACAGGCAGGCTGGTGGTGCCGGCGGTCGGACTGTGGCCCATCTGGTACGTTCTTAATAGGGCAGTCTGACCGCCCTGTCTGAGGCGGCCGGACCGCCATCGCGAGTGTGGTGGTCTTGAGACCGCCACACTCCTAATGAGTGCCTAAGTCTTTTGGTCTCAACTTAGACCATTTGTCTATGTTTACAGGTCCACTAATTCACAAAGGGCATTTTTTCTAGTACTATCTTTAGGGCCACAATCTAGGCAGATCTCCATCTGAGTTTAAACCAAAAGTCTAAGTTTAACTTTGTGAATCGGGTCCTGTGAGTTTAAAATAATGTAGGTTTTTTCCTTAGCTCAGCCCTTTCCGTAGTGCTCTGTTGCCCAGTGATCCTCAAAAAAGTGACATGAGAGGTCCCTTAGAAAGCAAGAGATTTTGATTGTTTTCACTGTGTCATGTGGTCAGTGGAGGAGTTGGATGAAAGGTCAGCTTACTAACTTTCTAATTAGTTGAGAGTGAGCATGTTAACTTTGAGGTTGGTTGAAAGTGTGCTTGGTGTTAACTTTGTGGATGGTTGAGATTGATTGTTTTCACAAACAACATTTCTTATTTCATGAAAGACGGAAAATGTTTTTCCACTATTCAATTTACATGTATTCTTTCATTAGTTTATCAGTTATGTACAGTGCCATAACATCTCACAACAAGGCCATTTTAGGTAGGGTAGAAAATACGTGGTTGATAATGGCATTCATATTCGTCCTTGAAGTAGTCATTTTAACATTGATTAATGGACCCAAAAGAGGTGCATGGAATCTTTTGCTGGAACAAGGAGTGAGGGAATGGTGAGAATGAGGCGGCCCCCTCCCATCAGTTCAAGTTCCTGAGAAAGTGGGTCTTTGGTTGATACTTGGCTTACATATTATGTTATTCTGCTTTTGGACTGGTTGAAATTAAGTTTAATCAGTGGTGTAACACAAAATGACAGCCCTCCCCCTTGCACATTGTGATGAGGGGCCTCTGAGTTTCCAATATTTAACTGATCACATATATTCAGTGCTGTGGGCTCAATGTGGCCTCTCGGGCTGGGCCCACCCCCTGTACCACAGGCGATTAAAGGGCTTCTATTACGCCCCCTAGGCTACAACAGAGGTATGCACCAAAAGAGTTTCTGGAAGTCTCCCATCAGTGCATAGGAAAGAGGTGGATGGCAAAGAAACACATTTTCAAGTTATCAAAGAAGGCAAAACAATTCTTTGAAAAAATCTGCTTGAAAATTCTATGAGAGAAAACCTATGTACCTTTGTGGTGTTTTTTTATTTTGCTTCCTTGGGTGCTGAGAATGGATGTTATAAAAAAAGATGTGAAACTCAATCCAACTTCAGTAAAATGCATTAATTCAGGAATGTTCATGTAAATAGACTGGGTAGTGTTATCTTGGTCTGTACTGTTTGAGAGGGCTATTGGTTACACTTGAGTTCTTTTTTATCTAGCTAGAGACAACTTTAGTGGTCTAGCAAAACGAATTAAAAAAACTGTGAGAGGGACTCCCAATTCCACCTCCTTGTTTATCTTTTTGTTTACAGGTAGTTCATTGAGCAAATGTTTGTAGTAGACCACCTACTATGTAGATCTGTGCGCATCACTGAGTCAACAGAGAACCATGCCAAATTCAGCAGAAAGCAGGTTTGCGTGGTGGAAACCAATGAGAAGTACAGTGATTTGGGGTTTGACATTGTGAACATTGACACACACAATAAGAAGGGGTTTTACATTGTGAACACAGTGACAAATATCCATCAATAGGCCTTTAAAATATTTAACACTGAGAAGTCACCTTCTCATAGATCTCTAGTTTGTGAATGGATAGAAAAATCCAGCTTTCATTGTGTTCATCTGTACTTTTATGCTTGGAATGTTTTGCATGCAAATGAAAGTACCTTTTCTTCTTTTAAGTAAAACCACTGGGAGAGTTTTATTATGTGACATTGCATATTTGCAGGGTTCTGAGTTTCTAACCAACACCACCTCCCTGTTTAGGCTGTGGACTGCTTTGTCTTGCTCTCCTTGATAATGGGCTAAAGGTGTGTGCCTGGTGCTCAATTGGAGTTCAATAGTGTGGCCCTAGATTTTGGCTCTGCCCTTTTGTTGATTTTCTTTACAAGAATTTGGTCAGCAGTTTTGTTTGCCCACCTGTGAAATATTTCTACTGCTTGTAAGAAAGTGGGTTGTTAAGTGGGGTGGATGTGAGTCCACCACCAAGGATAAGACCTCAAATTTGTCAGAGGACAACATAGTTTCAGTCATTTCAATCTAGGCTCACCTCCATGTTAGCCATGGTGTGCAGAAGACAGGTTTACCTTAGGAAAGTATTTATCAGTAACAAAATAGTTAAAAAGTCAAAACACAACATGAAAACATGAGTTCATCAGTTATGTAATTAAGTATATAATTTAACATAACAGAACTAATGTGAGGTCATAAAGAGTCATGACAGGATTGCAGATTACAGGTAATTCACTAAGCTGTAACTGGCAAATTTCAGTGGTTGACCATTTTTTAAGTGTTAGTTCATTTCTCAATTCAACAAGTAACTGGAACAAAATTTTAATCTTTGTTTTTTTTAATTGATTTTCCGTTTTCTTTATCATATTTAAAATTAAGCATATTCCCAACTCCATCAGGCAACCTGCAACTAACTCTTCACTTAACACATGCATTTCCAGTGCAGACTGTTGATTTGGCCTGGCGCCCAACCAACTGCAGGCAACCAACCCCCATTGCACTTTGCCTACAAACTGCACAATGGTGGTTGGCCACTGGGTCCGATGTATGACCAGATCCTTCTAATTTTTACATTTATTTTTTCACTCACTGGGGGCCATCCTGGATACTGAGGTACTGGTTGGTTGTACCCCGACTAAGGGATTGGCCACATGGTCCAGCTTTCTTCCAGTCCCTATGCATAACTCTCCCTATGAGCTCCCCTTCCTCAGGATGGGAATTCCCCCGCACATTGAAATAGCAGTATACAGTGTAAACTACATATAACATACATTATATCATAAAAAATGGCCAAATGCCTGAAACAACACAGTATGTTTAGTAACACATACACCTCATTTGAAAGAACTGAAACTTCACCAATTAGGTGGAAGCTTGAACATTCCAACTCCCCCCACCCCCGGAGGCCAACATAGATTTGAATTTTAAAGCACATGTGTGAGAATAAAATACAATGAGCCTCTGACCAGGGAGGAGGGAGTGTCGCATGTGAATACATAAAAGGTACCAATGTTGAAGAACTGGAGTTACAAGTCAGCAACTAATTTATTTTCTAACATTGGATCTTTTGTATATTTACATGCTTGAATCAGAATAATAAGCAGTAGATAGTATGACATTCAACAAAGCGGGAAGCATGCTCACCTTTAGTGAAAGAGGTTTCTCAGGACTGCCTGTCCCACTGCTTCAACTGCCTCTGCATCTACGTCTAGGCAGTAATGCTTTGTTAACATATGCCTGCTCCTCCTTGTGACTACATGACAGATCTCTTTCAAAAGCACCCCAGCATGGAGTGCTGCAGCTGAAGCCATGCCACTGGTTGAATGTGCCCTCACTCTTTGCTTTGGCATGGCAGAAATCAATGCAGAATGAAAGCCAGAGGGATATACCCTGTTTAGACAGGGCTTGCTCTTTTTGTGATTAAGCAAATGACACAAATAACTGGTCTGAAGTGTGTATACCCTTTGTTTTGTCCATATAGAATCTGAGGCATATAAGGAAATGCAATGATTTTTCTGTTGGTGAGGATGGTTTAGAAAAGAAAGATCTAGGAATGACAGCCTCATTCAAATAGACGTCAGTAGGCAACTTAGGGTTAGTCATCGCCAGCCTGGTACCCACTAATGATTAGGCCACACACAGAGCTTTAATCACAAGTCCTAATTCCTCTGCATATTCCTGCGAACTCCAACATTCTAAAGCAAGTTCTCGCGCATTCTGTTCTAGCGATTATGTCACATTCTGATATGGAGTCCTCGGGGAGCCAGAAAGGTTCTGTTTTAAATCAAGCAGGACAGATGTTTAATGAAAAATCACACACTTTTAGTAAATCATGAGACAGACACAAATATCTACATATACAGAAACATTTACAACTATATCTCTTCATTTAACCTTCTTGGAACTTTGATCTGTAGACCCGATCTGGCTACTTGAACCTGTAAACCCATTGTCTTCAATGTTGGAAGTCGCCAATCAGTGGGCAGTCACCATGTGTCTCTTGGGAGGCACTACTTAAAATGTTCAGCATCGGAAGGAGCATCAGATTTTCTTTTACAAAGATGTTGAGCGATCACTAAGTCTCCTTTTCTGAATGAGAGGTCTTTCACATGTCACCACTTGTCTGCATACATATTTATTTTCTGTTTTTGAACCAATCCCCTTGAACTAATCCGGTTTTCATTACTATATATTTTGATTTTCTATTGGCATACCTAGGTTGCCATTGCTCTCCCAAACATCAAAGTTTCAGGACTTTCAACTGTGGTCCAGTGGGGTGTCGAACAATAAGCTTGTAAAGTAGAGTTCAGTACTGTTTTAATCTGAGTTTCTCAAGAGCTGCACGCTGTACAGCTTTCTTTAGCATACTCATAAAACACTCAATGTGTCCATTGGCCTATGGCCATAAAGGTGTAATCTTTTGATGCTTTACGTTCAGATGCTTCAGAAATTCTTTAAAGTCACTGCTGTTAATTGGTGGATCATTTTCAGACTTCACAGTGGCTGGCAAACCCCATTTTACAAATATGAGATCAAGTTTTTTGATTACTCGCTCATGTGTCGTGGATGAGTGATCTTCGAGCAACGGAACTATCACCATTACATGATGTCCATTGTCAAGCGGACCAAAGAAATGGATGGCTACTTTCTCCCAGGTATGTTTGGGGAGTTCTGACATGTTTATCAGGTGTTGAATGACTTTGGTTGACAGGCAATTGCATCTGTGACAGGCCTTGAGTTCCTTTTCAACTCTTTCATTTAGGTATGGAAACCAAATTCAGGGGGTCATTCTAACCCTGGCGGTCGTCGAACGCCAGAGCTAAAATGACGGGGGCACCGCCAACAGGCTGGCGGTGCCCCGCAGGGCATTCTGACCGTGGTGGTTCGGCCGCGGTCAGAAGTGGTAAACCGGCGGTCTCCCGCCGGTTTTCCGCTGCCCTTCTGAATCCTCCATGGCGGCGCAGCTCGCTGCACCGCCATGGGGATTCAGACACCCCATACCGCCATCCTGTTCCTGACGGTTCGCCCGCCAGGAACAGGATGGCGGTATGGGGTGTCGTGGGGCCCCTGGGGGCCCCTGCAGTGCCCATGCCAATGGCATGGGCACTGCAGGGGCCCCCGTAAGAGGGCCCCACAATGAATTTCACTGTCTGCATTGCAGACAGTGAAATTCGCGACGGGTGCCACTGCACCCGTCGCACCTCCCACTCCGCCGGCTCCATTCGGAGCCGGCGTCCTCGTGGAAAGCTTGTTTTACACTGGGCTGGCGGGCGGCCTTTTGGCGGTCGCCCGCCAGCCCAGTGTAAAACCCAGAATACCCGCAGCGGTCTAATGACCGCGATGCGGTATTCTGGAGGGGGGAACTCTGGCGGGCGGCCTCCGCCGCCCACCAGGGTGAGAATCACCCCCTCAGTCTCCAAGAGCTCTGTTTGTAGCAACAATACAACAATGTTCTTCGTGAGCCACTTCTGTCATCTTTTGTCATAGACTCTCCAGAATCAGGATCCTCACAGAATAACTCCTTCGTTATGGACAATTCATTTTTAACATTCTTGTACTTTTGATATTCACCATCATTACTGAGAGGTTTGACATGTTAGTTCCATAATTGATGTGTATTTATGTCTTTTAAATTTAGCAGGGCACTATTGTGAGTTGCAGCAGTGACAATCTGATTGAGACAGAGTGCCTTGACCTTGAATGGGTACTCTCAAAAAGTAGTCAGAAAGTTTTGGATCCTTTTTCTGGGCAGTGCACAGTTGTATAATCATACTCTTCAAATCACAGTCCCCATCATTCAATTAGAGGAGGCATCTTGGCTTTTGGATTGCCAAAGATGGTCAGCAAGGCTTGATGATCAGTCACCAGTGTGAAAGGTTTTCCATACAGGAATACATGGAAATGTTCACAAACCCATACCAAAGCCTAACTTTCCTTTTCAGGCTGTGAGTAAGCATGTTCTCTTTGAAATAAACTTCTACTAGAATAGGCTACAATATTTCATTTTGCATTTGGGCGTCCACTATGCTGTGAAAGTATAGCACTTAACCCAATGGGACTAGCGTCAACTACAATCTCGGTATGGAGATCTGGGTTGAAGTAGGCATCTCTTTAGCATTTTCTATGGCATGTTTGATTTTCTTGAAACTCTTTTCACAAACTTATGACCATTTAAGAGAAACGTTTTTTCTTGGTTAATTCTCATAATGGAGCACTAACAGTGGCAAAGTCCTTTATGTTTTGTGAAGAGTAACTGGGAATTCCAAGTAACAAACGCATCATTGAAACATCTTCTGGTGGTTCAGCATTTGTTAAAGGTTATCCTTTGGCAGGATCAAACATAACGCCCCCATCAAAAAACATATGGTCAAAGAATTTTAATTTTGTCTTATTAAACTCACACTTGTCTGCATTTAAAGTCAAACCTGCATTATACTGATTAAATGATTTGCTTGTGTGAGGAGTCTATCATGTTCCTTCAATTTAGCTCCAAAAAACAGTATATTATCTCTATAGGTAAATGCATTCACAAAAGGTTGTATGACATCTTGGAAAAGTTCTGCAACTGATGACACACCAAAACTAAGGCCCTCATAATGACTTCGGCGGTCTTTTTCAGAGACCGCCAAAGCTGCTGCAGCCAGCATACTGCCAGTGCTGGCGGTATGCTGATCGCCATTTTTGGAGTTGTGTGTGGACTTTTGCCCATTTAGGGGCGGAAGTCCTACTCCATCGGTCTGGCTGATGGAGTTGAAGATGTGGTTGCTTCTCCAGCACCTCCATGCTAGCAAGACTCTGCCACTGTATTACGAGCCGTTAGACGGCTTGGCGGAGTCTTGCTGGCATGGTGGTGCTGGGGGTGCAAAACTGCTAAGACAGATCCCCTCCCAGACGACCTCCTTGACGGAGAAGGTAAGTGATCGTCCTAGGGGGGGGGTCTGTGTGTGCATATCATCATATGTGAGTGCATGAGTGTGTGTTTGCTGAGGGGGTGTAGTAAGAGTAAGAATATGCAGAGGGGGTTTAGTATGAGTGCATGTATGTGAAGGGGGTTGTGAATGTGTGCGTGTATGTGGAGAAGGAAGGGGGTTGTGAATGCGTGCATGTATGCGATTGAATGTGAATGTGTATGTTTGTGTGTGTGTGTGAATGGGGGTGTTTGTGTGCATGTGTGCATTTGCATGGGTGTGCCTCAGTGCATGTAAGTGCGTGAATGCGTGTTTCAGTGTGCGTATTTCAATGCGTGGGTGAATGTGGTGCATGTATGTTGGAGTGTGGAAGTGTGTGGGTGCATGTATGCATGTGTGGACGTGTGGAGGTACGTGTGCTGGCAGCAGACATGGGTATTCCTGTCACCGGGTGCGCTACCGCCGTGATTTTCATGGCGGGGTGGCTGCCACAGAAAGCCTGGCAGTCTGCAGCGTGTTAATTCAACAGGCAGACAGAGGCCTGCCACCGGGTTGGAGGAGCTCACGGCCAGCCACGTCAGTGCAACTGCACTGGTGAGCCAGGCGGCAGTGTGGCGGTTTGGCTTCTGCCAAACCCCACAACTTTTAATGCAGCGATCTTTACCACTAGGTCAGCAGCAGTAAGACCTCCACAGTGAGACTGGCAGTCTGATGACCGCCGGCCTCGTAATGAGGGCCTAAGTCTCTTGTATTTGAACAAACCAACATGTGTAGAAAGAGTTCATATATAAAAAAGGTAAAATATATGCAGTCTTCTTCCAGTTCTAACTGAAGATAACCTTTATTCAAATCAAGACCAATGTAGAACTTGCCATAATTTATTTGCGGGATCTTAACAGCAGTGTACAGGCCTGGATGTTGCTTTCGTTCAACTGCTTTGTTTGCTTGGCGCATGTCAACACATATGCGTACAGCTTCTTTATGGTCCTTTTTAGGCACTACTGCTATGGGAGAACCCCATTGAGTTGGACCAGTGGAGCTTTCAATCTAGTTTCATTTTTATAGCCTTTAACTTTCCTAAACCATGAAGCAATAAAGGGAATTGGCTAACTGCTGGTGATGAGCATTCATGTTGTAATTCACTGAAATCAGTCCCATGTCAGCAGTCGTGTTAAAACTGAGCAAACAGGCATTTGCTGCTGTACCTTAAAGTACATGGATTGATTCTTGTACATTTGTTTTGTTAATAAATCGATCAATTAGTGATTTCTAAAGCGTGCCTAATCACTCATAGGGTCTCAAGGCGCTGTTTGCAGGCATATTGCTCAGGTGAAGAGCCAGTTATTGAGGTCCTTTCTGAACAGCTTCAATGATGCGATCCGCCTGAGTTTAAGAGGTAGTATGTTTCATGTCCAGGCTGTGAGGTAGGAGAAGGATCTTCCTCCTGCTGTGTTTTTCCAGATCTTGGGAACAGCTGCGAGGGCGACCTGGGAGAACAAAGTTGTCTGTTGGGGAAGCAGAAGGTGAGGCAGTGGTTGAAGTATGCTGGTCCTATGTTGTGTAGTGCCTTGTAGGTCTGGATCAGAAGTTTGTATGTGATGCGCTTATTGACTACGAGCCAGTGCAGGTCTCTGAGGTGGGAGGAGAGGTGGCTGGGTCGGGGGATCTCCAGGATGAGTCTGGCTGCTGCATTCTGGATTCTTTGTAGTCTTGATTGTAGTTTCTTGATGATGCCGACATAGAGTGCATTGCTGCAGTTCAGTTTGCTAGTAGCTAGTGACAAGTGCGTGGGTGTCTGTCTTTCTCATGTCAGAGGGGATCCACTTGAAGATCTTTCAAAGGAGTTGGAGGGTGTGGAAGCATGATGCTGAGACAATGTCGGCTTCACTGTCACTACAAATGAACTTTTACCTTTCATGGGTGTTGATGCAGCCCAAGTGTATTCTTTGGTCTTTGACAGCGTGATCCACAGTAATGGAGGCAGTTCATTGAACTTTCTTTCCAAGAATTATATTTATTGAAGCTCCACTATCAATAATGAAAGATATTGCACATCCATTTATTTTCAGTGTAATCTTTGAACACTATTTGTAGGATTTGTTTATTTTGACAGGTTGACTTTTCTTTAAATTACTTTTCCCCTCACAAATAAGCTGTCTGGCATGTGCACATTTTTCTGAATTAAGTATTGACATGGCACAGTTACTTTGTTCACTTTCACTTATTATTGAGGCTGATGAACTCTTTGACAATGTTTTAGATGACAATCAACTTTGCTTTGTGTCAGCTGATCTTGGCACCATTTAATTGCGCGATCATAACAGCTGTGTACAGCCCTGGATGTTGCTTTCGTTCAACTGCTTTGTTTGCTTGGCGCATGTCAACACATGGGCGTACAGCTTCTTCATGGTCCTTTTTAGGCACTACTGCTATGGGAGAACCCCATTGCGTTGGGCCAGTGGAGCTTTCAATGCAGTTTCATTTTTATAGCCTTTAACTTTCCTAAACCATAAAGCAATAAAGGGATTGGCTAACTGCTCTTGATGAGCATTCTTCTTGTAATTCACTGAAATCAGTCCCATGTCAGCAGTCGTGTTGAAACTGAGCAAACAGGCACTTGCTGCTGTACCTTAAAGTACATGGATTGATTCTTGTACTTTTGTTTTCTTAATCAATCAATCAATTAGTGATTTCTAAAGCGTGTCTAATCACCCATAGGGTCTCAAGGCGCTGTTTGCAGGCATATTGCTCAGTTGAAGAGCCAGGTCTTGAGGTCCTTTCTGAACTGCTTCAATTATGCGATCTGCTTGAGTTTGAGAGGTAGTGTGTTTCATGTCCAGGCTGTGAGGTAGGAGAAGGATCTTCCTCCTGCTGTGTTTTTCCAGATCTTGGGAACAGCTGCGAGTGCGACCTGGGAAGAACGGAGTTGTCTGTTGGGGAAGCAGAAGGCGAGGCAGTGGTTGAGGTATGCCGGTCCCATTTTGTGTAGTGCCTTGTAGGTATAGATCAGAAGTTTGTATGTGATGCGCTTGTTGACTGGGAGCCAGTGTAGGTCTCTGAGGTGGGAGGAGAGGTGGCTGGGTCGGGGGATCTCCAGGATGAGTCTGGCTGCTGCATTCTGGATTCTTTGTAGTCTTGATTGTAGTTTCTTGATGATGCCGACATAGAGTGCATTGCTGCAGTTCAGTTTGCTAGTGGCTAGTGACAAGTGCGTGGGTGACCGTCTTTCTCGTGTCAGAGGGGATCTTTCAAAGGAGTTGGAGGGTGTGGAAGCATGATGCCGAGACAATGTTGGCTTCACTGTCACTACAAATGAACCTTTACCTTTCAAGGGTGTTGATGCAGCCCAAGTGTATTCTTTGGTCTTTGACGGAATGATCCACAGTAATGGAGGCAGTTCATTGAACCTTTTTTCCAAGCATTATATTTATTGACGCTCCACTATCAATAATGAAAGATATTGCACATCCATTTATTTTCAGTGTAATCTTTGGACACTATTTGTAGGATTTGTTTATTGTGACATGTTGACTTTTCTTTTCCCCTCACAAGTAACCAGGCCGGCATGTGCAAATGTTTCTGAATTAAGTATTGACATGGGACAGTCACTTTGTTCACTTTCACTTATTATTGAGGCTGATGAACTGTTTGACAATGTTTTAGATGACGATCAACTTTGTTTTGTGTCAGCTGATGTCGCCAATTGGCCTTGTGGGCGTGTGCCGAACATTGCTTCTGGAACGTTCTAAAAGCCACTTTCTTTTTGCACGTTACACACTTACTTTTTCTTTTGCCCTGCACATCCTCTCAAAATGGTTCTCTTTACCACAGCCTTTACATATTTGACCAATAGCTGATCACTTTCCTTCATGTGGAAATGCTTTGGGCCAGCCTTAGGTGCATCCTTACTGGGTTTTATTGGCAGGATGGTCTTCTGCCAAGTTTCTGGCCTCTGTGGATATGGACTGCCATTTAGCACTACCCCTGGCACTGCTCTTGGGGCCAGTGTTGGTCATGGTGCAGAAACTCTCTTTTGCGTGCTCAGTAAATCCTTTACTTTGTTCTTTTTATACTTTTGTTTATAATGTTTTACACCTGGTTGATCCACCTTCATCATTAGTTGATATTTGATAACAGTGTTTTATAAACTTGGCTGAATATGCCTTTAGCAATAACACTCCTATAACTTTATTTTGCATGGTAGCGCAGTACCTTTTAGCAGAATCTTGGTCTTAGTTTCTTGACCAGCAATGCATAGACATTTCTGTGAAGCTCTATTTCCGTTTAGGCTCTTTACACTGACTGGAGTTGTACTTTGACTCCGCATACGTCAAAATTTGATTCAACTCTTCGACGAAGGCACAAGTGGCATGCACAAGTCTTTTGCTTGGACCACTGAAAACTCTCTAGGAGAGCACTTTCTTCTTCAGATTACTTATCTGCTATCTCGTCACCAGTTGTAGTGTCTTCCCCAGTCTGGTAGTCGCTGAATGACTAGGCCACACACTGAGCTGTAAATCACATGTCTTTATCCTTTATCCTCTGCGTGTACCTGTGAGCTCCAGCATTCAAAAGCAAGTTATCAGGCAAACTATTCTAGTGATTACATCACACACTGCTATGGAGTCCTCAGGGGGCCAGAAAGGTTTCATTCTAATTCATGACATGTATTACACCCAACCCTCCCATGTCAGTGCCCAACCTCCAGCTAGGATCTGTGACAAAACTCTCGTAGGCACCAAACCCTCCTTGAGCATAAAGGGTGGGGCGTAAAAAACTCAGTGCGATTTTTATGTAGCGAGTGAAGCAAGCAAGCTTAATGGACAACCGCAGGGTCCAGGGAGGGTCCTCCTCCCAAGAAAAAATGAAAAAAGATTGACAAATGGTGCATTTGAAAGGCGATAAACTTGCAATGGAAGATTGGCCATAGGCTCTGGCTTTGGCCAGGCCCTGAGTCCAAACTCCTGTGGGTACCCAACCTCTGGCTGTGCATGAAACCATGTGCTGTGCACAGTCTTCAGGCATGTTCAGAGGAGGGGTGTTACTGAACCATGCCCACCGCAGGCAGCCAACCCCCATAGCATATGGACTACAGAATGACAGTTGAGTCCAGGATGTGGTCTCCAACCAGACGCTTCTCATTTTTTAATGGATTTTCAGTAATGCGGCGTAAATACCATCACTGCAGTAGCTTATTGAGGCCTTACTGAGTAGCACAGTCCCAAGGGCTGGTACTGCAGCTCTACGGTTGTCCACAGGATCTGGCTAAAGGCCAGCCACAATACCCAACTCCCCCAGGCACACAACCACATCCTGGAGCCCAACCTCAGCTAGGTCTTGCACTTATCCCTCCATTGGTATCCAAAAACCTGCAGGATTATGCGGCCTATGACCAGACCCTTCTATTTTAAATTTTTTTTAAAAAAATGTTTATTCAGTACTGCAGCATAGTGGTACTGGCACCGGTACTGCGTAACCAACGGAAAACATAACTGGTCACTGCAGTACCATATATATATATGTTTATGCCTTACTGTCCCTTGCTTTTCTTTGCTACTATTGATTCCTAAACCTTAACCATTCAAATGCATTCCAGAAATTTAAAAATCGCTTACTACCCTATACTACCCTATACACTACCCACCCTTGAAAGATAAAGAACCCTTATTATATATTTATCTTATCCATTAAAATGTATGTATGTAAACATGTCATGACTGGGCATGGATTACTACAACCTTTGGAATAAAAAACCTTGCTTTTGGAAACCTTGGAGCGCCCCGCTGATATTGTCTCCAAATAATTGTGGAAATGGACCCATGATTGAGAGCGGGCGGCAATTGTGCAAGTGTTAATATGCCAGGAACATTTTTCTTTGATATATATATATATATATATATATATATATATATATATATATATATATATACACATATATATAAGAATATTTATAATCACACATATACTTACATGTAACGTAATCAACCACAATGTAATCCTAGGAAATCTTACGCCTAATGTAAAGACTCACAGTGTAAATCCTGTGATACCACTGCCAATTTACTGTCTCCAATGCAACTGTGGCATACCACAAATAAGACCCTAATTTTACATTGCACTGTTCTGATTTGCTACCATTGGGATCAAGGGTAAAAGAGATGTATTAGGTGTTCAGATTGGGTCAAATAATAAGGTGGCCTAAGAACGTGGTTCTTAGTATTTGTCAATGTTTATTATGGGTATTTGATAGGACAACATTTGTGTTAGCAGTCTTGTGAAGTACATAACTTTCTTATAAATAATAGAGAAATTGTAAATCCAAATCCAGTGTCAAATACAGTAGGAAGAGGATTTGCGTAAGGAAGCTCATGATATAATTCAGTAGGAAGACATTATATTATGACCTCTCTAACAAATAAAATTGGAAAGGCTGTCTATTTGAAACACTTTGACAAATGCAATATGAACTGGTTTTCACTATGAACTCAATGAAAAACACTATAGAAAGTGGATGCATATTGTTTAACACTGAGAGATTTTCATAGTCAGATTGAAAGTACAGGAAGGACAGGAAAGGTCTGATTTTCATGTCTACAGTTGTACCTTTATGTTTAGTACTTAGGCGTGTGAGAAAAAGAGGGATTTTTCTTTTTAAAAGTAAAAGCACTGGCTCAATATGTGTCATTATATGCTTTGTGGGGTTCAAAGCTTTAACGCATACCACCTCCGCGGTAAATCTTAGACTGCTCTGAAAGTCAAGTGCTAGAGGAGTGTAAATGTTGTTCAGTTGGGTTTCAATCGTGAATTGCACCCCTTTGGCATAAAACCAACCCTATTCTTTACATGTATTTGACTGGACTATGGTTGAGTTAGACAATTCATTAAATAATTCTTTTTTTCATAACTGAAAGAGATATTTGTAAGGCGGATCTCGTGCCAATTATAGTACGAAGTGGATTTGACTGGTGTGACCCTGAAACAAATAATGTATGAATGGGTTTTATGATGTGAACTCTGACTACTACATTTGGAATTATTTGTACATTGCACACTCTTGTACATATGTAACAAGAAAGGATTCTACTTTGTAAAATCACAGACAAGTAAAATATGTCATTTTCTATTGTAACCTCCGTGACAAATACCATAGAAAGGGGATTAATAATGCAGACTGTATGGCAAAGATCATAGGAAAGCAATTTACATAGTGTCGGCTGGTGACAGTTGAAAAGGGTGGGGCGTAAAAAACTCAGTGCGATTTTTATGTAGCGAGTGAAGCAAGCAAGCTTAATGGACAACCGCAGGGTCCAGGGAGGGTCCTCCTCCCAAGAAAAAATGAAAAAAGATTGACAAATGGTGCATTTGAAAGGCGATAAACTTAGTGAAAAAACAAGGTTTATAAAGTAGTGGGAATGTAAAGTCTTAAAATATTAAACATTAAAAACTGCCACATATCTTACTGCATTACTATGTTCACCCTTTACTTTAATGTGTGAATTGTACACTGCAACAACTTCAGTCCTATTAAAGCGTGTGCTTACCCAGTGTCTTGCACTGTATGTGGCATCTACATTGGAAACAAATGCTCTAACCAGGCATCAGGTAGCACCCACATCTGCTGGCTGCAATCAGTCATACAGAAATATGTGCACACAAGTCTTTAAGTGGGATGGAAAAAGTGGGGGCTCTCTAAAAGAGAACATGCAAAGTAAATTTTGGTGATTCCCAAAGTGTGCCACCTCGCCTGTATTTTGATTTCTAGCTGAGATGTTATTGCATCCAGAAACATAACACAATAACTGGCATACACCTAAAACCTGCCAGTACTGTTGGCTTTGTCAGTGTTTGTTAGCTCTTTAAGATAAATGAGTAAAAACAATGATTAGGTATAAATATTGAACATTGGAAATGTTTCCATTCTGCAACTGTGGGACTGTGAATTAAATAATATTGAGACCTGTGGAAGGAGTTTGGCCTTCAGTTAAGTGTGCTTCATGTTTGATATGCTTGCCCTTATTCTCTTCATATCTCATCCATCTACACATTTCAACCTTCTCCCTCCTCTTCAGCACCCTCTTTTCACTTTCGCCTGAATGCACTTCCTCACATCTCCCTCATTTTACCTTCCCAAACAACACTGCACTCATTCACATTTAAGCACTTTATTTCCTTTTGCTTTTGCCTTCTAAATATTTTGACCAGTGCACACCCTTTCACACACACTTACACTGAATTTCAATTGTAACTGGAATACGTGACTAGATTGTTCTGTGTGCCCTGCAGAGATGCCTACCAAATGACAGGCACTTTGCTTAAACTTCAGCTTCAGCAGCAGTAATCTCAATCAAAACCCTTCATAAACACCTGGCACGAGTCAAAGTGTGCACTATGCAAGAGTAAAAAAAATACACACAAAAATACAGAAACAAAGCTGACTCTCTTGGCGAATGCAACATTAATTAAAATGTGAAATAAGAGAGGAACTAAATCGCTTTTTAACATTCAATGTTTGCATATCAATTCATGTTTTTGGCATTAATGTTAAGAGCATGATGATCCAGCCAATTTTAATGCCATACAGCAGATAAGTGCCTTTACTGTAAGCACATTTCCTCCTTTGTGCTTTAGTCCGATATTTGGATCAATTTCACAAGGGAACAAGAACCCTTCTTGTCTTTTGGAACAATTTTGTGAGGGAACAAATACAGCAGTTCCACTTCTAAAGGAGTCAGAGATCTGCAGCCAGGGCTGGGGGTGTCACAGTGGGGGAGGTTAGCATGACAAGAGTTCTCAGTACAATAAAAATAACTCAAGATTAGCATTATAACACTTACCGAAGCAAAGGCACTAAATCACATATGATTGAATCCACTCCTACTGGGTGACGAATGGGGAAAGTGTGGGATCTATGCCTGTGAATGACAGATGGCTGCCCTCACGCAGGGATGAAGACTCTAACGCCCGAAATCATGGTTTAAAAGAGTCACTGGCCTATAGTGGATACTTCCGTAGACCACAATGGATTTGAAGGGCTTTAGAACAGTCAGCTCTGCATCATGCGTCACAGTGTTGAAAGTTGATTTCCTGCATGGCTTCTGTCTCCTGCTTCAAGGCGAGACTGGCCAGGTAGCCTGGGACAGACAACCCACACTTAAATGCATCAGTTTGTTTAGAGTTGCAATCCTTAGGATCAAATCTCTATTTATTTGTTTCTGCTACAAATGTGTAGGAAGTTCAGAGAGGCGCAGCCCCTCAGCCCTAAAGGAGAAACTGCCTGCCCTGGCTTTACATGGTTTGACACAACAAGACCTTCTTATATAGATCTCTAGTTCAGAAAGGTGTAGATAAGTCTGGTTTTTATTACATATATTTGTATCTATATGATTAGTATTTGGTTGTGAATGAACTAAAATGCATTTTCCTTTTGAAGGTAAAAGCATTGGCTGGATTTTGGTTTCTGACATTGAAGAAGGCTGGCTCCTCTATTTAGTGAGCAAAACCAAGCACACTATGCAGGGCATCCAGGCAACCACACATTAGTTTTCAGAGGTAAAAAATTAGATCACCTAATGCTCCAATTTTTAAGCTCACTGGTCGAACAGTTAGGCTAATCCAGGAGTTGTGCTAAGTATTTGCTGTACTCACAAATCCAATCATGCACCACACACACACTCAATAAATAACTCAAGACCAGATTTTATAAAAATACTTCAGACTTTTATATACATATTAAGACCAAAATCTTTAGAATACGTTAAGTACTTTTTTAGTTATAACTTTTTGAAGTTTTAAGAAATGTAGGGTCTGATTACAACTTTGGCTGAGGGGGTTAATCCGTCCCAAATGTGACCGATATCCCGCCCATTGTATTACGAGTTCCATAGGATATAATGGACTCGTAATACGGCGGGAGGGATATCCGTCACATTTAGGACAGATTAACCCGCTCGGCCAAAGTTGTAATCAGGCCCTTAGTCTTTCTGTGCCCCATTACGCACCATAGGATTCAATAGGCAGTCACTTTAAAAAAAATAAAAAAATCATACAGTTGGGTTACCAGTCTCTTCTTTTGCAGGGTGGTCGAGGTAGTCAGTGGGCACCATGTGCCAGCTGGAGTACCTCAGGCGGATCTCGGTTCCGGTGGGAGCAGTGTTGGAAAACCTCTTGGCACAGGCACAGGGCAACCTGGATGGGCCACTTGGAAAAGGAGCTTGTTTACAAATTCAAGTTGGTGTGTGGGGGTCCCCTTGGCTGTGGAGGTCGCGAAGGGGTGGGGACCCAGAGCACAAAACAGATCATGTGATGCAAGGCTCAGGGCGGCCAGGTGCAGGGCGTTTTGGAGGTCTTGGATGCTGGGCGCAAAGGGACCCTTTGGAGCTTGAGGTAGGTTTTCTTCCTGAGGTTGTAGAGGATGTTGCGGTGCTCTGGTAGGAGGTCCAGGGCGTCAATGAAGTCACTCAACTGGTGCTTCCTCCCAGTCCATTTGAAGCTCTGGGGGAGCTGTTGTTGATGATGTCTAACGTGCACAGGTCAGCGCCTGGGGTATGGCCACAACTCAGCAATGGGCCGGTGCTGTGCCACCAAACTGGGTTCACTTGTAGGTCTCATTCGGGCTGTCATTGGTGTATTATTGGGTCTGGTTGCGGCTTCTGGTTGCAGAGATATCGTCCGGTCGGTAAAGTGTCCCTCACAGGTTTGCAGGTTCCTTGCCGGTTCCTGTAGTTTATTGAGTGGTGTCTCGCTCAGAAGGGAGCTATTGGGCTATTTGCAAAGCCTGGAGGTCCTTGGGGTCTCTTGAGGTTTGTTCAGTTGTCAGCTCCTCTGCATCAGCGATTGTCGGTGCAGAAAGTAGGGGTCTTGGAGCCTCCTCTGGTGCAGCAGGTCCTCTGTTCTCGCCTTGGCGGGTTCTTTGGTGCTGTCTTCTTTTCTTCCAGATGAATCTAGAATCTTGGTCTAGTGGAGCCCACTAAATACTGAATTTAGTGGGCCGTTTAGGGGGAACCTGGTGGTGCCCAATGGGACACATACCTTTGGGTGGCTACACTCACTACAGTGACCACTTCCTCAGGGAAGGGTCACTTCCCTAAACCCTATTGGATATTTTCCTGCCATCCAACATGGAGGAAAATGAGATGGAGGGTCCACTTCACCTACAAGCCCCTTGGGGGGGTGCATGCTCAGTGAGGCCACTCCTCCTACACTTTGTCTGGTTTCCCACCTTTGAGGCTCACTGCCAGGATGTTGCACATTCCTGAGGGAGGGAGTGTTAGCTCCTCCACCTAGGAAGGGCATTGCCTTACCGACCAGAGAGCCATGGCTCTCCCCCAGGTTTGTAAATTGGCCATCTGGAAGTGGCAGGCTGGATGGAACCAGTCAGCAACTATGCCAGGTTAGGTTAGCTTTTGCAGGGAGCACCTCTAAGGTGGCCCCTGGGTACGTTTAGGGTTAAATCCAATATTGGTACCAGTTTGGATTTAATATTCTGAGTTGTTTGATACCAAACAACCCAGGGTACAGAGTGGCCCTCATGTAACTGGGGAACTCGTGTTTGACCAGTGTCCAGTACATGTACTTTAAATGGCTGCACTGTTCACTCACTGTGTCCCAGGTTTGGCAAGGACACAGTGGGGGCATATTGCTCATACAATTATACCCTCGCATTCAGTATGGTGCACACTGCCTTAGGGCTGTAAGGCCTACTAGAGGGGTGACTTATCCATAACATATGCAGTGTAGGATGGGCAGGGCACACATGGAGTGTGTCATGTCAAGTTTGCCTTTTTTTTTTTTAGGTTTGCTCCAGTGCACTCAGCCAGCACTGGCAGTGCTGGGTACATGGCCCTAGAGGGTGGCATAATCAGTGTTGCTGCCCTCAGGGGCCTACCCCTAATATCTCATGCCCCAGGTACAGGTGTACCTGTTTACTAGGGACTTACAGTGATATTTAGGAGTGTGTCCAATTGTGCCAAGCATCACAACAGATTTAGGGAAAGAGCTCTGGCCCAGGGAACCTGGTTAGCAGAAGCCCTGGGCACTACTAACTTCTAGAACACATCAAGATGAGACAAAAAGTGGGGGGCTAACCATGCAAAAAGAGGCCTCCTCTCACATACGTATTATTAGGTGTTTTGCAGAGTATTACATTTCTGTAGCATACCACCTACTTGAGTAAGCCTTGGACTACTCTTCTGCGTTAACTACAGGGCCAAGTGTGATAGGGGAGTTTATGGTGCTCAGTATGAGTCCAATATTAAGTGAGCCTCTGTACACCAGATGTGAAAGACTTCAGTTGTCACAATTGGAACCCAGAGACCGTTTTCTGTCCTTGGACTCTTGTTGCTGAAAACCAGTGCAATATTCTGAGATGAACTGCAAAAAAGGTGGATTATTATTTGCTACTACCTCTGCTACTGTCCAATGTACCCAGCACATCCTGCTATCACATAACAAGCTCCAAGATCTATAGAATTGGTCATTGCTGAAAAAGCAACTGTGCATTATACCACGTGTCCCCAGCAGCAAGGCTGGCATACAATGACATAATGTGCTATAGGTTTTCTGTTCCTTAGATGTCAGCTGCATCAAAGCATAACATCGGTACATATCAGTGCTTGCTGGACAGTGCAGGTTGCAGTAAATAAATGACTCAGATGCTGTGTTGCACTCCTTGCAATTCCCCTTGGTATGATCACTTTATGTATAGTTTTAAACAGTCCAAGATTAGGTGCAAAACTGCTGCTCCTTCATCCCAGTGAGCTATGACTCTTGTGGGTGTGGTCTGTGATGCACTATGCTCCTTTTTCTAGTTTAGCTAATGGACAAGTATTTGTACATATGTTCACATCTGTACATGTACAGTATAGTGATACTGCCTCGTGGTGAAGCAGCTGCTCCCATCAAGCTTCCTCTTCAGCACATGTGCCGTGCACTTGAATAGCACTTTTCTACACATGCAAACTAAGTGTACATGCTTGTGAGTGAGCTGGGGTGGCATTAAAATTGATACATTGGAAAGTGAGGGCCTGATTTAGATCTTGACGGCAATTCCGCCATCCCACCACAGGGAGGGCCACAAGTACTCTATCAAGCTGACGGTGTTTCGACCGCCGTAATTAGATCTATGGCTGTTCAAATGTAGTCCACGTTGATGGAGTGTACTCCGCCACACTAGCTGTATCCAACAGCTAACATAGAGGTCTCCAATGCTGGTGAGTATTACTCCATCACAGTCAGGACGGTGGCATTGCCCCGACCATATTTAGATAACACAACCATGCTGGCAGTGTAGCAGTAGCAGTCTGAAGATGCTGGGAGTCCATCAAGGGCCCTGTTCTGCATTGCACCATTTCTGTGGCTATCGGAAGGATGTTAGCAGCCCACACCTGATGTATATTGGACAATTGTGAACACCTGCAAAACAATCTGTAAAACACATTCCATTTCAGACCATGATCCTTTGCCATTCCACTGCTGACCACCAATCTGAGGATGGCCTTGCCACTGAACAGCTAG
Source organism: Pleurodeles waltl (assembly GCF_031143425.1). NCBI lineage: Eukaryota > Metazoa > Chordata > Amphibia > Caudata > Salamandridae > Pleurodeles > Pleurodeles waltl. The sequence continues at coordinate 847,672,504 of NC_090449.1, forward strand.
GGTGTTTTCTTTTTTCAATTCTCCCTCTGTTTTTTCACTTTTTCATTATTTTTCAATTCACTTTAAGGGCATTAGTATATTTTTTTATCACTATGGCAGGGAGGAGTAACCCATGTTTTACAGAGGGATAATTGACAGTTATGGATGATGAAATTATTAGAGTAAAGCCACAATTCTTTGGAGCACAAGTACAAAATACTACCATATTTTAAAAAAGAGAAATGTGGTCCAGAATAGTCAACAGAGTGAATGCTGTAGCTAACAATTTGCGCATACAGAAGGAAATTATGAAGAGGTGGAATGACCTGCGGGGAAAGTGCAATCCCTGGCCTCCAAGCGTCACCTGGAGACGCAGGAGACTGGTGATGGTTCTCCAATCCCCCCATTACAACTCTTTCCCTAGGAGGAGAAGGTCTTGCAGATCCTACATCCTGAAGGGTTGACAGGAATGCCTGGTGGAGTGGAAACTGGTATGTTACACCTATATATGTCTCACTAATCACAAATGGAGTCCTTGCCCTTAACTTAGCTGTTCAGAATGTTTCTAGACACCTATCAAAACATATATATTTAAACTTCTGTTTCAAACGTAGCTTGCATAATCCAAATTAGCAGCATATAGGTTTCTCTCTATTTAACAATGAACAATGTGTATTATCAGATTGTGTGTTATTCTCCATGGATCAGTCCTTGCATTTGCCTAGTCCCTTGTTTTATTCCAGTGTAGGTTGTTGTACTTCAAAAAAACAGGTTCCAAACTCCATCCATATGCACAAGAAGGTACATTGCTCATAAGTGGTATCCCAACCTGTTCACATTATACACATATGTGTGTACATGTCATAAATGTATGATCATTTTCAATATAGTAATTTTTATAGGTATGTGTTACTCACTTTTTCACACGTATTGGCAGTAGTGTTTACAAATGACTACTACTACCATGATGCCCTGCTTTTGTCTCTGCCAAACAATAGTACAATGTGATGTAGCTCAACCTCCCTTTACTTCCACATATGACCCAAAAGTCAAAGCTTTATGTAGTTTTCCTTCACCTTTTATGGTATGTATTCAAATTTCATCTGCTGGCTTGATGCAGTATGTTTTCATCTTCTTGTCACTATATTCAATTGATCTACTTGCTTTCATAAATCATAGTTTGTGGATTCAAGGGTTTCCAGTTATGTTCTGTAGCATACTGATTATAAGTAGTATTGATACACAATATACTTTGCTGTCTCCTTATGATGACCAATGCCTTTAAAACCAATAAGTTGTTCCATAGTTTGTTTTTGAGGCTGCTCTGCCTTGAAATGGCTCAGCTTTCAAATCTCATCTCTACTGTGTTGAGTTGTATGTCTGGTACATGGAATACACACTTTCTAATATACATTTTACATTTCAGGATATCTCTTCATCATTGTTACTGGTGTATGCATCTGTGTAAATTAATCCGTATGAGTAACAAGTTAAACATTACACAAAGGCCTAATTATTTAATTAATCATACAAATTTTTTTTTAAGGTTGCTTCATTTGTAGCTGATGACACATTTGACTTACAATATCAACCTTTATTGTCATTTTGTTTTGAATTCATATTAGGTCCAACACCGTCCACTGTCTGCAATCGAAGACACCTCCACTTCAGGCCAGGTTCAAGCCCTGAGTGAGGACATCACTCCTGCAAGTCCAGATGATGAGAAGCTGCCTGGTCCACTTGGCTTGTCTGGGCATACAGCCCCAGTGTGTCAATCTCATTGGACTTCCGTTCAATCACAGTATTGTCTATGTACAAGATTTGTCCATACAAATTGATTGGGTGTCTGTCCCAAAATCAACCCATATTCCCTTTATACTTTCCAACAGCAACATATCACTGAAAATGTCACAATTTTGAAATGTCCAAATGACGATGACATGGTGAAGTATCCTAAAACAGAATAACAAGGTGAAAGTAATGACTTCACATAACATATTTGACTCGAATGATAAGTTAAGAGGACACGTATACTTAGCAAAAGCAAATATAATCTATGTCAATAAACGCATTAATCAACGTAGGGAAACTTTAATCTACAAACATCTTTGCCTTGGACTTTCCCAAACTGACCATTCCTAATAAATACCAATCAGAGACTGATATGTTCAGTATGTCACAAGTTGTTCTGACTTTGGATGTTACAATATGTAAAGGCACACTTACACTCAGGTGAAATAGTGGTCAATAATATATTGATGTAGGTCAATTCCTCCTTTTCACCACTGTCATCGTCATTGGGCATTTCAACATTCCCTACCAGTGTCTTTTTACCGTCTCCATCCTCTGTGATGATTGGGATTTTCCGTTGCAGGGCAATGTTGTGCAGCATGCAACCGTGATTTGTCACACCATATTTGATGAGTGGAAGAGGCGTCCACCGGTCTTGTCAGACACCAAAATCTGGTTTTCAGGAGCCCAAAAGCCAGCTCCACTGGCCTCTATATTCTTGCATGCGCCTCATTGAAGAAGAATTCCCCTGGCATTGTTAGGTTTCTCAGCAGTGCCAACAACCATCATTAGTTAGGATACACTGAGTCTCCTACATGGAAGCAAAAAACTGATAGATTAAAATCATATCAAGCCTGTTAGAAATGGGGTGTTTGGTTGGCAGTCAGGTTACTCCATGTCCAAGCAAGGACCCTCACTCTAGTCAGGATAAGTCACACATAATCCAAATTATCCTGTGACCATCCTCTGGTAGCTTGGCACTGAGCAGTCAGGCTTAACTTAGAAGGCAATGTGTAAAGTATTTGTGCAATAAATAATACAATAATACAATAAAGCACCACAAAAATACACCACACAGTGTTTAGAAAAATATGTAATATGTCTCTGATAAGATGCAGGTCAAAATTATTAAAATGCAATAAGTATTTGTTCAGATATCATTTTAAAAGTTATATAAAATGTCTTAAGTCTTTTAAAAGCAAACAAAGTCTCTTTCAAGCACAAAGTACCTGGTTTGCGTTCAAACTTTCTGCAAAGAACCGCAGAGGAGGAGGTGCGTGGAAACAAAGGGGTGTGCGTCAATTTCTCAGACCGCACACAGCGATGCATCGTTTAGTTTTCACACAGGGACGGCTGTGCGGCGATATTCGGCGCTCGGTCGGGGATCCTCTTCAGGTTCCGGGGTTTTCAGATGCCCCTGGGACGATGCATGGATTTCCTGTGCTGGCAGGACAAAGTGACAGGAGCTGCGTCGATTCAGTGGACGTTGCATCAAATTTTCTACCGCACAGCAGGCGCTGCATCGATTCGTCTCTTCGGGAAATAGTAATTTTAAATCCAACTTCACCAGTCAGCAGGATTTTGTATCACCATTCTGGCCGTACTAAATATGACCTTTCTACTCCTTTCAGATCAGCAGCTAAAACTCAATTTATAAGGGCAGCCCCAATGTCAGCCTATGCAGGGAGAAAGCCTAACAGCAGTGTAAAAACGAATTTAGGAGTTTTACACTACCAGAACATGTAAACTGCAGAGGTACATGTCCTACCCCCCTCACTCAAAGGGAACCAAAGCCACCGGTAGGTGACTCTCACGATTATCAGTGACTATGACCTGGTGGAATGTATTAGGGACTATCTGCTCTGCTGACACCAGCTGACTGTTGACAGTAGTCATACTGGCTCCTGTGTCACGCAGAGGCTCCACCCTTTGCCCATCAATGGTGACCCACTGCCCTTTAGGCACCATCTCCTTATCTCCCAGGGATACTAGGGACACCTCTGTCTGCCCCCCCAAAGCTAACTGGGACTATCTCCCCCTGAGCGCTACACTAGCTAACCCAAGGGTGTCTGTCCAGTGGTGGACTGTGCTCTCTTGGAACACTGGGGGTCGCCCTTACAGTGTCCACGATGGTAGCACCCTAAGCATTTGGGGATGAATTTCCCTAATTCCTGTCGAAGTACCCTGGTTTCTTCCCAAACCTAGAAGAGGAATGATTGCCACCCCCCCACTGGGAATTGATTTGGGGGCCTTTCGAGAGTTCCTTATCTTTACCCTTTCCCCCCCCCTTTCTTCTTTTGGGAACCCTGACCACCTTTGTGGGGGTGTCTTCCAGATACCTTTTTGGATACTCTGGTGCTAACCCAGAGGTTCACCTCCTCAGCAAGCTTCCTGGGATCAGTCAGCTTACTATCTGTCAAGTGCTGGTGCAACTCTGTAAAAGAAATACTGAGCATATGCTCTCTCAGAATCAAATCATGTAACCCTTTATAATCATTTACTTTGCTGCCCCCACCCATCCATTCAGTGCCTTATTGGAGAAATCAAAACAATCTGCCCAAGTTTGTGTGGAAAGTTTTGTGCTGTCCCTAAATCTCTGACTGTATTTCCCAGGGGTCAGCCCAAACTTGGCCAGTAAAGCGTAATGGGTGCCTAGACATTCTGATCATGTGGAGCTAGTGTAAGAAGTGTGTCCCTCCCCACTGCTGGTACATAGAACCAGAAAGCCGCCCCCCATTGCTCCTCAGAGGTCCCATGGGCCCTTTGTGCAACTTCATAGACAGCCAACCACTTGTCAATGTCATCTCCCACCACAAAACGTGGCACCACATTCTTAGGTATACAAACCTTTTCCTCCCCAACGGGTCCTGCATTTATGCTGCCACCATCACTGCTGGACTCAAACTGTCTTGCTTTGATCTCCAGCTCCTTGAGACTCAGTGGGAGACCGCCGGTTTACCCTTTCTAGCCGCGGCTGAACCGCCGCGGTCAGAATGCCCTCGGGAGCACCGCCAGCCTGTTGGCGGTGCTCCCGTGGTCGGTGACCCTGGCGGTCACCGGCCGCCAGGGTCAGAATGACCCCCTAAGTGATTCTGGTCCTGATACTTCAGGGGACAGGAGGCAAGCTCTATCCAAGCCCTTGGAGAGGACTTCGTCACCTCCACCAGAGAGCAGCATGGCAACTGGGCAACAACAAGGCAGCAGTCCTTCACAGAAAGCAGACAGGTGAGTCCTTTGGGCAGCCAGGCAGTTCTTCTTGGCAGGATGCAGGTTCTGGTTCACGTTTTTTCTCCAGGAAGTGTCTTGATGAAGTAGAGTGTCTACCTCAGAAGTGTCTGAGTTGGTAGGGGCAGAGGCCCTGTTTAAATACTCAAATGTACCTTTGAAGTGGGGGATACTTTAAAGAGTGGCTTAGAAGTGCACAAGGTCCCCTTTCAGTTCAATCCTGTCTGCCAGGGTCCCAGTAGTGGGTGTGGCAGTCCTTTGTGTGTGGAAAGGCTACTGTCCTTTGTCATGCAAGTGTCAGGCCCTCCACCCTCCCAGCCCAGGAAGACCCATTCAAAATGGAGTCTAAAAACCAACAAAAACATTATATAAAAAGTGGAGGGAGGCAGGCAAAAAGTTAGGGGTGATTACCCTAAGGCTGTCAGGTCTAACAGAGCCATTGTACATTCCTAAACTAGGATTAAAGCAAATGATCCACATCATATTATACTTGCCAACAAGCCAGGCCCTCTCAGGTCCATGCTGTGACATTTGCAGGGGTCTGGAGCTGTTCTGTAGTACAAAGGAATCATGTGTTGACCCTGAAAAGCGGGCACACATACTTGAGATGTACAAATCTGGTAATCAGACAACTTGCACATTGATGGAATGGAAGTTCATCCTATTGCAGTATACCTGTTCCCTGGTGTATGGTGGCACTAAGGCAATATATATTCAATCAATTGCTTCAGCTGATGTGGGATGCTGCCCAAAGCATAAAAATCTCCCTCGACATTGGCCAAATTCCGATGTCTTAGAAACTGGACGAAGCTGTTAATGTGTATCACCATTGAAATAAGGAGCTCTTTAAGCATACATGACTCCAGATACTGCCAAAGTGCATTGAAGAGATCCAGTGGCCGCAAAATGAAGTACTGCCATGAGTCTCACTATTGGTGTTATTGCCATTGTATTCCTTTTGTGAGGCAGGAGATCAGGATCCCGTTGCTGACAGAAATCCAGTACAGTTTTCGTATTTAATCTGACCTCTTTATGATGTCAGTTTCCTCCATGGTGGCAAGGTCTGGAAACTGCCTGAAGACTTGAGGCCATCTTCTACCCATCCCTGGGTTTATATGTCTGCATGTAAGGAACACAAACTAGCATTTTAAATGGTCACACAATAATTTCCTAATCAAAACATATCTTATGTCTTGGTAAGGTTAGTAATCTCATTCTGTCACATATGTACTCATAATTGCTTCAAAATGTTACAACTTCAAATATCATTTTTTTACAAGTCGGATGTTTTTAAATAATGTGCAAATCAGACATTCGAAATGTATTATTTGCACATTCCTTTTTTTTTTTTTTTTTTTTTAATTACCGTCAACGGAAGTATAACATACACTGTGTTCTAGCAATGTCAAAAACAGTAGCGGTTCACGTTTTAATGTGTCATATTTTTTTTAAAAGCAGTGTTGTATGTATCTGACATTGGTATACAAACTAGCCACCATTTTGAGTGCTGGTGCTGCACAAACAATTTAAAAACACACAGCTTCACAGCCTAAAATGGTGGGTACCTGACCTTGCCTGACCTGACCTTGCCATCAGGACATGGGATATCGAATGGCCATCAGTAGAACCGTATTGTAGGTGTAACACTCCACGACAAACACTGCCATAGGCTAACGTGTGTGACGGCTATGCACAAAAGCCAGTGGCTGTGTCTGTCTCTGTCACGGACCGCGTACACCATGTACTTGCATGCGGCATCTGGAAAAAAGCTCACTCGCCTCCTAACATTGCAGACAACAACACCTCCTCGAATTTTGCTGCTTTTACTGACCTCGGGAAGCCAAGATGTTGGGCAAAGCAGGGGACAGGGACCCTGCCTTCTCCCCTGAGGAATTGGAACTTCTCACTAGGGAGATCCTGTCCCTGTATAGCCAGGTCTTTAGAAACCCACTGGAACGGATACAGTTTGAGTTAGAAATGTGTGTTAAAGTAACTTGTTCTTCCTAATTGGCCCCTTTTTGTTCACGAGTGAAGACTTGTGATTAGAGTAGAGGGAACTGAATGATTTAGATGGGTACAGAATGTTGTTTAACATTAGAAATGTATATACATTGAAATGAAAAATCACCTGCAAGCATAAGCTGAATTTTCAATTCATGTTATTTTCCATTCCAGATTTCATTAGACAAACAGCAGGCCCCTTACTTCCAGTGGCCCGTAGAAACTGTACCACTAGTATAAATGATAACAAACAGCTCAGGTTCAAATGAGTGAAATGTAAAGTGAAAGAAGAATCTTTACGTTATGGAGTTGTCTGATGCTGTTGTGTCAAGGGATATTACAACCCATATTTTGAAATGAGTATCTATATGTTTTAAACATGTCATGGTGTCACATAAGGGGAAAGGTATTTCCCATGCTGCAGGTCTAAAGGACACAGTCTCTCACTCATCCATACAAGTATGTCCCATTACTACACACATTTGTTCATCACCCAAAGCTGTGCTTTCACTGACAAATGGCACCCCTTCCATGCTGCCATTAGTCACTGTATGTGGTGCAAACCATAGTATCTGGTTCTCAAAAGATTAGGCATGAAGCCAATGTAGCTGTGCATGGGGTTTTGGGCAAATAATGTGCAGGTTGTTTGACCTTTAATAATTCACAATGATTTAGACTAATCAGGAGTGGGTCTCATCACAGGGAAGGTTTCATAGCCCTGGCCTAGATTATGTTTGTGGCGTAGATTGGTAACATGATGATTTAGAAGGTATTAAGGATACTCAACAGATCACTGCAAATTAGTCTTTCCCAGGAACTTTCAAATGTTTGAAAATAATCTGTACTGACTGTTTTGGGAATGCCTGTGAGAGATGCAACAAAATTCTGTCACACCACTACAGGCAAACAAAGTCACTCAAAACTTCTTTTGTTGTTATTATTTCTCTTCCATACAGGCCACCACCCATCAAAAGTGCGACATTTGGATGGTCATCGCCAAAAAGGTGTAGACCCTGGTGTTCCATAAACGATGCAGCCTGCATTGCAGGAAGAGGTGAAAGGCTTCTACCATGCTGAACCAGAAAGTCAGCTGAAGTCCAGGTCGGCCAGTCCTTTCAATGAGGCAAGCGTGTGCGCCACACCCTGACCCAACCCCATTGGCCAGCATCATTGAGGTGGCCTACCTGTCATTTGATAGGCAGTTGCGGGCCCAGCAGCAACATTGATGGGGCGAAGTATGGTTTGTCACTATTCTTGTTGTTTAACCTTTTTTATTTATAGCAATGTTGTATGGCAACAACGTGATGATTGACACACATCCAACACACACAAGGATTTCGGGAGGTGGACGTTTTTCAGACAGTGTCAGATGCTGTGTTTGATGTATTGATTTGTGCTAAAGTTTGCCACTAGATTCCTTATCACAGTCAAGTACTGCTTTTAACAAACAGACACATGACTGCATGCGAGAAAAGAGGTACCTGCTTTTTTTCTATGTTATGAGGGACAATTGTACCAAACATGCCCCACTTGAGGACTTGGTCAGGTGTGATGCTCCATTACAAATGTGAGTAGGTAACAAAGACTCTATTACTGGTGATATGGCATACTAAGCACTTATGATTCAGTTGATGTTTTAGACTTTACATCGGTAAGTTAGTACATTGACAAAATAATGAGCATCTGGTCCAAAAGGACTGGAAACATGTACATGGCATCATTCCTTATCTGAAACATGTTAGAAATAAATTTCCACATCGCAATTCAAGTCAGTTTATGCAGACAATAGCAGATTGGCATGAAGACTTACTCCTTCACAAATGTGCACGTAAGCCAGTTTGTGTCAACCAAGATCAATAATGGAGCCAAACTGTATTGATTCAAACAGACAGGAATGTATCCACATTGTTGACAAAGTTACACATACCCCAAATAACATTTTAGTGTCCTTAGTTAAGTTAAGTGAGGACTCAATGTTTGTGAGAAATGTGATACTTAAAGGGACATTTACAGATGGAAGGTTACATCACAAAGATGTTGGAGTATCCCATCTTGAAAAGTCAGTATCAGGCCCAAAACATGATTCTTTTTTAAATGTGAATATGTTTTTTCTCAGTACTGAAGTAGGTTAGAAATGTATCATGGTATATGTCCTTACTCAAGCTGTTGAAGCCTTTTGTCAATCCACCACGCAAATAGTTTAGTAAATGTCTTCAACAGCATAGGTATGTACATAGTGCATAATACATTGCTAAGCTACTTCAGTATAGATTCCACATGATATGTGGGATAGTTGAAATATACTTTATTTATTTGACGTAAGTGGTACCATTGTGAAATGGTCAAAGAAAACAGGTTTCAATTTATAGACATTATGGTATAACATTGCAGTATTTGTGGATACACATTGATATATATTTACCTTTTGGTGAATATACATGATGCAGATTATTTAAACTTTTAAACACACTGTACAGATGTAGTTCTGGTTATTGTGAGGTTTGGGAACATACGTACAGTATTGTATACAACAAAGTCCTAGCCATCAGAGATGTGAAACAGTCCATGCAAGGAAATAAATGTGGATACGAGATAAGGGCCTACATGATATAGGAGCTAGCATGGGGAATTTCTAGACTGGGAGTGAATGTTTTGTGGAATTCTTCCCTACATGCATGAGATAAGATACTGATGACAAGTCTGGGAGCCTTGAAGCTAGTTAAATATTTAGACTAGGCAAACGTTTTGTCCACACAATTCATGTTTTGCTCTATTTACACAGATACTCAAACTGTTGTATCTGTGTTTTCAACATCATCTGAGCAAGCTGAAGGTGGCATTGGCCACGCTGGTGGGGGAAGATGCTGGCCACTGTGGTTCCGGTGCAGACACCACTTACACCGAGAACCCAAGTGGCATAGATGGTGAGGAGACCTGTATGGAGGCCACCAGCAAGACACCATCATCTTCAGAGGCCTCCACAGAAGAGCAGCCCCTAGAGGTGGGGGAGCCTACTGCGACGTTTCCACTTGCATCATTGTCCACAACTCATGTTCTTAACTCCACTCTCCCTCTTGCTTCCCCCAGTTGGTCGTACTTGCCCCCCTAAACAGAGTGGCATCACCTTTGCTGCAGGCATCCCCATACCCCTGTCCCCCAGGCTGTGCTTAGTAAGGAGGCTCTTGACCTTGTGTTGACTATCTCTGTAGGTCAGACTGCACTACTAAATGACATCTAGGGACTTGGTGCCCAGATGACACAAATGCTAGCTTACCTGGATGGCATTCACAATTCCATGCCTGGCCTACAGAGGCCATTTGAAGGTCTGGCCTCCTCACTGACTGCAGCCTCACACCCATCCCAACCTGGTGCCCCAATTTCCGTTCCTTCTGCTTCCAAATCCCCTAGTGCTAGCCCAGTCCAAAGCACATTCACTCCTTTACACACATCCACTCAAACACACACAAGCAGCACATCCACACATAAACACAGACACAGCAAAAACAGAGGTACAAATACTACTGGGCCTGCAAACCTGAATATGCTCCAGAACCCACATCTGGTGTTTAGTAAAGTGTGCCCCTAAAGTAGAACACCTGCCCTTGCATGGGCCAATGATTGTTGGTGGCCTCTGAGAGTTGTTTTGTGGTCCAATGCTTGTTTTAGAACTCATGTAGGAATCTGGGGCACGTATCAACTTGTGGCCTGAGCTTGTGGCATCCTCGTGACTCAGGCTGGGTGTGATCAGGTGACTCAGAATGGGTGTGGCCAGGTGCGGAGGTATTTAAAGCCAGATCAGCCTTCAGGTGATTGCTTGCTGTCAGAGTTCTTCAGATGCAGCGTGGGATTCTCTGCTCCTGTGTGCTTGTTCTGGATCGTCTAGTTCACAGCCCAGGGTCTCAGATGCTGATCCTAAAAAAGAAGATCTCAAGAAGATTAGCATCATAAAAGGCAGTAACACGCTGCACATGCTTAAAAGGCTTTGTGGCAGTGGGTATAGCGATAGGGATTAATGAGACACTCAGGTGGGGTTTTCTGTAAATTATTTTTATTTTAGAATATATGTATCCTCGTCACAGTCACTGTCTTTTGTTTCTTCTTTTCCAGGGTTCCAGGTGGTAGATGTTAATCCTCCCCGCAGATGGTGTCGTCAGGTCGACCGGAAAAGGAACAAAAGGTAAGTAAGTGGGATGTGTGGGTGATGGGGTTTTTATTTTCTTAGTGCTGGAAGGGGGTATAGAGAGAGAGAGAGAGAGAGAGAGAGACAGTGGGTATGAGGGAGTGGTGGTGGTCTGGGTTACGATTCCACCCCAAGAAAGAGAAAGAACGGATGGGTGTAGTGATAGGGCCCGTACCGTCACCTCTGTGGTACCAATAAAAACTTTCCCACCTCTGTTCTGCCTTAAGTGCCTTGTGCTCCCTTCAAGTTGGTGCTTTCTCCCCTAAATATCCCTTCCCTCCCTCTCTTCTCGCCCTCTCCACCGTCCTCCCTTCCCACTATAGCCCTTATTTTATGTTTTAGGCAGGACCGTACCTGCTGGAGCCACGCCCCTCCAGGGACGTGGAGGAGTTGTTGCTTTTCGGGACTTCCCTGTCCCTCCATGGGGTCTCCTCCTGAGTTCCCTCGTCCCGGGCCTCTTCTTACCCAGCGACCAAATTTCTTTCTCCTGCATCTTCTCCTTGCTCGATCTCCTCCTCTGCGTCTTCTTCCTCTTCGTCCTCCTCTGCGTTTGCGCTCCGTGTGTGCTGTTCTTCTTCTGTTTTCATCATTTTGGAAAACCCAGATATCCGGGTTTCAGCTTCCGGGATTTCCTCTCATGCGGGACCCCGGGGTAATTGCCGGACGGGGAACCCGCGTCATATGTAGCCGGGACTTCAGCCACCTGGCTACATCTCCCTTCCCAAGAACGGGACTGATGTAGTTTTGTGGTACAGGGATACCGGGAAAGATAGTCCGCAGTCAGTTGGTGGTTCCCGGGGATGTAACAAACCTGAAATGAGAAGGGTTGTAGTTCCATAAACCACCGTAGGATGCGAGAGTTCGTGTTCCTGTGGGAGGCCAGCCAAGTAAGGGGGGCATGGTCGGTATACATGATAAAGGGATGACCCAGAAGGTAATACTGTAGATTCTCAATGGCCCATTTAATAGCTAGACACTCCCTCTCGATTATTGGGTAATGTCGTTCCTGGGGTAGTAGCTTCCTACTAATGTACACTATAGGGTGGTTATGTCTGTTGTCATCTGCTTGGGACAGTACCGCCCCTAACCCTACATCCGAAGCATCAATTTGTAGGTGAAAGGGTTTAGTAAAGTCTGGACATCTCAAGACCGGTTCAGTCATGAGACGGGATTTCAATCTGTGAAAACTGGAAAGTTGGTCAGAAGTCAAGGCTGATAGTTGGGACGGTTGGTTTTTCTGTAAGAGGTCGGTAAGGGGGGCTGCCAATGTAGAATAATTGGGTATGAACCGCCGGTAATAGCCTATTAAACATAAAAAGGAACTGAGTTCTTTTTTTGTTGTTGGAACTGGGACCTGTTGGATGGCTTCTACGTTATTTTTCTGGGGTCGCAGTTGTACTTTCCCTATAAAATACCCAAGGTATGCAATATGGTCATGAGCTAAGTGACACTTGGCCGGGTTAGCAGTAAGGCCCGCCGCACTTAGGACACGGAAAACGCGGTGTAGATGGTTGAGATGTTCCTCCCAATTTTCGCTAAAGACCACTATATCATCTAAATAGGCGGCCGCACAATGTTGGAGGGGTCTCAAGAGGTGGTCCATCAACCTCTGGAAGGTAGCAGGAGCACCGTGCAGGCCAAACGGGAGCACTGTGAACTGGTAGAGTCCTGAGGGGGTAGAGAAAGCCGTCTTTTCTTGGTCTGCTGCTGCTAGTGGTATTTGCCAGTATCCCTTGTTTAGGTCAAGGGTTGACATATATCGGGCCTTACCTAATTTTTCTAGTAGATCGTCGACTTGAGGGATGGGGTATGTATCAAATTGGGATATGGCATTTAGTCTGCGAAAGTCAATGCAGAAACGGACCGAGCCGTCCGGTTTCAGGACTAATATGATTGGTGAAAACCAAGGGCTGACTGATGGCTCTATAACCTTCATTTGTAGCATGGTTTTCACTTCTTGCTCAATTAGATGTTTTCGGGCCTCTGGGATATGATAGGGTCGGAAGCGTACGTTTTGACCCTCTGGGGTTTTAATATGATGTTGTATTAATGTTGTCTTACCGGGGATTTTCAAAAAGAACCTGGTGTGCTGAGCCAGAAGGCAATTCAGCTGGTTTTGTTGGATTGTGTTTATTTTAGGATTGATCTGAGGACGCTCCAAGGTCGTCTTGGGGTTAGTAGGACATAGCTCAATATCTAGGGCTTTATTGGGGGTTACCATAAAACCTGTTGCGACAGGGTTTAAGGGAATGGTGGGTTCTTCCCATTTCTTTCGCAAGTTGATATGATAAATCTGTACTCTTTTTGGAGTTTGAGATACCTATCTTGTAGAAGTAACAGGGGATACTGGCTTTACAACTTTATATGGGCCTTGCCATTTGGCTAATAACTTATCGGAACTTGGACGTAATATGAGGACCTTATCATTGAGTTGGAGTTGCCTTGCTTTCGTTCCCTGATCGTAATAATTCTTCTGTTTTTCCTGGGCCCTTTCCATGTGTTTGTGAACATCTTCCCAAACCATCTGTAGTTGGGACTTGAGTTCTTGGTTTTTCCCCTTCTTCTTCTTCTTCCCATGTCTCGGCCGCCATATCTAATAAACTACAAGGCTGTCGCCCGAAGACCAACTCTAACGGACTATGTCCTGTGGAGGCTTGTTCGTGGGACCGTATTGCATAGAGGACTAGTGGGAGTTTCCTATCCCAGTTTCGGCCTGATTCTGACACGGTTTTTCTCAGTAATGATTTTATAGTACCGTTATACCTTTCGACGAGGCCGTAGGTTTGTGGATGGTATACCAACGTTTTCAGTTGTTTGACCCCAAATGTTTTACAGATGTGGTTCATTAAGGCTGACATGAATGGAGTACCCTGATCAGTTAGAATTTCACTAGGAAATCCAACTCTAGAAAAGAAGCCAATCATGGCCTGGGCTACATTTTTGGTCGTCATGCTGGTGAGTGGTATGGCTTCTGGGTATCTGGTGGCGTAATCGACAAGGACTAGTATGTAGGTATGTCCTTTCGTGGACGGAAGCAGGGGGCCTATCAAGTCCATTCCAACTCTTGAAAAGGGGATATCTATTATAGGAAGAGGTTGTAAGGGTACTTTCCTCTGGCTTCTGGGGTCTACTAGGTGGCATTTAGGACATTGGGTACAAAACCGTCGGATGTGGCCATAAACTCCCGGCAAATAAAACCTACAAATATTCCTCTGTCTTTTCTCTACCATAATGCCCCCCCCCCCCGGGTTGATTGTGAGCTAGGAAGAGTACCTGTGTTCGGTAGGGTTCTGGTACTACTAATTGTCTCTTTTCATGATTGTCATGTTTAGTGATGCGATATAGGAGGTTTCTGCATATAAGGAAATAAGGACCCACCTCGCCTGAAATTTCCGTCTTGGCTTCTTTCCAGGCATGCTGTAGATGGGTCTTCCCGTTGACTGCTACGGAAGGAGGGTAAAGGGGCTGGGGTAGTGTTCAATACTTTCTTTGAGTCCTCTTCCTTCTCCTGTGTCCAGTATAGGTGTTTCTCACGTCTCTTTTCCCGTTTATACGGAGGGGTCTGCTCTCTATCGGGATGTCCGAAAAGGGAGCCTCTGCCCACCAAGACTCCAATTGGAATCCCGCTTTTACTTTCTGTAATAATTCGGGAAAATGTATATAATCTGTACCTAAGATACACTCTTCAACCAGGCGGTCCATGATCCCCATTGGGACCTCGGTCTGCTTCCCTTCCCACTCGAGACGAACTGAGGTCAGGGGGTATTCCTCCTGTCTCCATGGACACAGCATATGGAAACCCATTGTTGGGGCCAACGTTCCGGAAGGTGAACCAAACCAGCTCTAAGGACTGACTGACTACATCCTGAGTCTACTAAGGCCTTAATGCTTTTACCGTTGACCATTATCTCCTGCACATATCTAGGGTTACCTTTCCCAGTACATAGGACTCGTCCCCGGGTTATTCCGATCTCCATAGGTTCCGTCTTGTCCTCCTTGCGAGGGCATGCCCGTGCTATGTGCCCCCATTCGCCACAGCTGTAGCATTGGGGTTGTTGCATAGGTTTTTTTTCGCCTATTCTGGGAAACAAGATGTCTTCCATGACCTTCTAAAAAGGGGGTTGGGCAGTTATTGGTTGAGGTTGATTAGAAGGATTTGGCAATTTGGAGGGTCCACTCTTGAACTCAGTCGATCAATGGTAGGCGCAGGCCAGGTTGATTGCCATGGCGGTGTCGGCTTTAGGATGTTGTCGGATCCAACTACGGGGGGAAGGGATTACAAATAGTGTTCCAGAAGGATTGCTTTGATGACGTCTTCTCTATCCGTTCCTATGGGACCTAGCCATTTAAGGCCTATAATAGAATGTCCTGGGGTCTTCGGTAGGGGTCCACTTTATCTTACGGAACCTTAGGGGGTAATACTATGTGTCATGCCCCACACGTTCCAGGATACTCTTCTTGATTTTGGCGTACAGTGTGGTCCCAGCTGGATTGGCGGCCTGATATGCAGTTTGTAATTTGCTCGTTAATAAGGGGGCCACATACTGACCCCATCGTTCTTGAGGCCATTGGGCGGAGGAAGCCACCCTTTCAAAGTTTGTAAAAAAGGCGTCCGGGTCCTCACCCTCTTGAAATTTCTGGGGAACTGAGCTCGGTGCGTTTGGGTGAACCCTACTGGTGGCAATAGTGTCCGTTAACTTTTGTTGGGCTGTCTCGTGCACCAACTGATTAATTGCCATAATGGTGGCCTGACTTTTTAGTGCACTCTGGAGGGCCTCTCTATCCTCTTTGGCTTCCCTCTGTTGTGCCTCCCAAACCATCTGGAGATGGCGTTGGCCTTCGGCGAGTTGTTGTATCATATCCTCTATGGTAGGCTTTACTTTCATGGTTCTGGCTGGACTGTCCTTCATTGCTATCTCCTATCCCACTTCTGACACCACTGTGGCAGTGGGTATAGCGATAGGGATTAATGAGACACTCAGGTGGGGTTTTCTATAAGTGATTTTTATTTTAGAATATAGGTATCGTCGTCACAGTCTTTTATCTCTTGGTGATTTTCTTTGTTTCTTCTTTTCCAGGGTTCCCGGTGGTAGATGTTAATCCTCCCCGCAGATGGCGTTGTCAGGTCGACCGGAAAAGGAACAAAAGGTAAGTAAGTGGGATGTCTGGGTGATGGAGTTAGATCTGGGTTACGATTCCAACCCGAGAAAGAACAGATGGGTGTAGTGATAGGGCCTGTACCGTCACCTCTGTGGTACCAACAAAAACTTTCCCACCTCTGTTCTGCCTTGTGCTCCCTTCAAGTCGGTGCTTTCTCCCCTAAATATCCCTTCCTTCCCTCCCTCTCTTCTCGCCCTCTCCACCCTCCTCCCTTCCTACAATAGCCCTTATTTTATGTTTTAGGCAGGACCGTACCTGCTGGAGCCATGCCCCTCCAGGGACGTGGCGGAGTTGTTGCTTTTCGGGACTTCCCTGTCCCTCTGTGGGGTCTCCTCTGGAGTTCCCAAGTCCCTCGTCCTGGGCCTCTTCTTCCCCAACGACCGAATTTCTTTCTCCTGCGTCTTCTCCTTGCGCGATCTCCTCCTCTGTCTCAGCGTCTTCTTCCTCTGCGTTCACGCTCCGCGCGCACTGTCCTTCTTCTGTTTTCATCATTTTGGAAACCCAGATAGCCGGGTTTCCGGCTTCCGGGATTTCCTCCCCTGCATGACCCCCGGGGCACTTGCCGGACGGGGAACCCGCGTCGTATGTAGCCTGGATTACGGCAACCCGGCGACAGGCATTTTACCAGTTACCTTTGATAAATGATTGTCGGATGTTCAGATGGGCAATGTGCATTAGAAGGGCATGATATCAGTGTCCTAGATTACTTGAATACTTGCTGCCTTGAATACACCTACTAAAAGGGGAAACAGTCTGGGGTAACAACCCCTGTTCTGCCTTCATTGAGTCAGAAAGCCCACTAGGCATCAGGGATTTCTTTATTGAATAAAAATATAGTGTCGCGTAGGCTCTCATTATCCTAATGAGACTACTGGATTTTTGGGCGGCAAGATCGTTCACAGTGTAGGGGACTAAGTCTGATCCACAGTGAAGGACCCTTGTCACCCAAATCCGGGTTGTTCTCCGGCTAACTAGCAGTGCCTTATCTCTCCCAGAGGGAAGAGACAATTGGGCAGCCGAGCGCATGACATCTTAGTGCTTCCCAGGGAAGTCGTGGTCACTCAGGTCACAACCAGTTCTCTCATACACATTGCGGTCTCATATATAAATGACAAAGGCAGTTTGAGTTTTAAAGATTGATTTAATAAAACAACTGCATCTTAGATAACAAGGCGTGAGCCGCAATAACCAGAACCATACAACACAGTAGGATTGAAATAGTAACAAGGAGAGTGAAACATAAGAATAATGCTATCATAGTGCAACTAGATTACTGTAAGGAAATGCCTCCTTGGCATGGTTACCCCCTGACTTTTTGCCTTTGCTGATGCTATGTTTTGAATTGAAAGTGTGCTGAGGCCTGCTAACCAGGCCCCAGCACCAGTGTTCTTTCCCTAACCTGTACTTTTGTATCCACAATTGGCACACCCTGGCATCCAGATAAGTCCCTTGTAAATGGTACCCCTGGTACCAAGGGCCCTGATGCCAAGGAAGGTCTCTAAGGGCTGCAGCATGTTTTATGCCACCCTGGATACCCCTCACTCAGCACATACACACTGCTTGCCAGCTTGTGTGTGCTGGTGAGAACAAAACGAGTAAGTCGACATGGCACTCCCCTCAGGGTGCCATGCCAGCCTCTCACTGCCTATGCAGGTGTAGATAAGTCACCCCTCTAGTAGGCCTTACAGCCCTAAGGCAGGGTGCACTATACCATAGGTGAGTGCACCAGTGCATGAGCACTGTGCCCCTACAGTGTCTAAGCAATACCTTGGACATTGTAAGTGCAGGGTAGCCATAAGAGTATATGGTCTGGGAGTCTGTTTTACACGAACTCCACAGCACCATAATGGCTACACTGAAAACTGGGAAGTTTGGTATCAAACTTCTCAGCACAATAAATGCACACTGATGCCAGTGTACATTTTATTGTAAAATACACCCCAGAGGGCACCTTAGAGGTGCCCCCTGAAACCTTAACCGACTATCTGTGTAGGCTGACTGGTTCCAGCAGCCTGCCACAACCGAGACATGTTGCTGGCCCCATGGGGAGAGTGCCTTTGTCACTCGGAGGCCAGTAACAAAGCCTGCACTGGGTGGAGATGCTAACACCTCCCCCAGGCAGGAGCTGTCACACCTGGCGGTGAGCCTCAAAGGCTCACCCCTTTGTGCCAGCACCGCAGGACACTCCAGCTAGTGGAGTTGCCCGCCCCCTCCGGCCACGGCCCCCACTTTTGGCGGCAAGGCCGGAGAAAATAATGAGAATAACAAGGAGGAGTCACTGGCCAGTCAGGACAGCCCCTAAGGTGTCCTGAGCTGAAGTGACTCTAACTTTTAGAAATCCTCCATCTTGCAGATGGAGGATTCCCCAATAGGATTAGGGATGTGACCCCCTCCCCTTGGGAGGAGGCACAAAGAGGGTGTACCCACCCTCAGGGCTAGTAGCCATTGGCTACTAACCCCCCAGACCTAAACACGCCCTTAAATTTAGTATTTAAGGGCTCCCCTGAACCTAAGAAGTTAGATTCCTGAAACTACAAGAAGAAGACTGCTGAGCTGAAAAACCCCTGCAGAGGAAGAACAGAAGACACCAACTGCTTTGGCCCCAGACTTACCAGCCTGTCTCCTGCCTTCCAAAGAAACCTGCTCCAGCGACGCTTTCCAAGGGACCAGCGACCTCTGAATCCTCTGAGGACTGCCCTGCTTCAAGAAAGACAAGAAACTCCCGAGGACAGCGGCACTGCTCCAAAAGAACTGCAACTTTCTTTCAAGGAGCAGATTTAAAGACCCCTGCAACTCCCCGCAAGTAGCGTGAGACTTGCAACACTGCACCCGGCGACCCCGACTCGACTGGTGGAGAACCAACACCTCAGGGAGGACCCTCCGGCGACTCCGAGACTGTGAGTAACCAAAGTTGTCCCCCCTGAGCCCCCACAGCGACGCCTGCAGAGGGAATCCCGAGGCTCCCCCTGACCGCGACTGCCTGAACTCCATTTCCCGACGGCTGGAAAAGACCCTGCACCCGCAGCCCCCAGCACCTAAAGGAACGGAACTCCTGTGCAGGAGTGACCCCCAGGAAGCCCTCTCCCTTGTCCAGGTGGTGGCTACCCCGAGGAGCCCCCCCCCTTGCCTGCCTGCAACGCTGAAGAGATCCCTTGGTCTCTCATTGATTTACATTGAAAACCCGACGCTTGTTTCTACACTGCACCCGGCCGCCCCAGTGCCGCTGAGGGTGTACTTTTTGTGTGAACTTGTCCCCCCCCGGTGCCCTACAAAACCCCCCTGGTCTGCCCTCCGAAGACGCGGGTACTTACCTGCTGGCAGACTGGAACCAGGGCACCCCCTTCTCTCCATTGAAGCCTATGTGGTTTGGGCACCTCTTTGACCTTTGCACCTGACCGGCCCTGAGCTGCTGGTGTGATAACTTTGGGGTTGCTCTGAACCCCCAACGGTGGGCTACCTTGGACCCAAAACTGAAACCTGTAAGTGACTTACTTACCTGTTAAAACTAACATTACTTTACCTCCCCCAGGGACTGTGAAAATTGCACTGTGTCCACTTTTAAAACAGCTTATTGTGTTTTATGTGAAAAGTATACATGCTAATGTAATGATTCAAAGTTCCTAAAGTACTTACCTGCAATACCTTTCAAATGAGATATTACATGTAGAATTTGAACCTGCGGTTCTTAAAATAAACTAAGAAAATATATTTTTCTATAACAAAACCTATTGGCTGGATTTGTCTCTGAGTGTGTGTTCCTCATTTATTGCCTGTGTGTATGTACAACAAATGCTTAACACTACTCATTTGATAAGCCTACTGCTCGACCACACTACCACAAAATAGAGCATTAGTATTATCTCTTTTTGCCACTATCTTACCTCTAAGGGGAACCCTTGGACTCTGAGCATACTATTCCTTACTTTGAAATAGTGCATACAGAGCCAACTTCCTACAATTACGTTCTCTCTCTAAGTTATATTTTGAGCACAGCATGTGAAGCTCTAAGCCTGCCCTGCAGGTTCCCCCGGGAGGACATCAACCCTCATACCTGAGTAAAAGCCTGTGATCTGGATCAGCATCTGCAACATGGCAGTCAGCATCTAGTTGTGGGTTCCTGGTCGGAATCTCCCTCTCACGTGTACCAGGACTAGAGAGTGTTTTTATAACTAACACGCTGGTGTTCTAAGAAACGTCCCTACGTAAGAATGTGTATTTTCTATGAACCCTAAAGACTAAACTTCTACCATGTCTATCGGCAATGTACCCGACTGTATCCTTGACTGAAGCATAGAGCGAGCAAGAATGTATTGTTTGAGAACTTCAGTGCTGAAGTAAGCTAAACAGTGTGATAGAAGAAAATAAAACAAGACTGTGAAACTGGTTATTGTAAAATAACAGTGCAAGGCTAAATAAAATGCATCTAAGGCACAGAGGCCTAATACTTTAAGTAAATGCGTAGAAAGCTACATTAAAAATGGCTACACTACAATAGGATGGGCCTGTTCAGCATGGGCATGCCCTCACCCATAATAAAACGGAAAACAGTCTTTCTGGCCCTTGGGGGGCCGATGGGACAATGACCCCTGATATGCCCCTATAAGGGGCAGAAAGCCCACGAGACACCAGGGATTAATAATTGTATAATTTTCTTAGGGGTGGGGGCTGCCCAGCACGGATATGGCCATGTACCCATCCCCAAATAAATTGGGAAACAGTATTTTTGCCCTCTGGGGTACAGATGACAAAAAGTACCCCTGGGCAGAAAGCCAAATAGATGGTAGGGAATTATTTTTAAAAAATATAGGGGTGGGGGCTGCCCACATGGGCAGTGGCATGCCCCCACCCCAACTAAATGGGTTGACAGTCTTTCTCCCACTCCCCCAAGGCAGATTTGGGTAATTAGCACTGATCTGTACTGCAGGGGTGCAAAAAGCCTACTATATGCCAGGGAATGTTTTTTTTTTTAAACAAAGAGGTGGGTCATGCTCCCCCCCCCAAATAAATGGGAAAACAGTATTTCTGCCCCCTAGGTCGGATGGGGTAATCACCCCAATCTGCCACTGGGGCGGGAGAAAGCCAACTGTATGACAGCAATATATATTTTCAATGAAATAATGCAGTGGATCTTTCCTATCCTAACATCTGGTAAAACTCTCACCCCTAAAAACTCAACTGTGTTTCTGCTCCCCTCTGGATTACAGCATTTCATCCCAATGGCAAGCAAGAGGACACTTGATTCTTTTAGGTGTTGATTTTACAAAGTGGCCAGGAGAGTTTTGCAAACTCCGAGTAATATCCCACTTGCAATGGTGAACAACTGAACTTTTTGGGCTTGTGTAGGCTGCCACATGGAAAAACCTACCAGACTCAGACAGTTCTGAAAACTAGTAATCTGGGGGAGTAAAAGTTAGTGTGCTTAGCATGCATCCCACACCAAACCTGTACATTTTTTAGTACTAGACACCTAGGGAATTCAGGATAGGATCACTCGTGTTGCTCTCCCCAGGTTGTTTTTCTCAGAATACTTTGCAAACCTCAAACTTTGACTAAGAAAACACATTTGCTTCACATTTATGTGATGGAAAGTTCTGGAATCTGTAGGGCTCTCACGTCCTGTGCGGTGTCTCTCGCCACCGCAATTGGGGTGCTAGAGCCTCCAGCTAACTAACTGCTTCTCCAGAGCTGCATTTCTCCCCGCTGCGCTGGGGAAGTTTGACAAAGATCACAACACCTGACCACATGACAGAGCAGAGCCCGACCTGAGATATTACCATAGCTTTCTAAAAGAAGAGAAGAGCATTTACCCTTCAAATTGCCTGTATTGTTTGAACCACACAATTTGCTAAAAAGCATTGCATAAGAGTTAATAACTCGACTTATTGGATTTTTGTTGTTTTGGTCGTGCTTTACTAAGATAAATATTCTCTATTTTTCTAAACTGGTGTAGAGTCCTTTTTGTAAAGTTTAATTGTGTTACTGTGTGTATGTTGCACAAATACTTTACACATTGCCTCCAAAAGTTAAGCTTGACTGCTCAGTGCCAAGCTGCCAGAAGGTGATAACTGGTTAATTTAAAGTGTGTTTCTGACTTACCTGACTAGGATTGCGGTTCTACTAGGATAGCGTCCTTACCTCTGCCAACTAGAGACCCAATTTCTTACAGATACCTTTTTTTTCACTCTACATATTTCACCATATGAATTGCTCCATACTCAGCACACAGTAAAAAGCCATTGTATAGTACAGGTTAGTCATTGACTATGGGTACCCCAGGATCTTGGAGAACCTACAAACCCTAAATTGTCCCACAACCAAAAGGGTCTAGTTAACATAATGGCACATTTAATGCAGTGGGAGCTCTGTATCTTCATTATATAGTGGTACTTCAAGAGAGACTGGCCCTTCCAAACAAACCTCTCTCATTGCTTCAAATTTTTTAGTTGAAATGGAGAGATTACGCTTGGGTACAAAAACAAACCGAAGAGAACCAAGACCAGAAGAGGTGGGAAACAATGGAGACAAAGGCATGGAAAAACCGGGAGTTAGAACCCGGTCCAAAAAGGACTAGAACTGACTCCACTTACTGAGACAGAAGGGGACTTGGTCATAGTAAATCTATCTGATCGTTCTCTGAATACGACGGAATGCAATCTATTGATAAAGGGCTTGGGATTCTGTTCTACTCAGATTAATGACCAAGTTGAGGTCTTCGTGGACTTATTTAAAATTTACCCATCATTTAAAACTCAAGAATAATTTTTTCTCATTCTCACGGGGGGTTGAAAACAGGTTGCACCCTCCACTACAGACAGTGGAGATTTCCACTGAGGATACTCATACGCCAATACAATCAGTCTCTGACTTACAACTCTTGATGTCTCTAGGAGATGATGCACATCAGGATATTGAAGATATCAGAACTGATTTAGGAATATTGGAGGATCCTGACCGGACTAGTGGTCTGAAATTACATTCCAAATTTATACCAGCTAACACCATTAGTAACATTGACTTGTTTGTCAACAAGGTTTCATCAGATTTATACTAATGTTTAGGTGACTTGACGGAATATATTAACAATACATTATGGGGGTGGCATGAATCAGGTTTACTCTCCAATGATGAATTCAAATATCTTGTTGTTACAAACCCTAGATACCCTTGTATATATATTCTTCCAAAAATACACAAAGGAGGTAACTTCCCCCCAGGGAGTCCTATTATATCTGGTATTGATTCACCTACAGTGAAACTATCAGAATATGTGGATTTCTTCCTACAACAGTTTGTTTGTAACTTACCTTCCTTCATACAGAATAGCAAGGATATCCTTACTTCTTATTTAAACACTCGAACTGCTGATCACTTTGCACATATCCAGATGCTTATAGAAATGATTGACATCATTTTGTCCAAAAACTACTTTCTACACAATACTGAGTGGTTTAAACAAATACAAGGAACGGTGATGGGTTCAAAATGTGCCCCATCGTACGCATGTCTGTTTATGGGCTGGTATGAGAAAATACATGCTTGGGGAAAATATGCCTCCCCCTGGGCTGAGTTTATTGTCTTCTAGGGGAGGTATATAGATGATATCATCATAATATGAAATGGAACTATTGAACAGCTTACTATGTACCATGCCTTTCTCAATGACAACCCTTACAACGTAAAACTCAGTTTACACTACAGTAAAGACACTATTGTTTTCTTGGACATTAGATTTTTTATAAAGCATAACTGTATACAAAGGCCATCATAACAACATTGGTGGTAAAAGCCGCTTACCGCCGTGCAGAAGACCGCCAACACACCGCCGCGGCCACGGAATTCCGCCACAGCAATTATGACCCACATTTCGGAATCCGGCAAAATTCAGACACCCACACAAGTCCGCCACACCAAAGGTCAGTGATAAACTGGCGAAAACAAAACCTCCACCGTCACGCCAACAGAAAAACGCCCACACTATCACAACACACAAATCCACGTGGCAGTCTTTCAACCACGGTATTCCATTGGCGGTACACACCGCCGCGCTCACAATACACACACTCTTACAAAAAACAGCCACATTGCACAATTCGAAATACACACCTGATACACATACACACACCACTCCCACACACCCATTACAATATAAAACACACACATCACATCACCCACAAACCCCTATGACAAAAAATTCAGAAAGAAGGCCAGAGAGAGACAGCACCAGCAAGAACAACAGCATCCACTGGCACACAACACCATCACCCACAGAACTTCCACGCACCTCACACAACACACCACTACATATCAGCACACTTATCACCACACACTCCACCCCACACATCACCTACACCACCCCATGGCACGGCAAAGACACCCCCGGTTCTCGGAGAAGGAGCTCAGGGTCATGGTGGAGGAAATCGTCCGGGTAGAGCCACAGCAATTCGGATCACAGGTGCAGCACACCTCAATAGCAAGGAAGATGGAGCTATGGCGAAGAATAGTGAACAGGGTCAACGCAGTGGGACAGCACCCAAGAAATCGGGAGGGCATCAGGAAGAGGTGGAACAACCTACGGGGGAAGGTGCGTTCTGTGGTCTCAAGACACCACCAGGCGGTTCAGCGGACTGGCGGCGGACCCCCACCTCCTCACCCACAACTAACAACATGGGAGGAGCAGGTCTTGGCGATTCTGCATCCTGAGGGCCTCACAGGAGTAGGTGGAGGAATTGAATCTGGTAAGACAAATCTTAATTACTACATCTCCCACTCTACCTGCATGCCAGCACAAACCCCCACCCTCACCCCATCTCCTCACATATGTCCCAACATCACAAACCACCCATCCCAACACCAAGCCCTGCATGCAACAACAAAGCATGGACACCCATCACTAAAGCATGCCCACTGCACATAGCCATACAATCCCCTAAACCATCATCACACAAGGTCTCACACAGGAATGCAAGCACTGGGGTACACGGTCACCCACCCATGGCACACCATGACACACACAGATGTAATAACCATATTTTGTATACCCCTGCAGGACCCCTACCCAACGTCACCGGACAGAAGGGTCCACACATGTCCACACCACAAACAGAGGAGGCCCACAGTGATGACAGTAGCTCTGTCCAACTCGATCTAGATGACCAGCCCGGCCCATCGGGGACCTCGGGACAGTCGGTTCCCCTCACCCAGTCACAGGCCACCACAGACCTGCCTCCCTCTGGAAACACCAGCACAGCACCCACCCAGCGGGCCCATACCTCCGTCCCCAGGACACGTCAATCAGCTGTGTGTCCATCACTACAGGGAACCCTGGATAACCCACCACCCCAACAAAAGGGACCTGGGGGCAGTGACAGTGGGCACACGGTCCAGGGGACGGAGGCCCAGGAACACAGGGGGAACTGCTCTGCGACAGGGGGCAGACAGGCCAAGGGAACCCACTCTCCACGAGGCCCTCTCCTCCATCATGGGAGCCTACCCCACTCCCAGGAGACGATGGCAACATTACTGGCCAAGTTTCAGGAGACCCAGCGCCTGCAGGAGGAACAGTATATGGGCTTCAGGGAGGAACTCAGAACCATCAGCTCCACCCTGGGAACCATCGTAGGGGTGCTGAAGGAACTTGTGAACACCAGGAGGGACACACTGGCACTACAAGGGGCCCCTGACACTAGCATGGACGATGAACTGCCCACCACCTCCACCGGCACTAGTGGACAGGAGGCACCGCCACAGGACCACCAGCACCCCACCCCCTGCAGAGGGAGAACCACCCTGCAAACGGTCCCTGAGATCCAGGACAAAGACAGAGCACGATGCCAAGACCCACACCAAGAAATGAGACCACCCTGATTGTCATCCTACTGTCCCACTTTGTCACCCTGTCCATACTGAAACTGCCCCAGCTCCACTTCCTATGCCCACCAATCATACACAAAAGGTGGCCTGTATGTGTGTTGAGTCTAGGCCTAGGTATGTGTGACGCAGTGGAAAATTAAGCCATGTGAGCCCCTGAAATGGCGGCTGCCTGACCTGTAAAGAGGGACAATGGGATGTGAGGTAACTGCGCTGACGTTGTACACTGTCGCAGTAGGCGGTCAAAGACCACAGCGCAATGCTGCATTGGTTAACATTGGACCCTATGGGTCCCAGGAGCCAATGACGATGTAAGCCAGTGGTGACGGTACTCACCGCCGCGGACGTGAGCACCATTTTCTATCTGTTCAATCACTCGATACCTGATCTTCGACAGGAGAGGACCTACACTGCAAGTGCTGCTGTGACCTCGGTCTGGAAGAGACAATGGCTCGAGTGTCTGGGGAAAGGGCCCCTGCCTTCACATCGGAGGAGTTGGAGAAGCTCGTGGATGGGGTCCTCCCCCAGTACACGCTACTCTACGGTCCTCCAGACAAACAGGTAAATACACAGGGAGCATGTTGTATGGGCTATGCCTGTGTGGAGAGGGCTGGATGTAAGAAGGAAGGGGGGGGGGGGGAAGGGCTGCGTGCATGAAAGACGGCGAATCCATGTGCCACATGGCAAGGGTAGGGATGGGGGCCAATCAGTTTGACAGTGCAGTTGGTAATAACTTCTCTTTTCCCCCTGTATATTTCATGCAGGTCAGCGCCCACCAGAAAAAAGATATTTGGCGTGCCGTCGCCAAGGACGTCCGGACCCTGGGGGTCTACCACAGACGGAGCACCCACTGCCGGAAAAGATGGGAGGACATTCGCCGCTGGAGCAAGAAGACGGCGGAGGCTCACCTGGGGATGGCCTCCCAACGTGGGAGGGGTGCCCTTCGCACCATGACCCCCCTGATGTTCAGGATCCTGGCGGTGGCCTACCCAGAGTTGGATGGGCACTTGAGGGCATCACAGCAGCCACAAGGGGGTGAGTACACTCTCATTCTGTTGACTTTGCGAGCAGTGGAGGTGTCTGGGTGGGGGCTGTGAGTTTCCCTAGGCCAGGGCGAGTTCCGTAGGCAAGGCCCCTCCATAAGGCAGGCCATGTGGCTCCCCACCCCACATCTGTAGAGTGCCAAGTACACCTAGTCATGCCCCTGTGTCATCTATGTGTGCAGATGTCGTCCATAGCCTTGTAGGCCATTTCCCTGGAACTGAACAGTGGACCCCAAGAAAGCGGCATAGTGCAGGGGCCTTCTATGTCAGTCGTGTCTGCCAACGGTAGCGGTAATGCATGCACTCAACATGTCTTTCTTCTGTCCCCCACCTATTTGTGGTCTCCATGTTCTTGTGTGCATTAGCATCATCAGGCTGAGGAGCAGTGGCACCGGAGCACGAGGAAGCTGCATCCCACATGGCACTGGAGGGTGAGACTACAGACTCAGAGTTTACCAGTGGTACGGAGGGCGAGGGGAGCTCCATGGCGGGGACAGGAGCAGACACCAGCGACACGGACTCGCCCTCTGATGGGAACTCCCTTGTGGTGGCGGCAACATCTGTGCCACCTACATCTACAAGTACAGCCGCCACCCCCCCTACCAGCACCGCCCTCCCAGCAGCCCCTCAGCCTTTGCCCCGTGCCCGCTCACCCAGGAGGGTGGGCATCACCTTCGCCCCAGGCACCTGAGGCCCTGCCCCAGTCACCCTTGCTGCCCTCAGTGAGGAGGCCATTGACCTCCTCAGGTCCCTCACTGTTGGGCAGTCTACCATTTTGAATGCCATCAAGGGTGTAGAGAGGCAGTTGCAACAAACAAATGCATTCCTGGAGGGCATTCATTCTGGTCAGGTGGCCCTTCAGCGAGCTTTTCAGACTCTGGCCTCAGCACTGATGGCAGCCATTGTCCCCGTCTCTATCCTCCCCCCTCCAGCTTCCTCCACCCAGACCCAATCCCCTGTACCTCAGCCTACCCCAAGCACACCTACAGACCAGCATGCACACACGTCAACACAAAAGGGAAGCTCGGGCAAACATAAGCACCACACATCCCACAGGCACTCATGCAAGCATCACAGACATGCAGACACACCAACATCCACTGCCTCCACTGTGTCCCCCTCCTCCTCGTCTCCCTCCTCCCTCCAAGTCTCGTCTACACTCACACCTGCATGCACTACCTCTACAGCCACTACATCCCTCTCCAGCACACCCACCACCACACCCCGCTCACGTGCAGTCACCACCCCACTACCATTCACACGTCCCCTGTGTCCTCTCCCAGTGTGTCTGTGACGCCCCCTCCCAAGATACACAAACGCAGGCACACACCCACCCAACAGCCATCCACCTCACGACAGCCTCGAGCGCATGCACCTTCACCCAAAGTCACCAAACGTACACCTCCTACAACCACCACCTCTTCCTCCACTCCTAAGCCCCCTCCAGCTACCCGTCCCAGTGTGTCCAAAAAAAACTTTTCCTGTCCACCCTTGACCTCTTTCCCACACCTCCTCCACTCCATCCATCTCCTAGGTCCTGAACTACCACCTCAGCCACAACATCTCCAGGACCAGTGGTGCCTGTAGTCACCGGAGTGCACCGGCCACCAGGGCAGCCAGTGTGGCACGGAGCCACAGCACAGACAGTCCCTCACCTGAGAAGCATCAGAAGTTGGCCAGTGCCCGGCGGGAGAGGGGGAAGAATCCAGCCACCAAAGTCTCTCCCAGGGGTCCCGGTGGGAGTGTGGAGTCAGCTGTGACACCTTCCAAGGGGGGGGGGGGGGGGGGGAAGGGCCACAAGAAACCCGGCATGTCTGGGAAAAGCAGCACAGCGGAGAAGACCTCCATCATCCCCGATGACCCGGAGCCCACCTCCAGCAAAAGCCCAGCTGCCCAGGACAGGACTGCCAGCACTACCCCACCTGCCAAGGAGGCCACCGCCAGCACCAGCCCACCTGCCCAGGAGGCCAGCACCAGCCCACCTGCCAAGGAGGCCACCGCCAGCAAAAGCCCCGCTGGGCCATGAAGGACCGCCAGCACAAGCCCCGCAGGACCGCCAGCACAAGCCCCGCTGAGCCACGAAGGACCGCCAGCACAAGCCCCGCTGGGCCACGAAGGACTGCCAGCACAAGCCCCGCTGGGCCACGAAGGACCGCCAGCACAAGCTGAACAGGGCACCGCCAACTCAAGCAGCGGCAAGGGCACTGACGCAACTGAGTTCGTCACAGGGTGAATGATGCACTCTGGGCACCATGCCCCCTCCAGAACCAGTGGAGACTGTTATCCACTACCTCTGTCCTTAGCAGGATGAAGCACTCTGGGCACCATGCCCCCTCCAGAACTAGTGGAGACTGTTATCCACTCGTGAGACTGTGGCTTTGCACTCCCCAGGATATGACAGTGGGCAACCCACGCACTGTAGAGACTTGAGAGACTGTGGCTTTGCACTCCCCAGGATTGAACAGTGGGCAAACCACCCACTTTATAGACTTGAGAGACTGTGGCTTTACACTCCCCAAGATTGAAAAGTGGGCAAGCCACCCACTGTAGAGACTTGAGAAACTGTGGCTTTGCACTCCCCAGGATGGAACAGTGGGCATGTGGCCCTCTCGTGGATTTGGCGTTGTGTACTCAGGCGGCTGTGGTGCCCCCCCTTTCCCTCCCCCTGAGGTGCCTGTTTAGTTGCTCTCTGATGCCCCTGCAGTGTTCTCTCCATCATGGTCCGTGATCTTGTGTGGGCCTCGCCCATACCGTCTGGTCCCAGTGTTCCACGGACTTTCTTACAGCACTACCTGGACTACTATGCTTGGTATATATACATATATATTTCTGCCTACTTGCTTTTAATATATTACAATGGTTACACTCATTTTCTATTGTCTTTGCATTCTTCCGGGGGGGGGTTGGGGTGTAACTGATGTATTGATATGCATTAGTGTGTGTGTTGTAATGGGTGAGAGTGTTGCGTGTGTGTGTCCCTGTTTTTTGCATACCACCTCCCCTGTGTCGTAGGTGCAGTACTTACCGTGGTCTTCGCCGCCGCCATCCGTGCTCCTGGTAGAGGAGCAGGAAGACTATTGCAGGTAGAATTTGGAGTTCCGGGTCCATGGCGTCCGGGTTCCTCGTGGGGTGTGTAGAGGTGAGAGTTTTTCCTTCGGGATTCCTGTTTCCGTGGTTTTTTTTTTGCGGTGAATCCGCCCCTGTGTATTTTTGAAAAGATGGGGTGACTTGTGGGGCTCTGACCAGGTTCTGTTACCCAGAATCCTTTGCAAACCTCAACATTTGGCTAAAAAAACATGTTTTCCACTCATTTCGGTGACAGAAAGTTCTGGAATCTGAGAGGAGCCACAAATTTCCTTCCACCCAGCGTTCCCCAAGTCTCCCGATAAAAATGGTACCTCACTTGTGTGGGTAGGCCTAGCGCCCATGAAAGGAAATGGCCCAAAACACAACGTGGACACATCACATTTTTTCCACAGAAAGCAGAGGTGTTTTTTGCAAAGTGCCTACCTGTGGATTTTAGCCTCTAGCTCAGCCGGCCCCAGGGGAGGCAGAAATGGCCTAAAATAACAAACAAAAAACAAGATACAAAAAAAAAAAAATTGCCCTGGCGCTTGAGGTTTCTGCCCCCCCTGGGGGCAGATCGGCCTAATAACAATAGGCCGATCTGCCCCCAGGGGGGGCAGAAATGGCCTAAAATAAATTTGGCGCCGAAAAAAAAATCCCCGGTGCCTAGTGGTTTCTGCCCCCTTGGGGGCAGATTGACCTAAAATCGGCCAATCTGCCCCCAAGGGGGCAGAAATGGTCTAAATACAATTTGTCCCCCAGTCGAGCGACCCTTGCCTAATGGGTCGCTCCCCATCTCTAAAAAAACAAACAAAGAAAAAAAAAGAAAAACACACAAAAAAAAAATTGCCCTGGCCTCTAGAGGTTTCCTAAAATAAATTTGCCACCCCCCCCCACCCCCCCGGGAGCGACCCTTGCCTACGGGGTCGCTCCCCCTGCGTGACATTGGTGCAAAAAAAAAAAATCCCCGGTGCCTAGTGTTTTCTTAAGATTGGCGCAGCAAAAATCGGCTGATCTACCCCCAAAGGGGGCAGAAATGGCCTAAATAAAATTTTCCCTTCCAGGGGAGCGACCCTTGTCCAAGGGGTCGCTCCCCATCTGTAAAACAAAACAAACAAAAAAAATACCCGATGCCTAGTGGTTTCTGCCCCCCTTGGGGGCAGATCGGCCTAATCAAAATAGGCTGATCTGCCCCCCAGGGGGGTAGAAATGGCCTAAAATAAATTTTCCCCCCCAGGGGCATAGCAGTAGTTTGTAATGGATGGCTTTCTCGTGCTGTTCTTTAACTCTCCGGGTATGTGCTCCAGGCCGTGGTTCATTGTCTCTTCCTCCTTTCTTTCAGGTCTCTCGGGAAGCACATGTGGGAAGAACAACAGTCTCGGTAAGTGTTTGTATTTCCCCTTTTGGTTTTTCTTCCTGTGTCTCCCTTTCCCTTTTTTAGCTGTGGTTTCTTTTCTTGTCTTTGGGGTTTGTATCGCTATCTCTCTCTGTCTGCACTTTTCCTGTCCTTTCCCTTTCTGTTTAGAGGTAGCTTTTCTGTTGTCTTTCTGGTTTATTTTCTTTTCTGTACCTCTGGGTGCTTTCTCCTATGCTTTTTCTGGCGCACTGCTACTGCATCGATTACTTATCGTTATCTTTTCCTATATATCACCATAACTTCTGTTTCATCGCCATTACACCCCTCCCTTGCAGTCCCGCTCACTCTTGATGACGCAGAAATGAAGGTTTTACATTTATTAGCGCTTAAACGTAGTGCCGCAATAATCAAGTGTGACTTTAATCGAAATAATAAAGATTGTACGGGGACAAATGTGCCCTCAGAGTAGTTTGCCAACATTTATAAGCGTGCTTTATATAACGTGATGTATTAGAATTGTACGAATTTGCCATAATCGTAAACGTGTGCTATGATTTGCTTGTTTGAAATGTTTTAGCTTAGCATAACTTTAGTGGAGGCTTTGGCCTAGTTGCCTGGTCTCACGGTTTAGATGCTCGTGTTTTTCCAATGTGCTAATAAACGTGTATTTCTGCTTGAAGCTGTACTTTTCCACTGAGATCGTTCACATGCTTATCTATAAGGTTTCGTGCCAGCCTGGCATCTTCTTCTTTGCTCCAAGGTCAATCTGCAGGTGCGGACAATGGAAGTTCTGAAAGTGAGTTAATTGGTATAAAATGTTGCAACTTACGTACCCGTCTCCAAGGATAATGTATGCCTAGGTAGAAGCTTGAGAACTGTTGTTTTTGATTGGACAATTTGAAGCCAACCTATGAACCCTCCAATGGAAGACCCTACTGGATTTGAACTGTTGTCTATTTAAACCAGGTGCACAAGAAGAAAGCAGCCATTTTTAGCCATTGTGTCGTCCATAGCCATTTTTGCAGCTATTATGGCCCACCTGGCTGCGACGCCATTTTGAATGAGACTCTGATGCTTTCTCTAATCGAGAGAAAGAGACTTTAAGAAATTCTCGCCCTAGAGACTTTAACTTTGATTTGTCCCTTTGCATGAAGTAATAGTTTTGTCCCTTTGCCGCTGAGAGGCGAATGCCCCGTCCACTTTGCCCCTTTGCCCCGTCCCATGCTGATCGAAACCGGTATCCATGCTGATCG
The DNA here is from genome assembly GCF_031143425.1 of Pleurodeles waltl. Lineage (NCBI taxonomy): Eukaryota > Metazoa > Chordata > Amphibia > Caudata > Salamandridae > Pleurodeles > Pleurodeles waltl. The sequence goes on from NC_090449.1 coordinate 847,705,426, forward strand.
AAAACCGGTACCTGTGAGACGAAGACTTCCTTGAATGCTGATTGTAATTGGTAAATATGAAAGGAAATTGTACAATTGCATTGTGTTTCTTTTAGGTAACCAACTGCTGATTTTGATAAGAGCCCTAGCTAGGAGTTTTCTAAATTAATGTTACTAAATTGTTTTGCATGAAATCCCACATGCAGATGCTAATTCGGGGTTAGATGAGGAATCATTGGTGCACGATGCAATTTGAGACCTTGTTATGCTGACTAATGTATTCAATTAGCTCATTACAGATTATAGTTTTAGTGGTTTGCGTTGCTATTATCGAATGCATTGTTATTCAAATACTGCATAGATTGCATCTTTTCCGCCGTTATGGACAGCTATTAATGTTCATTTACATATATCAATTGGTGTTGAGACACATCTATATTGTGCTAGCTTTGTTAATATAGGGAAATAAATTCATTAACTTTGAATAAACTGGTGTGGTTATTCATGGCCGAAAGGTCATGGTTCGCCGAAATTTATTCTGGATTAATTGTTAAGTGTTATGTTGATCAGGGTATTGCTTATGTTCGTTATTGATTATTGATTAGATTAAATTGATGGATCTCGGGTGAAGAGAGTCTCACTTAGCCAAAAGATTCATCGACCCGAAGAGCGTCCAAACACAGGTAAATTATTAGGGAGGAACGCTCTAACAGTAGATGGTAGCAGAGGACGGTTTAGACTTTTGAGACCCCACTCGAAAGGTATATGGTGTTGAATTAGATTTTTTTGGGGGTAAAACAGATTGAGAGAATGATGATGGGCTAAGTCCCCCGCGACTTTCCCGGAATCTCGGAGCTTGCGAATGGAGAGAATGGAGGTGTGGAATCGGCGTTGGCGGTACTAGTGACGGTATGAGTGAAGTTAGGGTTTTGCGCTTGCACAGCTTATTGCCGCAGATCATTTGAAAAGGTTGCGAGGATTTTAGAGAATAGCGGAGGTGCGACTCCGAGTGTAGGAGTAGGGAAGTCGTCGAACTTCATAGAAAATAGCGGAGGTGCGACTCCGAGTGTGAGAGTAGGGAAGTCGTCGAACTTCATGTGCATGTGGCGCTTTGTGCAGAAAAAGGTCCACGTGGTTGTTGTTGTTGAGACGGGCCCTGCGAGGTCAAGAGACTCCGGAGTATGTTGAAAAGTGTATGAGACACTTGTTTTATGTTGTGGTCTGGTCGGTTTAATAGGTTGACCGGGCGTGGTCAACGAGTCGGTACGTGTGTTAAGGGAGTGAAAGAAAACTTCGACTTCGGGCTTTGACAAATTCTAAGTGCACTAGAATAGATCATTGACAAGTTGAGAGCAGTCTGCGGGTCAGATTTGCTTGCGAAAGTGGGGACCGAGAAAGATGGAATAACTGCCGAGGCTAGTGAAAAATCCCTAAGGTCCTGAAGCGATTGTGTTACCCTTCCTGTAGTAAACCGACAGATCTGTTTTATTATTATTTTTTTGGTAGCTCGCGATACATGCCAGAAGTTGTTACGAGAGGAGCGGAGTGAAGGAGGACAAGCCGCGAGGCTTTGTCAGCCGCAGTGTGTGTGAGTGTGACGTCACTAGGAGCCACGCTGGGATAGGTTGGTTGCAGAGAAGGGTCGCGCACGGATTGGACGCAGTCCGTGGGGCTCGATTGGAAGGGGAAAGGCAAGCGAAGAGTATTCCGGGAATTAAAGTCACTTATTGATTACAAACTTTGTGAAATAAAAGACGAGAAAATGAAATTTTTTAATGCATTTAAGAGTGCGATGAAGGGGGAGTCTTACATTAAAGCGAGCGTAGGAGAGTAGACGCCGCCCGAAGGTACACCAGCTTACATTGTAATGGAGGAAAAAGGGGTAGCTCTGTGCCTTTGGCTAAAGCAATGGCACAAGTTGACAGAGAAACATGGGAGCGTAGCGTTCCCGATCCATGGGACATTCAATATAAGGATCCTAGAGAATCTGAGATTCGCGATGTACGACATGAAGGTACCTCCAAGGCCAGCACAGTTTGAGGCTCTAGCGATTTGGGAACTAATGGCTAGACAGCAACAGCAAAATAAGTTCGAGACCAGGATAAGGAAGGTAGAAAAGACACTAGCGGACGCTAGGTGGGATAATGCACAGAAGGTGTGGAGATCAGATATATTGCAGGGGATAAAATTGTTTCCCGCAATTACTAAGGAAGAAGAGGCGACAGGCAAGAAAGCTACCTGTAAGACAAACAGGGGGTGTTCCAAAGATAGAGAGGACGAGGAAAAGTTAAGGAGAGAAGAGGAGTTAGAGGATGAGGAGTTAATAATGCAATTGCTGAACGACCGTCCGCCACCTTATGCAGAGAATGGACAAGGTCCAAGTACCAGTTCTGCCCCTCAGGCACCGGTACAGAATAATGAAACCCTGAGTTCAGGAACGCCATCGGGATCTAAGGACCCGAGTTTACTGTTCACCCCGCAGATACCGCAGGTTAGGAGAATATATCCAGATGTGCCCATGTTGAAACCGGCAGAAAATTATCAACCGCAGGTCCCAAGGTACTACAGCAGTGACAACAGTACGGGAATGGCCCTAGATCCAACCGTAATGGGAGTACAGACTGAATCAACCCAGTTTTTGATGCCTCAAAAGCAGATGCAGGGGGGAACCGCACATGCTCAGATGACGGGGAGTCAGATGGTCATGCCGGCAATGATGACCCATAGTGTGGGAATGAACATGTCTCAGAACATGGGGAATGGACAGAACGCAGATGCGATATCCCTACCCATTACTGTAGGTCCACCGGTACCTTTGTACATTCAGCCTAATTCAGGTACGAGCGGTCAAGGATCAATGGTGCAGAGTGGAATGGAAAGGAGGTGCATACAAAACACTCCAGAGACAACTCCGATAGCGGCTCTGCCAACTGGATCTGGGTCCTTGATGGAGTTCAGTCCCATATGTGCTCAGTCAACAATGGTGAGGTCGAGTCCCCCACTGATGATCCCGCTATCATCAAACACTGAAAAGCTGCCGCAACCATCAATGGCAGTCGATGTGAATGCTACACTGATGGGGCTGAATGCGCAACAGTTGACAGAGTGGTTCAACAGTCTGAATTCCACACAAAGCTCAGACAGTGGGAAGGGAGAAGATTATCTGAATAGGATGAGGTTGAACATGGAAGCAGAAGAATTGGTGGAAGGGACTATGGGCGTGAATAGGTTAGAGTCCTACTTGGAAGAAGAGTTGAGGTATCTATGTCCCAGGATTACGAGAGAAGTGAACAAGGTACATAGAGGGTTGCAAGAAATAGCTGACAAAAACGGGGTTGAGATAGACAAGACTAAACACTTGAGCAGGAGCTATAGATTGGATTTCGGGACCACAGACTTTGAACACATGAGGTCAGCAGGCATGAAGACACACCTTAGAGAATTGCTGCAGAGTGCGCAAGTGTGGAGGTGCTTAGACAAATGGGAAAGCAGATGGGTAAAGAGAAAGGAAAAGAGGAAAGACAGTTTCCCAGAGCACAACGAGAAAAGACCACAGAGTAGTGATGCAATAACCATGTTACCAATGAGGGAGACAGCAGGGGGGAAATTAGTACATGTACCGTGGCACAGGAGCGACATTCAGTCTTTTACGGATGATTTTCCCAAACTGAGAGAGAAACCGATAGAATGGTATCAACAGACTGATAGGTTTGTGAAGCTTGCAAAATGTCTCTGGGAAGACCTGAACACCCTCTTTGAGATTGTAGTTCCGGCAGATTTGTGGGAAGATTGCAAAAGGGCTGTAGGTTGGCCGACAAGTGAACCAGAGAGAGACAGGGATACGGGTGCACCATCACCTATGGTGATGAGCTTGTACTATAAGGTGATTGAGCATTTGAAGACGAAAGTTGCTTCGAAGAATGTGGATTGGCAGAAGATTGATCGAACTGCCCAAGAGGCTAAAGAGTCGATTCATAGTTACTATGAGAGGTTGTTGAAGGCATTCAAGAACTACAATGGCACGGAAACAATAGAGGCGAAGGACATGCTTCATTTTGTGTTTAGATTTGTGAAGGGCTGAGACCAGAGATAAGTCAGATGATAAAGTCGCATTTGATTTGTTGGCAGTCGAAACCTATTGACGAGGTGTTGAATTACGCGAAATACTGTAGTGACGAAATTGAAGTGAAACAGAAAAGGTTGAAGGAGAAAGTGATGATGATGCAACTTAAGGCAGCTCAGACAGGTCTGCAAGGGTTGCAAGGGTTCCAACAGCAGATACCGCAGCCGCAGGGAAATATGGTGTTTCAGCCACAGGCGAGAGGCAGAGGCAGAGGAGGTTTTGGGAATAATGGTCCGGATTTGAACACTGTTGTAATTCCGAATGGTGTGCAGGCAATGAAAAGGGTGATGCCGTGTCACGTGTGCGGAATCGTCGGTCATTGGAAACGCGAGTGCCCGATGGTGGTGCAGGAAGGTGCAGGTGTTGGTCAGCAAAACAATGATGTCAATGCATTCCAGACAATGAGGGGACTGAAAATGAGAGGTCCAAACCCAAATTTTCAGACCATAAATCAGCTGCAGGGATTACAGCCCATGCAGCTGCAGCAGATGCAGATGCCCCGTATGCAGATGACGCAAATGCAGCCAATGCAACAGCAGTTTCCCATGGTACCTAATCAGCAAATGCAAATACCTTTGGCACCAGTGAGTCAGCAGCAAGTGATGGTTCCTCCACAGGTCTCGGGTCAGGTAATGAGTACAAATGGCACCGTACAACAGTTCCCATTACACAGTGAGAGTGGAATAAACAATGTATGGGAGAGTGAAAGTTCAGATGAGGAGGGAAATTGTGTGCTTGCAGCATCCTTGGAAGTTGATCAAAAGGGTCCATATGTGGAGGGAAGAGTTATGGGTCATAGCGTTTCATTCTTGGTCGACACAGGAGCCACACGTTCAACTGTTAGGAGTATTGAAGTACCAAATTTGCCACTCTCAGGGAGGACAGTCCAAGTGGTGGGAGTAGCAAACAGGTACCTGACGAACCCAATCACAGATCCAGTACCAGTCAGCATTGGTAACTATCAAGGGTTACATAAATTTGTGGTATGTGACTCAAGCCCGATAGCACGGTTAGGGAGAGACCTATTGTGCAAATTGGGATGTTCGATTATGTGTTCGAACGATGGAATAAACATTCAGACGAGCAGTGATGGGGAAGAAGAGGACAGTGAAGAAGGGGATGAGATGCAAACTGTCGATGAAAAATATCCTCTGATTAACCTTTTTCCAATGATAACTGAAGAAGATATTCCAACTGAATTACGAGAAACAGTCGGAAAGGAAGTGTGGGATATGACAGGGAAAGAGGTGGGATTGATGAAAGAAGTGGAACCAGTGAAAGTGACTGTAAAACCCAATGCAATCTTTCCCCAGACCCCACAATACCACATGGCACAAGACACCCTCATGAAAGTCGCTCAACTCATTGACGAGTTTGTAAAACAGGGAGTACTGAAAGAAGTGTTGAGCAGTCCATGTAATTCACCAATCATGGGACTAATAAAGCCGAGTGGGAAGGTCCGAATAGTGCAGGACTTGAGGAAAATAAATGACATCATAATAAAATGCTGCCCTGTCGTACCAAATCCAGCTGTGATAATGTTCCAAGTCCCTTGCGATGCCGAGTGGTTCTCAGTCATTGACTTGTCACAAGCATTCTTTTCGGTGCCTCTTCATGAGGACAGACAATTTCTCTTTTGTTTCAAATTCTTAGACAGAGTCTACAGTTGGTGTCGAATTCCTCAAGGGTTTTCGGAGTCACCGTCAATTTTCAATCAGATTCTAAAGAAAGATTTGGAAGCGTTAGAATTGCCATTCGAGTCAACCCTAGTACAGTACATCGATGACTTATTGATTGCATCTAAGACAGAAAGTGGCTGCACAGCCGACACCATTGCGCTACTGAACCATTTGGGAAGGAATGGACACAAGGTGTCTCCTTCAAAGTTGCAGTTCTGTCAAAAGAAAGTAAAATACTTGGGTCATCAAATAGAGAAAGGGTCACGGAGAATAATGAAGGAAAGAATAACAAGTGTACTTCAAATGAGTCCACCAAAGACGAGGAGGGAGGTGAGGAAGTTTTTGGGGATGGTGAGCTACTGCCGTCAGTGGATCCCCAACTTTTCGACTCTAGCGAAGCCTCTACTGAAACTGACCCATAAGGATGCCTTGGATCAAATTGAGCTGAAAGGAGATGAGATGGATGCTTTTATTGAATTGAAAGAATGCATGTGCAGGGCTCCAGCTTTAGGTATGCTTGATTACACAAAGCCTTTCACATTGTTTTGTCATGAACGTGATGCATGTTCTTTGTCTGTCTTGACTCAAGCCCATGGTGGCATAAACAGACCAGTAGCGTATTTTTCAGCTACTTTGGATCCGGTCGCAGCAGCACTGCCAGGGTGTTTGCGCGCCGTAGCAGCAGTTGGTATCAGCCTCACTCAGAGTGAAGGAATAGTGATGGGACACCCAGTAACAGTCATGGTCCCTCACTCAGTTGAAATACTTTTGACCCGCTCCCGAACGCAACACATGACTGGAGCAAGACTCACAAGATATGAAACAATAATTCTGGGCTCACCGAATGTGCAGCTGAAAAGGTGCACTACGTTGAATCCAGCAACCTTGCTTCCCGGTGAAAATGCTGAAATTGAGAACGCTGAAGACGTCGAGCACGACTGTCTTCAGGTGACTGAATTTTGCACAAAACCTCGACCTGACATTAAGGATACTAAGCTTGATGAAAATGACCAAATTGTTTTTGTTGATGGATCATGTTTAAGAGATGCATTGGGAATATTGAAAGCAGGATATGCTGTATGTACTGTAACAGGTGTCTTGGAAGCATCCTGGCTTCAAGGAGTCTATTCCGCACAAGTAGCAGAGCTTGTAGCACTTACAAGAGCATGCCAACTGTCTACATTGATGAAGGTTACCATTTACACAGATAGTCAGTACGGGTTTGGAATTGTGCACGATTTTGGGCAATTATGGTCACAGAGAGGTTTCCTGACCTCTTCAGGATCCCCAGTGAAAAACGGGGAGAGAATAAGGGAATTGTTACACGCCATCCAAATGCCAGCCGAAGTTGCAGTGGTAAAGTGTAGTGCTCATACAAAAGGACAGGACTATGTTTCTCTGGGAAATGCATATGCGGATCAAGTCGCAAGATTTTGTGCCTTGAACTGTATATTACTCAGGGATGAATGGAATTCGATAAGTGAACCAGAACTCGAACCAGCTGAAGCATTTGCCTTGAAGGTTGTAGATACAATGGATGAACTAAAAGCACTACAGAATAGCATCAGGGAGGATGAAAGAGATTCCTGGATTAAGTCACAATGTACAAAGAGACCAGATGAGTTATGGGTTTCAAATGAGGGAAAATTTGTTTTGCCAAATAGTCTCTTATCGCAGCTAGCGCGGTTCTATCATGGGCAGGCTCACCTAGGGAGAGATGCCATGATAAGATTGTTCAAAACTGATTGGTTTAACCCCAGATTCCGTCAAGCTGCAGAAGCAGTTTGCCATCGATGTGTCATTTGCCAGCAGATGAACCCGGGGAAGGGAACGGTTGTGAACATGGGCCACATTGGCAGGGCAAGTGGCCCTTTCAGCAGAATGCAGATGGACTTTATTGAGATGCCTGTGCATGGAGGTCTGAAGTATGTGTTGATGATTGTGTGCATTTTTAGTCACTGGATTGAAGCATACCCCACACGTAGGAATGACAGCCTTACAGTTGCAAAACTCTTGTTGAGGGAGTTGATACCACGTTTCGGATTCCCGATCTCTTTAGAATCAGATAGAGGAAGTCACTTCAATAACGAGGTGATAAAGTTACTTTGCGCAGCGCTGAACATTGAGCAAAAACTGCATTGTAGCTATCGCCCTGAAGCCTCAGGACTGGTGGAACAGATGAATGGTACCCTGAAATCAAGAATGGCGAAAATATGTGCATCGACAAATTTGAAATGGCCTGACGCGTTGCCTTTGGTGTTAATGTCAATGAGAAACACCCCTGACAGAAAGACTGGATTGTCCCCGCACGAAATTCTCATGGGCAGGGCCATGAGACTTCCTGCAGTTCCCGCAAACGCGCTTTTGAATATTACAGATGATATGGTGTTAGACTACTGCAAAGGTCTGGCTGACGTGGTTCGCTCTTTCTCTCACCAGGTGGAAGCAACCACCTTGCCACCGATCCAAGGTCCAGGACACACACTGAAAGCAGGTGACTGGGTCGTGATAAAGAAGCACGTGAGGAAGTCGTGTCTGGAACCCCGTTGGAAAGGCCCTTTCCAAGTGATCCTGACAACAACTACCGCTGTGAAGTGTGCGGGAGTTCCCAACTGGATTCACGCCAGTCACACAAAGAAGGTGTTGTGTCCCACAGAGGAGGAAGTTGAAGCGCTGAAACTGCCAGTAACTGATAACACAGTGCCGAGCGCTGAGACAGAGCAAAACCGAAGTAGAAGCGAACAGGCAGAAACAGGAGAGAGAGAAATATTTTCTGAGGACGAAACAACAGATTCGCTTGGGGAGGACCAAGGAGAAACCTCAGACAGCGACGAAGAAGCTGAAGGTGACAAAGAGCCTGAAGCAGCTGAGGGTAGCAAAGAGCCTGAAGCAGCTGAAGGTGACAAAGAGCCTGAAGCAGCTGAAAGTGATAAAGAGTCTGACGAAAGTAACGGTGACGAAGGGCTCGAAAGAGGTGAAAAAGCAGGAGAGCCTGATCAGAGGAGGGCTTTCCCAGAAGCAGACGGTACAGAAAAAGAAAAGAAAAACCTGATTGACTCCCCAGAAGGAGGGGACAAGGCAAAACAGAACGAAACTGTTCAAAGTTCCTCAGAAGAGATCGCAGGTCCATCAAGTGGACACAATGCAAAGAGGAGACTAAGTATATCACCAGTGAAAGCAAAGACTAGAGAAAAGTTGAACGAAAATGAAAGGCCAAGAGTGAAAGAGAAAAGAAAGGAAGTGTCTGTCGTGGTACCGACATCAAGGGAAGAAAAAGACTTTGCCAAAGAGGAAAGTACCAGTGAGGCAGAATCAAAGAGAGAGGCAAAATTGAAAAGGAAAAGAATCCCAAACAGGAGATATTCCGGTCCAGAATGGGCATATGCAATCAATGACGATTGGACTGACGAATTTATATCTCTTAGCCTCGAGAACGAAGAAGAAGAGATACCAATAGAAAAGAAAAGTTTTATGGACACTGTTGATTGAAAGGGTGAAAGATGACATTGCTTGCTACAATATAACGTGATACAACCAGCTGAGACATTGCTAAACCGGATGAGACATTTGCTGAACTGATATTGATTGAACTTTGAAAAAAAAAAAAAAAAAAAAAAAGGGACTGAGTTATTGCCGAATTGAGACAAATGCTGCTAACCGATAAGTGACTGGGCTACTGAAGAAAACTGTGTGAACATTGCGCTCGTTCAGCTTTGTAACAAATTGCTAAATCGTTTTTTTTATAGGTGCTTCTAGCTCTCTGATTCTATACAGATCATGGCTACACAAAACAGTAGAGTGAAATATTGTAAATATGCGTGTATAGGCTTGATAACTGCATGTGTACTAATAATAATGGCAATAGTGCTTGCTACACGTGGAAAGGGTGAGAATGAGAAAATTGATGCTTCTACTTTTGCTCCTGTTACTGTCACTGAACTAACTGCATTGAAAAGATTAGAATTAGATGAGAGACACTTGCATGATAAGAAGGAACTTTCATATAACGTTTTCTATCGCTTGCTAACAGAATATGTTGAGACTATGGATGCGAAAGATTGTTATGTGTGTACACAGATACCGACATCAGTAAAGGAAGGGGTGACTTATCACCACATGCCTCTTACATACGGGATTAAATGTAGTATAGTAACTTCTAGATTTTATGGTCAGACAAACATACAGTATTTTTATTCAAATTATGATGTTACCTTTGCATATGTTCCTATAATAGCGCAGCTAAGTCAGATTGCTAAAGATTGGGATGCTAAAATAATGAGGGAATTTTTCGAGCCAATGCAACCTTTTGAAACGGCTCACGCACATAGGGAAAACCTTCCCTGCTCGCTCTCTGCAGTAGAAATAAGCTTTTTAGATCGCACAGATGATAGAAGGGCACAAATGAATGCGAAATTAGAAAAAGAGCTAAGTAAGAGGACTTCAGTAGATCATTATGATTTTGCCGCAATAAAAACACAAGGGAGAATAGCTTTAGATGCTTGGCATGTAGGGAAATTTTGTATATATCGTGGTGAATCTTATTATGACAACATTTTTGTGGGAGCGAGTGAATGTAAACATACGTTTATCTTTAAAGCCAAATGGACATTCATGATGAACGGACTTGACCCTGTCATACCAGGTGTATATTACATTTGCGGGTATAATGCCTATTATCGTCTCCCAAAAGGGTGGTGGGGGAGATGTTATTTGGGTATAGTGTTCCCAAAGGTTTATCAGCTGGATGACTTATCGATGATTCCAAAGACGTCTGGATCCCATCGTATCCAGAAAAGAGAGACCACAGCTGCTGTGGTAGGAGATATATTTGGAGCCATGATTCCTTCATTGGGAGTTGTGTTGAATTCCATCAAAATAAGAAAGTTGTCTACTATAGTGGATAACATGTTGACAAAGTTTTCAGGTGCTATAATCCTGATAGATGCTGAACTTGCAGCAGAAAGAGCTATGACTCTTCAAAACAGGCTTGCCTTAGACATTCTTTTAGCAAAGGATGGCGGCGTTTGCAAAATGCTTGGTGTGCGCCACTGTTGTACGTATATTCCTGACAACAGTGTGAAAATTAAAACAATGCTTGCTAATCTAACAAAAGAGAGTGCAGACTTGAAGGAATTGAAGGAACCAGGAGTGTGGGAGAAGGTTGGAAAGGGGATTGCTTCAGTGGGAAATTGGCTTGGTGGCATTTGGAATGGAATATTACTCAAAATAATACAGGGAATACTAATAGTAATAATTTGCATCTTTGGGATTTGGGGAATAAAAAGGGGAATAATAATGATAATGGAAAGAATTAAAAGAAGGAAGGAAGAGAAAATGATGAAAAGAATGGCACAAGAATACAAAGAGAGAACAAGGGGAACTAAAAGGAAAAGAGAACTGACAGAATTTTAGTGGAATAAAATTTGTGGGAATAGTTTGTGTGATGACAAGTAGTCATCAGAGGAGGGATTGATGACGCAGAAATGAAGGTTTTACATTTATTAGCGCTTAAACGTAGTGCCGCAATAATCAAGTGTGACTTTAATCGAAATAATAAAGATTGTACGGGGACAAATGTGCCCTCAGAGTAGTTTGCCAACATTTATAAGCGTGCTTTATATAACGTGATGTATTAGAATTGTACAAATTTGCCATAATCGTAAACGTGTGCTATGATTTGCTTGTTTGAAATGTTTTAGCTTAGCATAACTTTAGTGGAGGCTTTGGCCTAGTTGCCTGGTCTCACGGTTTAGATGCTCGTGTTTTTCCAATGTGCTAATAAACGTGTATTTCTGCTTGAAGCTGTACTTTTCCACTGAGATCGTTCACATGCTTATCTATAAGGTTTCGTGCCAGCCTGGCATCTTCTTCTTTGCTCCAAGGTCAATCTGCAGGTGCGGACAATGGAAGCTCTGAAAGTGAGTTAATTGGTATAAAATGTTGCAACTTACGTACCCGTCTCCAAGGATAATGTATGCCTAGGTAGAATCTTGAGAACTGTTGTTTTTGATTGGACAATTTGAAGCCAACCTATGAACCCTCCAATGGAAGACCCTACTGGATTTGAACTGTTGTCTATTTAAACCAGGTGCACAAGAAGAAAGCAGCCATTTTTAGCCATTGCTCGTCCATAGCCATTTTTGCAGCTATTATGACCCACCTGGCTGCGACGCCATTTTGAATGAGACTCTGATGCTTTCTCTAATCGAGAGAAAGAGACTTTAAGAAATTCTCGCCCTAGAGACTTTAACTTTGATTTGTCCCTTTGCATGAAGTAATAGTTTTGTCCCTTTGCCGCTGAGAGGCGAATGCCCCGTCCACTTTGCCCCTTTGCCCCGTCCCATGCTGATCGAAACCGGTATCCATGCTGATCGAAAACCGGTACCTGTGAGACGAAGACTTCCTTGAATGCTGATTGTAATTGGTAAATATGAAAGGAAATTGTACAATTGCATTGTGTTTCTTTTAGGTAACCAACTGCTGATTTTGATAAGAGCCCTAGCTAGGAGTTTTCTAAATTAATGTTACTAAATTGTTTTGCATGAAATCCCACATGCAGATGCTAATTCGGGGTTAGATGAGGAATCATTGGTGCACGATGCAATTTGAGACCTTGTTATGCTGACTAATGTATTCAATTAGCTCATTACAGATTATAGTTTTAGTGGTTTGCGTTGCTATTATCGAATGCATTGTTATTCAAATACTGCATAGATTGCATCTTTTCCGCCGTTATGGACAGCTATTAATGTTCATTTACATATATCAATTGGTGTTGAGACACATCTATATTGTGCTAGCTTTGTTAATATAGGGAAATAAATTCATTAACTTTGAATAAACTGGTGTGGTTATTCATGGCCGAAAGGTCATGGTTCGCCGAAATGTATTCTGGATTAATTGTTAAGTGTTATGTTGATCAGGGTATTGCTTATGTTCGTTATTGATTATTGATTAGATTAAATTGATGGATCTCGGGTGAAGAGAGTCTCACTTAGCCAAAAGATTCATCGACCCGAAGAGCGTCCAAACACAGGTAAATTATTAGGGAGGAACGCTCTATCACCCTTGCCCGTGAATTTGTACTCAAAATATGTGCCCGCCAATTATTGCACTATAATTACCCTCCGGTCCTCCCTACCCTTGCCCAGGCCACTTCCACGCACCTGACTCTGCCACGCTCCTCCCGAAGCGTGGCGGGTGGTTGCACTCTGCTTCCCAGAGTCTGCTCCTTCTGTTCCCGATTGGGACCACCGACTTCCTGGTCTCTTCCCTCCTCCCGTCCCCGAGTGGGACGGACTGCTCCGTGGTTTCCCAGGGTACTCCGCTCGTGTCTTCGGTTGCTCCTTCTTTCTCCTCCTCGTTCGTCCTCTCCCTTTGACAACGCAATGCCGGTGTATTTAACTCTCCGATTTCCCGCTGGTGCTGACGTCAGAAGCCCTGATTGGTGTGATGTTCAAACACTTCCGGGTCAGCAGGGGAAGCGCCAGCACAAGTAGGGGAAAAGTGTGGGCTGGCCCAACCGGTCACAAGGGAGTTAACAAAAGTTAAGACTTATCAACAATCTTTCTTTTCACTGTTTGCCAGTGAAATTACAGTAATTAGTGGACCATGTGCCAAAGACTACCAACCATACACACCCTTTGATTGTTCCGTCTTTTCTCAGGAGGGTGTTGTCTCCATCCTGAAGCACTTGCTCTAAATGCCAAAGAGGTGAGAACTATTTACTTTAAAATAAGGTGAGAATAAATACCAACACAGCTTCCTGGTTAAACTTAATGCTGAGATTGTTAAAAATAGAAAGAGCTAGAATGGCTGGGTCGCAGGTAAATAATTTTCAAATAGGAAAACGTGTTTTAATAAAAACTGAAAAATGTAATTTTCTAATTCCAAAATATAATGGGCTAGCATCTATATTATGGGCAAAGATGTTTTCTGAAGGACTAGTGGTGTTGTAAGTTCTGTTGTACATCGAAACAAGCCAATTCAAAGCACTGCAGTGAGCGGGAAGGAGACGCACAAAAAGAAAAAGACATTTGCTTGCAGTCAAAGTTATTGGCAAACGTGCAATTATTCATGTAATGGTTTTGTCACCAAGGCAGTATCAAAACTCCCCCAAGGAGGGACAAACTAAAAGCATTTACCAACAAAAAAAAAGGATTTTTGAAAGACAAGCCCACTAATGAGTGATAGTGATGGGCATGTGGAGGGAGTGGTTAAAAACCCAGATACACACCAACACCTCGGAAAAGCAGCGCTTGCGCGCTGCTATGCTCAACCTGAAAAAACTGGAGACCCAGAGAACTACACATTGGACAATATTTGGGATTGCCTGTGTAATGAATTCCCACACCCATAATCATAATGCAAACAGGCTTCAGAATCATAGCTCCGTGTGAAACATCAAAAATGACTACACACAGAGTAATGTACCTGGCTACTGGTGTTCTGAGAAGCAAAGAATCTGTAGAAGGAAGATGGACTGGGAGGTAATTAACCCACTGCCACCCCCCAGTGGCATAACAAAGGCTCCCACATCCCTGCACAGTACGGGAGGACCCCGAGCTCCAGGCCTCCCCATCAGCACAGTACACTGTCCTGAGAATTCCTGAGTGAGTCCAGAGAGGGGGTCCCTTCATGTTTTGTGCAGAAGGGCCCCCTCAAGTTTTGTTACACCACTGCACCCTCTGTGTTTTCTGCGCCTCTATTAGGAACATGGTTTTTAAACACATTTGTCTGATCATATGCTTATTCAAAATGCATGTCCTAGGTTCTTGAAATACCTTAAATCTTCACGTCTTGTGTTGCAACGGGGACACTTGGATGATTTGCCCTTTGGGCTAATTTTCCACTCAACATTAGACTGTCAGCTCTTCCCAGAGTAGAATAGCTTTTCTCTTTTAAATTTATGTGAAGGTGCAGGTGGGGGTGCAATTCTAGTCAGAAAAGAAGATTAGATTAGATGGAATACTGCAGAAGTTATGCAAGTTCTTACTGACATTTATCCAAGCAAACAAATTGTACTGTATGAGATTTTACTAGGCGCCACTTATTTGTAAACCAGTATAAGACCAGATACTCTGCTTCTGTCCAGGTTGCCTGAAGGAATCTGGGCTTAGTCAATACTTCTGTTCTCCTCTCCAAATGGTTGGTTGGTTCTCCTGTTCATGGCAAATCTCATCGTTCCCCTCTCCCCTTGATCAGTTATAGGGATGAACACCTTTTTTCCTTTTAAACCTGTGGTGAGAAATCCAGGTGTAAGATGTGAATGTTTTATCAGAATATGCTTTTGACAATGTGAGGGTTTTTTGCATCATCTAAACCCCATGTTTCTATTCCACGTGACACTACATCCCCAACTTGGGGCTGTACTCTTGTGCCAACGTGGGACATTATCATATTCCACAACTATAGGAAAAATCACACGTTTATGAGAGTGCACCTTCCAGAAGCAAATGTATGTCTTTTCCTTTTTTGTCAATTTTGTCTGCCAAGTTTTTTCTTCTATTGTTTCTCTTCAAATTCAACAATTAGAGTCATTTATGCCACCCATAGCACCAAGGGTAAATTCCTTGTGCAGCATGGCGTAAGTGCTCCAGAGGTAAAGGAAAAAGTAGCTGTGTCATTAGCCAGCCTCTCATAAACCCACAATTGGTTTTCAAATTTCCTGCTCATCGTTCCCTGCTGGTTCAGGCGCACTTGTGATAGGACTTGAAAAGTAAATGACCACCAGCAAGTTCCATCCATGGTCATGCAGTTTAATATCTCCATAGATTTCTTGGTTCACCAAATTGTGAACTACCAGTTCACTAGCTCTTTCATAGTTGCAAAGTTACCAACCACTCCGGAGGCATAACAGCAGCACTGTCGTCTAGTGAGTATGGTAATATTTCTACTGTCTTCCATTTTTTATCTCTATAGCATGAAGAGCATGTGGAGTAAATACATGTAAACAAATAACAACAGCTGTTTCTTGGGATCATCACTGATGGAGAACTGTCTTTCGAAGGACAGAGGCCTATTTATTCTTTTTTAAGATGAGTGTTTGATTTGATGAAGTCTTTGGGTTGGTCATTGTTAAACCTGACAGCCTTAGGGGGTCTTCCCCTTAACTTTTTGCCTACCTCCTCCACTTTTTCTGACCTTGTTATTGCTGGTTTTAGGACTCTATGCACCATAAGTCCCTACTAAAGTGTGCTACATATGCCCAGGGACTTTAAGTTAAATGTTAGTGGTAGTCCTGCAGGTCTTATTGTACCACCCACCTAAGTAGCCCTGTAACCATATCTTAGGCCTGCCATTGCAGTGCCTGTATGTTCAGTGTTACACTGCCATGTTGACTTGGCAAAGCAATCCTTTTGCCAGGCCCACTCCTACACTTTTTATATAACCCAGAAGATATTGTGCAGTGTATTTCAAAGGTAGGACATGTAATTTTAACTTTTACATGTCCTGGTAGTGAAAATATATCAGTTATTTTGTTTCATTACAGTAATGCCTATATCTCCCATAGGATAACATTGAGATTACCTTATTGCATCCTATATGTGTAATTCACAAACTGGAAGATATACATTTTTCAGCTTTGGTGTCTCTGGAATCACGATTTAAAATCACAACTTATGGTGAAGTGGAATTTTGAATTGTAATTCTGAAAACACCACTTTTAGAAAGTTGACATTTTTTACTTTACCCATTTGGTGCCTACCACCTCCCTCTAATCACTTGTTTTGGGTCGGTGACAGGTGGGCATTGTGTATTCTCCTTAGAGAGCAACACGAAATGGGAGCCTAGGTGTGACTTGAGGGGCCTAGCTGGGCCATCCTGAAAAGGCTATGTCCTGTGCCCACAGAAAGGGCTGCATACCCCCTGTAGTGAGTCTGGAGTCAGGGCAGGAAGGGGTGGACCTTTTTGCACTTTAGACGCCTGTCTTTGATTTCCATGTAAGGCCCTTTCAAGGTCACTGAAGGCCAAACTGGGTATAAGTACTGGATCTCTGATACCAACAACTCACTACACTTCTGGACCTGTGAATACTCTGCCAGGAAGAAGGACTGCTGTGCTGCTAAAGGACTACTACTCTGCTGGACTGCTGCTTTGCTGGATATTTGTCTTGCTATGCTGCCTTGCTACCTGCTGTTCCCCTGCCTGGGTGAGAAGGACCGGACCTGCATCACTTGAATCCAGAGTGAGTCCTAGGACTAGTTCTCCTGATCTGAAGTGACATAACAGACTCCTAACGATCCTGCTTCTGTGCAAAAACAAAATTTCAAACACTCCAAAGTTAATCTACAGCAAGGTATGGTTGTAAGACTTCCGCCAACAGTCTCTTTTTCCCATAAAGTGTTTAAGAGATCTTTGCCAGCATGTGTTTTGTCTATGCTGTAGGTACACCAGCAGAATTCCTCAGGGCTAGAACCAAATCATCAATGTGTATCAATAGTCCTGAGATCTCTAAGTATACGGTCATCAGGAATTTAAAATCATACCAGCGATATATATGAGATGTCCCAAAATCTCAAGAAACTATTGGTCCGATATCAAAGAAGAGTGCTTCAACAATCCTGTGATCCAGCGCATAGTACCACAGTTTCTGAAATGGTGTTTCAGAAACTGTGGCACTCCGCTGATTTGATTTTAGATTCCTGAAAACCATATACTTAGACTCTTGCTCATAAGACCTATTATACAGTTTATTCTTTGAACAATCATGACTCAAATTCTACTTTTATAGGATTTGTGACATTTTGGTCTCGTTTTATTTATTAAATTGTGCTCTATTTTTCTAAACTGGTGTGGATTCATTTTGTGTGGTGTTTTCCCTGTACTGTTTGAAGTGTTTCACAAATACCTTACACACTGCTTCTAAGTTAAGCCTGACTGCTCTGTGCCATGCTTCTAAAGGGTGAGCAAAGGTTAATTTACGGTTTGCTTGATACTTACCCTGACTAGGATTGTGGTTGCTGTTTGGCGAAGGTTTACACCCCAGTCAACCAACAATCCAAATTCTAACAGTCATAGACAGAACACTGAATCACCTTGTGATGGAATGGGGTATTAGGGATGCACATGTAGCTTTGAGGGTCTTCAAAATGCAATGAGAGATTTGTTTAGAATGATAATTTGTATATCCTCATAGACAGTGCCTTGTTGTAGCAAGGCTTTGAAATTAGAGAGGTAAAAATTAGTCATGTGTGTTAGTGTTACTTTAACACAGAAGAAGGGCATGGCCATATAAGGGAATGTGTTCTTGTTGGTTTACAGTTGATGGAACTGCGACAATGTGATCGGAAGGAATGGTTTTAATAAAGGATAGATTTATTTCGTAAGTGGCATACGATGAGAGTTTTTTTAATGACCCTGGGTTGGGATGTTGATAGTAGCTGTTTGTGAAATATATACGTCTGTAGCAAGTCTGATGATCTATTTCTTACTTATTTGGCATATAGCTTTAGATGCAGATAATGGTACACAATGAAACAGCTAAAATCCAGGTAATTTTCTTTTGCACAACAAACAGGTTTTCAACGGACCTAGAAATTTACCGACATTGGGAACAACTCTTCTAACACTATTTTTCATTCTTGAGCTGCTATTATTATATCTCGTTTTCACCCTTTTCCTATTATTTTCTTTTTCTAGATATCTCCCACTAACATGTTTCTCTCTTTCCTCCTCATTTGCCTGTCCTGTACTGTTTCTCATCTTTCTGTCCCAGCAACTACTACTCTCATTTTGACTCCAGCTGCTCTTGTAATTTCCTCTTCCCCCACTTTCCTGACATGTTGGGCTGCACATCACATCCAGCAGTTTCTCCTGCAATGCTCAATTTCCTTTCTGGGTCTGATCCTGCTACCAAGGAAAGAAAGAAGATCTGTGATAAGAATGCTCTCTGCTGTGCACTGGTATGTACAAAAAAGTGATGGATGGAATGCTTGAATTCCTCTCTATGCCATCAGGGTCAGACTAGCATATAGGTGCAATCAGGTAGTGCTCTATGGGCCAGTCTACAATGTCAGTGTATGGGCCGTTTTGTTGAATGTTTGTTGAACTATGTTATGGACTGCTGAGCCAATTTTTAATGCTGATTTCTCTGGAGCAAGCCAAATCTATGCAGTTTTCCATATCTTGCAAAACACTTATTTAAACTGTATCTTTACAAGTTCAAAACTGCCACTAGTTGGAAAATGGGTCACTTTTTTAGCTATGTAATTCACTAACTGGGAGCACTTTTTTTTGGTGACCAGGCCTACTTTCTGTCTCTGTCCAACCCTGTGATTGGTAATTATTCGGGACGCTTCTCAGTGCATGGTTGTTTTGCACATATCACCTCATTTTAAACCCAGCCATATGCAAATTAGACTTGACCCTGCTCCAATAGGAACAGTCCAGACCATACTGTGCTGCACGAACAATCTAACATTTCTCAGTTACTTTTCTTTCTCATCATTTGTTTCTTTCCAGCTCCCTGTCATGGCAGTAGTGGAGTGGCTCCCTGCCCTTGGTCTAATCAGGTGGTAAATAAGATAAGGGAATATTTTTTTGCCTGGAATAGAAATCCACATGCAATTTTAGACCCAGAAACATGGGTCGGCATGTTATAAACCGTTCCAGGCTGAATATGTTCTAACAGCTAGTTTTATGGGCAGGGTTGCTTGATGAAAAGACTCCGGTATCCCTACACCTAAACCCAAGCTACGTGTAAGGATGCCCTAGGACTTGAGGAGTCCGGACGAGCAGATCCCTGGACAAAGTTCTTCTCTGTCACGTAGCTTCTACAGAATAGGATTGCACTTGTTACTTGAAGCAGCAGCTATGGCATAGGGCTTCAGGTGTACTGCTTATTACATGATGCACATTGAGGGAACATTAAGCTGCACCGCTCAGTCTATATTGGAGTACCTAGATAAGAACTGATGTAGTACATTTTTGCCTGACTTGTGCTTCACCATGAAAAAGTACAGCAGTTAACCATGCAACATTTGATGCAGTGATTTTTTAGTAAGATCTCTTAACATGGCTTATAACTATATGTAGCATGTCAAAAGAATGGGGTGTTAATTTAATAGAAAAAAATATATATTGCAAAGAAACAACTCATTAGATGAATCAAATGAACCAATCAAATGAACGGAAAGTTTAACACTAGCTGTACTGGTGCAACACCAACTTTGTTGATCTGTCTCTGCACTACCAAAATTGGTTCCAAAAAGTCTATGCTTGTACATAGGCAAATCTTTCAAACCAAACATTCACACAAGGGCATTTGCTGTACCCCTGCACCCCTAAGTTTAGCAGCATATTTAGATTACAATTAGTTGCCTACATTTAATGATGTTGCTTTTAATGTTCAACTTTCTCTTTATTGGTTAAGTCAGCTGTCTTCCTGAAGAGAATAAAGATCCTTCTCTGTTTTTCTTGTTCTGATATGTGCCCAAGAACGGCGGATTAACAATTCTTTATTTTTGGGAATATCTCTTGCACACTCCTATGTAATAACAATTGCAAAAGCCAATATGCATGGAGTTAGATGCCCAGATTCTGTTTTGTCAGGATTGCAAAACGATGTTGTTGAAGGAGATTCCAGACCCTCATCAATCTTTAAACAAGAGGCTGAAAGTGGCAATATATTTCGACCTTTAGAAGCACACATTGTGATAGTAATGCCTGGCACTGAAGGCAGATACTTTGAATGTATTTGTGATCCTTGTGAAAGGGCAGTGAAGTTTGCCAGTGGCTGAAATGGTCTGATCCACTGCTCCACTATGTAGTGGGAAGAATTAAAAAATAGAGGAACACAATAACAGACGCCAGATCTAAAAACATATTCGACAGTCAGGATTCCATGCTTCCAGACTTGTCACAGTAAAATGTATTTGGCACCAGAATTTGTTTGTGTAACTCTTAAACTGAGCAGAAACGAAGACAGAGATGCTGTGTTAATTGATGGATTCTGTGTGAAGGTGGTTTTGAGTGAAGGTGGTTTTGCTGAAAATCAGAATTTCATTGAGACTAAGCAGACAAACTTTCACTCCTCTGTTTACACATTTCGATGGCACAACACAGGATGCTTGCGCAGCACTCCCCAGAGAGCTCCTAGAAAGGAATAAACCAAAGGATGTGAGGCAGAGCTTTCCCTTGCACAATGGGGGATGACTCAGCTGCATCCTCTTCAGTTACCAAAAAGGTCAGAGCTTGAGGGGCAGACCACAGGGACAAAAAGGTCAGGCACTTTCGTACTTCTGCTTTTTGTAAACCACGCCGCCTCCGATGATTGGGAGACTAACTATAGAAAATGGTGGATGGATAAATTCGAAAAATCCATGACTTGCAACTGCACAAACGTAGCGTGCCTACTAGACGTGCTTAAACAATTGGGTGTCTACATGGTGGAGCACGAGGGCGCACAAAGGGACAGGGATGTGGACATGCTAAGGCAAAATTGCGTTGGTTCTAGCTTTATGTCCCCTAGAGGATGCAGCACTGGGGTTTTCTTGTCTGGATTTGCAGGCTTACAGTCCTGCAAATAAGTTGTTCTCATATTCAAGATAAGCACGGCCACCAAGTGTTTTAACAACTTTCAAAACGTGTAAAAGCAAATTGCTGCAGCTCCTGTAATAGTAGCATAATGAGCTCTTAATAGGTAGCTCTGCCGGGGTTTTCCCTTTGTGACAGAGGCCGGGAGGCCTGCCCAGTCCTGGGGTCCACCATTCCTGAGAACATTGGTGTGAATCATCCCCAAAACATTTAACTTAGTGTTGGCTGTGTTTACACACCCTAACCCGCCTGCATGACCTGCCGTTTGAATCAAGTCTGCTCAGAACTGGCATTAAAGGAGGCACACCATTGTTTACAATCGGCCTCAGTGGGCTTTGCAGGATTAGCATAAACATTTTTTATGCTAATCCTGCAAAGCTCTGAACTAGCGTTGACAATTTTGATGCTAGTTCCCCTACCACCATGGTGTGCCATATCTTAAATATGGCGCACACATGGTGGCATTAGGGGGGACGATATGGGGCGCTAGAAAAGTGGCGCTGCAATGGGTGTAGCGCCACTTTTCATAAATCAGTCCCTAAATTTATTCGTAGCAGGATATTTGGATTCTAAAAATGAATTGTTTAGATTCAGTTACAGAGGACAATGTTTATGCTGAAGTACGTTAAGCACAACATGTTCTATAGTAGCTCCTTAATCTAGAAACTTGAGGGGCCGACTGGACTGCCTCACATAACCCAACTACATTGGCTATACATTTGAAGAGAATGTCATCGCATTTTTCAAGAAGTAGACTAGAAGAACGTGATCTCTTGATGTCCCTGGAAAAATGCCAATTCAGCGTTCAGAAGCAAAAAGTGAGCTAAAGGATGCCATAGAGGGCTGCAGCCTAGAAGAGGTAAAAATCAGAAGGGGAACATACCTTTCAAAGTCTGAAGAGGAGGTAGGTTAAGTCGCTATTGCAGACTGGGCTAAGTCACTATTGTGGCTTAGGGACATCAAAGGATACTTAATGTGCCACTTGCATGTAATAGTAACAAAGGATGTAAAGGGACCCTGTACCAAAGAACCAGTGGGCGCACAAACTATTGTGAACCCAAGTAGTGGAGAGGAAAAATGTGTTCCTCAGAACAGCTAGAACGAGTCTGAACCACTAACACATTGTATCATTGCTGAGCCTCATCTGTGAAATGTAATGAGAAAATCCTTTGGCACTGAGAGTTCGAGACTCATATCTGGGCATACTTGTGCCACAGAGGGCTGCTTAGCTTTTCCACAAACCAAAATGGCTAAAAGTGCATGAGTCTGTCAGAATCATTGGAGATTATTTTGGATGTATGCCATTCCATCATTCTGTTAGCATACTTGTACAACCATTCAAAGGTGACGTGACCTTGCAGTTCATACTTTGAGTTTATTGAAGACGTATACAAGAATAGTTGTCCCCTTTATGTAACTGCACAGGGATCAGTGTTGGACTGGCCTGTCAGGTAGTATGACACGCTTGCTCTGTCAAAAGGACCATCTTAATAAGTGCTAGTTTGTAGGCTGGAAGAAAATTTAGGAATTATCATAAGTTAATATGTACTGTGAGAAAACATTGAAACCATAGAGACCCAGTAAATGTAAGAAAATGGGTGACAGCAAGGAACAGCGCCTTTGATGGACCAAAGCATTTTTGTAAAGGAAGTTAGGACTCAGTATTTAGTGACACTGCAGAGACGTTCTTGCTACAAACTTGCTTGTTGTTTGGTAGCTGAAGACAAGATCCCACATCTCAGAAACTGTATTAGCGATCTCCTGGATAACACAGAGAAATTCCATCCAGAGACAATGGGTAAAAGAGAAGAAGAGAAAGGAGGGAACAGAAACAGAAACAAAAAGAGAGCTAGGCTAAGAAATGCTATCAATCATCACTAAATCCCATGCTGTAGACAAGTATTTACCTCGATTGTGAAAGAGAATATAATTGCACGGTTAGGTATCTTGAGAGAAAATGCACAGAAGAGCAAAACCAAGCCATTGCATTATTTTTGGCAGTTAAAGGGCAAGAGAAGACTATTACCTGACAAAATTAAAAATATATATGCATCAAAAAAGATTTCCAGAAGGTAGGACAGGAATTCAAGATTTTATGGACTTTCAATCCAATGCCATTCTCAGCTCCGGGGACCCCATTCTCGTGGGCCTTCATTTTAATTAGGGGAAGGAGAGCACAAAGCACCCCCTCCCTAAGCCTGAAAAGGCCTGGGGCCCCCATTCCCTCGAACCACAAGTCACCAAATGGGGACGGGGACCACACAGTTCCCCTCCCAAAGACTTTTTATATGGCCCGAGGACTCTATCACCCTGGGCTGGCTCAAGGACAGTGTCCTGGAGAGCCCATCCCTGGGACACCGTCATCTTCCCTGCCCGAGCAGGGCTGTGGGGGCACTGGACCCTCCCTGCAGTTGACAACAAGGGGCCAGCTGTGTGGTACCATGGGTGAGATCGGGGCACTTTTCTTAAAAAAAGATGATGCCAGCTCCTGCAAGAACAGAGAGCCTTCATGCTGTGGGAGCCCTAGGGTCTGGGGTGTCCTGAGTGGGCATGGCAGCTCCTACGCAGCCCCATGATGTAGGGCTGCTTGCAGTGAGCCAAGAGGGCTGGGGGGTCCTGGCCCTTCCCCTTGATGGGACTGGGACATCCAGAATAATTAAAAAAGCTAATAGTGAATAATAAATGAGTGGCCACTTCAGTAACGCCGCATAATGCCCTGCAAGAGCTATTAACATATTTCTTTTTTTTTTATGATGTCGTTAGAAGTGGCAGGGGCACCACCAAAAATTCGTTTTAATGTTGTGGGGGGCTGGAAGGAGGTCTGCATCCCTCCAGCAACATTAGAAAAAACAGTATGTCTCCTGGGTCATTGCATCCATGACCTCAGGAGAACTAACCATCATTTTTTAAAGCATATCCCAGGCTGGAGCATTTGCTCTACAGCTGGGTGTGCAGTGTCCTTTAGGGACTGAATCTATTACAGCTTTTATGTGGTCTGAAGTTAAATAAAAAAGACCCACTGCCCTTTCACGTTTCATTTTATGATTCTTTTTTTAGGGCTGAAAAATGTTAAAAGAAGGACTCAGAGACATGTTTATTTTTTTACATATCTATCTGACTATCTACTTTTACATTTTCCACACACAAAATGTAAGAATAAAAACTAAGTAAAGAGAAAGAGTCACAGACAAGTTTTTTATTACAACTTTTATTAAACATTTTTCTAGTAATCAACATTAATTAAACATTGCCTTGTGTGAAATATTGAAATATACATTTGATTCAATTATTGGTGATTTTTGTAGAAAGATGATAGATCTGGTTGATATATATTGATGTGCTTACGCATTGATAAAGCCAATAGACTCATGTTTTATATTCAGTGTTGCAGACACCTGTGCATGGTGCAGGGATGGTTGGTCAGATGCGGTGCCTGTTGGGGGTGGTTTGACTCCCTGCGGGGGGTTTGGATGCAGGGTCTTCGTGTAAGTAGTGGTCATGTGTGCTTGGTAGTTGATTGGGAAAGCTAAAGGGTGAGTGAAAGTTTGAGAAGGATGTTTGGGCGTTCATTGTAGTCAGAAAGGTTTTGGATGAGACAGAGGGATAGCAAGGATGGAAAGTTTTTAATATTTTTTATTTATTATTTTTAAATAGCAAAATGAAAGTACTTTGCATATGTACATGTGTGTGTATATAAATATATCTCTGTATATGTGTATATATATGTATATGTATATATACACACTGTTGGACCTGGCCCTTTTTGAAGGGTCATCCCCAAACATTTTGCCTCCTTCCGCCTATTTTTCCTGACCTGTTTTTGTTGGCTTTAGGACTCTGGGCACTTTACCACTGCTAACCAGTGCTAACGTGCATATGCTCTTTGTGTAAATTGTACTGATGATTGGTTTATCCATGATTGGCAGATTTGATTCACTAGTAAGTCCCTAGTAAAGTGCACTAGAGGTGCCCAGGGCCTGTAAATCAAATGCAGCACTGGTTGTGCCAACCACATAAGTAGCCCTGTAATCATGTCTCAAACCTGCCACTGCTGTGTCTGCGTGTGCAGTTGTAAACTGTCAATTCGACTTGGCAAATGTACCCACTTGCCAGGCCTAACCCTACCCTTTTCTTACATGTAAGACACCCCTAAGGCAGGCCCTAGGTAGCCCCACGGGCAGGGTGCTGTGTATGGTTATGGTAGGTCATATACTAATGTGTTTATATGACCTGTCAGTGAAATACTGCCAAATTCGGTTTTCACTGTTGCAAGGCCTGTCTCTCTCATAGGTTAACATTGGGGCTGCCTTTAAACATGATTAAAGTGTAGATTCCCTTTGGGAGCAGATAGACATATGGAGTTTGGGATCTATGAACTCACAATTTGAAAATACATCTTTGAGTAAAGTTGGTTTTAAGATTGTGGCCCTCATTCTAACTCTGGCGGGCGGCGGTTGCCGCGCGCCAGGCGGGAAGCGCCATTTGGCCGCCACGCGGCCAAAATACCGCTTCCCGCATTCAGACATTCCCGCTGGGCCGGCGGGCGCTAAGCAAGTTAGCGCCCGCCGGCCCAGCGGGAATGAGGGCCGCAACACAGAAGCCGGCTCCGAATGGAGCCGGCGGTGTTGCGGCGGTGCGACGGGTGCAGTTGCACCCGTCGCGCTTTTCACTGTCTGCAAAGCAGACAGTGAAAAGCCGCCCTGGGCCCTGTTAGGGGACCCCTGCACTGCCCATGCCAGCGGCATGGGCAGTGCAGGGGCCCCCAGGGGCCCCAGGATGCCCGTTCCCGCCAGCCTCTTCCTGGCGGTGAAAACCGCCAGAAACAGGCTGGCGGGAAGGGGGTCAGAATCCCCAAGGCAGCGCTGCCCTGGCGGATTCGCCCAGCCGGGGGTAAACCGGCGGGAAACCGCTGGCCCCGGTTTTCTGACCGCAGCTTTACCGCTGCGGTCAGAATGGGCTAGGAAGCACCGCCAGCCTGTTGGCGGTGCTTCCGTCATTCACGGCCCTGGCGGTCTTTGACCGCCACGGTCGGAATGAGCCCCTGTGTGTTTAAAAATGCCACTTTTAGAAAGTGAGCATTTTATTGCTTAAACCATTCTGTGACTCTGCCTGTTTCTGGATTCCCTGTCTGGGTTAGTTTGACAGTTGGGCTGTTTGCACCTCTCTGTAGACAGTGACACAAAGGGGGCTGGGGTATGGCCTGCATATCCTGATGAGCCATCTGTGCTAGGAGGGAGAGGAGAGGTGGTCACTCACACCTAAAAGGGCTGTGCCTGCCCTCCCACTATGCAGTCTCCAACCCCTTGGTGTGTGTCTGAGGCCCTGCCTGGGCAAGGCAGGATTTCACACACAAGTGAGACTTTCCTTTGAAGAGACTTTCCTTTGAAGTAGCCTACTTCAAAGGCCAAAATGGGCATAAGAAGAGCACCCAAAACTGCAGACTTTAGACACTTCTTGGGGTAGACACTCTACCTCACAGAAACTTCTGGACAACTGAAGAATCCTTGAACTTCAGTGAAGAATCCCTAAACCAGACCCTGCAACCTGTCGAAAGGACTCACCTGGACTGATTTTCTGAGTGGGACTGCTGCCTTGCTGTTGCCCGGCTGCTCTATGGCTGTGCTGTGAAGTGCTATTAAAGGGCTTGGATAGAGCTTGCCTCCTGGTCCCTGAAGTCTCAGGACCAAAAAGGCTTCACTCCTGCAACTGGACTCCTTGTGTGGTGAAAATTTGATGCACAGCCTGCTAAAAACGACGCACAGCCTGCATCACAGTGAAAAATTCACCGCACGCCAAACTGAAACGACACAGGCTGACTTCACGACCGAAGATTGACGCAGCGCCAGCATTGCGACCGGAACTTCAACGCACGGCCCACTGTATCGACACACAACTGACCCAGAACGACGCAGCCCGACTTCAATGGAGGAATCGACGCAGCGCCTGCCGTGCAGGAGAAATTTCCACTCGACAAGTCTAGGAATCCACGCATCGTCCCCAGGGTGTCCGAAAACACCACATCCTGAAGAGAATCCAAGTCCACATGCCGGAAATCGATGCAAAGTCTTCCCCTGCGCAAGTCTGTGTGCAAAGGGGCGAAACCGACACACACCTTCCTATTTTCCACGAATCTCCTCCTCTGCGGTCCCTTGCAAGTATTTTTGAACGCAAACCAGTTACTTTGCACTGCAGAGACTAAAACACACTTTGTATCACTTTTACAGTGATATCTCAGCATATACTTTTTGCATTTCAATCGTTTTGACCTGCATCTTATCAGATAAGTATTATATATGTTTCTAAACACTGTGTGGTGTATTTTTGTGGTGCTCTACTGTGTTATTGCATGAGTTATTGCACAAATACTTTACACATTGCCTTCTAAGTTAAGCCTGACTGCTCAGTGCCAGGCTACTAGAGGGTGGGCACAGGATAATTTGGATTGTGTGTGACTTACTCTGATTAAAGTGAGGGTCCTTGCTTGGACAGGGGGTAACCTGACTGCCAACCAAAGACCCCATTTCTAACATACACATATATACATGATGCATAGTAAAGTTATGCTAGCTTGATTACATTTCTCTATATAAATACTCCTATGTACATTGAATCAGCAATATTTGATTGGTCTGCTATCCACATGTATCTTGTGGTACATATTTTATGTTTTCAAATATGTGTAAGTAACATATAGACCGAAATGTATGCATGGTGCTTATTGTAGTTAGTAGTAACTGGCCAAGTAATCAGCCTCTTTCTTTGCCCTATCTTGAGGGCTGTTTGCAGTGCAGCATGTGTGGAGGATTCCATGCGTAGAGCCTGTCCGGTCAATTGTAATACACGGCAAATCCACCCATGTCTAGGAAACTCACAGCCAGTAAACAAAACTACGTTGATATGAAAATCTTTAAGGGTTCCCTCCTCAAATATGTTCCACACGACAGTCAGCCCAATGCCCTCCCAGTGAATGAATTCCCATGTAGAGACAAAACCACTGTGTAAGGGAAGGCCTAAAAGTGAGACTGCAGGGGTAGACGCAGGCGCAGAGCTGCTATACAACAGAGAGACAGGTGTGTGCTATCTAAAGCAGCAGTGAGTGGGGCCTATCCCTCTGCAAGTGGGGTAAAGGGTGCTGTTCAGAGGATCAGATTTTATTTGCGTCATCATGAGCCCTCCTTGGCCAGTATTAAGTCAGTAATCTTAACGTCTTAACTGGAACAATGACTGGGAGATTCCCAAAGTGATTAAGTACGTGTGATAGCTTTATCATCTTGAACGGGGTTATTCCTCTTTTAATCAAACGTAAGCCAGAACGTTACCTGGGCACAGAGTACTCATATAGTCCACCATATAAGGTTCTTCTGGGAGTGATATCTTTTTATGCTGCGATAATGGAAAGAGTGTCTGTCCCTTATATGAGGGCTGTACCAATCAGAAGGTGTCTGTTCAGGCGCAGATTGAATATGATGTTATGGTTGGCCAGAGCCCAGAGAGAGCATGAAATTTATCTAGAATTGTAGATATATGGGTGCAAGGTCCAGGCGGAAAGAACGGAGTGAAAGAGTGCACGTCAGCATATTAATAGAGACGACTTGCAATTTGTCCTTTTAAAAGCTATGCTCTATTTTCCCTCCACCGCTCCTAGTTTGATAACCAAGGTTTTTAATGACAGTAGGAACACGAGCAGGTTACTACGGGCATTCCTGTCTTGTCCCCCTGGCAAAGGCGTAGCTGACTAAGACACTTCAGCATGTCTTGACCATGGCTGTGGGGGAAGTGTATAATAATTTTATCCATTTTAATAGTTGGGGTCAATCACAAATCTTTTGAGAACAGTAAACATATATTTCCAGTTCAAAGTAATGAATGCCTAATCGGAGTCAATGAGATGCATGATGCATCAGGCCAGGCATGCTTAGCCATTTCTAATACATGGTACAGGTAAATTATATTTAGATTAATATTGCTCAGGGTGACAAACCCAGATGAATTAGGGAAGGAAGATAGGGCCTGAGCCTTCTTCGAGGATCTTGCTTAGAATATTGTAATCTGTATTTAGAATTGCTAGTGGGCGAAAGGACATCATGGCCCTCATTACAAACCTGGCGGACAGTGCAATAGTGGCGGTTGTACCGCCAACAGGCATACCTCCATATTATGACATTGGCAGTTTGGCAAAAGCCAAACTGCCAATGTAACACATCGACCGCCAGGGCGGTAACGACCGCAGGGCTGGAGACTACAGTCTCCAGCCCGCTGACCGTCACTAGGCCGCCCACAGTAAAAGGTCCTGGCCTACCGCCATAGTTTTGGTGTTTTTTGTGTACCACAGCGAAAACCATGGCGGTAGGCCCTATCAGTGCCTTCCCTGGCACTGATAGGGGTCTCCCTCATCCCCCTCCCCAGAGTCCTCCCCCACCTCCCCCCTACATAAACATAAACACACACGTATATACACACGCATACACACATGCATACCCACATTCACCCACGCATGCATACATTCATATACACACACAGCAACACTCACTAACATACATATTAGCACACACGCATTCACACGTCACAACATACAAACACGCTCAGATACATGCATGCGCACACACATCACTCACACCCAACACCCACATTCACGCACACAGACACAAACACACACACTCCCCCATACACACAACACCCCAGTCCCCCTCTCCTGTCGGGGCACCAGACGTACTTGCTTGCAGGGGGTCCCCTGGCAGGAGACGGGACACGGCGCTGCTGCTAGCAGCAGCATCCACCAGGGGAACACCGCCAGGCTGTATCATGTGTAATGGTACGGCCTGCGGCGTTCTTCTGCCGTGGCGCTGCTCCTGGCAGCAACGCCACCTTACTGCCATGACTGTAGCCAGAATTCCACCAGCCTTCTGACGGAATTCAGGCTACGGTCATATTATGGTGGACGGTTGGTAGCCACCGCAACGGTATCTTGGCGGCCGTCGCCGTGGCGGTAGGCGGCATATACCCCCAATGTTATAATGAGGGCCTATGTTTTCACAGTAACTCAGGATAGTTGAAGTGGAGTACTTACAACAATTTCAGCATTGGAGGCTTGGTTGTACATTTGCCAGTGTTGGATACCAGCACATCTCCTAGGGAGTGTAATAAATGATAGATTGTGTCCAAATCTGACCTTCAGGTAGTAAGTACCTCTTCTCATGTCAGGTTCAGTGGATCCAGCCCTTTCCTCTGAACACTTAGTTCCCTCTTGCATCTTTGGACCCTTGGACATTGAAACGTTGTACCCTGCTGCAAGGTTTGCTGCTGAAATATGGGTATGTTGCTCAACAGCATGAAGAGTCTCAGTACTGACTTGCCGGCTGCTTCTTATAGGCAAATTAATAAAAACAACTGGTTTAGTGCTGATGAATGTGTGGCAAGAGATGAGATTTACATTATGTGGCATTTGTTTGGTATAATGTTACACATTTAGGAGTACCGGGGAGGTTTTTTTAATCCTCAAGTTTATTTGTGTTGTTTGCAGTAAAAAAAATCATATTGTTTCTTGTGCAATTCAAAGCAAAAGATGAGTTGCAATTCATTATAATTTCCACATGCATTAAAAATCATATACACTAAAACTATTAATGTTTACTGCATATTACTTTCTTTTCATGCAATACATTTTACTGTCAATAGTTCCCTCATGCCATTTTTAATTCATTAATTTTTAGACTTAGGCCATGATAATGAGCCAAGGCATTATTTATCACCCCTGATACAATAGGGTACGTTGTTTATCGAGTGCGATAAACATCCCATATTTTTAATTCATGGGGAATAGCAAGGATTTTGTTTTTTAATTCACCAAAATCTGCATGATAGGGTAAATTATTATATGTTATCCCCAGTTAAACAAATTTAACAAAGTTTGAGTCAGATAATTATCAGATGCGTTAAATACCTTCAAACTCATAATTTCGACCTCTGCATAAACAGGAGTTTAAACATGGGTTGGAATAATGCAAAGAACTTATAATCAGGCCCATAATCTTTACACATAACTACGAAGCTTGACAAACGTATGTGCTTTTAAGTTTTTACTGATGTGTGTAGTACTTCTCCTTTAAGTTGAGCCAATTGCAGCCAATATTGAGAGGATTTTTATGGAAAATCTCTGCTGTTTACGATCTTCAATTGGATTATTTGATAAGCAGAGGACAAACCTTGAGCCCAACTCACAAAGGTAAACTTAGATGTTTGGTCTAAACTTGAACCAAACGTCTAAGTTTACGATTTTGGGAATTCACAAAGAGCATTTATGAGCAGTATCTTTACGTCCGGACTTGGGGTGGATCTCCAGCGTACTACGTGCGAACATGAAGATACTACTTGTAAATGCCCTTTGTGAATTCCCAAAGTTGTAAACTTAAACGTTTGGTCTAAGTTTAGGCCAAATGTCTAAGTTTACATTTGTGAATAGGGCCCTGAGTGTCTTACTCACAGCATTGGAATGTGACACCATGTCCAGTAAACAATTGATGCAATGGCTGCATGTATATCTTAAATAAAAGGGGGAAAGACAGTATGTACATTATGGGGAGAGATCACCTTGTTTTTTTCTATATATATTAAGACCCTTGCTTTTCTGTCTCATAGAATTGTGTCAAACTATTTGTGGGTTTTATCAGACATCTCCACCACTTCCTCCTCCCATTGCAGTAAGGTGGCATGGTGATGGGTACCAAAATCTCCCAAATGATTTAGCAGCATCAGCAGAGCTGTCTCATCACTATCAACAGTATACGGGAAAACAGTATACATGTGCAGGAAAACTGTATACATGCCAATAACGCTGTTTCGGTACCCTTTTTGGGATGTAAACTAGATTACCAATTTCCCAACACCTCATTTTATTCTAAAGCACCTTACAATTGAAGAGCAGGGTTTTTTTAATTACTTTAAGTAGGAGAGAAATATTTTAAAGAGTCCAATAATTCTTAGGAATATACGTTATCCATGTATTTGAGTATATAAAAACACCTGAGGATGGAACACATTTTTTTTTTGACTGACGTTATTTCATGTCTTTAGTGATAAATGAAGGCAATTCTGGATGCAAATACGTTTTACCTCAATATTATAAAAATAGGTTTTTGAAGGTGTTAATGTGTGGCAAGAATGTGCATATTTCTTATGTGCTTAATTACAACAATGTGATGTCGTCTTGTATTGTGGCTCTTTTGTTGTGTACTGTTTTGACTGTTTTATTGTGCCCTGTTATGTTTAATTTGCGTTATGTAGCTTGGTGAGTAATATTGTGGCATATTCTGTTGCTTACATTGGTGGTAAAATATTACTACCAAAGTAATTCAACTAGGTAAAACACTAGATAGTCCAAACATGTGGCTTAGATGGTAGGTTAGATCACAAAAATGTTTGATGGGCACTATTTCATCCCCTTCATGGCAAGTTGTGTGTGTGACAAGAATGCTTGTGTATATTTGTTGTTTGACATTTTGTTGTGGCTTTAATATACTCTATCCATGAGCCCAAAACAGTGGCAGAGATGGTGAACCTACCACATAAAGTGAGCACTCAAAATTCAAATTTAAGAGAGGCCTCAGACAAAGTTTTTGGCTGACTGGGGTTGTAAATCGTAGAAGAGCTGGACCACCTGTATTTTATCACTGTAGACAGCAGTCATTAGTTTGTGACAGAGGGCCTGATTTAGATCATGGCTGATGGAATACTCTGTCACAAACGTGACGGATATCTCGTCTGTCGTATTACGATCCCCATAGGATATAAAAGAATCGCAATGTGGCGGGCAGGATATCCGTCACATTTGTGACAAAGTATTGCCGTCTACCAGGATCTAAATTAGGCACAGAATCTTTAAAGGTGCATGTTACTTATCACTGGAGATATGACAGCTTTTGTTGACGTACCAAAAGTAAACAACAGAATATCACACACTAACATAACACAAATCAATACAACAACAAAACCAAAACACAATAGGGAACAACACAGGAAAACTGTAAATAAATAATGCAATAAAACAATCACAATAAAAAAACAGTACAGCAGGACAAAAAACAAAAACACAAAAAAAGAATAACCACAGTCACCAAATGGAAAGCACCAAACATGTATAAACATTTTGTCATATATTACTGCTTCCAGAAGTCTGTTTTCGGAATATGGAAGTAAACTGTTGTTAGAAATTGGGTCTCTAGTTGCGTTCCACTTCCTTTCAGATAGAGGACTCATGATCATTACCCAACAAACAGTACTCAGGTATGGCACTGCTCACAGCAACCTTCAGAAGTACTGAACCACCCTCTCACTACTCAAATGGAACAAAGGTCATGCGATATTGACCCTGTTTGTTGTCATCCACCACAACTTGATGGAATAAATGGGAAATCATCTGCTGTGGGGCCACCAGCTGATCTCTTTCCATCGTCATACTGGCACCTGTGTCCCTTAGAGTCTCAACAGCTTGCCCATTGATGGCATCCCATTGCTTATACTTGGTAGTATTTGATGGTATGTTGATCTTAGGAACCATTTCACTTTCACCCAGAGACACTAGGGTAACCACACTAACCTGCCCACCAGTAACTGGGACAAACTCCTTCCCCAGCACTATGCTAGGCACCCCCAGGTTCTTACCTCTATTGGGAGGTGTGCTGTTTTTGGACACGTGGTCCCCCCCTGTAGTGTCCATAATTGCCGCACTCATAGCACTTGGGATTTTTTGGCTGCTGACATTAATCAGGGTAGTTTTGTTTCTTGTGATCAGATTGGGAATGAGAACAGACCCTTTCTCCTGTGGGTTGTTTTGGGGGGCTTTAGAGAACTCCTTCTTTTCAACCCTCCCCTCCTTTATTCTGCTGGGGACCATGATCACTCTTTTGGGAGTCAACCCAGATACCTTTGTGGACACTCCAGTGCTAACCCAGATGTCTGCCTCCTTAGCAAGCTTCCTGGAGTCAGTCAGCTTGCTATCCACCAGGTGTTGGTACAGCTCTGGAAAACAACTATCAAATATGTGCTGCTTCAAAAACAAGTTGCTCAGCCAATCATGATCATCAACACTGCTGATTCTCACCCAGCCCATCGGTGCCTGTAGGAAGATGGCTATTTATGTACTGTACCAAATGTTGGTGTACACTATGCAGATAGCACAGGCAACCCTTATTGCTTTACAAGGTTAAAAGTGACAATCCCAAAAGCTCTTTTTGTGGTAGTGTGGGCAAGCAATTAGGCTTGTCAGAGGATAGTGCTAAGCATTTGTTGTATTCACAGAGACAATAAATGAGACACACACTTAATAAGGAACTCAAGACCATTTGTTAGAAAAATAGTTACTTTGTTTATAACATGTTTCAACACTTTTAGAAAAAATTAAAACTGATGCACTTTGAAGAAAACAGGTAATATACTTGTATGGTCCCTAATGTGGCAGTGCAGTCCTATGGAGGAAAACACATATATTGCATAAGGGAACTCAACAGCGACTTACAGAATAATCTTCTGGAGTTAAAATAAGTGCAGAGCACTGTCCAGGGCAGCACCAACCAGTCATCTCGGGGGGCTCTGGGGCGTCCAGGTGAAGAGGTGCTTAACGGTGTTTGGGTGCCCCATTGGTTTCAAAGCGGAACGATCCTAGCAAAAAGAGCCTGCACATAGAGACTGGGGGCCCAAACTGGCTGAACGAACAGGGAGATCAGGTCTTGTGATGCTTGGAGATATAGGGACACCTTTGGTCCTCTTCTCCTCGGTTTGGGATGGTCGAGTGCAGTGGTGTCCTGTCCTGAGGCATTGTGTCTTTGTCACCAGAGGCGGTTGCAGTAGAGGGGGCCTACACAAAGAGGCTGCAGGGGACGTTAGGTTATCCAGAGTTGAGAAACTCAAGGGGGGCGTAGGACCTGGAGGGTCTGGGAACCATGCTGGCACTGTTTGCTGACTTCAAATCGGGATAGAGGGCATGGGTGCAGTGGTGCTTTCCGGTGTCAGGTTTTTGGAAGTTTGAAGTCATCAAGGTTCATCTTTGGTGCCTGCAGAGTGCAGGGATGCAGCTCTGGTACTCCACAGGAGATCCTGGTTACTTCTTGAAGTGCTGCCAGTCCTCCCGGGATTTTGGAGGCAGAGCAATGGCAGGACGAGTTGTCTTTGGTGCAACTGTTGAGGACAGCAGGCAGGTCGTTGGGGTTGGGCCCAGTCAGTTGCTCCTCCTCCGTTCTTGCTTTTTGCAGCTCTTTGGATCCTTCTTCTTCAGCAGTCCAGCGAATCTGTTCTTCTGGCCTTAGGGGTCCACCTAAATACTCAATTTAGGGGCATTTAGGGGGGTGTAGGGTAGTAGCCATTGGGCTACTTACCCTTGGGGTGCATACACCCTCTGTATGATGACTTCATGTGGAGAGTGGGCACATCCCTATTTTAGAAGCCCTAATTCCAACCAAAAACATGATGGTGGAACCCTTTTTCGAGTGTTCACTTCTGGTAGCCCACCATAGGGGTGTGGCTGGCCCAAAGGTGGTACACGCCTACTGACTAACTCATTTTCTTGCCTGTTTTGGTGCCAAATGGGGCTCAAGGCAGGGGGTGACTACTGGCTACACCAAACTCTGGGGGAAGCTGGGGGTGGCCTACCAAAGGCAGCAGGCCTTTGAAGCCCCTGGACTGGCTTTGTTTCTGACCTCTGAGAGCAAAGGCTCTCACCTCCAGGGGATCAAAAACCTGTCTGTGGTGGCAGGATGGTCGAGATCAGACAGCCAACACACTCAGAGACTAGAGGGGCTCAGGGGCTACCTATAAGGTGCCCTATGGGTGCATATCATAATAAATTGGAGGATGGTAGCAGACTGAATTTTTTAATATGAGAAGTTTGATACCAAATACCATAGGGCTCAGTGAAGCCATTATGTGGCTGGGTCACTCGTGATGACGAGTGTCCAGCACATACCTTAAAATGACTTCCCCTTTCACTTGAAATGCTCAGCAATCGGGCTGGGTCATCACAGGGTCAAATATGCTTGTGGTGATAAAACCACACATCAGAGATAATGTACCCTGTCTCAGGGCTCCAATGCCTGCGGTTGGTGAGGCTTACATATATTTAGATGAAGTGCTGGTGACTTGGCACAGGATGGGTGAGCCATGTAGTGTTTTCACCTGGATTGCACCAGGACACACAGACTGCAATGGCAGCTGCATACGACTTGGTTTTAGGGGGGTCCCTGAGGGTGGCACAATGTGTCATGTAACCCCCAGGGTCCCTTCTGCCCTACCCATGTCCTAGGTACCAGGGGTATTTATTAGTGACTTACACAAGTAGAGGAGTGTGCCAATTGTACACATTTGTACCTGTTTTTAGGGAAAGGACACTGGGGATATATTTAGCAAGGACTCAGTGCACTTCATTCGAAGTACCAGTGAGCAAAAAGTGGGGGTGACCATGTCAAAAAGGACACTTTCCTACACAACCCCCCAACTGAAAAGAAATTAGACTAACCTTTCCCAATAGATTCTTCATTCTTCATTGTCTAAGTGAAAGAAAAAGAAAAGGCCATCAGCATTGGCATGGTCAGCCCCTGGGCTAAGTTCCACTGTAAAGTCTATACTCTGGTGGGAGACGGACCCCCTCAACAGTTTAGGATTTTCCCTGCGGCCTGTGGTCTGTTTGAATAATGAAATGAGTACCAAACATGTCTGGTCTCATTTTCGTCAGGGAGCAGACCACAGCAATGACTTACCTCTCAATGGCACTCCAATGCTGTTCCTTGAGGAGTAACATCCTGCTAATGAAAGCAACAGATAAGACCGCTTCTATCCCATGTTCAGAAGCATCTGTCTGCACAATTAACTTTTTCATATAATCTGGAGCCTTTAGCACGGTTGCTGAACAAAAGCCTCCTTCAGGGTGTTAACAGCATTTTTGGCAACTAACTGTCTAGACTTCCTTCTTTGGTTGTTTCTTGGAGGTGAATAATGTAAGGGGTGCCATAATAGTGCCATAACTCTTCTCAAACCCTCTGTAGTACCCAGTCAAGCTAAGAAATGCCCTAACTTGGGTCTGGGTTGTGGAAGAGTCCCAGTCCAACATTGTCTAGCTCTTGAGTTGTAAGGGTTGCACATGTACAAGGTGGCCCAAGGATACAACTGTGCCCTGCCCTATCTGTCGATAGATTGTCTTGATAGTGAGGCCTACTTGCAGCAGAGTCTCAAAGACCTTCCCAAGGTGCATTGGATGAACCTGCCAAGTAGAGATATAGACAGCAATGTCATCTAGATATACAGCACTTATGGCCAGATGTATCATCAAGGCCATTTGCGATTCGGAAATAGCGATTTTTAAGAAATCGCTCTTTCCGACTCGCAAAGTGCCATGTATCACATTTGCGAATCGGTAATAGCGAGTTCTTAAAAATCGCAAATGCTATTACCGATTCGCAAATTGTGATACCGGCCCCATTCGCACCTATATCTGTGAATTTGTTTGCATTTCCAAAATTGCGATTTCTGAACCAGAAATCGCAATTTTGGAAATGCAAAACCCCAAGGTGCTGGGGGCCTAAGGCCCCATCTGCTGCACCCCAAAATTGTTTTTTGTGACATGTAAGGTGCACACATGCCAAAAGGGCATGTGTGCTTTACATGTACAATTTAAAAATGCATTTTAAATGTATTTTTGAATTTTGCACATGGTTACCACCAAGTTCAACTTGGTGGTAATTAGCAATTCCTAAATGCCAAAATCGCATTTAGGAATTGCTTCATACATGTGCTAAGGAATCGCAAATAAGGAATCCTTATTTGCAATTTCTAATTTAGAGAGTCGCAATTTGCGACTCTCTAAACAGGGTCGGAATTTTAAGGAATCGCTATTTTAGCGATTCCTTAAAATTGCGTTCAGAATGTATTTCATACTTTCTGAAATGGCATTTTGCATTTGCAAACGGGCATTCGCACCGTTTGCGAATGCAAAATGCTTTCATACATCTGGCCCTAAAAGACTCTACCCCAGCAAGGACTTCGTTCACAAAATTTTAGAAAGTTGAAGGGGCATTCTTTTGTCCAAAGGGCACCACGGCAAACTGGTAGTGTCCATCTGGGGTTGACAATTCTGTTTTCTGCTTGGTCCAGGGATTAGCCCAATTTGCCAGTACTCTGATGTTAAACCAAATGTACTGAGAAACTTGGCTGCACCCTGACTGTCAATTCATTCATCAGTCCTTGGAATGGGGTGAGCATCTGTCTTAGTGACAGCCTTGAGGCCCCTGTAGTCCACACAAAACCTCAGCTCTGATTTACTTTCTGGGACATGCCTGGCCAGTAGAAGTGGTTCACTAAACTACTGCAAGTTTTAGCCCGGCCAAGATGTCCAGCTGAGCAGATGTCATGGGCCAAAGTGAGTAAGAACCTCCTGTACTACTAAGGCACTACCACACTTGCAGTGGTACCAGGTTTCGGGTCTCTGGCCTCAGTGTAAAGGAAACCATCCTCCCAATAGGTCCTACAGAAGACACTGACATATCTTTTTTCCTGGTCAGCAGCTTGCTGCCTCAGGCTCTGCCCCTGGTAAAGACCGTCCCTAGCAGATCCCCATGGGCCTAGGAAGTCTGCTGTATAGTCTGAAGTTCCTGAGGCTCAGTTACCTCAAGGGCTGACAGGTCTTCTCCCTTAGGAGAGGGGACCTGAGCTTGTGTCCAGGTTCCAACACCTCCTTTACAGCCTGGGCTTTGCTCTATGCTCTGGTTTGTACACACACACACACACACACACACACACACACACCTAGGTATTCCCTGCATGGCTGCATGAGCTTCCCTTTACTTTTCAGCCCATGCAGAGGTCTCCAGATAATTTGCCAATAGACATTCTAGTGGAATTGCAGGGGACACAACCACTTTCTCCTGGCCAGTAACCTCTCCCCACTCCATGGTCACCATGGAATGGACATTAACAATGTTGTCAACATTGATAACTGAATAGGTTTATCCAGTATGTATTGTCCTGGGGATATCGGTTTTTCAGTCACCATGGTGAGACTTGCACCTGTATCCCTTAGTGCCTTAACCTCAACCCCATTGATATGTAGCCTTTGTTTGTATTTCTACAGGTTACTGGGACAGAAAGCCAGGGTAGCTATATCCACCCCACCCCCTGAGACTAAGATTGCTTTTGTGTGTTTTCTGACCCTAAGTCCACTAAAGAACCCTTCTGGAGACTCACCACCCCAGCTGTGGATGCCGCAGTGGGGGCCTTTTTGGGACAGGAAGAGTCCCCAGTTCAGTGTCCATTGGTCATACAATTGAAACACCAAGCCTTTATGGGATCCCAGTTCTAACACTGGTACTCACCCTTTGATTGGGAAGAGTTGAGGGGCCCACCCTCCTGAGAAGATTTTTGGGGACCTTTAGAATGCTCTTTGGGGTTTTCCCCATTTGTGCCCAATGTGTTTCCCTTGGGGAGATTAGCAACCCCTTTCTTTTGGTCATCCCAACCATTGGTTTTACTGGACACACTTGTTTTGACCCAGTGCTCTGCCTTCTCCCTCGGCTCCTGGGGACAGAGCAGCCCTAAGTCCATTAGGTACTGGTGCAATGTTTCTGAAGTAAAGTAACTCAACAGGTGCTCCTTCATAATCAATTATAGATCCCTTCATGATCATGCACCTTACTTCCTTTCAACCAGCCTCTCAGTGTTTTAACTGAAAAGTCAACAAAATCGAACCAGGACTGACTCAAGGTTTTGTGAGTCTCCTTGAACTTAATCCTGTGCTCCTAAATTATGAGTCCAAAGCCCTCAGTCAGGGTATCCTTCATGTGGTCATAGGACTTGGCTTCTTCCCATCTCAGTGTCAGGAGTCTATCCCTACACTTGCTTTAGAAAATCTCCCAGAGTAGAGATCCCCAGTGATTTACCTCCCTTTGAATGAGGTTTGGGGACTAAGACCACTGGGCTAGCCCAGGGGCTTTCAGAGGGCTCAATCACCCCAACGTCCCACATCTAGCTTATTTCAGCTCAGATGCTTGATCTGACTTGATCAGAATGTCTGTAGATCTTGCTTTTGGCAGGCAGGCTGTCACCAGCATCCACATAATGGGACCAGCAGTTAGTCCGATCAGGGGTCAAGGAA
The DNA here is from genome assembly GCF_031143425.1 of Pleurodeles waltl. Taxonomy (NCBI): domain Eukaryota; kingdom Metazoa; phylum Chordata; class Amphibia; order Caudata; family Salamandridae; genus Pleurodeles; species Pleurodeles waltl. The sequence continues at coordinate 847,745,873 of NC_090449.1, forward strand.
AAGCCTTCTATCCCACTGCTGAAACACCAATGTAGGATGCGCTGACTATTTATGTAGTGTACCAAATGTAGGGATACACTATAGCACAAGTGACCCATATTGGATTACAGGGTAATAGTGACAATCCTAAAAGCTCTCTTCTGTAATAGTGTGGGCAACAAGTTAGGCTTATCAGAGGGAAATAAGATACACACTCAATAAGAAACCTAAGACCAATTGCTAGAAAAATAGTAACTTTGTTTATAATATGTCTCAACACCAGAACACTTTTGCTTTTGACCATGTCAAAAAGGGCACTTTCCTACAATGCCTTACTAGCATAATCCAAAAAATCTACCCATGTTTATGTGGTGAGTTTGTAACTAGTCGTGAACCATTACCTGTACTTTTCAGATGTTAGACCAAACTTCCAGACCAAAATGATCTTCATGGTATTGCAGATGGTTTGGTCCCCCACCTCTAATGTAAGGAGTGTGTTGTCCCTAAACACTGTGGGCATGTACAAACAAAGACTACCCACCCCCCCCCCAGTACTCCTCTGGGACCCTGTGCACTTTCAAAGCCACTTCGTAGGACCAACCAACTGTCTATGTCATCTCCCACACTGTAACTGAGCACCATATCTTTTGGGATATGGATTCTGGACTCACTTGAAGGCACTGCAGCTATGCTGCCACCATTACTGCTGTTGCTGGTCTCCTCACAAGGGGTCTCATGTCCAGCTCTCTCAGGCTGAGCTCCTGGGCCATTTGTCTATCCTCCACGACCAGCGCTTTCTCCTCTAGAGCCTGCTTTTTCTCAAATCTAGCAAGAGCCTGCTCCTTCTCCAGCTTAGCAAGCTCCAATTTTACTTTCCTTTCCTCTCTCCTGTCCACCAGCTCCTTTGGGGTCAGGTTATTTGATGAGATACTGCTCCCTTCTTTGGGAACAACTACTACCATTGGTAAGTTGTGGCTCCTTCCACAGGCAGTCCTGAATCCACATGTAAATCCATGGTCAGCTCCTCATCCACATCAAGGATTTCCGGCTCCTCATCTAGGTCATCAACTCCTGCACCCTGGGACTCTGCCCAGGCCCTTAAGGTTTTCTGCAGGTGCACCTTCTTGGTGAACCCCCTCAGTAAGACACGAAATTGCTTGCAGAAAACCTTCATCTGAGCCACAGTACAAGATTACAACTGGGTCAGATCAAATTCTACAACTTAAGGTGCAGATTGAGATCTGTTTCAGCCAAAAAAATCTAAAGGCCAATCAGGGATGAATACAAATTGAAAAATGCCAATTAGTACAAGACTAATGTTGCCAATCAGGAGGAATAGGTTTAAATTGGTCTAAATACAGAGTTGTTGGGAAAACTGAATTACTATATGGTATTGCACAAACACAATTCCTATCCTCACCACTGATCACCAATGTTAGAAAATGGTCTGCCATATTTATGGCCTGGTTAGTGTCACTATAGCACCATGCAACGTGGTGCAAGATGAAGCAAATCTTAGATGAGATTTATGAAGCCTCGCAAGGCCATCTTGCCTGGCCCTGCATGGGTTCATAAATCTTGAGTACTGTAATGCAGTGCAAATCGCTATGTTGTATCACTCCGTGCCAGGGAGGCATTTTCATGGGTGTTGCTTGGGTGTTCCAATGCAACAACAATGACCTTTGATACATTCCCAGATTTACAAGAACTTACAAACCTTAGAATGCCCCAAAAAGATATGTCTCCCCAAGAGAGGTTGTTTATTCCTCCTCATTTTTTCCCTCTTTCTATGTGTGCTGCAATCTGCACATAGCAAGAGGAAAGAGCCTCTCAGGATTGTGGTCTCCCTTCCTGTACAAAAGCAATCCTGTATGCAATGCAGGCACCTTTGCACCATGATGCAAGGGTGTCTGTGTTGGTGCTAGGCTGCAAAACAGACCAGCACAGGGGGAAAGGACAGGAATGTGCTGTATTGATAAAGGTGACTTGCTGCACTGTGCCACAAAGCCTATAAATATGGGCCTGGATTTCTAGTTGGCAAAGGTATGCACCCTTTCCAAGTAGGGACCACAATCCTAGTCAGGGTAAGTCAGATACACACTTGCTGCTCACCCTCTGGTAGCTTGCCACAAAGCAGACAGGCTTAACTGAAACCGCAATGTGTAAATTATTTGTGCAACACACACATAGTAAAACAATGCGAACACCATGTAAAGGACTCCACACCAGTCTAGAAAAAATAAAGATCATTTATCTGAGTAAAACAAGACCAAAATGACAATATCCAAAAATATATATTAATTTCTAAAGATTAAATCAAAAATAGTGCATGGAAGTCACTAGCAGTCAAAAGGCTACTTGAGGTCGCCAGGGACCGCTACAAACTTAAAGTTCAGGCCAACCACAATAGAAGGTAGGCCAGCTACAGAACTCGCACAGGGTCCGCTGAAACTGTGCCTTTGATTGAGCAAAGCATCAGCTTACAGGGCATGATGCATCCATGTTTTCCACGTAGTCGGGTCATTGTGTCGTCGTCGGGCTCCAATGAACTGAATGTGATGTGTCATCACTGAGCCACATGGAGCGTCATTGTCCGGCCATGCAGGCTGTGAACACATTTTCATTAAATAACGTCTGCCTCAGCATCAAAGGAGCTATGCGGAGGAATTTCCCACACAAATGCGGCAATGCTTCAGTTTTTGCAGAAATCAGCTGCAGAAACCACTTCTGTGGCCCGTAACTGAACTGGGCACCTAAGGCAACGGTAGGACTTACTGATGGCAGAGTTCAGCAGCACCAGGAGAGTTGCAAGCAGTCTTTGAGGTGCCTGAGACTGCAGAAGAACAGGGGGCAACCCAGAATGCCCTTGGAGATACTCTGAGTCAGCAAGATGAGTCCAGTCCTTGTCCTCAGAAGGGTAGAGATCAGCATGCAGCAGAGAAGGTCAGTTCCTTGGAACAGTCAGTCCAGGCAGAGTGGAAATCCCTCCAGCACAGCAGTCTTTACTCTAGCAAAATTCTTCCCAAATCCAGTAGTGATCTGACTTGGCAGGGTCAGAGCCCCAGTACTTATATTCAAAAGTGCCTTTGAAGTGGGAGTGACTTCAAAGCAGATCCTTGAAATGCACAGGTCCCACTTTCATCCCACCACCTGCTCCAGACTGCCAGCAGGGGGTAATCAGTCCTCTATGTGGAGACAGGCACTCCTCTATTGAAGTGTAAGTGTGAGCTCCCCTCCATCCTTCCAGCCCAGGAAGGCCCATCAGAATGTAGATGACTACAGATGAGTCCTTTGTCACACCCACTCTTCCTGTGTTTGTGCTGTTGTCTAGCTCAGACATGTATTAGAGACAGTCTGCAAGACACACGGAGCAGTAAGAACACAGAAATGCAGACTTTCTTAAATGGTAACTGTTAGAAATGGGGTCTTTAGTTGGCAGTGGAAGCAAGGACCCTCACTCTAGTCAGGGTAAGTCACACACAATCCAAATTATCCTGTGCCCACTCTCTGGTAGCCTGGCACTGAGCAGGCAGGCTTAACTTAGAAAGCAATCTGTAAAGTATTTGTGCAATAAATCATTCAATAACACAATATAGCACCACAAAAATACACCACACAGTGCATAACGGGAACTACCTCATATTCCTGAACCGCCTGGTGTGTGTCAACTCCCTTCTTCAAGTCGGGCACCACATCTCTGGGCCTGTGCACTTCTTCAGCAGCACTGGATGCAAGATTTTTGCTGCCACCATCCGAACTGGACTCAGCCCTTCCGGCTTCCAGTTTCAGCTCTTCACAGCTCAGCTCCTGAGCTGCAATCCTTTCTTTTTCCCGGGCTAAGGCTCTTGCTGCTTCAGCCCTCTCAATAAAGTCATCTAGCTCCTCCATCGACCGCTCTACAGCTAGGAGTCATTCATCTCTCACTGGTTCTCTTTCCTCATCTGAGTAGTCCTCCTCCTCATCTCAGCAGTCTTCCTCCTCATAATCATTCTCAGGGCTAAGATTCTTTTGGTTCTTTGCTGCCTGTTCCCCTGCCCATTGTGTTTCCCTCCATGCTATGTAGATATCTAGCAGTTCCATCTTAGTGGATGTCCTTGACATAGGAAGTCCCCATTTTCTGCAAAGCCCCCTTAGCTCAGCCTTGGTGAGGGATTCAACAGGCACGATGTATGACACTCTGTAGACATTTGTGGGGTAGGTACCCATTCCCAATCTGGCAAGGTATCACTGGCAAAACCAAAAACCAAAGTTCAAAATCAATAATATATCCAGGAGGACATCAGAGAACCAAAAGCAAAAAGATGAAAAAATCTAGTTGACCTTCAACTGTGGGTAGGTAGTGAAATACTTAGCTACTGTATGTCACTGCACAAATACAAGTCCTATCCTCACCGCTGATCACCAATGTTAGAAATGGGGTCTTTGGTTGGCAGTTGGTTACCCCCTGTCCAAGCAAGGGCCCTCACTCTAGTCAGGGTAAGTCACACACAATCCAAATTATCCTGTGCCCACCCTCTGGTAGCTTGGCACTGAGCAGTCAGGCTTAACTTAGAAGGCAATGTGCAAAGTATTTGTGCAATAAATCATACAATAACACAATATAGCACCACAAAAATACACCACACAGTGTTTAGAAAAATATATAATATTTATCTGGGTATAGGTCAAAACGATAAAAGATGCAATATGAAATTGTAGAGATATCACTGAAAAGTGAAATAAAGTGTCTTAAGTCTTTAAAAAGCAAACAAAGTCTCTTTCAAGCACAAAGTACCTGGTTTGGAGTGGGAAATCTCTGCAAAGGGCCGCAGAGGAGGAGATACGTGGAAAAATGGTGTGTGCGTCGGTTTCGCCCCTTCACACACGAACTTGCGTCGTTATTTTTCACGTGGGGAAGTCGTGCATCGTTTTCCGGCGCGCGGGCAGTCTCCTTCTGTGGGTCGCGGGATTACCAGATGTCCCGGGGTCTGTGCATGGAATCCTGGGCTTGTTATCCGGCTGTGCGTCGTTCCGGTGGGATGTGCGTGGAATCTTCTCCCTCACGGCAGGCATCGCTTCGATTTCCTCTCTGGAAGTCGGGCGACGTTGTCCAGGCGGGCCGTGCATCGAAGTTTCGGTCACACCGCAGGCGTCGCGTCGAGCGGCGTCTTTTCCGGATCAGCGTGCAGTGACTTTTTCACCGCGGAGCAAGCTGTGTGTTGAATTTTTGGGCGCACAAGGCGTCCAGTTGAAAAAGAGAACTATTTTTGGTCCTGCGACTTCAGGGAACAGGAGGCAAGCTCTATCCAATCCCTTGGAGAGCACTTCTGCAGCAAGGCAAGAGTTCAGCGAGGCAGCAGGGCAAGAGCAAGGCAGCATTCCTTTGTAGAAAGCAGTCAGGTGTGTCCTTTAGGCAGCCAGGCAGTTCTTCGTGGCAGGATGCAGGTTCTGGTTCAGGTTTCTTCTCCAGCAAGTGTCTGAGGTAGTAGGGCAGGGGCCCTGTTTTGTACTAAAATGTGCCTTTGAAGTGAGGGAGACTTCAAAGAGTGGCTAAGAAGTGCACCAGGTCCTCTTTCAGTTCAATACTGTCTGCCAGGGTCCCAGCAGGGGGTGTGGCAGTTCTTTGTGTGAGGGCAGGCCCTCCACCCTCCCAGCCTAGGAAGACCCATTCAAAATGCAAATGTATGCAAGTGAGGCTGAGTACCCTGTGTTTGGGGTGTGTCTGAGTGAATGGACAAGGAGCTGTCAACTAAACCTAGCCAGACGTGGATTGTAAGGCACAGAAAGATTTAAGTGCAGAGAAATGCTCACTTTCTAAAAGTGGCATTTCTAAAATAGTAATATTAAATCCAACTTTACCAGTCAGCAGGATTTTGTATTACTATTCTGGCCATGCTAAATATGACCTTCCTACTCCTTTCAGAACAGCAGCTACCACTTCAACAATGTATGAGGGCAGCCCCTATGTTAGCCTATGAAGGGAGCAGGCCTCACAGTAGTGTAAAAACAAATTTAGGGGTTTTACACTACCAGGACATATAAACTAATCAGGTACATGTCCTGCCTTTTACCCACACAGCACCCTGCTCTAGGGGTTACCTAGGGAACACATTAGGGGTGACTTATATGTAGAAAAAGGGGAATTTAGGCTTGGCAAGTACTTTTAAATGCCAAGTCGAAGTGGCAGTGAAACTGCACACACAGGCCTTGCAATGGCAGGCCTGAGACAAGATTAAGGGGCTACTTAAGTGGGTGGCACAACCAGTGCTGCAGGCCCACTAGCAGCATTTAATCTACAGGCCCTAGGCACATATAGTGCACTCTACTAGGGTCTTACAAGTAAATCAAATAGCCAATCATGGATAAACCAATCAACAGTACAATTTACACAGAGAGCATATGCACTTTAGCACTGGTTAGCAGTGGTAAAGTGCCCAGAGTTCAAAAGCCAACAACAGGTCAGAAAAAAAGGAGGAAGGTGGCACAAAGTTTGGGGATGACCCTGTCAAAAGGCCAGGTCCAACAGTAACAATAAATCTGACTTTACCATTAAAGGGGATTTACCTTTACCATTCCAATGATATGAAACATGATGTAGCTACTCTTTTCCGATCAGGAATTACAGCTTAAAATTATATTAAGGAATTCCCAATGCTGTCCTATGAGTGGAGTAGTCCTCACATTAATGAAAAATGACTTTGGGAGTTTTTTATTGCCAGGACATGTAAAACATAAAAGTAAATGTCCTGCATTTACTTACACAGCACCCTGCCCATGGGCTAACTCGGGTGTAACCTGGTGATGGCATATGTATTAAAAGGGGAGGTTAATGCTTGACAAGAGGTTTTAAATGCCATGTCCATGTGGCAGTGAAACTGCACACACAGGCTCAGCAGTGGCAGGCCTGAGATAAGACATGTTTACAGGGCTATGTAAGTGGGTAGCACAATCAGAGCTGCAGGGCCACTAGAAACATTTAATTTACAGGCCCTGGGCATATGGTATACCACTTTACAAGAGACCTCCAAGTAAATTAACTATGCCAATTGTGGACACACAAATATTTCCATGTTTAGGGTAGGAGCACATGCACTTTAGAACTAGTCTAGAACTAGAACTAAAGTGATCAGAGTCCTAAGGCCAACACAAACATACAGCAAAATGGTGAAGCAAACGGGCTAAAAGATTGGGGGAAGACCACACTAGGGCTGTCAGGTCTCACAACTATGTTTGCACCAAGCACTGTCTTATTACCGCCAATTAAATGTAGTAGCTCCAGTCCAAAATATTTTGTGATCAGGCCTAATGTCTTAAATTAGTAATTGTACTGCTCACATTATGTGATACAGCCGCATGGCTTAAATTAGTATTTGCAGTACTCAGTTATGTGATATAGCCACATAGAAATCAGCACTTGCAGTGTGAACTTTATATGATGTGGCTGCATGTCTTAAATTATCAGTTGCAGTGTTCACTTTATGTGATATGGCTGTGTGTCTTAATTTAACACTTGCAGTGTTTACTTTATGCGATATGGGTGTTTGTTTCAAATTAACACTTGCAGTGTTCACTTTAGACTATATGGCTTTGTGTCTTTCATTAGCACTTGCAATGAAAACTCTGTGTGATATGTCTTGGTGTCTTAAATTTGCACTTGCAGTACAAACTTGATCTGATGTGGCTGCATGTCTTAAATTAGCACTTGCAGTGTTCACTTTATTTGATAGGCTGGGTGTCTTAAATTAACACTTGCAGTGTTCACTTTAGATCAGTGATACTCAAAATAAGACCCGGGGGCCTACCTGCGGCCCTCCTAACCTTCTCCTGCCCCCAGATTAATAGCAGCACTGGGCTGTTTTTTAAGTCTGAGAACAGTAACAATCAGAAATATGTTAAATAAATGGGGAAGCTTTTATTTACAAGTAAAGGAAAAGAAGCAAATAAAGTATCCTGCACCATTTAACCACCCACAAAGCCCCACTCCCGTCCTGCTAGTATCAATGGGGCCTTCGGGTTTACCACATTCAATACTTTGTCCTACACCCGGCCCAGGTATAATTAGGCCGATCCCCCCTCCCCCGGTAGAAAATCACAGGACCCCACGGATAGTTTTTTTAAAATTATTTTAATTTTTTTATGTGTGGGGAGCGACCGCTTGGGCAAGGGCCGCTCTACAGGGGGTTAAATTATTTTAGGCCATTTCTGCCCCCCGTGGGCAGATCGGCCTAATATAATTAGGTCGATCTGCCCCCAGGGGGGGCAGAAACCACTAGACACCAGAGAATTTTTATTTTTATTATACTTATGCATAACGGGAGCTCTCTGGGGGGGCAAAATATTGTTAGGCCATTTCTGCCCCCGGGGGGGGGGGGGACAGGAAACCCGAGACACCAGGGATACATTTTTTTTGTTTATTTTTTTTTATATATATGTGGGGAGCGACTCCTTAGGCAAGGATCACTCCCCTGGGGACCAAATTATTTTTAGGCCCTTTCTGCCCCCCCGGGGGCAGAAACCACGAGACACCAGGGATTTGTTTTTAGCAATACTTACACATAAGGGGAGCAGCCCCTTGAGCAAGGACCGCTCACCGGGAGGGGCAAAATATTTTTAGGCCATTTCTGCCCGCGGGGTGGGGGGAGGGGGTGGAAAGAAAACCCCTAGACACCAGGGATACATTTTTTTTTGTTTATTTTTTTTTTTATATATATGTGGGGAGCGACTCCTTAGGCAAGGGTTGCTCCCCTGGGGCCCAAATTAGTCTTAGGCCATTTCTGCCCCCCCTGGATGCAGAAACCACTAGCCACCAGGGAATTTTTATTTGTTTTATACTTACGCATAAGGGGGCGGCCCCTTGGGCAAGGGCTGCTCTCCAGGTGGGGGCAAAATATTATTAGGCCATTTCTGCCCCTCCTGAGGGCAGGTCAACCTAATATAATTAGGCCGATCTGCCCCCAGGGGTGGCAGAAAACCCCTAGACACCAGGGATGTATATATTTTTTTATTTACTTTATGCTTTTATGTATAGGGAGTGACCCCTTGGGCAAGGGTCACTTCCCTGGGGGCAAATTGTATTTAGGCCATTTCTGTCACCCTTAGGGGCAGATCGGCCTATCTTTGTTAGGCCAATCTGCCCCCAAGGGGGGGAAGAAACCACTAGACACCAGGGATTGGTGTGTGTTTATGTGTGTGTTTTGTTTGGGGGGGCAGCCCCTTGGGCAAGGGTCACTCCACATGGGGAACATAACTGCTAGCCATATCTGGCCCCCTGAGGAGCAGATCGGCATATTTTTGGAAGGCTCATCTGCCCCCAACGGGGAGAGAAAGCCCACCAGAGACCAGGGAAGATTTTTTTTTCCAAATAAGAGGTTGGAGGTATAGCCATACCCCCACCCCAAATAAATGGGGCCAAAGGTGCTCTTGCCACCAGTGGACAGATTGGGCAATTATCCCCAATCCACATCCCAGGGGGGCAGAAAGTCTACTAGGTGCCAGGAAATTCAAAACAAAAATAGTGGGGTGGTGGCTACTAACCAGTATGCGCTTGGTTATGCCCCCACCCAAACTGAAGGGGGTAACAGTCTTTCAGCTCTCCCCCACACACTAAAACATCTTATCCCACGGCAAGCAAGAGGACATTCGATTATTTTGGGTTTTGGTTTTACATTTGGACCATGAGAGCTTGGTAACTCTCAACATTGTCCCACTGGAATGGTGAGGGCTGCACTTTTTTTACTTTGGAACTCTGCCATGTAGAAAAATCCACAAGACCTAGACACATCTGAAAACTAAACATCCAGGGAGGTGTGCTTCACAAGCACGCTGCACCATTTTCTTACCCACAATGCCCTGCAAACCTCCAAGTTTGCTGGATATCACACATTTTTCCCACATTTTTGTGATGGAACCTTCCGGAATCTGCAGGAATCTAGAAAATTCCTACCACCTTGTCTCATATACACCAATAAAAAATCTGCTGCACTTGTCAGCCTAAAAGTATTTTTTTTTTAAACTGCCCTTTTGGACCCGCTTTGGTTCCCCCTCAATTTCCACATGTTTTTGGCTCTTCCTTGTCACAGGCACGTGGCCCACCTACACAAGTGAGGTATCATTTTTACCGGGAGACTGAGGGGAACATTGGGTGGTAGGACATTTGTCCCGGTGCAGTAATCCCACACAGAAAATGTGGGACAAATATGATTGTTTGCTAAATTTGAGGTTTGCTGAGGATTCTAGGTAAGAACAAATTGGGGGATCCATGCAAGTCACACCTCCCATGACTCCCTCGGGTGTTTAGTTTTCAGAAATGTTTGTGTTTGGTAGGTTTCCCTAGATGGCTGCTGATCCCAGGACCAAAAACGCAGGTGTCCCACCCCCAGCAAAAACAGGTAGTTTAGTATTTGATAATTTTGATGTGTCCAGATAGTGTTTTGGGGCATTTCCTGTTGCGAGCAGTAGGCACACCCACACAAGTGAGGTACCATTTTTATCGGGAGACTTGGGGGAACGCTGAGTGGAAGGAAATTTGTGGCTCTTCTCAGATTCCAGAACTTTCTGTCACCGAAAAGAGAGAAAACGTGTTTTCTTTGCCAAATTTTGAGGTTTGCAAAGGATTATGGGTAACAGAACCTGGTGAGAGCCCCACATGTCACCCCTACTTGGATTCCCTTAGGTGTCTAGTTTTCAAAAATGCAGACGTTTGGTAGGTTTCCCTAGGTGCCAGCTGAGCTAGAGGCCAAAATCCACAACTAGGCACTTTGCAAAAAACAGCTCTGTTTTCTTTGGGAAAATGTGATGTGTACACAGGGGCATTTCCTGTTGCAGGCGATAGGCCTATCGACACAAGTGAGGTACCATTTTTTTGGGAGACTTGGGGGAATGCTGGGTGGAAATAAATTTGTGGCTCCTCTCAGATTCCAGAACTTTCTGTCACCGAAATGTGAGGGAAAAGTGTTTCTTTTGCCAGATTTTGAGGGTTGCCAAGGATTCTGGGTAACAGAACCTGGTGAGTCACCCCATCTTGGATTTCCCTAGGTGTCTAGTTTTCAAACATGCACAGGTTTGCTAGGTTTCCCTAGGTGCCGGCTGAGCTAGAAGCCAAATCCACAACTAGGCACTTTGCAAAAAACAGCTCTGTTTTCTTTGGGAAAATGTGATGTGTCCACGTTGTGTTTTGGGGCATTTCCTGCCGCGGGTACTAGGCCTACCCACACAAGTGAGGTACCATTTTTATCTGGAGACTTGGGGGAACGCTGGGTGTAAGGAAATGTGTGGCTTCTCTCAGATTCCAGAACTTTCTGTCACTGAAATGAGAGGAAAAGGTGTTTTTTGGCCACATTTTGAGGTCTGCAAAGGATTCTGGGTAACAGAACCTGGTGAGAGCCCCAAAGGTCACCCCATTTTGGATTTCCCTAGGTGTCTAATTTTCAAAAATGTGCAGCTTTGCTAGGTTTCCCTTGGTGCCAGCAGGGCTAGAGGCCTAAATCCACAGCTAGGCACTTTGAAAAAAACAGCTCTGTTTTCTTTGGGAAAATGTGATGTGTCCACGTTGTGTTTTGGGGCATTTCCTGTTGCAGGCACTAGGCCTACCCACAAAGTGAGGTACCATTTTTTATCGGGAGACTTGGGGGAATGCTGGGTGGAAGGAACTTTGTGGCTCGTCTCAGATTCCAGTACTTTCTGTCATTAAAATGAGAGGAAAAAGTGTTTTTTGGCCAGATTTTGAGGTCTGCAAAGGATTCTGGGTAACAGAACCTGGTGGGAGCTCTACAAGTTACCCCATCTTGGATTCCCCAAGGTGTCTAGTTTTCAAAAATGCGCAGGTTTGGTTGGTTTCCCTAGGTGCCGGCTGAGTTAGAGGCCAAAATCTACAGCTAGGCACTTTGCAAAAAACACGTCAGATTTCAATGTAAAAATGTGATGTGTCCATGTTGCGTTTCCCATCACAAGCCTTAGGCCTACCCACGCAAGTAGGTACCATTTTTATTGGGAAACTTGGAGGAACACAGAATAGCAAAATAAGTGATATTGCCCTTTGTCTTTCTCTACGTTTTCCTTCCAAATGTAAGACAGTGTGTGAAAAAGACATCTATTTGAGAAATGCCCTGTAATTCACATGCTAATATGGGCACCCCGGATTTCAGAGATGTGCAAATAACCACTGCTTCTCAACACCTTATCTTGTGCCCATTTTGGAAATACAAAGGTTTTCTTGATACCTATTTTTCACTCTTTATAGTTCAGCAAATGAATCGCTGTATACCCGGTATAGAATGAAAACCCATTGCAAGGTGCAGCTCATTTATTGGCTTTGGGTACCTAGGGTTCTTGATGAACCTACAAGCCCTATATATCCCCACAACCAGAAGAGTCCAGCAGATGTAAGGGTATATTGCTTTCAAAAATCTAACATTGCAAGAAAAAGTTAAGAAAGAGTAAAACGTGAAAAAGTTTATGTTTTTTTTCACCTAAATGTCAATATTTTTTTTATTTCAGCTGTTATTTTCTGTAGGAAATCCTTGTGTAATCTACACAAATTACTCCTTGCTGAATTCAGAATTTTGTTTACTTTTCAGAAATGTTTTGCTTTCTGGGATCCACCATTGGTTTCATACCCATTTCTGTCACTAACTGGAAGGAGGCTGAAAGCAAAAAAAATCGTAAAAATAGGGTATGTCCCAGTAAAATGCCAAAATTGGGTTGAAAAATTCGGTTTTCTGATTCAAGTCAGCCTGTTCCTGAAAGCTGGGAAGATGGTGATTTTAGCACCGCAAACCCTTTGTTGATGCCATTTTCAGGTGAAAAAAACCACAAGCCTTCTTCTGCAAAAAAAATATAATGTTCACTGTATTTTGGCTAATTTCTTGGTCTCCTTCAGGGGAACCCACAAACTCTGGGTACCTCTAGAATCCCTAGGATGTTAGAAAAAAAGGACACAAATTTGGCGTGGGTAGCTTATGTGGACAAAACGTTATGAGGGCCTGTTAGAAATGGGGTTTTTGGTTGGCAGTTAGGTTGCCCTCTGTCCAAGCAAGAACCCTCACTCTAGTCAGGGTAAGTCACACACAATCCAAAATCAGCCTGTGCTCACCCTCCGGTAGCTTGGCACGAGCAGTCAGGCTTAACTTAGAAGGCAATGTGTAAAGCATTTGTGCAATAAATCATACAACACCATAGTATAACACCACAAAAATACACCACACAGTGTTTAGAAAAATATAGAATATTTATCTGGGTACTTGTAGGTCAAAACGATCAAAGTTGCAATACGAATTTGTAAAGATATCACTGAAAAGTGATATTAAGTGTCTTTAAGTCTTTTAAAAAGCAATAAAGTGTCTTTCAAGCACAGAGTACCTGGTTTCTGGTGGGAAATCTCCTCAGAGGGCCACAGGAGAAGAGATGCGTGGAAAAAGGGGTGTGTGCGTCGATTTCTCCTCAGCACACACAGACTTGCGTCGTTCTTTTCCACGCGGGGAAGTCGGGCGTCGTTTTCCGGCGCGCAGACAGTCTCTTTTTGTGGATCGCGGGGATTACCAGATGTCCCGGGTCTGTGCGTGGATTCTCCTGCTTATTTTCCGGCTGCGCGTCGTTCTGCGGGGCTGCGCGTCGAAGTTTCGATCTCACGGTAGGCGTCGCGTCGATTTCTCCTTGGAAGTCGGGCGGCGTTGTCCTTGCGAGGCCGTGCGTCGAAATTTTGGTCTCACGGCAGGCGTCGCGTCGATTTCTCCTTGGAAGTCGGGCGGCGTTGTCCTTGCGAGGCCGTGCGTCAAAGTTTCGCACTCACGGTAGGCGTCGCGTCGATTTCTCCTTGGAAGTCGGGCGGCTTTGTCCTTGCGAGGTTGTGCGTCGAAGTCTCGATCGTCCCGAGGGCGTCGCGTTGATCAGCGTCGATGTGCGGCGTTTTTCTCGCCGCGAAACAAGCTGTGCGTCGAAATTTTCGGCGCACGGAGCGTCCACGTGAAAGGCAGAAGTCTTTTTGGTCCTGAGACTTCAAGGAACAGGAGGCAAGCTCTATCCAAGCCCTTGGAGAGCACTTTCACAGCCAGACAAGAGTTCAGCAAGGCAGCAGGGCAACAGCAAGACAGCAGTCCTTTGGAGAAAGCAGACAGGTGAGTCCTTTGAGCAGCCAGGCAGTTCTTCTTGGCAGGATGTAGTTTCTGGTTCCGGTTTCTTCTCCAGCAAGTGTCTGATGAGGTAGGGCAGAGGCCCTGTTTTATACCCAAATGTGCCTTTGAAGTGGGGGAGACTTCAAAGAGTGGCTAAGAAGTGCACCAGGTCCCCTTTCAGTTCAATCCTGTCTGCCAGGGTCCCAGTAGGGGGTGTGGCAGTCCTTTGTGTGAGGGCAGGCCCTCCACCCTCCCAGCCCAGGAAGACCCATTCAAAATGCAGATGTATGCAAGTGAGGCTGAGTACCCTGTGTTTGGGGTGTGTCTGAGTGAATGCACAAGGAGCTGTCAACTAAACCTAGCCAGACGTGGATTGAAGGGCACAACAAGATTTTAGAGCAAAGAAATGCTCACTTTCTAAAAGTGGCATTTCTAGAATAGTAATATTAAATCCGACTTCACCAGTCAGCAGGATTTTGTATTACCATTCTGGCCATACTAAATATGACCTTCCTGCTCCTTTCAGATCAGTGGCTGCCACTTCAACAGTGTATGAGGGCAGCCCCAATGTTAGCCTATGAAGGGAGCAGGCCTCACAGTAGTGTAAAAACGAATTTAGGAGTTTTACACTACCAGGACATATAACTACACAGGTACATGTCCTGCCTTTTACCTACACAGCACCCTGCTCTAGGGGTTACCTAGGGCACACATTAGGGATGACTTATATGTAGAAAAAGGGGAGTTCTAGGCTTGGCAAGTACTTTTAAATGCCAAGTCGAAGTGGCAGTGAAACTGCACACACAGGCCTTGCAATGGCAAGCCTGAGACAAGGTTAAGGGGCTACTGAGGTGGGTGGCACAACCAGTGCTGCAGGCCCACTAGTAGCATTTAATCTACATGCCCTAGGCACATGTAGTGCACTCTAATAGGGACTTACAGGTAAATTAAATAGTCAATCATGGATAAACCAATCAATAGTACAATTTACACAGAGAGCATATGCACTTTAGCACTGGTTAGCAGTGGTAAAGTGCTCAGAGGTCAAAAGCCAACAACAACAGGTCAGAAAAAATAGGAGGAAGGAGGCAAAAAGTTTGGGGATGTCCCCGTCAAAAAGCCAGGTCCAACATGACCCCCCACCAGCCTAAAGCCAGGGGAGAACAATCACTATCCTGATGTACTTCCCTGTTTGAGGCGACAGAACAAGGACCCAGGCCCACAACAGCAGGGGCATGCTCCAGTTCTTCGCCTTCCTGACTCCCATTGGATCCCTCTGTCCATGCTCTCAGGGCCCACTAAGCCCATCCATGGGGAACCTTTCTCCTTTCCTGCGGATCCCATCTGTGTAGCACCTAACCTTACTTTGCTCACAGATGTATCCCAGGAGCAGGATAGTACCACCATGACCAACATAGTGGTGTTGCCCACTCTACCCCTGGGGTGTGACACTTGTCCCCTCCCCAGGGATAACTCTGTCCACCCGGACAGCAAGCCACAGTGATTACTGACAGCTGCCAGGGGTGAGAGCCAGGCCCCAGGCCTCTCAAAGCTCTCCAACCACTGTGGCTGTGGAGAGTGGGGGGCGGTAGCCCCAGGTGCTGGGCACCCTTTAACCACTCTCCCTTCCACCAGGTCAGGGATGACAGCCTGAACCTGGTCCTCCCCTCTGGGGCTTTGTACCCTCCCTCCTGGAGCGGTACCCCCAGAGTCCAACATGGTCAGGGTGCTTACAGAAGTCACCCTGTACCATTCCTCCACCAGTGCAGGGCTGTTAACCTGCCACTGGCCCTCCAACCTGGGGCCTGTACCTTCAGGTTGGACTAGGGCCCGGGGTGAGGCTTCCCTCCCCCTGCCCTCCCTTCTGGGGTCCAGCACCCTCCAACTAGGAGTGGCCTCCTCAGAAGACAACATGGTAGGGGCACTGTTATCAGTAGCCCCTCCCTCCAGGTCCGGGGGGACACCCTGAACCTGGTCTTCCAGCCCAGGGTCTGTACCCTCAGACTGGATCACTGCCTGGCAAACCAGGACTTCCTGGGAGGCACACCTACCCCCCACCAGGTCAGAGTTTAACCTCTGCACTTGCCCATTCAACTCAGAGTCACCACCCTGAAGTTGAACAATTGCCTGGCACGCCAGGACTTCTTGGAGGGCACACTGACCCTCCACCAGGTCAGAGTTTAACCTCTGCACCTGACCATTCAACTCAGAATCACCACCCTGAAGTTGAACAATTGCCTGGCACACCAGGACTTCCTGGAGGGCACACTGACCCTCCACCAGGTCAGAGTTTAACCTCTGAACTGGGCCATTCAACTCAGAGTCACCACCCTGAAGTTGAACAATTGCCTGGCGCACCAGGACTTTCTGGGAGGCACACCTACCTCCCACCAGGTCAGAGTTTAACCTCTGAGCCTGGTTCCCCAACCCAGGGTCACCACCCTGAGGTTGGGCAATTGCCTGGCACGCCAGGACTTTCTGGGGGGCACACCTACCCCCCACCAGGTCAGAGTTTAACCTCTGAACCTGGTCATCCAACCCAGAGTCAACACCCTGAGGTTGAACAATTGCCTGGCACGCCAGGACTTTCTGGGGGGCACACCTACCCCCCACCAGGTCAGAGTTTAACCTCTGAACCAGGTTATCCAACCCAGAGTCAGCACTCTGAGGTTGAACAGTTGCCTGGCACGCCAGGACTTTCTGGAGGGCACACTGACCCTCCACCAGGTCAGAGTTTAACCTCTGAACTGGGCCATTCAACTCAGAGTCACCACCCTGAAGTTGAACAATCGCCTGGCATGCCAGGACTTCCTGGAGGGCACACTGACCCTCCACCAGGTCAGAGTTTAACCTCTGAACCTGGTTCTCCAACCTAGGGTCACCACCCTGAGGTTGGACAACTGCCTGGCACACCAGGGCTTTCTGGGGGGCACACCTACCCCCCACCAGGTCAGAGGTTAACCTCTGAACCGGGATATCCAACCCAGAGTCACCACCCTGAGGTTGAACCATTGCCTGGCAGGCCAGGACTTTCAGGGAGGCACACCTACCTCCCACCAGGTCAGAGTTTAACCTCTGAGCCTGGTTCTCCAACCCAGGGTCACCACCCTGAGGTTGAACCATTGCCTGGTATACCAGGACTTTCTGGGGGGCACACCTACCCCCCACCAGGTCAGAGTTTGACCTCTGAACCTGGTTAGCCAACCCAGAGTCACCACCCTGAGGTTGAACCATTGCCTGGCATTCCAGGACTTTCTGGGGGGCACATCTACCCCCCACCAGGTCAAAGTTTAACCTCTGAACCCGGTTATCCAACCCAGAGTCACCACCCTGAGGTTGAATCTTTGCCTGGCATGCCAGGACTTCCTGGGGGGCACTCTCACCCCCCACAAGGGACACGCCGTCCCCAAGGGCCACACAAGAGTCTGGTTGGCGCAGGTCTCCCGACCTCTGCCCATCCGGCAGAGTCTGGGTTTCCCCCAAACCAGAAACGGTTTCACCTGGGTCATTCCTGGGGGGCTCTGCTCTCAGAGCTGACCCCTGACTTTCAAGATCCTCCACTGGGGTCGGCCACCCCCTCTCAACCCTATGTCTGGACTTCTGCACCCCCTCACTAGGAGTGGTACTGCCAGACACCAGAACTGTTGGGATGCTGTCTACAGTCATCCCCCCAAGTTCTTCTGACACTGCGGGGCTTCCCTCAAAAGGTAGCCCTACGGTACAGGTTAGGCTCTGAGACCTACCTGGGACACTACAATCCTCTCCCACCTCACTTGGTCGGGAACCACCTAGACCACTCCCTTCAGGAGCACCCCCAAATGCCTCTTCAGACTCTCTGGTACTCACCCAAAAGTCTGCCTCCTCTGTAAGTTCCCTGGGGTCAGAGAACTCACACTCCACCTGGTGTTGGCGTAGCTCTGGAAAATAAGGACCAGACATATGCTCTCCAGCAATTACATCACTCTGCCCTTCACATGTATTAACCACAGTACCCTTCACCCAACCATCCAGTAACTCAACCTTGGAAAAGCACTCTACTTCACCCTCCTGAGACTGGTGAGACAGTATCTGTCTGTCCCTGACACTCAACCCAAACTCTTCTGGGATGTCTCTACACTCTATATCCAGGACGTCCACCAGGGGGGAACCCTTTTCTCTGTCACTCTCTGCTAGAGTCAGTAAAGTGTCCCTCCCCCCAGTAGGAATATGACTCCCTGTGCCAGTTCCCCAATCCTTCTCAGGGACCCTGTGCATAACGGGAGCTACCTCATACCCTTGAACTGCCTGGGGTGTGTCAACTCCCTTCTTCAAGTTGGGCACCACATCTCTGGGCTTGTGCCCTTCTTCAGCAGTACTAGATGCAAGATTTTTGCTGCCACCATCTGAACTGGACTTAGCCCTTCCGGCCTCCAGTTTCAGCTCTTTACAGCTCAGCTCTTGAGCTGCAATCTTTTCTTCTTCCAGGGCTAAGAGACTTGCTGCCTCAGCCCTTTCAATAAACTCATCTAGCTCTTCCATCCCACCGCTGCCACCAATGTTAGAAATGGGGTTTTTGGTTGGCAGTTAGGTTGCCCTCTGTCCAAGCAAGAACCCTCACTCTAGTCAGGGTAAGTCACACACAATCCAAAATCAGCCTGTGCTCACCCTCCGGTAGCTTGGCACGAGCAGTCAGGCTTAACTTAGAAGGCAATGTGTAAAGCATTTGTGCAATAAATCATACAACACCATAGTATAACACCACACAAATACACCACACAGTGTTTAGAAAAATATAGAATATTTATCTGGGTACTTGTAGGTCAAAACGATCAAAGTTGCAATACGAATTTGTAAAGATATCACTGAAAAGTGATATTAAGTGTCTTTAAGTCTTTTAAAAAGCAATAAAGTGTCTTTCAAGCACAGAGTACCTGGTTTCTGGTGGGAAATCTCCTCAGAGGGCCACAGGAGAAGAGATGCGTGGAAAAAGGGGTGTGTGCGTCGATTTCTCCTCAGCACACACAGACTTGCGTCGTTCTTTTCCACGCGGGGAAGTCGGGCGTCGTTTTCCGGCGCGCAGACAGTCTCTTTTTGTGGATCGCGGGGATTACCAGATGTCCCGGGTCTGTGCGTGGATTCTCCTGCTTATTTTCCGGCTGCGCGTCGTTCTGCGGGGCTGCGCGTCGAAGTTTCGATCTCACGGTAGGCGTCGCGTCGATTTCTCCTTGGAAGTCGGGCGGCGTTGTCCTTGCGAGGCCGTGCGGCGAAATTTTGGTCTCACGGCAGGCGTCGCGTCGATTTCTCCTTGGAAGTCGGGCGGCGTTGTCCTTGCGAGGCCGTGCGTCAAAGTTTCGCACTCACGGTAGGCGTCGCGTCGATTTCTCCTTGGAAGTCGGGCGGCTTTGTCCTTGCGAGGTTGTGCGTCGAAGTCTCGATCGTCCCGAGGGCGTCGCGTTGATCAGCGTCGATGTGCGGCGTTTTTCTCGCCGCGAAACAAGCTGTGCGTCGAAATTTTCGGCGCACGGAGCGTCCACATGAAAGGCAGAAGTCTTTTTGGTCCTGAGACTTCAAGGAACAGGAGGCAAGCTCTATCCAAGCCCTTGGAGAGCACTTTCACAGCCAGACAAGAGTTCAGCAAGGCAGCAGGGCAACAGCAAGACAGCAGTCCTTTGGAGAAAGCAGACAGGTGAGTCCTTTGAGCAGCCAGGCAGTTCTTCTTGGCAGGATGTAGTTTCTGGTTCCGGTTTCTTCTCCAGCAAGTGTCTGATGAGGTAGGGCAGAGGCCCTGTTTTATACCCAAATGTGCCTTTGAAGTGGGGGAGACTTCAAAGAGTGGCTAAGAAGTGCACCAGGTCCCCTTTCAGTTCAATCCTGTCTGCCAGGGTCCCAGTAGGGGGTGTGGCAGTCCTTTGTGTGAGGGCAGGCCCTCCACCCTCCCAGCCCAGGAAGACCCATTCAAAATGCAGATGTATGCAAGTGAGGCTGAGTACCCTGTGTTTGGGGTGTGTCTGAGTGAATGCACAAGGAGCTGTCAACTAAACCTAGCCAGACGTGGATTGAAGGGCACAACAAGATTTTAGTGCAAAGAAATGCTCACTTTCTAAAAGTGGCATTTCTAGAATAGTAATATTAAATCCGACTTCACCAGTCAGCAGGATTTTGTATTACCATTCTGGCCATACTAAATATGACCTTCCTGCTCCTTTCAGATCAGTGGCTGCCACTTCAACAGTGTATGAGGGCAGCCCCAATGTTAGCCTATGAAGGGAGCAGGCCTCACAGTAGTGTAAAAACGAATTTAGGAGTTTTACACTACCAGGACATATAACTACACAGGTACATGTCCTGCCTTTTACCTACACAGCACCCTGCTCTAGGGGTTACCTAGGGCACACATTAGGGATGACTTATATGTAGAAAAAGGGGAGTTCTAGGCTTGGCAAGTACTTTTAAATGCCAAGTCGAAGTGGCAGTGAAACTGCACACACAGGCCTTGCAATGGCAAGCCTGAGACAAGGTTAAGGGGCTACTGAGGTGGGTGGCACAACCAGTGCTGCAGGCCCACTAGTAGCATTTAATCTACATGCCCTAGGCACATGTAGTGCACTCTAATAGGGACTTACAGGTAAATTAAATAGTCAATCATGGATAAACCAATCAATAGTACAATTTACACAGAGAGCATATGCACTTTAGCACTGGTTAGCAGTGGTAAAGTGCTCAGAGGTCAAAAGCCAACAACAACAGGTCAGAAAAAATAGGAGGAAGGAGGCAAAAAGTTTGGGGATGTCCCCGTCAAAAAGCCAGGTCCAACAGGGCCTAAGCGCAAACTGCCCCAAATAGCCCAAAAAAAAGGCCTGGCATCTGAGGGGGGAAAGGCCTGGCAGCGAAGGGGTTAAATTAACCGAGCGGTCACTTTATGTGAAAGGGACGCGTTGTTTTAGTATCAGCATTTCTAATACTGTATGTGATACAGTCACAAGGAAATTAGTACTTGTAGTGCTCACTTCGTTCCTTACAGTCCCAGAACTTTTTTCATTGCATTCATTGGTGACACTGGAAAGGAGGGGCTACTCAGGTTTTCATATTTTCAAATAACAGTAAAACCTGGAAGGCTTTTCTTACAGGGAGAGTTTGAAAAGAGACAAGAAGCAGTCTGGAGGGATCATGTGGGTTTCATTAGAGATGCCACAGAGCAATATTCTCAGACAACCAAGGATAAGAGTTGAACTCAGCATAGGAGGTGTAGTTTAATGCTGACTCTGTCCATGGCCTAAAACAAGAAGAGGTCTATGCTTGGAAGAATGAGGTAGGACTTTCCTAAAATGGAAGGTTTGCTCCCATTGTAGCCTTCCACGCAAATTCCATGGTGCTACATCATCTTCGTGAGAAAGGCGCTTATGCGAGGAATTTTGAATTTTACCGAAATGTACTACAAATGATAAACCTAATATTTAAGTTACCAGGTCAGCATTTACTATTCCAATAATTGGTGAATTTTTGACCTAACAAAGGAAGTTCTAGGAAATCAGACAGATATATCCACTGGCGTCATTCGTGTGGGAGGTGCAGGACAGTGTTTCCTCGTCAGTAAAATTAGCGCCGTAAGCATCATTTGACTGGCGAATTCCTGTTATTTGTCAGAGTCCCATGTGACAGGATATTTCCTTATCACTCAAAGGCCACATCTGTCCCGTTATTCAGAAAACCTTCAAAAGTAATGGCACGCCAGGGGGGCACAGAACCAGTTTAGTTGAGACTTTGCGGCGGGCAGCGTCCTAAATCTTCTCCCTAGTATTTGTGAGGAGAAAAGAATGAGAAGGTTATCATGACGGCTTTCCGGCTTCTTGTTTTCCTGAGCGCAGTGCAGCGCGCGCTCCCGCTGGGTGAGTGACTTTGAGACTCTTGCTGTGCAGTCTCGCCATTTAAGGTGTTCGCCTGCATCCGCAATTCCAGCCAAGCTCATACTTTGTTATTTCAGAAACTACGCCTTAAACCTGACTCCCCTCATGCATTCTACGTTCCACTTATCATTAAAGCATAGTTTATTCCAGAATATGCCAATTTATATATATTAAGAATAGAATACTATATGCTATTTGTTAATTTGTTTTCAACATTTCCAAAATTTGTTTTTCTAGAAATGCCCATACTTGGTGTTCACCTGTGAAATGTTACAGAATATGCAGGTCAAACGTGTTGCACACGTGAAGTTAGAATGTGAAGGGTTCGGTTGGGTACCTAACTGGGAGCACATGAGAAGGCATATGCTGTGTAGTTTGGGAATTTCCAATGTAGGAGAGGTGGATCCACTGCAGACTTTCATGTTACCCATGTAAGATAAAGTGATTTATAGTTAATTCAGATATAACGCATTTCGGTGGTCATGAATTATCCTCAAAGTCTAGCATGGATTCGTCTCTCCGAGGCATAATTTGTGCAAAAAGACATGAAGGATTTTTTCTGTAAAGCAGATAAACGAAGCTTATTTTATCAAAAGCGTATTCTTTTGAACATGCAAAACAAATGCAATTAAAAATCAAAGTTTAATGTAGATGTTATCAGGTGGTGACATTTGCAGAAGCTCTGTACAATCTTGGCCTATTTCATGACTTATGTAATAATGAAATGTCGGCAGATAAATAGCCCGGCACTTCAAGAACTCTGGCAAAGTTCGTAGTTTAAGAAAGGGTTGACTTCCCGAATTCTTCATAAGGTTTTTTTTAAAAAAGGATATATCCTATCCTATTCCTCTATCACGTGCATAGGAGGCACTGATTTTGTGAAGTGCTACCTTTGCTGCTTGTACCAATTGGGAGTTACTGTTTAATGTCGTTCACGTTTCTATAGTAGGAAAAGGGATGCATATTTAGGATAAAGTCCTAGGTAATATACGGAGATATTAATTATTTATTGGCGTTTCGATTGAGCAGATTTTAGGAGAGGTTAGTCAATAAAAAACATTAAATTGCTAAGAAAGTGGAATTTGTTTTGTAGAAATCTCGCGCATCCGATACACGTCCCTGATTCTTGGAGACCCCAGAAATATGTCTTTGTAATTAATGGGCTGTTCTTCTTCTTGGCGCGTAACTCTATTAAATAGACTAGTGCGGAGTGGGACATCGGCATGACCACTGGGGAGGATCAAATATGGCAGCAGGGTTGGGTGTTATATGGTATTACCTCATCATTTTGTAATTTATACCCATGTTAACACTGCCTAAGCAAAGACTTCACCTAATACCACTTTAACGCTTAAATACAACAATAAACTACTGAAAAATTACGTAAACCTTTGCAAAGGGTCTTTACACTATGCTGCAAAACAAGTCTCTGCTTTTTTCAGTAACTTGTGATCCGTGTGAGATGAAAACATTTTTTGGGGTAAAATCTGCAAATTTTGTTCCAGATGATGGATTATGTGGCACATGCCGCAGATCCATATTCATTCCAGAAAATGCCTGAGTTGCAGAATCACATAATTCTAATGGTTCTGCATATAGGGAACTTGTGACACTTATAAATAACAACCTCCTGTTACATTCATCAAACTGAGATTAGTAGTGCTTAATTTGTAAAAAGAAAAAAAGTAATACGTGCATGAGTCCAATGTTTTCCTTAGAAGCCTGCTGCTGAGGATGTTGAGTGCCAGAATTGCAGAACACCAGCCTGCTAAGTCTTGCCCTTGCCTTCTGCCTCTTATTTTTGTTCTATACTTTTCACTCTTAATTTGGATCAAAGCCTGCTGGTTAAAAGTAAAACATAGTCCCCAAAAAATGAGTGCTGGATGGTGCCACCAGTGCAACTTAAGCGTTGAACCTTCAGGGAGGAAGCCTAAGACAAGTTGGTGTACATTGGGCTTCATAGCACATATTTTCAAATGTATGAGCTAAAATTAACATGCTTTGAATATAACTCTGAGAAAAACATGTGAAATTAACTATGTTGTGGTCTTTTAGTACTCAGGATCAATATGTTTTGCAGCAACCAATATATGCCTATCCAAGACAAGACATTGTTTGTCCCCATTAGGAAGACCATAATTTCTGATGTTATCCCCCAACTTTTCTTACCTGATTTTCCTGCCTCTAGGACCATTAAACAGTGGTAAAGTGCCTGTTTTTACTGCCTAAAACATGCATTATATTTAACTAACTGGCTTTTAACTTCCTTTAAAGTCATGGTAGGTGGAGCAGAAATTGCATCTTACTACTCCACATATATGATGTAGAATAAAACTTCACTCTTCCTAGGCTATAGCTTAAAAGTAATGGAGGGCTAAACAAAGAAGAAAATAATTTATGCCCATCGTTCCTTGCTAGGAGCACACTTTGGCAACATGAGTGTTGATCAAAGATCAAGGTTGGGATCACAATTAAAGAAATATGGGGCATATTTACAAGCCCCTTGCACCACAGGAGCATCACTTTTTGTGATGCTCCGGTGGCACTGTGTACTGCGCCATATTAACAAGGCGACACCAAGCCACTTTTTATGGCTTAACGCCTCCTTGTAAATATGGACCCCGTCAGTTTGGAAGCCAGTGTAAATTCTGTAGATGTTCTAAGATTGGAGTATCTCTCCAGAGGTCCAAACTCAACTTGGCAGCTGAACTGTGCAGCAGTTGGGGATGGTGGACGAGATGTGTATGGGCTCACACCAATAGGGAATTAAACAATAATCCATTCTGGATATTATCAGTCCTTGAACCAGGTCCTTTCTTGAACACAGTGGAATACGGGCAGGAGTTTTCTGATTATGTATAGCAGTCAGACTCCTGTTATGCATATGGCCTTTACAGGCTCTGAATAACCCAGTTCTTTGTCAATGGTCACCCCTAGATTCCAAGCATGGGATGGGGGAATGTCAGCGCTCCTCGATTTCTTGGCCTCTTTTGATGAGGAAAGTGATTCCATATTGAGACAATACAGTTGCAGTAAATGAGGGCAACACTGAACATTGAACCAAAATATCCTAATATTTAGAGTACACAGGGTTTCACGAGCAGTTTAATAGAGGAACAACCACAAATTGTTGTATATAGTGTACATAAAACTTCAAAAGCAAAATTTATCAAACATACTTGCACGATCGCAGAAACCTGTTAAAAAAGACATGCAGCCCAGCAATGTACTAAATGTGGAATTTAGCATAAATATACAATTTAAGCAAATGCATTTCCTACTACCAGACAGGAATGAAATTGTCTCCTTAGGTCCCACATTGTTCTCAATAGTAAAATACTCTATAATCAGCTAGCATTGCATATGAATCAATATATCGTCGGTCTGCATTGTGCAGCTCTGCCTTTGTCTTGTGCAACCACCACCAAAGCCTTTGGTAAGATGATATTGTTAAAAAAAAAACCTGATACTGCTGCAGGGATTACAAAATCTTTAGTCAAAAGGGACATTTTGCAGAACGTAATTTCAATTATTGTTGGATTGCTGAAACAAGTGTATTAATTGAAACATATAACCTAACCTTTTTGTCAATTTAATCTTTTCTGTGATAGTGCCTACTTCAGAGCTCTCGGCCCAACATGCACTCATAGATTTCAAGCATGTGTACTCTGTATTGGAACCTTCTGTGGTCAATGCTCCATTTATACCCCAGCATAGCATCTTGCAGTTTCCTGACAATGTGCAAAAGCCACCAAACAAGCATTTGCTATCCACCACTTAAGAAAGACTGATATATCAATATCCTGTCATCACTCAATTTTCTCAACAGACACTAATGTACGTCGTGTCCCCTCCTATTCCTCCCTTTCATACATCAAATACTGTACGTGCTGGTCTTCTTCCTCATGCAGCACAGACACCTTGCTCCCTTCTAATCCCTCCCTTACCATGCGGCTAATTTAGCAGGCTTTCCATCTACACTTCGAAAAGCATAATCTGACATTGTTTTCATCCTCCCTCAAAAGAAAATCCTGTTGTCAGTGTCCTCCATTCTACTGCACCCCCCAAAATAAAAATATACCAGTATTCCTGGTCTGCTTTCATTATGAAAGGTATACCTGGTATCCTGTCCTACTGACCACTCTGGCCACACCACGAAGACCCATTTGCTCTGAAAACTAATCTTCTCCAAATCACAAATATTTGTATCCATCAATCCTCTACTCCTCCCCAAAGACCAGTATACGTATGGGTCCATGCATAGGTGCCAGTGGCCTCAAGTTAAATAGGACACCTTAAGGCAGTCCTGGGTTTTTATCTGAAAACACTTGACATGACGCAATTACTTCTTAATAAAAAAGGGCGAATCACAATTCCTGGCATACCAGCCCACTTTCTCCCAGGTGCATTGTTGTAAATGCAGTGTGTGATAACTTTCAGTTTAGCTAAACTCAAATGTCTCTGCTGTATTTACCACTGTAACCGCAGCTCGGCTGTGCATCCCCGCACACATTGTTCAGGATTGTTGTACTTCTTCAGCAGAGAGCAACACATGAATTCAAGGGTGCTTGGAAATGCTGCTCAAAGTCTTCTCAGGTTTCAATCACACTACCAGAGCATAGGTGCATCCCCATGAGCTTGTCAACCCAATAATCCCCAAGTGGAAAAGTCAAAAAAAGGGGGCGAGAGAGCACACTTACTGGCACACCAGCACACTAGTCTTCCAGAGGCATTGTTGTAAATGCAGAGTATCATAACACTCACTGGAGTTAAACTCACAAGTCTTTGCAGTATGCAGCAGTATTCATCATTGTTGGCAGTATTAATCAGTGTTGGCTTTCCAGGACTGCTGTCCTTCAGTAGAGAGTAACACATACATTTTGGGATTCTGGAATGCTGCTCAAAGACTTCTCAAGTTTCAGTCCCACTCCCAGAGCACAGGTGCATCCCTTTGAGCTTGTCAGCCCTAACTCCAAATGGAGCCAATCAAATAAGGGAGGAGGGAGCACCCATTCTGGCATACCAGCACACAATTCTCCCAGATACATTGGCCCTCATTCTGACCCTGGCGGTCGGCGGAGAGGCGGCGGTCGGACCGCGAACAGACCGGCGGTATTAAAAATGGCATTCTGACCCTGGCGGGAACCGCCAACACAGCCCGCCAACTTAACACTCCGACCGCCACAGCGGTACAAACAAACAGCGCGGCGGTTCCCGCCAACAGCCCGGCGGCAGACAAAGTACCGCCCACCCTATTACGACCCACCAATCTGCCACCTTTTCCGGGGCGGGAGCACCGCCGATAAGAACACGGCGGAAACAGACTACGAACGGGAAAACGCTCACCTCTACGCACTCCACGGGAGATTCCGGCAGTATGGAGCCAGAGTTGCAGGTCATCCCCGCACTCCTATTCCTCCTCATATACCAGGAGCACGC
This sequence comes from Pleurodeles waltl, assembly GCF_031143425.1. Taxonomy (NCBI): domain Eukaryota; kingdom Metazoa; phylum Chordata; class Amphibia; order Caudata; family Salamandridae; genus Pleurodeles; species Pleurodeles waltl. The sequence goes on from NC_090449.1 coordinate 847,773,261, forward strand.
CCGGCGGCGCGGAAGACATCGGTGAGTACTGCACCTACGACACAGGGGAGGGAAAAGATTACCGGCACACACCCACCCACCCACACCCACTACAACACACACATCAATGCATTCCCACAGATCACTGTCACAACCCACAAACCACCCCCCTCCGAAATAATGCAAAGACCAAAAGAAGAGATCATAAACGGCCAGATATATTGAAATAAACTATGTACAAAATATATACAGCTACTAAATGTAGTCCAACCACTGTCCGTGGATCACAGGGGTCCTGTGCAAAGGGGCAAGGCCCAGTCCCACGACAAGAACTCCACGGAGAGAACACTGCAGGGGCATCAGAAAGAAAATAGGACAGGCACCTCAGGGGGAAGGGAAGGGGGGGCACCTCAGCCACTTGAGTACACGACGCCAGATCCACGAGGGGACTCCATGACCACTGGGCCATCCTGGGGAGAGCAAAGCCACAGTCCAAACAGTCCATACAGTGGGTGGCCTGCCCACTGGGCCATCCTGGGGAGAGCAAAGCCACAGTCCATACAGTCCATACAGTGGGTGGCCTGCCCACTGGGCTCTGTCCATACAGTGGGTGGCCTGCCCACTGGGCCATCCTGGGGAGAGCAAAGCCACAGTCCAAACAGTCCATACAGTGGGTGGCCTGCCCACTGGGCCATCCTGGGGAGAGCAAAGCCACAGTCCAAACAGTCCATACAGTGGGTGGCCTGCCCACTGGGCCATCCTGGGGAGAGCAAAGCCACAGTCCATACAGTCCATACAGTGGGTGGCCTGCCCACTGGGCCATCCTGGGGAGAGCAAAGCCACAGTCCATACAGTCCATACAGTGGGTGGCCTGCCCACTGGGCCGTCCTGGGGAGAGCAAAGCCACAGTCCATACAGTCCATACAGTGGGTGGCCTGCCCACTGGGCCATCCTGGGGAGAGCAAAGCCACAGTCCAAACAGTCCATACAGTGGGTGGCCTGCCCACTGGGCCATCCTGGGGAGAGCAAAGCCACAGTCCATACAGTCCATACAGTGGGTGGCCTGCCCACTGGGCCATCCTGGGGAGAGCAAAGCCACAGTCCATACAGTCCATACAGTGGGTGGCCTGCCCACTGGGCCATCCTGGGGAGAGCAAAGCCACAGTCCAAACAGTCCATAACAGACCCCACTGCCACTGGAGGAGGCAAGTTGGCCAGAGGACATCCTGCAGCCCTGCCCGAGATAGATCCTGCCCTGCCACGTCTGCCAAAGGGCCAGCGGTTCTTGCCTTGAAGGGCCCAGTTCAGCGGTTCTTGCCTTGAAGGGCCCAGTTCAGCGGTTCTTGAGACGGCGGGGCCCAGTTCAGCGGTTCTTGAGACGGCGGGGCCCAGTTCAGCGGTTCTTGAGACGGCGGGGCCCAGTTCAGCGGTTCTTGAGACGGCGGGGCCCAGTTCAGCGGTTCTTGCCTTGAAGGGCCCAGTTCAGCGGTTCTTGAGACGGCGGGGCCCAGTTCAGCGGTTCTTGCCTTGAAGGGCCCAGTTCAGCGGTTCTTGAGACGGCGGGGCCCAGTTCAGCGGTTCTTGCCTTGAAGGGCCCAGTTCAGCGGTTCTTGAGACGGCGGGGCCCAGTTCAGCGGTTCTTGAGACGGCGGGGCCCAGTTCAGCGGTTCTTGAGACGGCGGGGCCCAGTTCAGCGGTTCTTGAGACGGCGGGGCCCAGTTCAGCGGTTCTTGAGACGGCGGGGCCCAGTTCAGCGGTTCTTGAGACGGCGGGGCCCAGTTCAGCGGTTCTTGCCTTGAAGGGCCCAGTTCAGCGGTTCTTGAGACGGCGGGGCCCAGTTCAGCGGTTCTTGCCTTGAAGGGCCCAGTTCAGCGGTTCTTGAGACGGCGGGGCCCAGTTCAGCGGTTCTTGAGACGGCGGGGCCCAGTTCAGCGGTTCTTGCCTTGAAGGGCCCAGTTCAGCGGTTCTTGAGACGGCGGGGCCCAGTTCAGCGGTTCTTGAGACGGCGGGGCCCAGTTCAGCGGTTCTTGCCTTGAAGGGCCCAGTTCAGCGGTTCTTGAGACGGCGGGGCCCAGTTCAGCGGTTCTTGCCTTGAAGGGCCCAGTTCAGCGGTTCTTGAGACGGCGGGGCCCAGTTCAGCGGTTCTTGAGACGGCGGGGCCCAGTTCAGCGGTTCTTGAGACGGCGGGGCCCAGTTCAGCGGTTCTTGAGACGGCGGGGCCCAGTTCAGCGGTTCTTGAGACGGCGGGGCCCAGTTCAGCGGTTCTTGAGACGGCGGACGGTCTATGGCCAACTGCTAATTGCCTGGTGGTGCCCTCCTGGGCAGCGGGGATGGTGCTCCTTCACTGCCCACCTGGGCTGTGGGTGGTGGGGCCCTCCTGGCCAGCTGGGCTGGGTCCTCCCTGGGCAGCGGCTATGGGGGTGGTGGGCTCTCCCGGGGCAGCGGCTATGGGGGTTGTGGGCTCCTCCTGGGCAGCAGGCCTGCTGCCTGACCTCTCCAACTTGCTGCCCTTGCCCTCCTTAGTCGTCGGCCTGTGGCCCTTGCCTCCCTTTGGAGCTGTGGCTGGTGACTGTCTCTGGGTGGTGTCCGGGGGGGATGTAGAAGGCGGGCTCCTGCGGCGCCCCTTCCGCCTTCTGCTCCTCTTCCCAGGGGGTGGGCTGGCTGTCCCCTTGCTGCTGGGTGAAGATCCAGACATGCGGGCTGGCGGGCTCCAATACCCCTGCACCCTTGTCAAGGGGGCTGCAGGGCTGGTGGTGGCTGAGGTGCTCTTCTTACCCCGACGAGAAGGAGGGGGGGGCTCAGGGTCAGGAAAGAAGTTAGTAGTGGCGAGGAAGAGCTTCTTGGGACAATGGAGAGTGGTAGGTACAGTGGGAATGGGAGTGGAGGGAGAGGATGTGGTTGTAGGTGAGTCACGTTTGCTGTCTTTGGGTGCAGGTGCAGGAGGGATAGGCTGTCGTGAGGTGGATGGCTGTTGGGTGGGTGGGTGGCTGCGTTTGTGTGGTGTGGAAGAGGGGGTGACAGACACAGTGGGAGAGGACACAGGGGACGTGTAAATGGCAGTGGGGATGGTGACTGCACGTGTGCGGACTGGAGTGGAGGGTGTGCTGGTGATGGAAACACTGGCTGATGGTGAGGTGAATGGAGGTGTGAGTGTAGACGTCACAGGGAGGGAGGAGGGAGACGAGGAGGTGGGGGTCACAGAGGTGGTAGTGACTGTTGGCATGTCTGCATCGGAATGTTGCGTGTGTGAATGTCTGGGTGATCTGTGGTGCTTATGTTTGGATGAGCTTCTCTTGGGTGTTGAGGTGTGTGCAGGCTGGTCTGATGGTGTGGGTGGGACAGGCAGAGGAACAGGAGACTGGGAGGAGGGAGTTAGTAGAGGCAGGCAGGAGACAGGGACAATGGCTGCCGTCAGTGCTGAGGCCAGAGCCTGGAACGATCGCTGATGGGCAGCCTGACCCGAATGAATGCCCTCCAGGTACGCATTGCTGCGATGAACCTCCCTCTCCACCCCCTGGATGGCATTCAAAAGGGTAGTCTGCCCAACAATGAGCGTTCGGAGGAGGTCAATGACCTCCTCACTGAGGGCAGCGGGGGTAACAGGGGCAGGGCCTGAGGTGCCTGGGGCGAAGGAGATGCCCGGCTTCCTGGCAGAGCGGGCACGGGGCGAACGCGGAGGGGCTGCTGGGAGGGCGGAGATGGTGCGCTGGGTGGCGGCTGTACCTGTAATGGCGGGGGGCACGGATGGTGCCACCCCCGCAAGGGAGCCCCCTTCCGAGGACGTGTCCGTGTCGCTGCAGGCTCCAGTCGTCCCCGTCGTGGAGCTCCCCTCGCCCTCCGTCTCACTGGTCCAGTCTGACTCTGTGGCATGGCCCTCCTGGGCCATGTGAGATGCAGCTCCCTCCTGCCCCGATGCCACTTCTCCTCCGCCTGATGATGCTGATGCACACAAGCACAGAAAGACAAACAAAAAGGGGGGGGGAGAGAGAAATAAAGGGATATTGAGTACATGGATCTCCGGTACAGTTAGCGGACATGACAGACACAGATGCCCCCTGCACTAAGTTGCGCACTTGGGGTCCGCTACGCATTCCGTGGAACATGCCCTACACGCCTAGAGTTGTCAACTGCACCCATGGATGACACGGCCCAGGGATGGCTGTACTGACACACTACTGAGGGTGGTGGCTGGGGACACAGGGGCTTACGGGGGTGCCCAGCCTACAGATATCGCCCTGGCCTAGGGGGACCCACAGCCCTCCTCCCCCACCCAGACACCTCCACTGCACGACAACAGAGTAGATGATGCTTCTACTCACCCCCTTGTGTCTGCTGTGCTGCCCTCACGCGCCCATCCAAATCAGGGTAGGCCACCGCCAGGATCCGGAACATCAGGGGGCTCAGTTGACGGCAGGCACCCCGCCTACGTTGGGAGGCCATCCCCAGCAGAGACTCGGCGGTCTTCTTGGTCCCGCGGCGGATGTCCTCCCACCTCTTGCGGCAGTGGGTGCCCCGTCGATGGTGGACCCCCAGGCCCCGGACTTCCTTGGCGATGGCACGCCAAATCCCAATCTTCTCATGGGCGCGGACCTATGTGACACGTAGAGGGAGGGAGAAATACCACGTTCAAGTTACTCAGCATTTTCCTTTCCAGTGGCCCAACGCCCACCATCCCCGCCAGGCCCCCCGCCAGGCCCCCCGCCATGCCCAACATGCCCCCCATCCCCGCCAGGCCCCCCGCCAGCCCCAACATGCCCCCCATCCCCGCCAGGCCCCCGCCAGGCCCCCCGCCATGCCCAACATGCCCCCCATCCCCGCCAGGCCCCCGCCAGGCCCCCCGCCATGCCCAACATGCCCCCCATCCCCGCCAGGCCCCCGCCAGGCCCCCCGCCATGCCCAACATGCCCCCCATCCCCGCCAGGCCCCCCGCCAGGCCCCCCGCCAGCCCCAACATGCACCCCATCCCCGCCAGGCCCCCGCCAGGCCCCCCGCCATGCCCAACATGCCCCCCATCCCCGCCAGGCCCCCCGCCAGGCCCCCCGCCAGCCCCAACATGCACCCCATCCCCGCCAGGCCCCCGCCAGGCCCCCCGCCATGCCCAACATGCCCCCCATCCCCGCCAGGCCCCCCGCCAGGCCCCCCGCCAGCCCCAACATGCACCCCATCCCCGCCAGGCCCCCCGCCAGCCCCAACATGCCCCCCATCCCCGCCAGGCCCCCCTCCAGCCCCAACATGCACCCCATCCCCGCCAGGCCCCCAAGCCAGCCAGTGGCCCCAAATCCAGATAGAATTAAACTCACTTGTTGGTCTGGAGGACCGTAGAGTTGCGCATACTGGGGGAGGACCCCATCCACAAGTTTCTCCAACTCCTCTCCAGTGAAGGCAGGGGCCCTTTCCCCAGTCGCAGCAGCCATTGTCCCTTCCAGACCGAGGTCACAGCAACACTTGCAGTATAGGTCCTCTCCTGTGAAAGTTCAAGTCGCAAGTGGATAAGTAGATAGAAAATGGCGGTCACGTCCGCGGCGGTGCGTACCGCGGCGGTGCGTCCCGCCACCGCCGGCGCCCTTCGCCATTGGCTCCTGAAACCCATAGGCTTCAATGTTAACCAATGCGGCTTCGCGCCGCGGTCTTGGCCCGCCGCCCGCCGCGGTGTGCCACGCCAGCGCATTGACCTCACATCCCATTGTCACACTTCACAGGTCAGGCAGCCGCCATTTCCAGGGCCCACATGGCTCAATTTCAACTGCGTCACACAGGCCTAGGCCTTGCATAGCCACTCATACACGCCATTCACTGCATAGAGAATCGTATACTGTGCTAGCTGTGAGTACGTACCTGTGGGTTGCCTGACTGTGTGCTCCATGTTGTCCTTCCTAGGCACCGTCCGCTGGGTTGGGCGAGGAGACGGATGAATCCTCCCGTGTACCGACTGCTGGTGGACCTGTCGACAATGGAAGAACGCCACATTATCCTGACCTACCGTCTTAACCGTGCCACTATCCATGAACTGTGTGCCCGGCTGGAGCCCGACCTGATGTCCCCCATCCGCCAACCCACAGGGATTCCCCCTCTGGTGCAGGTCATGTCAGTACTCCATTTCTTGGCAAGTGGGTCATTTCAGACAACCGTGGGAATTGCTTCTGGGATGTCTCAGCCCATGTTTTCAAAGGTGTTATCCAGAGTGTTGTCTGCCCTGATGAAATCCGTGAGGAACTACATCATTTTCCCTGAGGTGGGCGAACTGGCTACAGTGAAGGGTGATTTCTACGCCCTTGGACATATTCCCAACGTAATTGGTGCCATTGATGGGACCCATGTGGCTTTGGTTCCCCCAAGAGACAGGGAGCAGGTGTACAGGAACAGAAAAAGTTACCATTCAATGATCATCCAGGTGGTGTGTTTGGCTGACCAGTACATCTCGCATGTAAATGCCAAATTCCCAGGGTCAGTGCATGACGCCTACATCATGCGGAATAGCAGCATCCCTTACGTGATGGAACAGCTACAGAGACACCGTGTATGGCTAGTGGGGGACTCTGGGTACCCCAACCTGTCGTGGCTACTGACCCCAGTAAGGAATCCCCGGACCAGGGCAGAGGAACGGTACAATGAGGCCCATGGGCGTACTAGGAGGGTGATCGAACGCACCTTTGGCCTCCTAAAGGCCAGGTTTAGGTGCCTGCATATGACAGGTGGATCCCTAATGTACTCACCTAAGAAGGTGTGTCACATCATCGTGGCCTGCTGCATGCTTCACAACCTGGCTTTGCGCCGCCAGGTGCCTTTCCTGCAGGAGGATGGTCGAGACGGTGGTGTTGTGGCAGCGGTGGAACATGAGGAGAGTGACGAGGAGGAAGACGACGGGGCTGAAACAGACAACAGGGACAGAATCATTGAACAGTACTTCCAATAGGACACAGGTAACATTTCAAAGATAATTTAGTAAAAGTTAACTACTCTGCAGCATCTCTGCTGCCTGTCTATTTGCCCCAGTGTATGATGACTGAGTTTTGGCTTTTCCCTCCCTATTTCAGATCTGGGGTCCCCACTACGAGTCCTGTGCTTCGTTTCCCCATGGACTACAGCTTTGTGGCAGCTGTTTGTTGACTTCACCATGTACAAGGACATATTTGCACTGTCATGTCAATTACAATCTATTGAAATCACAGCCAGACTCCTGATATTTTGGTGCAAAATAGGTGTTTATTGAAGTGCTCAAAATGGGATGGGTGGTTTCAAGTGGGTGGGGGCTATGGTGAAGGAATGTCCATGGCAGAGTCCAGAGTAACAGTCACACAGGTGCATTGTCCAGAGGCCTGTGGAGAGATGGAGCATGGGCAGTTCGAGGATGGACAGGGTGACAATGTGGGACAGTGGGATGACATCAGGTGGTATCCATTGCTGGCGGGGGTCTTGACATCCTACTCTGTCTTGCGAGATCTCAGGGCCCTCTTGCGGGGTGGTTCTTCTCCTGCAGGAGGTGGGGGTCTGGTGGGCTGCTGCTGTGCGGGGGCCTCCTGTCCACTAGCGCCGGCGGAGGTGGATGGCTGTTCTTGGTCCCGGCTAGTGGCAGGGGCCCTTGGGTGTTGTTCAGTGTCCGCCCTGCTGTTTACGAGGTCCTGCAGCAGCCCTACCATGGTAACCAGGGTGGTGTTGATGGCTCGGATGTCCTCCCTGTACCCCCGATAGTGTTCCTCCTGCAGCACCTGGATCTCCTGGAACCGGGCCAGTACCGTCGCCATCGTCTCCTGGGAGCGGTTGTATGCTCCCATGATGGTGGTGAGGACCTCGTGGAGAGTGGGTTCCCTGGGCCTCTCCTCCCCCCCCTGTCGCACAGCTGCCCGCCGAGTTGCCCTGTTTCCCTGGGCCTCTGCCCCCTGGCCGGTGTGCCCACTACCACTGCCCCCAGGTCCCTGTTGTTGTTGGGATGGTGGGTTATCCTGGGTGCCCTGTAGTGGTAGACACACTGCAGATTGACGCGCCCTGGAGACAGATGCATGGGCCCGCTGGGTGGGAGCTGTGCTGGTGTTCCCAGAGGGGTTAGGGTCTATAGTGGCCTGTGCCTGTGTGAGGGGAACCGACTGTCCAGAGGTCCCCGATGGTCCGGGCTGGTCATCGGTGTCCAGATCGACAGAGCTGCTGTCATCGCTGACGGCCTCTTGGGTGGGGGGTGTGGATAATTCTGGCCCCTCCGCCGCGGTGTGTTGACGGTCGGGTCCTGCAGGGGTATAGAGGTATGGTTATAGTTTCAATGTGTGGCATATGGGTGTATCTGTGGGTTCCCGTGTCCCCAAGTGCTGGCATTCGTGTGTGGGGGCTTTGGTGAGGGTGGCTTGTGGGGGGGATGTGTATATGCATTGGGCATGCTTTGGTGATGGGTGTCCATGCTTAGTGGACGCATGCAGGCCTAGGTTTTGGGATGTGTGGGTTGTGATGGTGAGACATTGGCGGGGAATAGGTGTGCTGGGGGTGGGGGTGAGGATGGTGGTGGGGGTGAGGATGGTGGTGGGGTGAGGGTGGGGGTGAGGATGGTGGTGGGGGTGAGGGTGGGGGTGAGGATGGGGGTGGGGGTGAGGGTGGGGTTCGAGGATGGGGGTGAGGGTTGGGGTCTGATTTGGCATGCAGGTGGGGGGGAAGCAGTATTGAAGCTTCAACTTACCAGTATCCATTCCTCCGCCGACTCCTGCGAGGCCGTCAGGATGCAGGATGTTCAAGACTTCCTCCTCCCATGATGTGAATTGTGGGGGTTGAGGTGGGGGTCCTCCGCCAGTCTTCTGCACGGCGATGTTGTGCCTGGATACCATGGAACGCACCTTCCCCCGTAGGTCGTTCCATCGCTTCCTGATGTCTTCCCGATTTCTGGGGTGCTGTCCCACTGCGTTCACCCTGTCGACAATCCTCTGCCATAGCTCCGTCCTCCGGGCAATGCTGGTGTATTGGACCTGTGTGCCGAACAGCTGGGGCTCTACACGAACGATTTCCTCCACCATAACCCTGAGTTCTTCGTCTGTGAAGCGGGGTTGTCTTTGGGGTGCCATGGGGTGGTGTGTATGATGTGTGGGGTGGAGTATGTGTATTTAAGTGAGTTGAGTGTGGTGGTGTGTGTTGTTTTGTGGGTGGATAGTGTGTGGGTGATGGTGTTGAGTGGCTGTGGCTGTTATGTTTTGGATGCTGGTGTCTCTCTCTTGCCTTCTTTACGATTTTGTAAGCGTAGGGGTTTGTGGGTGATGTGGGTGGGTGTTTTATATTGTATTGTGTGTGTGGGAGTGGTGTGTGTATGTGTATCAGGTGTGTGGGATTCAAATCGTCCAATGTGGGTGAGTTTTGTTCGTTGGTGGGTATTCTGACCGCGCCGGTGTGTCCCGCCAATGGAATACCGCGTTTGAATGACCGCCGCGTGGATTCGTGGGTCGTAATGGGATGGGCGTATTTCTGTTGGCGTGGCGGTGGAGGTTTGGTCACCTCCACCTTTCCGCCGACCGCTGGTCTGGCGGTCTGTTGTGGCGGTCGGATTTTCGGAGGTTTGCCTTCTGCGGGTCAGAATGACCGTGGCGGGTTTCCGCGACCGCGGCGGGATTATGGAGGATTTCTGACCGGCGGTAGGCGCCTTTTACCGCCGAGGTCAGAATGACCCCCATTGTGTTAAAGTATTCACTGATGTTGGTGCAGCCAGTGATGTGTATATCTGGGCACATGTTTCACAGTCCTGCCAACCTTCCCAGGTCTATCCTTGTTGAGCTGCTCTTGCCCTGGATTTTTCTTTCAATTCTTGAACCTGTTGTTTTTATGTCATTATAAAACCAGGACTACACCTCCCAGAATTCAAAGAAATAAATATGAACTGGAGCAGCTCATCACATAAGGTCTGGGAAACCTGGCATCTGTTGTTTCAGGATTGTGGTTCTTCTTCAGTGGAGAGTAACACATGAGTTTGAAGGTGGTTGGACATGTGTACAGAGATACACAACACTGGCTGTGCCAACAATCTCAAACACATCAAAGTGAGTATTATCATGCACTACATTTACCACAATGCACTTGGGAGAAATATGTGCTGATATGCCAGGCACTGGGCTCCGTCCTCCTTTTTTTGACTGGTTTCCCTTTGGAGTTATTGGACTGATGATCTTTTGTGGATGCACCTGCATTCTGGGAGTGGTATTGTAACCTAGGAAGACTGAGCTGCATTTACAAGGACCCCTAAGGACTCTTATGCTGCTCTCTGTTGAAAAAGGGGAAAAGTCCTGAAATATGCATATAGAGATATTCAGAACTGGCTGTGCCAACAATGTAAAATAGTGCAAAGACTGTTAACTAAACTTAGTGTTATCATGCACTACATCTACAACAATGCACTTGGACGAAATGTGTGCTGGTATGCCATGCAGTGTGCTTCCTTCTCCCTTTTTTATTGCAATTATAAATATAATATTTAAAGACAAATTACATGTTCCAGTATCAAGTGTGCTGTTGGCTTAAACTCCAGGTTTGCTGAATGTGTCACACAGTAAAAGGTCCTCCTAGCAGCTTTAAGTCGGTGTTTTTCTCCCCTCCTAAAATATTCCTATCTGTTACAGGAAGGTCACATGGGCTGTCCATTATCAAAGTGGGTCAATTCATTGATGTTTGAACACCTACATTGAGCTTAGGTATGCACATGCCTCCATAATAAAGCAAATTCGACCTTCATGTTCACAAAAAAATTTGTTTACGCTCATAAATTGATTTGGACCACAGCCAAACTCCAAAATCGCCTGCAACGCATTCAAAACGCCTCGGCCCGCCTCATCCTCGACATACCCCGCAGCAGCCACATCTCCGCACACCTGAGACACCTGCATTGGCTCCCAGTCAGCAAAAGGATCACCTTCCGACTTCTCACCCACGCACACAAAGCCCTCCACGACAAGGGACCAGAATACCTCAACAGATGCCTCAGCTTCTATGTCCCCACCCGCCTCCTCCGCTCCTCTGGCCTCGCACTCGCTGCTGTCCCTCGCATCCGCCGCTCCACGGCGGGTGGGAGATCTTTCTCCTTCCTGGCAGCCAAGACCTGGAACTCCCTCCCCACCAGCCTCAGGACCACCCAGGACCACTCCGCTTTCCGGAGACTCCTAAAGACCTGGCTGTTCGAGCAGCGATAACCCCCCTTTTTCCCCTAGCGCCTTGAGACCCGCACGGGTGAGTAGCGCGCTTTATAAATGTTAATGATTTGATTTGATTTGATGTCAGAATGATAATATATTAGATGTAAAAATATTTTTCTGTGTGGGAGATTGTGGACATTCCTGGGTCAGGGTGGTTGAAATCTCTCGGTGAACACCCAAAACTTGATTGGGTGTATTGACAACTCTTAAACGAAGAGCAGGAATACATTGTTATTCAGTATAAGAAGCACAGTGGAACACCCCAGATTTGGTGGGAGTTTAGAGGTAAAGGTGTCTTTAAAGGGAGGACTATTTTTCATGTGTAGAAACAATACAAAATCTGACAAGCGTCACTGAATTTGGCCACACATATATTTAGGGTTTAGGATGGGTAAGGGTATTTAGGTGGTAAGGATATTTTTAAGGAATAAAGTGGGTAAGGGTATTGGTGGTATGTGTTTTTTAGGATTTAGGGTGGTTAAGGGTATTTGGCTGACAAAGATATCTTTAGGGTTTAGGGTGGATAATGATATGTATGTGGCAAGTGTATTTTCCTAGGGTGGATAAGGGCATTTGGGCATTAAGGGTATTTTTAGGTTTTAGGGTGGGTAAGGGTATTTGGGTGTTAAGGTCATTTTGAGGGTTTATGGTTGGTAAGGGTATTTTAAAAGTAAGGGTAAAACAATAGGGGTTGGTTATACTTACCTGATATATACTTACTATTTTGTTGTAAAGCCATGTGTGATAAAGGCATATGCGTGTTAAAGACTTGAGTGGTAATGGCAATGCGTGGGAATGTCATTGTGAGGTAATGGGCACGTGGTAAAGGCATGGATGGTAATACATTTTTTTGTAATCTCATACTTCCATAACAGTCTGTTTGGGGACCTGTTTAATGCAGGACCACCGTTTCACCTATGACATTCTGTAAAATACACTAACTCAGATTGACACAAAAGGAACTTGGATGTGTCAAACAACCCAAAATACTTACCACTATGTGGGTGAGGTAGCACGCACACACTGGCAAAATCGAAACCAATCAGTAATCCAACACGTGCATCAAATGAATAGTGGCATCAGTGCATTATATAGAGACTTGGCCAACCTAAATACAAGATTGCTAGCCTCCAAACTCAAAGTTACTGGCAACAGACAAATGATTAAAGCAACCAAGCTAACCTTTCCAATCGCTCACCCAGTTTGCAAATCCTTCCTTAATTGGGCTAAAGACAAAATCTAGGCCCCAATAACCTCCTGAAAACAGTGTAAGGGCCTTTGTTGAAAAAGATATCCCTTGAACTGTCCATCTGAAGTTCTCACCACCATTTAAAATATGAAGAGCACATTAGATCTATTCAAGAAGGAACTCAAGTGCAATTTTATACGCAGTCCTAGATTCTCTAATCTCTCTGGGCATCCCTGCCTTCAGCGCTCCCAATAGGTGTAGTTTGGCCTGACGGCAGGAGTTGGAAAACCAGCTTGTCGATCTTGTCCCATTCTGCGTCCGCCTCCTTACTACCAAGTGAAACTAAGCCACACCATGTGATCTTCATTGGCCAAGTGATCACTAACATCACAGTATTGACTAGTGGGTCACATGCCCATAAGTCAGGGCTCCCAGCACCTTGAGCATGAAAGATGTCAGGGTAACTTGATTTATTTAATTCCTAGGTCCTTTTTCACCATGTAACTTGGAAGATGCCTTTTTAACAAGAGAGAACAACAAGCAACAGGAACCATTAATTTGTTCTAAACATGCACTGCTTTTCTACTGTGAGGGATGCTTTCAAATAATTACAACATATACGGTTGCTTATATTTAAATCTCTGATGATATGCAGAGTATGTATGTTAGAAATTCATCATTCTCAGGTTTTATAGAGATAAGAAGGTACATTTTAGTGTAGAGCTCTTAGTTTTTTCTGATACACCTCGTTCCCCCTGAGATATAGTTGCAGTTCCTGCGATAAAAATCTATGAAGACTTTCTAATTCATTTCTACTAGAGTTAGAAAGGAAATTAGATTTTATTTTTGGGATGACCTTTTCTGAATCACATAAATCAGCTAGTGAGAGGTCGAATCTTGCTAAGTAAATCATCCCCGCTATCACCCATTTAAGAGTCTTCCATGTAGGTCTGATATTGTGGTTAGAGGAAGACAATGTAGATATGTGAGAACCAAATTCTATGCAGTAGGAAACCTAGTCAAAGTCCGTGTGCAAAACTAGACCTTTATGTGATGACGGAAATCACTGAAGATATGTATATTGCAAACAATTACTTCATGATGAAGCGACAGCACTGGAAATGTACTTAAAGAAACAAAGACTCTGGGGTTCACACTGATGAACCCGGCTTTAGATTGAGAAAGACAAGCTTTTAGTCCAAAATTGGTTGAAGACATTTTGAGTAATTTAAGTCCGCAACAGATTACCGATCATGGCATCTCATTGCTCCCTCTAGGCTTTTTTTACAATTATAATGCAAGGCATGATCGATCTAGTCCTAACTTTGCAAAACAACAAAGTAGATCTGAGAGAAATTATACGGTTCCTATTAAGAACAGATTTCATGCCCTTTCCTTGGAAGAAGTCGATTGACTCCCAATAGATCAGACTGTGGGCAGGATTAGGCCTATATTGATGAGCTCTGTGCCTGACCTACTGAAGGGTGGCGATGGCCTGGTGGGGAGTATGGGAGACGTAAGGTTGGAAATGGAAAAATTACCTAGATAGGATGTTATTGATGAAATTCCAATAAGTGGAGTTCCTGTTCAATTGGCCATATCTGCATCAACTCCCATACTCCACATAGAGATGGAGATTAACATCTCCTTACCAACAAGGAAAGTAACACAACATGCACCTGCGGGCCGGGTAGAAACACATTGGGAGACAACTTTTTATTTTGGAACATGGCGGGTTTGTGCACCAAAATCGAGAATGAGGAGTGGTTAGAATTTACCAGATCTTTTTCTTGAATTTGTTTACAAGAGACTTTGGGCCTGATTCTAACTTTGGAGGACGGTGTTAAACCGTCCCAAAAGTGGCGGATATACCACCTACCGTATTACGAGTTCCATAGGATATAATGGACTCGTAATACGGTAGGTGGTATATCCGCCACTTTTGGGACGGTTTAACACCGTCCTCCAAAGTTAGAATCAGGCCCTTTGTCTGTGGATCGCATTCATATAAATGGTTTTTGGACATATCATACCCCTGCAGGTCCGTGCTCACGGGTCAGGGCCAAGGGTGGACTGTCCACATTTATTTCCAATAAGTTTGATTTAATAAAGGATATTGGCTTCATTTCTAACATGTTCTATCAATTGATATCATGCAAATTAAAATAAAAAGCACAATTGGTGATTATTAACTTTTATAACAATGCCCCCAACAAAGATTTTGATCTATACTTAGGCTATTGCAGGAAGACTTGGACCGTGTATGTAATTCCCATATAAAGAGACCTTTATCATTTGGGGGGTGATTTCAATACTCATCTGTGCCCTCAAATAGACAAGAAACCCTGTTCTTTTGGTACAGGTGGAAATGATGATTTATTTCATTGTACACATAACCACTATGGTAACTTGTTGAACGACGCCTTATTTAAATTCAACCTCCTCTTTTGTAATAGTTTAAATGATAGCAACTCACAGCTAAAACCTACCTGTAACGGTAGATCTTCTAACACAATAATCAATTTTATACTAGCCTCTAATAATTTCGCTTTTTGCGCATCTGAGAATAAAATTCATGACATTGTGCTCAGTGACCACTATCCTCAAAGTTTAAGCCTTGCATTACCTCAAGCTATAAATAAACAGAAGGGTTCAGCGGAGAAGGTAGTGAACATTGAACTGGGCGCAAGGAATGGTTACGCTATTCGGTGGTCTCGGATTGAACCCATAGACTTTAAGAAACAACTGCTGACTAAATACACCAATGAGTTTGAAATTTGCCTCTCAGATAACACCAGATCACAGGAGTGTATCAAAGCATTCACCGCAATCACTACTGGAATAAAACAGTCTCTCACAGCAAGTATGGGTAAACCTAGATTACGGGGAGACAAAGGGTGGTTTGATAGTGAATGTTCACAGGCCCATAAGAGACTCAAACAGCATTTACACAGCCAAAACCCTGACAAACATGTAATTATTTTTCTCAGGAAAGAGTATAAAAAGGCTATAAAAAACAGGAAACAGAATTTATAAAATGAGGCATGGCATTCCCTTCACAACGCAAGTCTTCAGAATGACAACGTCAAATTCTGGAGGATAGTGAACTCCCCCCTTCTGTGTGGTGGAACGCCACCAACTAATGAAATAGCCATCACGGAAGAGGAGTGGGTTACTTATTTTTCCAGAATATATTCTTCAAAAAACCTAGTCCTAGACTCAAACGTCCACAGGTTGGATTTTCACCCTATTACGCCATCATTTAGTTTAAATGAGGTCATTGACGCTATCAACGCTAGCAAGAGTGGGAAAGCACCAGGCCCAGACGGTGTCCCAATTGACATTTATAAGTCCAATGTCTTATTATGGGGCCCATTATTGACACAGGTCTTATGAGCCTGTTATGTCACAGCCTTTATTCCAACCTGGGCAGAGTCCATCATTGCCCCAATATTTATAAAAGGAGATCGCCAAAATCCGGCATGTTATCGACCGATTTCACTGCTTGATACTCTCGCAAAGATTGCTGGCTGCATTGTCCTAAATAGGCTACGAGAATGGACGGAAGTTAATAATACTCTTTCAGACCTCCAATATGGCTTCAGGGCTGGGATAGGGACTGTGGAACAGGCCCTTAATTTAGATATTATAATTGGCAAATATACGAAAACCAAGTCAGGAGCCTTATATCTTGTATTCGTAGACCTGACTTCAGCGTTTGACTATGTAATCCACAGCAAACTTTGGTCCATCTTACTGGACATGGGGGGTAGATATTACAATAGTTAATTTCATTAAGGAACTATATTCTGGAGCCAGTGCTAGGATGCGTTATGGATCTCAGGGGGAATGTACCTCAGCCTTTCCTATGAAGCGGTGGGTACGTCAAGGCTGTGTTTTAGCCCCCTTATTGTTTGATTTATATATGAATAAACTAGAGGATGTTCTATTTACTGCCTGTAGAGATCTTCCACAAGTTGGTCCCCAAAAGATTCCAGCACTCATGTATGCGGATGATGCTGTTCTGATAGCACGTACCCCAGTAGATTTGCAGCAATTGTTAACAACTTTTGATAACTATATGGAAGACCTAGGTCTTAGAATTAACCACTCCAAAACCTTTTTAATGACCTGTGGCACAAAAACCTGTAAAAAAAATCCAAGTCACGTTAAAAGGTGTCAAATTAGACGACACAGAAACTTTTTCAAATCTATGTATTATGTTCGATAATAAAGGTACTTGGTTGCAAGCCATTAGGTCCAGGAATTGATTATTTACGAAAACTATCATGGCCGTAAAAAAAAATTCTAAAAAGTTGGTAGGGCTACTCCTAAAGATATGATGGCAATCTATAATGCAAAATGTGTTTATGTTGCATTGTATGGGGCAGGCCTCTGGGGATACAGGAAATGTAATGCCCTACAGCTAGCTGAACACGATTTTCTAAAGTCCATCCTCAGTGTGCCAAAATCTACTTCAACTTTGGTGTGTCATACAGAAATGGGGGCAACATATGTCACAGATTTAATAAGCATGCAACCAATTTTACTTGGGCACAAGGTATGGACCTCTGACTCTGCTAGGCTGAACAGGGCAAATATAGAAGAGGCTCAACTATTAACCCATTCGCCGCAAATTGCATGGTTGAATTATATAAATAATTTTCTCACGGACCTGACCCACCCTGAGCTTTATTTTACTCCAGATAAATTGGAAACATTCGCTAGGAAAGACTTGAAAAACATCTGTCTTACCTACCTGGCTGAACTCGAGGTGGGCCATTGAGTCAAAGAAAGCTAGTGTAAGGAGTAATCTCCTGTTGCAGCAAGTAGATGGCATGGAACCTTATTTAAAATACGTACTGAATTTGAGGCATTGATATGTCCTCGCACGCCTAAGACTAGAGACTTTTCATCGTCTTGTCAGT
This sequence comes from Pleurodeles waltl, assembly GCF_031143425.1. Classification (NCBI taxonomy): domain Eukaryota; kingdom Metazoa; phylum Chordata; class Amphibia; order Caudata; family Salamandridae; genus Pleurodeles; species Pleurodeles waltl. Next base: position 847,790,504 of record NC_090449.1, read on the forward strand.
TTCACGCTCACCAACGACTGGACCCCAGCTTTGGAAAAATGTCTTTGTGACTCATTGTCTGACCAAAGTACAATGCATATAGTCTTTTTTTTGTAAATTTTATTCTGATTTGAAGAAAGTGTTTGTGACTCCACTTTTAAACTCTATGCATTTTAAACAATGCCGCCCAGCTTTTATTTATTTGCTGTCCCTTCCACCAATTATGATTTGCAATGGATAAGCTCTATATTTATGTGCTGTAATTAAGGCTAGATCACATCATTAGACAAATCAGGGAGGCCTCTCACTATGATATTTTCTTAGTCAGGTTAATAGTTCCAGTTTCTAAACACATTGGCCCTCATTACAACATTGGCGGTAAAAGCCGCTTACCGCCATGCAGAAGACCGCCAACACACCGCCACGGCCGCGGAAATCCGCCACAGCTATTATGACCCACAGCACGGAATCTGCCAAAATTCAGACACCCACACAAGTCCACCACACCAAAGGTCAGTGATAAATTGGTGAAAACAAATCCTCCACCATCACGCCAACAGAAATACGCCCACATTATCACGACACACGAATCCACGTGGCGGTCTTTCAACCATGGTATTCCATTGGCGGTACACACCGCTGCGCTCAAAATACACACACTTTTACAAAACACATCCACATTGGACAATTCAAAATACACACACCTGATACACATACACACACCACACCCACACACACAATACAATATAAAACACACACCCACATCACCCACAAACCCCTACGACAAAAACACCGAAAGAAGGCCAGAGAGAGACATTACAAACTACTACCAAGCATCCACAGGCCCACAATACTATCACCCACATAACTTCCACACACCTCACACAACACACCACTACATATCAGCACACTTATCACCACACACACCACCCCACACATCACCCACAGCACCCCATGGCACGGCAAAGACACCCCTGGTTCTCGGAGGAGGAGCTCAGAGTCATGGTGGAGGAAATCGTCCAGGTAGAGCCACAGCTATTCGGATCACAGGTGCAGCACACTTCCATTGCTAGGAAGATGGAGCTATGACGAAGAATAGTGGACAGGGTCAATGCAGTGGGACAGCACCCAAGAAATCGGGATGACATCAAGAAGAGGTGGAACGACCTACGGGGGAAGGTGCGTTCCGTGGTCTCAAGACACCACCTTGCCGTTCAGTGGACTGGCGTGGACCCCCACCTCATCCCCCACAACTAACAACATGGGAGGAGCAGGTCTTGGCGATTCTGCTTCCTGATGGCCTCACAGGAGTAGATGGCGGAATGGACTCTGGTAAGTCAAATCTTAACTATTACATCCCCCGCCCTACCTGCATGCCATACATACCCCGACCCTCACCACCATCACTCCAACTCCTCACAAATGTCCCACTATCACAAACCACACATCCCAACACCAAGCCCTGAATGCAACACCAAAGCATGCCCACTGCACATACCCATACACCCCCCTAAACCATCATCACACAAGGTCCCACACAGGAATGCAAGCACTGGGGTACACAGTCACCCACCCATTGCACACCATGGCACATACAGATGTAATAAACATCCTTTAATACCCCTGCAGGACCCCTACCCAACATCACCGCACAGGAGGGTCCACACATGTCCACACCACCAACAGAAGAGGCCCACAGTGATGACAGCAGCTCTGTCCAACTTGTACTAGATGACCAGCCCGGCCCATCAGGGACCTCAGGACAGTCGGTTCCCATCACACAGTCACATGCCACTACAGAGCTTTCCTCCTCTGGAAACACCAGCACAGCACCCACCCAGCGGGCCCAAACCTCTGTCCCTAGCACACATCAATCAGCAGTGTGTCCACCACTACAGGCTAACCCACCACCCCAACAACAACAGGGACCTAGCGGCAGTGGTAGTGGGCACACGGTCCAGGGGACGGAGGCCCAGGAACACAGGGGAACTGGAAGGCTGCTGTGCGACAGGGGGAGGACAGGCCAAGGGAACCCACTCTCCACAAGGCCCTCTCCTCCATCATGGGAACCTACCACCACTCCCAGAAGACAATGGCAACGGTACTGGCCAAGTTTCAGGAGACCCAGCGCCTGCAGGAGGAACAGTATTTGGGCTTCAGGGAGGAACTCAGAACCATCAATTCCACACTGGGCACCATGTTAGGGGTGCTGAAGGAAGTACTCAACACCAGGAGGGACACTGTGGCACAACAAGGGGCCCCTGACACTAGCATGGACGATGAACTGCCCACCACCTCCGCCGGCACTAGTGGACAGGACGCCCCGCCACAGGACCACCACACCAGCACCCCACCCCCTGCAGACGGAGAACCACCCTGCAAACGGTCCCTAAGTTTCAGGACAAAGACAGAGAACGATGCCAAGACCCCTGCCAAGAAATGAGACCACCCAGAATGTCATCTTTCTTTCCCACTTGTCACCCTGTCCATCCTCAAACTGCCCCAGTTCCACTTCCTATGCCCATTTGGGCAATGCACCTGTGAGACTAATAGACTGGACTCTGCCATGGACATTCCTCCACCATCACCCCTCACCATTTTACAACCCCCTCCAATATTGAGCACTCAAATAAACACCCTTGAAGCACAAAACAATCTGGAGTCAGTCTGTGATTTCGAAATTGTGTATTAGCAATTATAGTGAAAAAATGTTCTTTCAATTGTAATGTCAACATACCTATGTCACACAGCTCTAGTCCATGAGGAAACAAAGCAGATGTCACACAGTGGGACCCACATCTCTGAAATCGTAAGGGAAAGTGACAACTCAGTGACCATACACTGGGTGAAAAGGACAGACAGTAGAGAGGTAGTAGTGTCAAAGTACATGTAGTAGGCAGGTCTGTACCCTTACCTGTGTCTCATTGGAAATATTGCAGGATCACCGAGTTCCTGTTGTCCATGTCCTTTTCTTCAGCTTCCTCGTCTTCACTGTCCACAGGCTCCACAGCTGCCACAACACTGCCATCTGGACCATCCTCCTGCAGAAAAGGCACCTGGCGGCGCAAAGTCAGGTTGTGAAGCATACAGCAGGCCACGATGATCTGGCACACCTTCTTTGGTGAGTACATTAGGGATCCACCAGTCATATGGAGGCACCTAAACCTAGCCTTCAGGAGGCCGAAGGTCAGTTCGATAATCTGCCGAGTTCGCCCATGGGCCTCATTGTAGCATTCCTCTGCCCTTGTCCTGGGATTCCTCACTGGGGTCAGTAGCCATGACAGGTTGGGGTAACCTGAGTCACCTGCAAATGGCGAGGGACAACTGTTAAACACACACTAACCTGTAGGGATAACCCCAGACCCAGACAACCATTCCCACTGTCTTGCTTCCTGGTGCTCACCTAATAGCCCCACACAGTGCCTCTGGAGTTGACCCATCACATAAGGGATGCTGCTGTTCCGCAGGATGTAGGCGTCATGCACTGTGCCAGGGAACTTGGCATTCACATGGGAGATGTACTGGTCTGCCAAACACACCATCTGCACGTTCATGGAATTATAACTCTTCCTATTTGTATACACCTGTTCACTCCTGCGGGGGGGGACCAAAACCACATGTGTCCCATCAATGGCACCTCTGATGTTGGGGATATGTCCCAGGGCATAGAAATCACCTTTCACTGTAGGCAAATCCTCCACCTGAGGGAAAACGATGTTGCTCCGTATGTGTTTTAGCAGGGCAGACAACACTCAGGACAACACGTTGGAAAACATAGGCTGGGACATCCCTGATGCTATGGCCACAGTTGTTTGAAATGACCCACTTGCAGGGAAATGGAGTACTGACAGCACCTGCACTTGAGGGAGGATTCCTGTGGGATGGCGGATAGCTGACATCAGGTCTGGCTCCAGCTGGGTACACAGTTCATGGATTGTGGCACGGTCAAGCCTGTAGGTGATGATCACATGTCTTTCCTCCATTGTCGACAGGTCCACCAGTGGTCTGTACACCGGAGGATGCCGCCATCTCCTCACATGTCCCAGCGGACGGTGCCTATGAAGGACAAGAGTCAACCAACTCAGAGGTACGTACCCACAGCTTACACAGAACACGAATCCTAATCCGAAAAGTGGCCTGTATGTGTGTTGAGTCTAGGCCTAGGTATGTGTGACGCAGTTAAAAATTAAGCCATGTGGGCCCCTGAAATGGCGGCTGTCTGACCTCTAAAGTGGGACAATGGGATGTGAGGTAACTGCGCTGGCGTTGTACACCGTTGCGGTAGGCGGTCGAAGACCGCGGTGCAATGCTGCATTGGTTAACATTGGGCCCTATGGGTCCCATGAGCCAATGATGATGTACGCCGGCGGTGACGGTACGCACCGCCGTGGACGTGACCGCCATTTTCTATCTGTTCAATCACTCGATACCTGATCTTTGACAGGAGAGGACCTACACTGCAAGTGCTGCTGTGACGTCGGTCTGGAAGAGACAATGGCTCGAGTGTCTGGGGAAATGGCCCCTGCCTTCACATCGGAGGAGTTGGAGAAACTCGTGGACGGGGTCCTCCCCCAGTACACGCTACTATACGGTCCTCCAGACAAACAGGTAAGTACCTGGGAGCATGCTGTATGGGCTATGCCTGTGTGGAGTGGGGTGGATGTAAGATGGGGGGGTAGATTGAGGCGTGCATGAAACGACGGTGAGTACATGTGCCACATGGCAAGGGTAGGGATGGGGGCCAATGACTGTGACGGTGCAGTTGGTATTAAGTTTCTCTTCCCCCTGTACAATTCATGTAGGTCAGCGCCCACCAGAAAAAAGATATTTGGCGTGCCATCGCCAAGGACGTCAGGACCCTGGGGGTCTACCACAGACGGAGCACCAACTGCCGGAAAAGATGGGAGGACATTCGCCACTGGAGCAAGAAGACGGAAGAGGCTCAGCTGGGGATGGCCTCCCAACGTGGGAGGGGTGCCTGTCGCACCATGAACCCCCTGATGTTCAGGATCCTGGCGGTGGTGTACCCGGAGTTGGATGGTCGCTTGAGGGCATCACAGCAGCCACAAGGGGGTGAGTACACTCTCATTCTGCTGATTTTGCATGCAGTGGAGGTCTCTGGGTGGGGGAGGTGGGCTGTGGGTTTCCCTAGGCCAGGACAAGTTTAGTAGGCAAGGTCCCTCCATAAGGCAGGCCATGTGGCACCCCACCCCACCTCTGTAGAGTGCCAAGTACACCTAGTCATGCCCCTGTGTCATCCATGTGTGCAGATGTCATCCATTGCCTTGTAGGCCATTTCCCAGGGATTGAACAGTGGAGCCCAAGAGCGCGGCGTAGTGCAGGGGGCTTCTGTGTCTGTCGTATCCGCCAACGGTAGCAGTAATGCATGCACTCAACATGTCTTTCTTCTGTCGTCCCCCCCTTTTTGTGGTCTCCCTGTTCTTGTGTGCATTAGCATCATCAGGCGGAGGAGCAGTGGCACCGGAGCAGGAGGCAGCTGCATCCCACATGGCCCTGGAGGGCGAGACTATGGACTCAGAGCTCACCTGTGGGAAGGAGGGTGAGGGGAGCGCCACGGCGGGGACAGGAGCTGATACCAGCGACATGGACTCGTCCTCTGATGGGAGCTCCCTTGTGGTGGCGGCAACATCTGTGCCCCCCACAGCTACAGGTACAGCCGCCACCCCCTCTACCAGCACCGCCCTCCCAGCAGCCCCTCAGCCTTTGCCCCGTGCCCGCTCACCCAGGACGGTAGGCATCACCTTCGCCCCAGGCACCTCAGGCCCTGCCCCAGTCACCCCTGCTGCCCTCAGTGAGGAGGCCATTGACCTCCTCAAGTCCCTCACTGTTGGGCAGTCTACCATTTTGAATGCATCCAGGGTGTAGAAAGGCAGTTGCAACAAACAAATGCATTCCTGGAGGGCATTCATTCTGGTCAGGCTGCCCTTCAGCGAGCTTTTCACTTTTCAGACTCTGGCCTTAGCACTGATGGCAGCCATTGTTCCCGTCTATAGCCTCCCCCTCCAACTTCCTCCACCCAGACCCAGTCCCCTGTATCCCAGCCTATCCCAAGCACACCTTCAGACCAGCACGCACACACGGCAACACACAAGGGAAGCTCAGGCAAACATAAGCACCACACATCCCACAGGCACTCACGCAAGCATCACACACATGCAGACACACCAACATCTACTGCCTCCACTGTGTCCCCCTCTTCCTCGTCTCCCTCCTCCCTCCCAGTCTCATCTCCAATCACACCTGCATGCACTACATCTACAGCCACTACTGCCATCACCAGCACACACACCCCGCTCACGTGCAGTCACCACCCCCACTACCATTCACACGTCCCCTGTGTCCTCTCCTAGTGTGTCTGTGACACCACCTCCCAAGATACACAAACGCCCACCCAACAGCCATCCACCTCACGACAGCCTCCAGCGCATGCACCTTCACCCAAAGTCACCAAACGAACACCTCCTACAACCACAACCTCTTCCTCCACTCCCAAACCCCTTCCAGCTACCCGGCCCAGTGTCTCCCAAAAAAGTTTCCTGTCCAACCTTGACCTCTTTCCCACACCTCCCCCACCCCGTCCGTCTCCTAGGGCCCGACTCTCCAGGTCCCAACCTAGCACCTCAGCCACAACATCTCCGGGACTAGTGGTGCCTGTAGTCACTGGAATCTGGAGTACACCGGTCACCAGGGTAGCCAATGTGGCACGGAGCCACAGCACGGACAGTCCCCCACCTGTCAAGCATCAAAAGTTGGCCAGTGCCCGGCGGGAGAGGGGGAAGACTCCAGCCACCAAAGCCGCTCTCAGGAGTCCCGGTGGGAGTGTGGAGTCAGCTGAGACACCTTCCAAGGTGGGGAAGGGCCACAAGAAACCCGGCAAGTCTGGGAAGAGCAGCACAGCTGAGGAGACCGCCATCATCCCCGCTGCCCAGGAGGTCACCGCCATCATCCCCTTCTGCCCAGGAGGCCACCACCAGCACCTGCCCTGCTGCTCAGGAGGCCACTGCCAGCACAAGCCCCGCTGGGCTAGAGAGGACCGCCAGCACAAGCCCCGCTGGGCTAGAGAGGACCTCCAGGACTGCCAGCACAAGCCCGCTGGGCTAGAGAGAACCGCCAGCACAAGCCCCGCTGGGCTAGAGAGGACCGCCAGCACAAGCCCCGCTGGGACAGAGAGGACCGCCAGCACAAGCCCCGCTGGGACAGAGAGGACCGCCAGCACAAGCCCCGCTGGGACAGAGAGGACCACCAGCACAAGCCCCGCTGGGACAGAGAGGACAGGGCACTGCCGCCTCAAGCACCGCTGAACAGGGCACCGCTGCCTCAAGCACCGCTGAACAGGGCACCGCCGCCACAAGCACCGCTGGCCCATGAGCGCCAAGGGCACTGACGCTACTGAGTCCGTCACGAGAGGGTGAAGCACTCTGGGCACAGAGCCCCCTCCAGATGCAGTGGAGAGATACATCCACTACCTCTGTCCTTAGCAGGATGAAGCACTCTAGGCACCATGCCCCCTCCAGAACCAGTGGAGACTGTCATCCACTACCTCTGTCCTTAGCAGGATGAAGCACTCTAGGCACCACGCCCCCTCCAGAACCAGTGGAGACTGTCATCCACTACCTCTGTCCTTAGCAGGATGAAGCACTCTGGGCACCATGCCCCCTCCAGAACCAGTGGAGACTGTCATCCACTTGTGAGACTGTGGCTTTGCACTCCCCAGGATGGAACAGTGGGCAATCCACCCACTGTAGAGACTTGTGAGACTGTGGCTTTGCCCCCCCCGGATTGAACAGTGGGCAACCCACCCACTGTAGAGACTCGTGAAACTGTGGCTTTGCACTCCCCAGGATTGAACAGTGGACAATCCACCCATTGTAGATACTTGAGAGACTGTGGCTTTGCACTCCCCAGGATGGAACAGTGGGCAAGCCACCCACTGTAGATACTTGAGAGACTGTGGCTTTGCACTCCCCAGGATGGAACAGTGAGCAATCCACCCACTGTAGAGACTTGTGAGATTGTGGCTTTACACTCCCCAGGATGTAACAGTGGGCAATCCACCCACTGTAGAGACTTGAGAGACTGTGGCTTTGCACTCCCCAGGATTGAACAGTGGGCAACCCACCCACTGTAGAGACTTGAGAGACTGTGGCTTTGCACTCCCCAGGATTGAACAGTGGGCATGTGGCCCTCTCGTTGATTTGGTGACATGCACTCAACCGGCTGAGGTGCCCCCCCTTTCCCTCCCCCTGAGGTGCCTGTTTTCTTGCTCTCTGATGCCCCTGCAGTGTTCTCTCCATCATGGTCCGGGATCATGTGTGGGCCTCGCCCATAGCGTGTGGGCCCAGTGTTCCACGGACTTCATTGGAGCACTACCTGGACTACTAAGCTTGGTGTAGATTTTGTTTATGGTGTATATATATATTTTTGTTTACTTTATTTTAATATATTACTCATTTCCATTTGTCTTTGCATTCTTCCGTGGGGTTGGGGGGTGTAACTATAATGTATAAATAAATATGTATTAGTGTGTGTGTTGTCGTGGGTGGGGGTGGGGGTGTTGCGTGTGTGTGTCCCTGTTTTTTCCCTCCCCCCTCCCCTGTGTCGTAGGTGCAGTACTCACCGTTGTCTTCGCCACCGGTGTTCGTGCTCCTGGTAGGGGAGCAAGAAGATGAGGGCTGGCAGGATGTGCAGCTCTGGTTCCATGGCATCCGGATTCCTCATGGGGTGTGTAGAGGTGAGCCTTTTCCCTTCCAGATCCTGTTTCTGCCGTGTTTTTGTCCACGGTGAATCCACCTCGGAAAAGGTGGCAGATTGGTAGGTTGTGATACTGTGGGCAGTACTTTGTCTTCCGCCTGTCTGTTGGCGGTGACCGCCAAGCTGTTTGTCTGTACCGCTGTGGCGGTCGGAGTGTTAAAGTGGCTGTCTTTGTTGGCGGTTTCCGCCACGGTCGTAATTCCAAGTTTTTTACCGCCGGCCTTTGCCGGTCTTACCGCCGCTTTAACACCGTCCACCAGGGTTGTAATGACCACCATTGTCTTATTGATTTTACATTGTTTTTTAGAAGAATATATGAACTTGGCTTTTTGCACTGAACTTTACTATATGGTGTTAATTGTTGTATGTTTTGATCTATTTTACTTATTTATTTCATGTTGTTGCTGATTGGTGCTATTTGTATGTATTACCTGCTTTTATGATTGTGAGACACACAATCAAACAAAGAATTTGATGATGATGATGACAAGCTTTTAGTGTTTGTGTGGAGATGTATGCATTTGACACAAAAAGCAGACATTCCTTAGGCAGCATTAAACTAACAGAAACCAAAGAACATGGGTTGTCTGAATACTCATTTTGCAGTTGTTTAAAGAGAAACTCATAGTTACTGGCAGAGGCAACACATTCGGTGGAATGATAAAGTGTGTGAAGGGTTGTAATATTACTCAGGTTTGTAGGAGTTCATAAACTTCACAGATGTCCACAAGTCACCTATGGAAATACATTTACTCAAACAAAAGTCTTAATGTTATTAAATCTTTTTACAAGCATAAAGCCACATTTCGTGAATTGGAGAAGTGGTGCTATACTCCGAAACAAGGTTATTTGCACATGTAAACTAAATGTACATGCATAATTAGTTATGTGAGCAGTGCTTCGTTTGTAAAAAGAAATGTGTTTAGGCGCTCAAACGTTTTCTTAGGACACCACTGTCCACTTACCCTACTGACTCTACCTACTTCTCCAACTAGATCCACCGGCAGCCTACATGGACAAAAGCAAGATGGCAGCAAATGAGCAAAGCAAGCAGGCTTGGCTACCCCAAAGTCGGCTGAGGAGTTCTCCCTGATACAATTGGAAATAATTAGGTCAAATTGTGCATTTTACAGCTTAATATCCACTTGCTTGCTAAAAAGGGTTGGCTTTGAAAGGGCCCTCATGTGTGGGCTGGGGGGTGTTATGGGCTAAGGACCGTAAAGACGTGCTTTGTACCAAGTTGCACTAGTTGGAATAACATTAAACTGCCGTGAATTTCAAGTGACAATATAAACAAACAAGCATTTGCATTGCAATGGGTCTCGCATCTGCTCGAGTTAGAGCTATTAGCGTTATAAACCCCTAACCCGACTTTTCTTGCCACATAAATTGAAAATTGAAAGTTAAACACTTTCACATAAGGGAGCCGATTCACTATTTACCAATGTAATCAAAGGATTTTTTAAAGGCAAGCCCACTAACAAGTGGTAGTGATGGGCGTGAGGTGGGCATTGTTAAAAGCCCAGATACATACCAACACGTCGGAAAAGCAGCCCATGCGCGCTGCAGTGCTCGACCTAAAAAGACTTAAAACTTTAGTCTGAACACTTGAACTGAGGAAAACCCGATAGTATACTTCAATGAAACTAGTGCTTCAAATAGCAATCTAGAATTGCAGGCACTCATTATCCTGGCAGATCTGACGTTATTGAGAAATTCTGACGCTCTAGCAATATTTTCTATATACTCACAACACTGTCATCCTGATAAAAAAAACAAGTAGCCTGGAAAAAAATGAATCAAGGAAAAAGACACAGCCTTCGTGCAGTACACGAGACACCCAACTGGATATAATGTAACCTTTCTTAAGATAGTGTGATTTGTAATTTCATTTTCCACTTTATGAAGATGGGATAGCCGCTGGTTGCTGTTTAAATCATTCCATGGCATAAACAAAAACAAGAAGCAATGACAAAGTCAATAAATCTCGCTTTTGGGACTTATTGGCTTGTATATGGGTTTTTAGGCATGCTCTGTTGGATAGCTAAAGAAAACAAACTAAAAAAAATTGAAGCTATTACGTGGCAGTCAAATCATTTTAGAGGCATGTGCGCCCCTACAAAATTACATTTTTTTTATTTACCGAGTTGGATCGCTAAAAAAAAAATGCGTGGGATGAAGTAATGTGGTGGGATAGAAGCAAAACCGAGGGTGGGTTAGGGATGCGAAGCAACAGGTGAGAGTGATGAAGGGCACGGGTTGGGCGAAGCAACATGATGGCGTTGGGGATGGGAAGCAATGTGCTAAAGGAATGTGTAGCGGGCAGTGGAGAAGTGCACAGGCAAGAAAGCAAAGGGGAAAGTACAAGAAGATGTGCACAGAATGGAGGTGGTAGGGAGAAAAACATGTGTGACAGAAATAAACAGAGTGTGGGAGGAGAGAAATGAAAATAGGAAAAGTTGGAAAACGTGCACTCTCATGGAGTGCTTAACCCAAAAGAAAAAAGTAGTACTTGAAAAGAAAGCAGCCAAAGCATAGAAGCAAGCCAACTAAAAGGATGGTAAAGAGGCCATGCTTCATGTGCAGGACAAACAAAAGATTGACACACATAAATAGATATCATTCATCAAGTGACAGACCCTCTTATTGTTTAATGTGGACATTATTGGCTGTTACTAACATCCAAAAGGGCACAAATCTCAACAATTTTTATAGAAACTAAGCAGACATTGCATTGTTGCCAATTCTAAAGTAGTCTTGGAATCCGAATGGGCAAGCATTAGTTTGAAATCCAGCTTCAACCCAGGGCCACTGGAATTATGTGATTGTGTGGCTACAGCGATACATTGGCACTGGATTCAAGCTAGCCTGAAACCAGTTCCAGGATGATTGTTTCCGGTCCAGGGAGGACCTGGCCTGGCAGTTCAGGCTGGACTGTTCCCATGGGGACAGGGTCAAGACTGATTTGCATTTGACTGGGTCCAAACTAGGATGGCATGGTGAGCAAAAGGACAATGGATTAAACCCAGATCTGTGACTGGGGGTGAGTGGTTGAAAAGTTTCAGCACATCCTTTTGTGTTGCTAAAGTTGTCCTAAGTAGGAAGGGTATGTACAGACGTGGGCCCCTTACTTACTGTGTCACTGGATTCAAGCTAACCTGACTGATGGAGGGTCATACCCTGAAACAGGTCCCTGGATGCTTGTTTAGTGTCCAGGGAGGTCCTCGCCTGGCAGTTCATGCTGGACTGTTCCCATTGGGAACAGCATCAAGACTGATTTGCATATGGCTGGTCCAAACTGGGGTGGCATGGTGAGCAAAAGAATGATGCCTTAAATCCAGATCTGTGACTGTGGGTGAGTGGTTGAAAAGTTTCAGCACTCCGTCCATCATTCTTTTGTGTTGCTACAGCGTTTTTCCCATAAATATGGATTTGCCACATTTGACACATAGGGGGTCATTATGACCCTTGCGGAAGGCGCGGAATTACTTTGTGGAATTATGACCATGGCGGTTACCGCTATGGTCATCCACCGGTTCTCCGTTCCGCCCGCCGGGCTGGAGACCTGGGTCTCCAGCCCGGCGGCCGTCACTATACCGCCGGCCGTATTTGGACCCGGCTTACCGCAGTGGATTTCCAGCGGTTTGAACCACCATGAAATCCATGGCGGTAAGCTCTATCAGTGCCAGGGAATTCCTCCTCCGGGAGGGGACGGGAGCCATGGGGGCAGCTCCGCCGACACCACACGCCAACAAAACACCACCACGGCGAATCACAGGACGTGATTCGCTGGGCGGTGTTCTGTTGGCGTGGCGGTGGAGGTGGAGCAACCTCCACTTCCCCACCTCCCGCCAGTATGGCTGTTGGCGGCTCTCCGTCCGTCAAAGGACAGAGAGCTGCCAACGGTCCTAATAGGCCGCACGGCAAACCTCCACCACACTGGCAGTCTTACGCACGGCGGTCCCTCGGCGGTCTTTAAAAAAGACTGCGGAGGTCAAAATGACCCCCATAATCCATTATCTGCTGCATAATCTGCAGATTTTAACAAAAACATTGTTTGTAGCTACAACTTTTCAAAAGTTACTAAAAACTCAGCAGCACATGTTGCTGCTTGGTGAAAGGCCCTTTACAAAAGCTGACTAGTCACCTTTCTTTTGCTTATTGCTGTATTTTGATATTAAACTGGTACTAATGAGGTGTTACCAAGGAGCAGACATTATTAACAAATATGAAAATGACAAAATAATGAAGTAAAACTATTACAAAATGTGCTGCATTATGCCATACAATTAGCTTTTTAATGCAGCATAATTTACTAAACACTGCTGCAAAATTTGTCCCTCGCCTTCCGCATAATTCCACTGGCATTGCTTTACCCGAATGTAGCAGCGCTGATGAACTTCCTCAAATGCAATGCTATTTAAGCACAATTTACCAGTCTGCTTTCGAGGTCTCGCCTGGTCAGCGCATGCGCTTTCCTTGCAAGTCTATTGTCCAAAAAAAAAACTTAAATGGGCTTAGAACCTACCCATTAGTTACAATTGGTTGGCTTCAATATCAGTCTCATTTCCTTGCTCCTCATTGGTCTACATCTCTGGTTTCACTTTCTCTCCCTATGTCGATCCAGGTATTAGATCATGGACCAAGTATAGCTTCCTGTCCTCAACCATTGTCCTTCCACTGGCTGCTTGCTTCCACGGGTACTTTTTAGGTTGCAGCCTCCCAGACAGACCAGCTGTCTGGTTCACTGAAGACATCTTGGGGACTTTCAAAAAGCTGAATAAAGAATGAATTCTTCACATTGATTACCATTGGCTGTGTGGTTTGTAACTCACATTTTGTCTTGCTTTCTATTTGCTGGCTTTATTTGCTTTAGGCTCTCCAGGTTCAGTTTGTCCATCCCGTTGCCTAAATCGTGTTTACTCTATTCTTCCACAAACTCTTTGTCTGTAAACAGGTTTTTAAACCTTGTTCTTATTTTGTCACATTTGCTGTGCATTCAAATACAGATGTCAAATGTCAAGCTCTCTCTTTAAGGCAGCTTGGTGTTTATTTTTCTTTCTCTGACTTCAAAGTGAGAGATCTTATTTGACAATCCTGCTGAATACCATGTAAGACAAGAAGGGATGTTCTTTTATTTTTGTTGTGTGCTAGAAAAAAAGAACTGCACTGATGTTTCAGAATACCTCAGAACTAGTACATATGAAGCACTTTTTTTTAAATTCTGAAGTGTGTTGGAAACAAATATTTGAATACGATCAAAACACATCAATACTAGAAGTGATGATATTTGCACACATTACCTTTTGTGCACAGTAAAGCAGCATTTCGGTGCAGATATAATGGTCTTTTCAATTATATTGAAATATGTTTCTGTAATGGCAGTGTGCTATTAGACCATGTATACTCTACACTACGCCACTCCAGCCCACTCTATGCCACGCCTCTCCATTCTATGCGACTCCACTTCAAGTCATGCAACTCCACCTACGCCCCTCCACTCTAATAAACTCTGAGCCATGACACTTGACTTCACGCCACTCCAATCTAAGTCACCCACTCCATGACATAAAGGGTCGCTCCACTCTACGCCCCTCCAATCCAAATTACTTACCAAACTTAACTTTACCCGACTTCACTGAAATGTATCCACTTCTCTCTAATGTAGCCCAATCTATCCAACCCCACTGCACTTCGCTACAATCTGCCCCAATCTACTCCACTCCAATCTACCCCACTCCACTCCGAACTACTGTTCCCTAATTTACCCACCTGCATGTACCCCACGCCACTCAAATCTACCCCACTTCAATCTACCCCATAGTAACCCAAAGTACCCCACTCTAACCCATTCTACCCCACTCTAACACAATGTACCCCACTACAACCCATTCTACCTCAATCCACTCCACTATGATCCAATCCAACCTATTCCAATATGCCCTACCTCACTCCTATCTACCCCACTCCACTCAATCCCAATCATCTCCAATGTACTCCACTCCACTCCAAAATACCCCACTTGAGTCAATTTAACCCAATCAACCCAAAGTTACTGCAATCCACTCAAATCTGACCCACTCTGCTATTTACCACAGCCTACCCCACTCCACTCCTATCCACTCCAATCTACCCTACTCCACTCAAAACTGTTCCAGTCCAATCTACTCCACTCCATTCCAATCTAACCCACTCTACCCCAATTTACTGCACTCCACTCAAACCTACCCCACTCTGCTACTTACCCCAGTACACCCCACTCCACTCCCATCCATTCCAATCTACCCCAATCCAATGTACCCCAATCCAACCCATTACACTCCAATCTACTCAAATCCACTCCACTCTACTCTACCCCAGTCCACTCCAATCTATCCCACTCTGCTGCAATCTATCCAACACCCTCCACTCTTTTCTTCCCCACTCCACTCCAACCTACCTCACTCAACCACAATCACCCCACTCCACCACAATCTCCCCCACTCCAATCTATGTCACTTCACTCCAATCGACCTCACCCACTTCAATCTACCATACTCCACTCTACCATACCTCTACTCTTCCACACTAGACTACACTCTAACACACTCCACTTCACTCTTCCCAAATCTACCCTGCCTCACTTCACTCCAATCTGTCACATTCCACTCAAATCTACCACACTCCACTCAAATCTACCACACTCCACTGAAATGCTCCACAGGCCACTCCAATATAACCCACTCCACCACAGCCCAATCTACCCCACCCCACTTCACCTTGATATACCATATTCCAATCTGCCCCTTTCCAATCCATCCCACTCTAATCTACCTCTCTTTACTCCACTCCCAGACCACTCCACTCCAATCTAACCCATCCCACTTCACCCTAATCTACCCTACTCCAATCTGCCCCTTCCCAATCTATCCCACCCCAATCTACCCTCTCTACTTCACTCCAATCTACTCCACTTCACCCCACACCACTGAAATCTATCCCACCCCACTTTACCCCTCTTCATTCTACCACACTCCAATCTAGCCCACTCTAAACTACCCCACTTTAGTCATCCCTCTTCAATCTATCCCAATCCAATTTATCCCACTCCATTCAACAACACTCCATTCCAATTTACCATACTCTAATCCACCCTTATCTACCCCACTACACTACACTCCAATCTACCCAACTCCACTCTACCCCAATCTACACCAAACCAGTCTACCCACTCCTATCCACCCAATCTATCCCACACCACTCCACCTCAATCTACCACACTCCATTCCACTTTACCCAATCTACCCCAATTTACCACATTTGATTACACTCTACCCAATCTGCCCCCCTCCACTTCACTTCAATCTATCACACCCCACCCAAATCTACAACACTCCACTCAAATCTACCATACTCAACTTGAATCTAACCCACGCCACCCCACTCCAATCTAACCAACCACACTACACCCTAATATACCCTTCTCCAAACTTCCCCTCCCCTAGCTACTCCACTCCACTCCAATCCATCTCTGTCTACTCCACTCCACTCCAATCTACTCCACTTTCCCTCCAATCTATCCTATTTCACAAAACGCCCCCATTGCAATCTACCCCACCCCGCTTTACCCCACTCCAATCCACCCCACTCCACCCCAATCTAACCCACTTCAAACTACCCCACTCCAATCATCCATTTTCAATCTTCCCCACTCAAATCTACCCAACTCAATTCCAATTTACCCTACTCTCATCCACCCTAATCTACCCCAGTACACTCCACTTCTTTTCACCCCACTCCACTCTTTCCTAATCTATCGCAGTCCACTCCAATCTATCCAGTTCCACTCCACTGTCTCCACTCCAAACTACCCCACTCCACTCTACCCCAATACACCCTACTCCAGTCTACCCACTCCAATCCACCCAGTCTTCCCCACAACACTCTTTCCCAATCTACCACACTCCACTCAACCCAATCTATCTCACTCCAATCTACCCCACTTCACTCTATCCCATCTACCACACTCCATTCCACTATAATCACTTTACCCCACTCCACTTCACTCTAATCTATCACATGACACTCAAATCTACCCCACTCCTGTCCCATCTAGCCCACTCCACCCCACTTCACCCCACTATAATCTACCATACCCCACTGTACGCCACACTACCCAACTCCAATCTACTTCATACAATCTGCCCCACTATAATCTACCCCAGTCTACTCCACTCCAATCTACCTCACCCTAAACCAATCTACCCACTCCACTTCCACCCACCCCATCCCAATCTACTCCATACCACTCTATCCAACTCCATTGCAACCTAATCCAATCTCACCTATTTCACTCCAGTATGTTGCAATTTAGCCCACTCATATCTATCGTGTGTCAATCAACCCCTCACCATCATACTCTACCCCACTCCACTCCAATCTAACCTACCCCACCCCACTCCAACTTGTGCAACTCCATTCAATCACCAATCCACTGTCCTGCTCCCCAATGTATCCCACTCCAATCTACCCTACTGCACTCCAATCCTACCCTAACTCATTCTACCACAATCTAATCTACCACAATCTATTCCACTCCAATTTACCCCACTTCAACCCAATCTACTCCAGTTAAATCTACCCAACTCCAATCTACCATGCTAATCTACTCAACTCCCACACTTCAATCTACTCCATTCCACTCTACCCCAATCTTACCCACTCCACTCTACCCCAATTTACCCAATTCCCCACTACACCAGTCTACCCAACTCACCCCATGGCTATAACCTTTAGCCATGCTGAACAGCAGCCACACTGGTGTACAACATGGCTAAAACGCAATTGCGCAGACAACAACTATTGGCCATGCCAATACTTTTAAGTATGAGTTTTTGAAGTTCACAGGAGTGCATATGTTTGTGGTTCACCTGTCATGGTGCTGCTTGCTTCACCACACCCACCTTCCTGCTGCTTTCCCTGTTTCCATGCCACCCTCAGCTTGCTGTCCAAGGTGTTGCTTTCTCCCATTACCTGCCCCTCTTGTATGATGCCAGTCCTGCCCTCTGTCTTGTTTATTTCATTCTATGCAAGCGCTCCTGCTCCTGTATGACCCCCCAACTCCTCCTAGTCTCTGGCTGTCTGTCATCTTGATGCCTCTCAAGGAGCATGAGCTGCATTCACAGCCCCCATGGGAACCACTGCATTAATCCCCCGGTGGGACGAACTGCTCTTCAGCCAAGGCATACTTCTGCTGGACACGGGTAGCATGGAGAACATCCTGCAAGTTGGTGGGCACACATTCTGTGCCACCGTGACTACCTGGCTTTCTTTCTTAGAGATCCTGTATATTGAGCAACCATAAATTCCCTAGTGACACACATTGCAAACAAAGCTTATTATTTGGTTTCTGGTTTAGCGATAAACTACAAATGTTCCATAAAATGGAAAGCCTACATCCGACTCCTGTGCTGTGAACCAGTGACTGCAGAAGGTCATAGCATAAGCCCTTCCCCCTCTTCATAATGTAAACAATGTGCAGCCCAGACCTTAACCTATCCAATCCTTCTACAGTGCTAGCCACTGCTGCAGATTCCCACAAGCAGCACTTTTATCTCCTCCCCAAAACCCGCTTCCACTCCTCCACACAACACTGGTGTCATCAAAGTCCTGCTTTGGAAAATATTAACAACATATTTTCATGAACCCAAGCAGTCTTCCCCATGTTTTTAACCACCCAAACCAAAATACACATTACTCCCCGAATGAACCATTTGAAAGCAAATCGATTCTTCAAATCCAAAAAGTAAGCCTCAAAGTAAGATAGCCTTCCCTATGTAATCTAATTGTTTTCTAATCTCGGCAACCATGATATTTCAGTTTCTCACATAACCCACAGGCCCAATCAGCCCTCAATGCCATATCATTATTTTCCTTTCCAATTTCACATACCAGAAGTTTGACCCGAAGTTATTGCAGTGCTTTACACAGGGTCATATTAATTTTTAGGGTCGTGTCTGCGATTCCCACAAGCAGCACTTTTATCTCCTCCCCAAAACCCGCTTCCACTCGTGTCTGCGATAGCGCATGTGTATCACTACCGAGATGATGTTGTAGTTAGGAAAGGGCTTAGAGGCTGTCCATGGCTTACCATTTGCCGGCTTGCATGGTGCCCATCTTTACAGCCTCGTAATTCATCACTGGAGGCCATAGCATCATTTTCATTCCCGTCTGTGGAGCAGGGACCAAGCACTGATTGATTCAACTTAATTAGTACTGTCTTCTGCTCCCAATGTTACTGAGGTGCTATTTTCTTCTTTTAACTTATTGTGCCCTGCAAACACAAGGCACATGACTAGCAAAAGCATGCCCAGCAGGACAAACAAAATTGCAAAGTTGAATTTTCTTGAGGTAACTTTTTTTTATTCTTCCAAGTCTTCTTTTCTCACATTGCACTCATGCTTTGTTTTTTATAACTTCTAGTGCCCTGCAAACTGAAGGCACGAGACTGGCAAAAATGTGCCTAGAAGGACAAAATAATATTGAAAAGCTGTACTTTCCATAGTTAACTTTTTTTAATTTTATTTTTTGCCAAGTTTTCTTTTACTTTGTACTCATGTTTTGTTTTTGCTCGTGGGTGCTGTTCTCAAAAGATGATTATTATCTTGTTCTATATATTGCAAACCAACATTGTTTCCTTCTTACGTGTAACTGTCAAAATTAAAGTTTAACACATAATTGTGTTGTAAACCCTAATCCATCCCACTCCAATCCAATCCGCACCACTCCAATCCAACCCACTCACCCAATCTACTCCAGTCCACCACACTCCAGTCCTCCCAACATGCCCCACTCCCATCCAAAACAATCTGCCCACTCCAATCCAAACAAAATCATCCGCACTCCAATACAGCAATCCAAAACAATCTGCCCCACTGTAATCCACAAATATCTGCCCTCCCAAGCCAAAGCAATTTACCCCACCCCAATCCAAAACAATCTGATCCACTCCAATCCAAAACCATCTGCCCCACTCCAACCTGCCCCACTCCAGTCTAAAGCAATCTGCCCCACTCCGTCCAAAACAATCTCCTCCACTTCAATCTGCCCCACCTCAAGTCAAAAATATGGTCCCCTTTTCAATCTGGCACACTCCATTCCAATCCACCACACTCCAGTCTAATCCACCAAACTCCAGTCCAATTCACCCCACTCCATCTCAATTACTAAGACTCTAGTACTCCCAACACACCCACTCCAATCTGCCTCTTTAATCCAAAACAACCTGCCTGGCTCCAATAAAGTATTCCAAAACAATTTGCCTCACTCCAGTCCACTACAATCTGCCCCACCCGAGGCAAGACAATCTGCCCCACTCCAATCCAAAAACAATCTGCTGCACTCCAGTCTGCCAAACTCCAATCCAAAACAATTTGCCCCATTCCCATCTGCCCCACTCTAATCCAAAACAATCTGCCCTACTCTAATCTATAACAATCTGCCCCTATCCAATCTGAAACAATTTCCTCACTCCCATCCAAAACAGTCTGCCCCACTCCAATCCCCCACTCTGATCCAATCTGCCCCACTCTATGCCACCCTACTCCAATCCAGTCCACCTTACCATGATCCACCCCACTCCAGTCTGCTCCACTCCAATCTACACACTCCAATATGCCCCAGTTGAATCCAAAAGAATTGGCCCACTCCAATCCAAAAACTTCTGCCCCACTCGAATACCCACTTCAATCCAATCCTCTCCACTCCTATCCAAACTCCAATCCAGTCCACCTCACCATGATCCACCACACTCCAATCTAACCACTCCAATCTGCCACTCTCCAATTCAAAACAATCTGCCTTCTCCATTCCAAAACAGTCTGCCCCACTTCAATACAAAACAATATGCCACACTCCATCCAAATGAATATGCCCCACTCCAGTCTGCCCACTACCATCCCCAAAATCTGCCCCACTGTATTCCAAAACAATCTGACCTACTGAAATCCGAACCAATCTGCCCCACTCCAATCCAAAACAATCTGCCTCACTCCAATCCAAAACAATCTACCCCACTCCAATCTGAAATAAACTGCCACACTCCAATCCAATACAATCTGCTCCACTCTAATCTTCCCCATTCCAATACAAAGCACTCCACCCACTCTAATCTAAAACAATCTACTACACTCCAATCCAAAACAATCTACCCCACTCCAATCTGAAATAATCTGCCCCACTCCAATCCAATCTGGCCCACTCCAGTCCAATCAAACCTACTCCAATTCAGTCCACCTCACCCCACTCTGCCCCACTCCAATCTGCCCCACTCTAATCAGCTCCACTCCAGTCTGCCACACTCCAACCCAAAACAATCTGCCCCACTACAAATCAGAAACAATCTGCCCCACAGTAATCCAAAACAATCTGCCCCACCCCAGTCTGTCGGACTCGAATCCAAAACAATCTGCCCTACTCCATTCCAAAACAGTCTATCCCACTTACATCCAAAATCATCGGTTCCACTCCAATCCAAAACACTATGCACCACTCAAGTCTGCCCCAATACAGTCCAGAAAAGTTGCCTCTCTCCAATCTGTCCAAGTAAAAACCAAAACAATATGCCCCACCCCAATCCAAAACAATCTGCCACTGCAATCCAAAGCAATCTGGCCCACTCCATTCCAAAACAATCCACTGCACTCCAATCTGCCTCACTCCAATCCAAAACAATCAGTCCCACTGCAGCCCAAAACAATCTTCTTCACTCAATACAAAATATTATGCCCCACTCCAATCCAAAACAATCTGCCCCTCTCCAATACTAAATATTCTGCCCCATTCCATCCCAAAACAATCTGCCCCACTCCATTTCATAATAATTTGCTCTACTCCAATCTGCACCCACCCCAATCAAAAACAATCTGCCACACTCCAGTCCTAAACAATCTGCCCCACTCCAATCCAAAAACATCTCCGCTACTCCAAACCAAAACAACCTGCCCCAGGCCAATACTAAACAATCTGCCCCACTCCAATCCAAAAACATCTCCGCTACTCCAAACCAAAACAACCTGCCCCAGGCCAATACTAAACAACCTGCACCACTCCAATCCACAACAATCTCCCCAGTTCAATCCAAAACAGTCTGCCCCACTCCAATCCATACAAATCTGTTTCTCTCCATTCTGCACCCACTTAAATTCAAAACAAAATGCCCCACTCCAATCCAAAACAGTCTTCAGCACTCCAGTCTGCCCCATTCCAGACCTCCCGCTACAATCAAGTCCACCTCTCCTAAATCCAATTCACCTCACTCCATCCCAATTCACCCCACTCTATCCCAATTCTTCCCACTCCAATCCACCACAATCCACCCCACACAAATCAAATCCACCCCAACCCAGGCCAATACAATCCACACCAATCCAATTTACCCCACTCCAATCCAATCCAATCCAATCTACCCCACTTCAATTCACCACAATCTGACCTACTCCAGTCTAACCCACCCACTCCAGCCCAACCTGCCGCACTCCAATCCAACCCATCCCACTCCAAACCACCATATTTAAACCCACCCCACCCTACCCCAATCCACTCAAACCCAATCCACCCACTCCAATCCACACAACTCACCCCAGTCCATCCAACTCCCATCAATCCACCTTAATCCACCTGTCAATCCAGTTCACCTTAACCCACCCCATTCCAATCCAATCCATTGCACACTATTTTAATCCACCCCACTCCAATCCACACCACTCCATTCCACTCCACTCTATCACACTCCTCACCAATCCAAATATCTCAATCAAATCCAATGCCCCACTCCAATCTAATCCACCCCACTCCAATCCAATCCAATCCACCCCACCCCAATCCAATCAATCCACCTCACCTCACCCCAATCCAATCCTATCCACCCCACCCAAACTCAGTCCACCCACTCAATCCAGTTCACCCCACTCCAATCCAGCTCATCCCACTCAATTGATCCCTACCCACACCAATCTACCCCACCTCAGTGCATTCCACCTCACTCGAACCCACCTTCACACACCACAATCCAATCCAAACCACCCACCTTAATCCAATCCAGCCCACTCCAATCCAATCCACCCATCCAGACCGCCCCACCCCATTTCAATCCACCCCACTCCAATCCACTCCACCCCATTCCACTCCACCTCACCCCGCTCTACTCCAATTCACCCACTCTACTCCATTCCACCCCACTCTAATCCAATCCTTCCCACTCTACTCCAATCCACCCCACTTTACCCCAATCCACCCCTATCCACACCACTTCACTCTACTTCAATCTTCCCCACTTTGCCCCAATCCATTCCACATCACCCCAGTTCAGTCCACCCCACTTAAACTCAGTCCACTCCAATCCACCCCACGAAATCCAATTACCCCACTCCATTCCATTCCACTTCACTTCAATCCCCCACTCCAATCCAATTCAACCCAGCCCACCCACTCCAGTCCAATACACCACAATCCACCCTATTCAAATCCAGTCCATTTCACAACAATCCAATCCACCCACTCCAAAATAATCCATTCCTCTCTAATCCACCCCACCCCATCCTACCCTAAACCTTCCCACCCCATTCCAATCCAGTCCACCCCAATCCAATCAATCCAATCCACCCCACTCCATTCCAACCCACTCAATCCCACCCCACTCCAGTCCAGTCCAATTCACTCTGCTCCAGTTCAGTCCAGCACACCCCAATCCACCCCACTCCAACCCACCCCAATCCAATCAACCCCACACCAATCCAAACCATCCCACCCAAAACTTATCCACCCGTCTCTAGTCCAATCCACCCCACTCCAATCATCCCACTCCAGTCTACCCCACCCCAATATAATCCAGTCAATCCTACTTCAATCGGCCCCACTTCATTTCAATCCATCCCACCCCACTCTAGTCTAATCCACCTCACTCTAGTCCAATCCACTTATGTCTACCCAATCCAATCCACTCCACCCTATTCCAATCCAACTACTTAACTCCAGTCCAATCTACTCCACGATCCACTCAAGTCCAATCCACCCTGCTTGCCAAAGCTGATAGCTCTTGTATAGGCGAGACCTATTGTCTTTGCTGATACTTGTTTTAGGCAATGAGTTGCACAGAATCATAGGAAGTTGAGCGGAAGCCAAGACTCGTACCTGGTTTCTGAGTTCCAGATTCAGTAGCTCCCGCCATCACACCACAGCCTCTGACACCATGCCCTCATCTATCTGCCATCCAACACTTAGGACCTGGTTTAGATATTGGCACGCAAGTTACACCATCACAACGGTGAGGGATATCCTGTCTGCCCAAAACCTAAATCACATAGAAAATAATGAGTTTTAGATTTCGGCGGGTGGGATATCCGTCACGGTGGTGACGGAGTAACGCTTCTGCCAATATCTAAATCAGGCCCTTAATATAATTATCCCTACAAACACTTACTCCATTTGGTTGGAAAAATAAACAGTGCTCCTAGATCAGTCAAGCCACTGACAGCTTCCAGTCTCACCCAAATAATTAGACAGGCTCTTCTAGCTCCTCACAAACACTTCCTCTTCTGTCAATTCCTCTGATGAAAGATTAACCCCAGACTTCTGCCTAAGCCCAGTCCCCAGTTAGTGCCCCAGTGCTTTGGATTTCTCTCCCACAGCAGGTCAGTCCTGCTCCCTCCTTTCCAGAAGCCACTTTAAACTCCCAGCACACTTCTTCCTTTCATTGTCAAATGGGACTCGGCGTCTCTTCCCCATTTATCTCCGTCTCCTCCCTCCGTATAACATACCGTACCATACCATACAAAACTCACAGAGCACTCAATGCAACATTACTACATACCACTCCATTCTACAGTGCTCTACTCCACCTTATGCCCCTTCACTCTACACCATTCCACTAAGTGCCACTCACCTCCACTCTATGGCACTCCAGTCTACAATGCTCTCATCCACGCTATGCCACTCCACTCTATGCCTCTTTACTCCACTCTAGGGCACTCCACTCTACAACACTCTATGTCACTCCACTCTAAGCCTCTCCACTCTTTGCCATTCCACTCTAAGACAATCTACTCCACTCTATGACACTACTTCACTCTTCGCCTCTCCACTCTATGCCACTCCACAGCACTTCAAACTACCATACTGTACTCCACACCACTCTACACCACTCCACTGTACACCACTTTACTCCACTATGTGCCACTTTGCACCACCCTATGACACTCTACTCAACTCTACTCCATTCAACACTATGACACTGTACTCCATTTTACACCACTCCACTTTGCGCCAGTCCACTTTACAACACTCTACTCCACTCCACTCTGTATTACTCCATACCACTTTATTCTATCACACTCTACTCCAAAACAGTCTACCCCACTTTATGCCACTCCACTCTACGACATTCCATAACACTCTACTCTACACCACTTTACTCTATGACACTCCACTCTATGCCACACTATACCCTCAACCCTCGAATCCACTGTACGCAACTCCACTGTATGCCATTTTATACCACCCCAAACGCTCTACACCAATCTACATCACTCCACCACTCTTCTCTACACCACTCAAATCTATGTCAGTCCTCTCTATGCCACTCTACTGCATTCCACTCCACTCCGCTCTATGACACTCCACTTTACTGCACTCTACTTCACTCCACTCTACTCATGCTACTAGGCTCTATGACATTCTGCTCCACTCTGTGCCACTTAATGCCAGTCTACTCTATACTACTCCACTCTACTGCACTCTATACCACTCCACTCCACTCGCACCTACCTACTTTATGATACTCCACTCCATTCCACTAAACACCACTCCATAAACCTTTACTTCACTTTAAATCACTCTACTCCACTCAGTGACACTCTATGCCACTCCATGACATTCTATTTCACTCTATTCCACTCCACTCTATGCCACTATATACCACTCCACTGTACACCACTCCACACTATACCACTCCAAGATATTCTACACCACTCCACTCAACTCTACAATACTCCATGCTTCTACACTCTATGTCACTCCACTCCACCCCTCTCTTATGCCACTCCACACCACTCTATGCCACTCCAGGCCACTCCACACCACTCTCCTCTATGCCACTAACTTTTAGCCATTCTGAACAACAGCTGGTGTACAACATGGCGAAAACACATTGGCAAAGCATGTAGCTCTTGCATAGACGTCTGAAGTATCTGAAGGCTTGGCCACACAAAGTGGGATTTAATAGCCTTCTCCTGAGGCATCAGATTTCACCAGATGCACCCATCTCCAAGAGGAGAGAAGAAGGGAAAAAAGGTTAAACATGTACGGCTTTCTGGGTCCCAATACTAAATGGCAGAATATTAGACAACACAAATGCAAGCAGTGAATGATTGGATATTTGCACCTCCGGTTGACTTGGCGGTCAGCCTAGACAGTATTGGGATGGTGGCTCCAACATGCGTCCACTATCTCAATGGAGGGACGGGCAGGGTGTTCAGAGTGCCATAGTGGCTGCTCAGAGTGCCATAGTGGCCTGGGGACAGAGCCTGGGGCTGAAAGGGAAGGACAAGCTGAAGACACTGCATTATAGGAAGTGTGCTCCACATACACAGCTCACTCATACACTCTAAGCCAAGGCTGTTGACTGGGCAAAGGTGGAAGACTGAAACCTACCGGAGCACAATGTCCTATGGGGCAGGCTGGGCAGGGGAGTGGTCTCATACATATGCAATACTTTGATCAATACCATGCCCAATGATTTGAGGACTGCTAGGCAGCAATTGATGGGAGATGTCAGACCCTTGAGGATGTTGACTGGGGGACAGTATTGATGCACCACAGGGAGGTAGCTTTAACGAGTGCGGTTACACCTGATACAGATCAAGATCCTCCATAGAGCATACTTTGATAAGTCCAAACTTTTCAAGATGATGAGGGCTCTGGTACCTGCATGCTGGACATGTGGCACCACAGAGGGGACATTTTATCATGAGCCGAGGAAGTGCCCCAGGCTTCAGGAGTACTGGATGCTGATCACATTAAAGCTGAACACCTTTGTAGATAGTGAGGTGCCTCTTGGCCCATCCTCCATCCTCTTGGGGATCCCATGTGATACTGATTTGCCGACAAACAAGTCCTTTTCTACCAACTGGGTCTAAGGGTGGCAAAGACAGATGTGGTGCAGGTGTGGGATACCTCATCAGTGCCTACAGGGACTCAATGGGAGATGGGTATGGATAGGTGGATGAGTGGAGAGAAGGTGGTGTATGCTAATAGGGACTCCATTAAGACATTTGAGCATGTATTAGGCCAATGGAAGCTGAGTCATGCAGCGGACGTGATGTATGGTGCAGTACCCAAAGCTGACTTGATCTCATAGTCCCTGTACTCATGGACAAGTTTGCCAGAGGGGCTCAACAGAGCAATAACGGGTCCCCCCTAGGATGGAGACTATTGCCCCCTAGGGCACTGGGTGGTAACTGGGACAAACTTGATATGTGTGTCCAAATGGTTTGACCAGCCTCAGATCCACCCCAAAAATCTGCCTGTAAGTGATGATGGAATTGTTGTGCACTGTGCTTAATGGGTAGAAATGTGTGTGCTAATCTGTAAAACGCCTAATAAAAGAAGAAAAACATTTAAAAATGTAATATGCTGAATATTAATATTAATAATAATCATCATCATGAATAAAAGGAAGAAGAAAAACTCCAGTGAGTTTTCTGTTAGATTGAAATGGGACAGTCATGTCTAGTTCTTCACACAAAAAACGGTTTTAGAGCTATCCTTTTATAAAATCTCATTAAGAGTTATTAAACATATGTTCTTATTCAAATTCTTGAGGCTCTGCCATGATACATTTACACTTTCAAAGTCAACGATAAAGGAAAGCGCAATAGCATGACTTTCAACACAAAACAGTTGTCCGTAGTAAAGATATCTGCTAGCAAATCATCCCTCTGATGGTTCCTATGGTTCCTCAGCATAGCTCAGTATCGGAGCATGTGCACAAAATAATGGGGAGTGGTTGTACATCAGTGGATGGATGTAGTGTGGTGATGGAATTTGGAAATGTGGCACTCTGTGTTGGGAGGGGAGAAGTGATGAATCCAGAGAGTGGTAGTACACTATTAGATAGCACAGTAGTGAGGGTTTGGATGGAATAACAATATTTGTGTGGTGGTTTTCCTTGTCCCATGTATCAGGCTACCAGCCATGTTGGGACGATACACATGGAACACATGAAAATCAAAACTGTATACCTGACCCATAAAATAAATGATTAACTGTCACCTCTCAAATTAATTTTTAATCTGAAAGATTTTTTAAAAATCAACATTCTTCTCATTTTACAGTTCCGACTCCATTTGACAAAGATACAAAAAATAGGTTTATTTACATACCTGTACAAAATTGCAGATAGATGTTACTACACGGTGCTTCTTTCCACCTTAGTACAGTATTCATGTTTCAATCGTTTCACACGTTTTTCCATGGTGTTACTGGCAATACCTTCGCACAAATTTCAAATGTTTACTGCACCCAATCACAAGCAAGAGCCAATGATGCATAATCATAGGTTAATTTGAAAAGTAATAAGTGCCAGTGCTTTTCTTTCTGTGGGCCTGACGAATGTTGAAGTTGCTGAATACCAATGAAATCTAGTGCTGATTGATTCTCATGCTTCTTCCATCCACCACCCTACAACAAGCACACCTTTATCTCACACTTGCATGCTATTTTTCAGCCCTCCTTTCTACCTGTGACACTGCTGTTCTATTGTTCTCTTCTTGTTTCTTACCTTTTCTACCTTTCTCTCTCGTGTTCTAGGTCAAAGCCTAGTGATGGAAAAATAAGTTCTAGGACCCCATAAATGAGTGCAGTGGGCCTCACCCACAACCGTCGGCTACAATTAGACACTGGGCATAATAGCTGTCATGTGTGGAGGGGTGTAACAGAAAATAATTCCCCTGCTTTGCTACGATACATTCAAATTAAAAATAATCATTCATC
Organism: Pleurodeles waltl; assembly: GCF_031143425.1. Classification (NCBI taxonomy): domain Eukaryota; kingdom Metazoa; phylum Chordata; class Amphibia; order Caudata; family Salamandridae; genus Pleurodeles; species Pleurodeles waltl. The sequence continues at coordinate 847,819,280 of NC_090449.1, forward strand.
AATTGGTCTCAAAATGCATAGGAATCTATATTACATTATGTCATGTGCCAATAATAAATATTATCAATTATAGTAAACATAGAGATGTACACACATTGTATATATAGGGTACCAATACTTCAATGAACAGTTCTTTCTTCTTTGTCAGATTTCCATCAAACAAATTGACTGTTACTCAAACCAGAAGCACATTGTAAATCAAATAATGTAATCCATCACATGTAATGGTGTACTACAGAAATTAATAATGATAGTGATCATTGTGCAGCCCCTCTGACGTATAGTTGAAAGAAGTATAATTCGTTTTGATTTCAACTACCTCAACCCTAGTTCCCTTTTTCCATGCAGTGTGCTGGCACTCGTCATATCACTGAAAAATTTAAAAGTAAATGGATCACTGTTCTGATTCTCTTTCAAATTAATTGCAGCTGGGTATTGGTCATCTGCTGGGTTAAAGGCACTAATGTATTCTTATATGTGGCTTTTAACTTCTGGTGTACTGCCAACATAAAACATGTCACCTGACAATATACAACATAATTAGTCTGTCAGTATCAAAGTACACTAACCTTGCATCCAGATCCAGGAGGGGCAATGAACAGTTCCACACATCTCCAAACCCACTGCCAACTCTACACATGTAGATTAAAAATAGATCCAACCAAAGGGAATGAAACAAGAGAGGGAAATAGAGGTTGGATATTGTTACACTGCGTAATCTCACTACCGAGCTTTGGGCCAATATGTACGAACACTTTTTCCCATAGACACAGAATGGGGAAAACCTTTGCTACATCTGGCCCTTTATCTCCACTAGAGGAGTGTTGCTATGTAAGGACCTCTAATATCTGATATTGCACACAATATACCTTCCAGCAATGTCTGTATTTAAACCTCTCTAAGAACAAATGAAAATTGTTTCTCCGACATGAAATACAATTAGAGTTGATATAATAATTGCTAACAACACTCTCATCTATTATTTCCTGCTAATAGAGCAAGACAGAGTGTGGAATCCTACTGGATGACTTCTTGTAAATAAAACAAACAAATGGAATCCCTTAATGAAGTCCTGAAATAATATTCAATCGCAAAGTCCAATTTATTTTACACAAGTGCTATGCTAGAATACATCTCTGGCACTACGTTTGTCTTTCCATGACTTTCAAGAAGAACAGATTTTGAAGATTCCAAACTAGTGAACATGGAGTCTTTACTGAAGGAACTATGGGCTACATGTCCAAAAGAATTGTTTTGCGACTCGCAAAACCTTATGTTGAACAGTGTCAATGACACTGTTTGCGATTCGCAAGGGGGTCGCAAATGACCTACCTCATTAATATTAATGAGGTAGGTCGCAATTTGCGACCCACTTGGGAATGACTTCCCTCACAGGACCTGGAGACAGTAGACCACCATGTCTGTGACTGCTTTTAGATAAAGCCAGTTTTTTTGGGGAAATGCAGCCCGTTTTCCTTAAAGAAAATGAGATGCATTTTTTAAAAACAAAAAATGAAATATTTTCGTTTCATTTTTTTAGAGTAGGCAGTGGTCTGTAGGACCACTACCTGCTCTGAAAAAATGTTTTTACTGCCATTCACAAAGGGGGAGGGGTCCCATGGGGACCCCTTCCAATTTGCAGATTCTTTAGAACCAGTGTGACACTGGTGCTAACTGCGATTGTTTTGCGACCGCATTCACGGTCACAAAACATTCATACATGGGACTGCGACTCACGATTAGGAAGAGAACACCCCTTCCTAATTGGGACTCGCAATCCCTTTTTGCGATTCGGTAAATAGTTTACTGAATCGCAAAAATGGGTTTCAACATACCAAAGTGCATTTTGCACGTCACAACCGTCTCGATTTGCTGTTTGCGATGTACAAAATGCTACGTACATGTAGCCCTATGTATCAAGATTGCCTAACATGGATGCTATGAACCATGAGGAATGTATACTTGAAACATTCAAGCTGTCTGCTACTACCTGCAAGCCTTATGAGAGTCCTGGGCCTCCACAGGACATGCAGTCCTTCTTTCACTCAAGGGTTTAATGCAGTGAATCCATATGAAGCCTTTTCCCAGTGGTGCCTACACTATGGATGCTGACATTCTTTCTTCCTACAAAAGACCTTTATGTTCAGGGATTAAGAGTGAATGTTTTTAGCGTTGTCTATTGTGTACATGCACATTTTACTGATGCCGCACTTATAGATTTTAATACATGACAAACAATATAATCTTCTTATATTTGATTAAAATTATCTTGGACTTCAGAGTAGATGGCCTTCTGTAAATAATATCCATTTCATCGGACTACTCATGGGCATGATTTGGAGACTGGCAGGCAGGGTACGCATCACAAATATTCCTCCCTTTTTTGAGTAGGGTGGACTGGCATGTTTCCAATTGCAGTGCCCCCTCTGGATTTGCCATCAGAAAGCTTACTCCCATGGCCAAATGGAGTGCGCGCAATGGAACTCAGGACATCAGACCACCTTTCCTATTAAGAGCAGACAGTCTGGTGTATTTTTTCTCTCCATCACAACCAGAAAAACCTTGGGGTCTTGATAAGAAAAGGAGAACAAAGACACACATAACCTGAGCGAAAACTTCCAGGTTGTGTGGCTAATTAGGTTTTAGTTTTTTGATAACAAAAGTGTGCTTTTGCAGTTTGTTTTTGAAAGATGCCAACCATGCAACAAACTTATAGTATCTTTAGAGGAACTGCTGTTACAGTTACTCATCTGAAGACACAGAAATCACTAATGTGTCGATAGTGATCTCTGGACATAGTGAGTGGACGTCCATCAGGGTGGCAGATACACTGTCCTCTGATACCTTGACTGATGGCAGGCTGTCTCTGGACATAGTGAGTAGACGTCCATCAGGGTGGCAGACACTGTCCTCTGCTACCTTGACTGATGGCAGGCTGCCCAACAACCATTAAGCAGTTATTTCATTACACTGGCATTGTAAAAATACTATTTGTTGAAGAGGAAATAATAATTCTCCAACATCAACCAGGCCATGTAGATCTCTACATTTGTGGGTATTGCAGGCAATGCAGATAACGAAGCAAGAAAGTAATGCAATGCTTTACGACCATCCTTGTGATTGATTGGCATGTAAAGTGCATGCTTCTCTAAAGGAACAAGTAACCAATCCTTTTCAATAGGCATTCCTTGCTGTTTATCACATCCTTGCAGCCAAGTGTCAAGAATGGTGAAGATGTGACATAAGGCAAAATGAAGTAATAGCCCCTGTGTGTGTTGCATGCACCTTTAACGAGGTGCCCTGGCACAAACAGTGTGCCTTATTTTATATAATGATAAGCTCTCAGGTCAGCCGTGATCTTATACCTGACCTTGGGTCACACAATAGTGAAAGGGAGACCCAAAGTTTGAAGCTGCAAGTCCATTGTTCACAGGGGCCGTGACACCAGGCCTGCACTTTACTGGAGGGTGGGAAAGGGCAAAGATCCCCATGCAGGCAGATGCTGTGAGTGACTGCACCTGCCTTCAGAGAGATGTCTGGAATGCCCAGGGGAGCCCCCTTTTAAGAGGGCAGCCATTGGAGTGCACTGACTGTACTCCATGTCTTCGTAGAAGCAGTCAGTGCACCCTCTGATGTCCTCCTTGTCACAGCACCTGCATTAATAATACAGCAAGGAGTTGCACAGGTAGCACAGGACTGGAGTTACACTCTGGACAAGCAGGCATGGATGTCAAGGCTGAATGGGCTGCCTCTGGAACACAGATGCACACAGGAAGAACGAATGGAGAAAGTATTGAAGATTGAAGGATTAGGGATGAGAACAGGCCAAAAATAGCCAGTCATCAGTGAAGATATAGGCCATCATTACGAATTTGGCGGTCTTTTTACAAGACCGCAGAAGCCGCGGGTGCCGAAATACCGCCGGTGCTGGCGGTCTTAAGATGCCGAATTACGACGGCCACCAGACTTCCACCCAAAATCGGGTGGAAATCCGACAGCAGTCATGCTGGCGGTCAGTGGGGAAGAGGCAGTTCCACCGCCCGCACCACCATGCCAAAAGGATGCTGCACGCCGTATTACGACCCCTAATATGGTGTGGCGGTGTCCTGATGGTGGGGCGCTGCTGGTGGTGTAAGCGCAGGGACCCATCCCCTCCCGGACAGGGTCCTCGACAGACGAGGTAAATGAGAGTCCGACAGGGTAGGGTGGTGGAAGGTGTGTGTTTGAGTATGTGAATGCGTGTGTGAGTGTCGTGAATGCGGGGGGAGGTGGGTGCTTGTATGTTGGTGATTTGTGTATGTATGTCAGTGTGAATGGGTGTGTATGTCACATTTGTTTGGGTGTGTGGGTGTTTGTGTGTAGAAGTGTGTGAGTGCATGCATGCAGGTGTGTGGAAGTGTGTGCGAGTGTATCCTGGCGACAAGAATGCTTATTTCTTTCACCAGGATGCAAGACCGCCAGCTCTTTCTGGCGGTGTAACCGCCAGCAAAATGCTGACGGTCTTCCTTGTCGTAATACCTCTGGTGGTATTACGGCATCTGCTGTGCTGGAGGTGCTCACCTCCAGGCCGGCAGACCGCAGAAAAGCGACGGGACAGGCAGAGTATATTTGGTTTGGCTTCAGGCAAACACCAGAACTCGTTGAGACCGCCACCACACCCCTGGTGATCTTCGGACCGCAAGGGTCATAATGAGGGCCATAATCACGGACCAGTTTCCTCTTACCACCGAAACTATTGGTCTAGATGGACAGTTACTTGAAGGCAGAGCCTGCCCTTCATCTCCATATCAGAAAAACTTTAATACCCATTGTCGGTGAGAAGACGCAGAAAGAATACCAAAGTCAACAATGGGCTCTCCTTTTCTTTCTCCATGCAAGTGAGACAGGGTTGGGTGCTTTTGGATTCACATATCATTGGAAGGTTTTAGGGGGAATAAGAAGATGCAGCAATAACAACCGGGTCATTAATGGAGTGTCCTTGTCCTTCTTCAGGACCTCTATGAATAAGCTTACTTCCTGGAGTAAAGGTTTGCATCCAGTACCTTTAATAGCAACCCAAAATAAGACCAATGGACATAAACCTTTCTTTGGAGAAAGAGAGCCTCTTTTAACTGAAAAATGCAGAGAATAACAAAGTAAAGGGATAGGATGTTTCACATGATGAAATGGCTCTGTAACCTCAAGTTGCACTATAATAAGTTATCAATGGACTTATGTTTTCGTAAGCCACTGACAGAATTAAATCGATTAATTGTCAGAGGACTTGACGTGTTAATATTTATATACTAACTGTTTTTTTTTACTAGAAAATGTTTTCACATACTAATTCCAAACAGCTGTTTTAAATATTTTAACACCAGCGCCCTAGTCTTGTGGACAAAACATTGAATTGCTTTTGAAGCTGCTGTGAGATGGCTACCCAAGTTCTTCCCATTCGTTGATTAGCCCCTCCGATCCATAATTATTATCTGCCTTCTGATCTCACGCTGATAGGCTTTCTAGGGAACTTAAATCCGTAATAACAGGATTACTCCGTGCTGTTATGATGGGCGCGATGGTAAGCAGTGACGATCTTAATGCAAAATGTTTACTAAATGTAAATCTCTTGGTAAACTTTAACATATCAATTCCGCAGCTAAACAAATGTGTGTTCTATGTAGGAGAAAAAAAGTTGGACACTTGAATTTCGTAAGCACTCGGTGGAACAGACTCATGAGCATTGGCAAGGTCAACATGACTGACCTTTTTTGTCCTCTGCTGAGCTATTAGATTTTCTAATGCTGTGTACTTGTAGGTGCCCATCTTAGAACTGGGTTACCCATCCTTTAATATTAATGAAAAATGGCAAAAACCATTGAAAGTTGAATGGTCTCAGACTACTTTAACATTCTTAACTGTTCAAGACCCCTTACACATTGCTTTTAATTAAAACATTAGCAAAACCAGTTGATGATGCTTTTTCAAAAAATGTTTCTTCTCATATTGGCAAGTTTTTGCGCATGTTTATGTGGATGAATGAGTGAATTTAAGATTGCGCCTTCAATGAATGAATGAAAGAATAGATGAGAAAGTGGATAGATGAAGAGGTAAAAAAGTTGCGAAAGGAAGCAAAGTGATCAATGCAGTGAGGGCTCAGTCAATGTCAGTGTATGAGTTGTGTTTGGAGGCATTGACAGGGAGATCTCGCACGGTGATGGACTGTATTTTGTGGAGGAAGAAGTAAATGTTAGAAAATGTGTATATTAATTATATGATATTGGTACATGTAAAATAGGCAGCTTTTGGAATCAGTTTGAAGGAACATTCTCCTTGTACAGAGAGGTGTGAATGACGGCATTTTATTTGCATTGCGCATTGAATATTATTTTCAAGATAAGATATGTCTTTACATAGCTCTAACAAATGCAGGTTTGCCTATTCCTCAGTATTGTAAATAATTTGTTACCATTAAACAATTTCTTCCCAAACTTTTGTATGTGATGCAGATGGTACCCCTACCGCCACCGCCACAGAGTCTAGGGAAAATGCAAACAATTCTCGAATCTTACATTTGGGGGAGGAAGAGCGCCCGCATCCCAAAGAAACAGGTCTATTGGCCAAGAAAGGAGGGAGGGTTAAGGATCCCGCTTCTACTACATTATTACAAGGCTGCAAAGATTAGAAATACGGTGAAATGGTCTAGGCCCACAACAGAGAAGTACTGGTGCTTTATAGATCAGATGATAGCTGGGATCCACATCTGGAAGATCTCATGGTTTCCTAAGCTATGCTGGCCAGTTGGGGTATATTTGTCTCCAGTGCTTTGAGCCATGGGTAGTACGTGGGACAGGGTACAGACCACCAAATCATTGTCAACAAGGCTTTCCCCAATGACACCGCTGATGGATAATCCAGAATTCCCTCTGGCAATGCACAGGGCCTACTTTAAGTACTGGCAAGCCTCAGGTTGCAAAAAGGTGGGAGACTTTTTTGATCACACTGGGCTCCGGGACTTCGCACAACTGCAAACCAACTTTGGCCTTCCCTCCAGTGCTCACTGGCAGTATCTCGTGATTTGTCGTTGGCTTACGCAACCTCATGTGTGTCCACATGTGTGCCGCCTGCTCACACCATTTGAACAGTGTTTGTTTTCTAGAGATATAGACAGGCGTCTAATATATGAACTATACACCTACCTCAATACACCCACTCGAAAGACAACATCATCTGCACAGAGAAAATGGCAAAGAGAATGCGACCGCACATTTACACCCTAAGAGAGGTCCGAGATATTGCAGCAGGCCTGGATGATGGCATGTAGTGCCAACAGTCTGGAACACTTTCTAAAGAAAGTGCACTACTGGTATTGCACCCCAGTCAGACTGGCCAGATGAAAAACTGGTGCAAAAAACACATGCTGGCGATGGTGTGGGCAGCAGATGACTCTTACGCATATATTTTTTGGCAATGCCCCAAACTGAAAGAATTCTGGCAAGATGTTCTGACAGATATTGACAAAATGTATGATACAGAGGTACCACGCTTCCCAAGCTACATCATACTGGGGCTGCCCAATGCATTGACTTACCCATTGTGGTCAACTGAGGGTCGAGCTATCTCCTTAGTGCTGGGCACCACCCTTCATATAATACTGGTGTGGTTGGGCTCAGACAACATACTTACACTTCTGAATTGGCGGTATAAATTGTGGGGCATCCTGGGAATGGAGGGGCTGACGACTGTGGTAGACCGTAATCTCCCACAATTTGAGATGGGATCCACGTGTTATTTGCTTATCCCAAGAGTTTCAGGAGTTTATGTGCCCGCTTTACCTGAGGGTTCTGCGCCTCACATAGAGGGTCTAAATATCACATCCTCCTCTGGCCCCAGGCTCATGTATACATATAAGTACTTTCTTGCTCTACGCGTAATGTTAGGATTAGTGCATGGGAGACCTCTCCCATTGCTAACCCTGTTATTTCAACTCTGTCTTTTACCCCTACTTTGCAGTTCTATGACCAAGTGCTTGTTGATTGTGTCAGCCTGCCGGCTGGTGGGTGTAGGCAGAGATGTTGTAAGTTATACTTTACATCACAAAATTTAATAAACAGAATTATACGATAAACAATTTCATGGTACTTTACTTACTAAGATCGAGAATATGAGTCTGTCCAAGCCTTCCTGCATTCAAAGCCTTGACCTATTAGTCACTGCATATGTCAGCAGCAAACAAAGACAGATATACACACAAATGTACCCAAAGAAGCACACTCATATTAACAAAAATGCAGCATACTTGCACAGGCATATGCCAAAACAGACTCTGGCACAAAGAGAATGGACAAAGCACAATAGTGCAAACACACCCAGACTGCAGCCACTAAGAGATGTTCACATACCCTACATGGGCACAACAATTTTGATGCCTAACCCCAAGCAAATTCATGGACAGATAAAACACAAACCTGGGCACAAACACACTCACACAAAAACATGCAAATAACCACACATGGTGCCACACAAAGTGACAGACTGTCAAAGGTATAGGATACAGAACAGTCCCCCTATTCCGTACAAGAGTTGTGATCACTTTTCAGGTTCCAGCTTGGCAGCACATACTTATCTAGTCTACACTGAAAATGACAGGCACTGGATAGGGTGTCTGTACCACACAACACTTTTCTGCGAAGTACCACCCAATGCAATCTCAATGATAGCAATCACACCAAATTCCTCCATCTCCCTCCTTTCTTCATAAAGGCACACATTCAAAACATAGATGTAGAAAATGAAAAGGGAGAGGAAGAAAAAGAAAAAGAGGGACGAGAGAAATAGATCATTCAAAAAGTAACACAGCTGCCAAAATTAGCATTTTGAACAAGTATGTCTGTGCAAACCATTGCAAGAATTGAGATGTTATATGGAAACTGAAGAATATGTAAGAAGAAATGGCACAGCAGCCTTTTTTAAGCAGAACCCCAGCCCAATATATGCTCCTGCCAAAAAGGAAGCACAGTTTTAGGAGTTAGAGGAAAATATTTCAAATTAGGCTGTCATATGCAATTATCCCCCCCCCCAGCTCCTTGAGACCCTAACGAGTGAGTATTGCGCTCTATAAATCTCATGATTGATTGATTGATTCAACAGAAGGAAACTAATGCCACTCAAATTACAGAAAAAACAAATATAATTCAGTATATATAGATTCTTCTTTTTGTTTTAGCTGCTCATTGAAAGGTCTGTCAGTGTAGGCCTGGCGCCTTGTGAACACAAAACACTTCAAAAACAAACAATGTCTTAGATACACATCATAGCTCTTTCACACACATATTCAAATATCTTAAACACACAGGCACACACAATGCTCTTTCAGACACACAAATAAGCGTGCAAGTGGAATTTTTAGTTTAGGGAATATTAACCAGTCAAATCAAGGTTGGACTCTTGCTCATGAATGAGGCTGTAAATTGACTAATGCTGTCCTTGAGCAGTGTAATATATGTAGTAATTAGATATAAAGAAAAACATAGAAAGTGAGACAGAAGAGGGAGGTTGAATGTAAAACCGGTGTTAGGAAATGTCTCTTTTTGCATGATCACCCCCAAAGTTTTGGACTGATGCTGTTGTTTTTTTTAATCTGAGAGTGTATTGAGGTCTGCTAATTAGGCCTCAGTGCCAGTGTTCTGACCCGCAAAAGGATATGTTTCATTGGCTACCCCAATCAGCAGACGTTAACTATAACTAACTTAAAGTCCGTAGTCTATGGTACCAGTATGGTACTAGTATATGGTGGCAGAGTGAGTCAGGGATGTAAGTTAAAGTGCCTCTCAGGATCTGCAGCGCAGGTGGAAATTTTGCAATGTGTCAGAATTTGTGTCCAGTGGAAACCCGTTGTCTTGCACTCTCACCGAAAATATATGCTAGTATCTACATAAAGTGTCATAGAAATTTCCAATCCAGAAACGTTTGTGCATAACCCTGGAAAATTAGATCTTTAACAGAAATGTCTAAAAAATGGAAACCCTCCTTCCTTACAATGCCATAGACAGAAACCTCAATTTACTTGAAATTTCCCTTGCTTGTTGGACCTTTTGAATATGTGTCTACAGAGTGTGTTAGCATCTCATTAAGCAAAGGAGTAGAGTGTGGTTACCTTTTAAAAGTAGGGCAGTGTGTTATTAGTTTGATTTAGCAATGTTGTACTTATAGTTCCGATGGGTAGTGATGTCACAATTGTGCACAATATTTTGTACAGTTTCTTCATCGGAGAAACAACTAATTTCATTTTTTTAATTTACAAAAAGAAAAAAAACAATATCAAATACATGGGCCTTCAAGCCAATGCAAGAGATATAGTTAGCCTCACATCATTAGCAAAAGTCAGCTTCAAAGTGATGTTAGAAAGTGTACAACTTACACTGATAGCAAACCCAGATTCACTGCAGTGAGATTAGTCCACAGTATAATAGATCAAGGTTGCATTCCAGTACCAAAGCACCCTGTTGGATTTGCCCCCATGCTGCACGTTTTTGCCCCTTTACAGGAGAGAAATCTGCATTGTTCTGTGCTTGTAAATGTGCCCTAGTAATGCTCCAATCAAGACAGGGAAATCTGGGCAAATATGCCTCATTGTGCATTTTTGCGAACTCCTTCTGTTTAGAAATAAGCTTTTGCTGGACTGATCTGTACTTTATTTTGTATTAGGCTTTGGATCAATACTTCAACCCGTTTTTTGTTTTCGCTGAAAACAATGCCATCGTGTGCCAGATCGATCAAAGCATCCAGTGGGAGAAAGTGAGAACTAAAAAGGAGGAAGTAACAAAAGTAACAAAAATGCATCTGTTTCCGTTTTTTTTGCCAAAGTGTGTTTTTTCAACATTCCTGGCAACTGATGCGCAATGAAAGTGAATCACTTCGTCATCCTGTTTCCTTCCCAGATGTTTAGATAGACATGAGAGGAGAAAAGGCTCTAGGCCCATTATCTGTTCATCGCCTTCACCAGACCAGGTAACTTTAGTACAAGTACCCACCACGGGAGATACAACACACTGCTAAGTTTAACAAAAGACACACAAACATTTAGCACTGTTAGAGCTAAGAGCAGTCTTTTTGCAAAGGCACTAGATACGTCAATTACTGAATGGATGGTGAAAAAAAGGTTTAATCCCACTGAGCCCCACAGGCTTCAGGCATGGTCCTTGCACCATGCATAATGTTATGGCCTGTAAGAACTTGGCATGCCACATGCTTGGGGTTCTAGTGGTGCTTCGTAGTTGGCAGTACTGCCTTTGAACGATTAGACCGAACAGTACGGTGGGAGTAACCTATAGATATGAGCATTATTAATCCATCACTTTTGAACTCGATCAAGGCTCTTCACAAAAATACATGGGTCAGTGTGCAGACCACCCGATTGGTACTGTTATGAGTTCGATCTGTAGGCCACACAGACTTACGAGGCCACACAGACTTACGCAGGGTTGGATCCTGTGCTTGTCTTTGTTTACTGCCTGTTTCAAAATGACAAATCATCTCACAGGTGTGAATGGGTATCCGTTACAATTCAGTAACATTGCAGTATCTGACTTGCTATATGCAGATGACCTAAAATAACAGGTCAGAACCCGATCCGTCTTCAGCACCTATTAATTTCCCTGACAGTTTACAATGAGCTCAACAATTTTACCGTGAACGTGAAAAAGAAAACAAATAGTCTTTTGGAGAGGAAGGGGGCAGTATGCTTGGAATATTCAAGGGAAAAATTGACTCAGGTGTAGAAATATAAATACCAGTGCCTCACTTTGACCCTAGTTATTAAACTAACAGATTAGAGCGAGCCATTGCTTCAGCCATGATCCACAGAGGAAGCATGTGTATGTCTTACCAACATGTTTTTGGGTGTAAAATTCAAGCACTTGTATCAATCTTCCTCCGGTACAGTCATGCATGAAGTCCCTGGACGTGGATAAGCATAACGAACTAAAGAAACTGCTGAACTTCAGCATGTCTTTGCCACAATGTTTATTATGCCTAGCACTGGGCAGGCCTGCGATGTAATTAATATACGATGATGTGCTATTGTTGAGTCACCTACAAACTATTGGGATCAAACCCGGTAGATTTCTTAAACCTTAATAAACTGCACCCTTTTTGGGGAAAAAGGTGGAAAGTATCTCTTACTCCTCATTGAGTTATGCTCAAATTGGCAAGATTGTTAGATATCATATATCAGTTGAAACAATTTCTGAGAATACACGAGTGATACATTCGACTCCCCTCCAACTCTAAAAACCTGTATGCTCACATACGTATTGATATTATGTTTCTATGATCATTTATTGTAGAAGATTTGTCTGCAAATCACATGAATGGAAATGAGTGTTAATGTTATGAGCAACTCACCAAGCAGCAAGCACAATAAGACAACATTTAAACATGTCCCAAACATATTGCATCACACATCCTTACTGTATTAGTCTAATCCCTACCTAAACAATATCTAGTTGTCTAACAGCATAGCTGTATTTACGTATTTTTATAATATACCAAGACAATGAAAGCTTTGACACATTCTTTTATGAAATCAGATCTGAAGTTGAGTTTCAACCTCCCTTGAGCACAGGTCCATATGCCTAACCCAGCTTCTAACAACAGTTTCGTATAATCTTTTCTTATGCATGGCACCCTAGGGAGTGAGGTAGCATCAGCTTCACGCTTGGTTCCTGTTTTGTAGCACATGCTGGTAAACAATACATTTTGAAGAAAACCTAGGAAGTGTGTGGAGGTTTACTGCTACTTTTCTCCCTCCTTTTTTCAAGATAGGCCTCACAAAGTCTTCTTTCCTTGTAGCTACATTTCAGCTTCAGGGAATGGGCAGTTTCCTTTCTGCAGCCCTTTAGAGTGATGCTCGAATATGATAATCTGGTACACATATTTCACTATCTGCAGAATTTCAATGGCTGTTTTTAGAAATAAGCAGACTCTTCGCTAGGCATTATACATTCAGCAAGGACTGTAATGTAGTCAATACACTAATAGTGACCTTGTTACATGCAACAAGGACTGTAAAGTATGCAACATTTGAGAAGTATATGAAAGGCTATGCTGCACGTGTTCCTTTTGCTGGATTCAGACCAGGAAACCTCTGTCGGTATTAAACTTAAATTAAAGTTCCTTCAGTTGCGAGGCTACTTTTGTACAGTTAGAGAAAATGGTAGTTCAATTAGAAATGTTGGATAATTGAAGTTGGTCCAGAATAGCTAAATTTAAATTTAATAATAATACCCGCACTGCAATAAAAATATTAGTTATATAGAGGACCTGCTTACATTGAACAAAATAAAGATTGGTGGTACATTAAAAGAACATTTTGTCAAGGAGCATGTCAACCGTATTTAGCGTTATGTCTGTGCCCTCAAATAAAAAGAGCTTGACCGAAATTATGTTTTTAGTAAGATCAATATCCTAAATGAATTAAAGAAACAATATTTGATATTTGTAAAGAATGCAGTGTTACATGTATCAAAATTACATACCGAGATAACGTGGTGCAAAAAATATAAAACGCTCAATTTTCTACCAAAGCACCAAGAAAGGGACGAGTACCACAGAGGGGCTATTTGTAAAAGGCACTGTTACTCCAAGGTCAGAGGACCTCCTCATTCATGTCTTTTCCCGTTCGTTTATTTGTGTTAGTTGTTGCCAAGGATCCAGGTAAAGTATTGGCCAATCACTGCTGTTTCTTTAACGAGACTTGAAGATTTCCCAATGTTACCTAGTAAAAATCCAGTACATGTACTTGTGGTATTTGCTACCCAGAGGCCGTATTTACTAGATCTATCAACTCTGGCTGTCTGGCGCTAATTGTGCCCAGAAGCCCGTGGTTGGAATGCATAAAAAACATTCACAATTGTAGGGATCCCGGAGTTTTTCATAAACCCGAACTCCATTAGTAATACTTCGAACGCTTTAGTTCAAAGCCTGTACTTTACTTTCCAGCACAATATCTGTACCGGTGTGCTCCAGAACTCGCAGATTAGGGCGGGCTCTAGGGCGGTGCAGCAACCCTTGGAGGGGAGTTCCTGTTTAGAAATAACACAGGTTATAAACGCACCCACTGCAGAGTTCCTTGTGTGCCCGACAATTTTCAGGCAACAATAAACATGTCAAGATACCTCCGGTGCTTAAAGGTCGTGCTAGAGAGAAATGAGTTTTGTCTAGTGGTAGTTTCCAATCATTATAAAGTAAGGTAGAGGGTTGTAAAGCCTGCTGTTAAGAATGTGTATCACACAAATCACCAAACTATTAAATGTGGATCGCTCAGTAGGTTACTGATTTTGCCACTGAAATCATTTAGCTGCTTGCAGTTTATGAGTTTCAACCCTAATATAGCACAGAGAGCTTTGTATTGTCATCATAGAGCTGAATGCAGACTGCATGGAAACAGATTATAATTTTCAATAAGTAGAAGTGGAGTTATGATTTTTAGAAGAATAAAAGAGTCTAACACTTAGAAGCAAACAGCCCTTTGAGGGTTAATTGAGGTTGCAATAAACCGGGAAAAATTCAACAGTTCAAGCCGACAGCGATGGAGTGCAAGACGGCTACAGGAGCCATGTAGGCCTGGGGAACAGAGTCCCTTGATCTTGGTCACAACAGCAAGATGGCGAGCACAGGTGAGCCCTGTGTCCCTGGATGTGTTGATGCCGGGGCCCCAGTCGAGGTGATGCATTGATTTTTCTCACGCAGGGTCGGAATGAAGAGTGGACACTAGGATTCACCAGGTAAACAGTTACCGGACACAACTTCCAGTCAGCGGGGTGGGGACAAATATAAATATATATATTAATGTGTTATTCCACAAAAGCTGCCAATGTTATGAAACAACTTTCAGATGGGTGCCTCCTCGTGCGAGCAGCAAGCACGTAAAATACAAACACCAAACAGGCTCCACTTCCGAGCCTCCAGGAGCACGCTTGGAATTCACAGCCACATTAATTTCATCTCCCCAGCATGACGCGTTTCGGCAACCTGCCTTTCTCAAATGCCAGTAGTTCAAAGGACATTTAAACACAGGTGCATAAATATGTTTCTTTCATTGCTTTTTAATCATGGTACTTGTAAGTGAAATAGGACTTGCGTTCCCCATCAAAAACATAGCTAAGGGCGCCCCCATCTTATTATGTCTTAAGAGTGGTTTATATAGTCCCAGTCATGATTTTACTCCAGTGGATTGGGATACCAAAGTGGTTTCTGGGCACATTCCTTCAACCTTTATATCTGGTGCACTTTCAGCTTAAACACTGTTGTTAAATATCATATATTTCAAAGCATGCCAATGTCCCTCCATGAATAAATATGCTGTGCCTTTACATCAAACCGTGTTTTTGCCCATCATTTCTTTCCATGCCTGAAAGCGTTTGTTTAGTAACTCACGCTAATCCATGTAGTCATGTCCTGAATTAGCAGAAAGCATATTTAGAGTTGCCAAGGCTACGGTGGTTCTGGTAACAACAATTATTTAATTCCACAAAAGCTGCTAATGTTACATAACAACTTTCAGATGGGTGCCTCCTCGTGCGAGCAGCAAGCACGTAAAATACAAACACCAAACAGGCTCCACTTCCGAGCCTCCAGGAGCACTCTTGGAATTCACAGCCACATTAATTTCATCTCCCAGCATGACGCGTTTCGGCAACCTGCCTTTCTCAAATGCCAGTAGTTCAAAGGACATTTAAACACAGGTGCTTAAATAAATTTCTTTCATTGCTTTTTAATCATGGTACTTTGAAAATACTGAAAGAAACTTATACACTAGACAAAATACTGACCATTGCGCGGTCAGAATGCAGGGTCATATCAAATGCCATCCAAATGGAAACCAGGAGAGTCCTGACAATGGAAAAAGCTCATCGCATGGCCGGGAACTAAATCAGATGAGATAAGACAAAAATGCCACTGAAAGAGAAACACGGAAGGACATGTCACAGCTGCGGCCCAGAATACCCGCATGTCGGTGCCTGTCCAGGTCTGGGACACAAATGTCAGAGATGCACCAGTGACAACCACTTTGCAAGTGTCTGCATGGGTGGACACATTAAGGCAGAGAAGGGACGCCAAGCCTGATCACTCATGGCAACGAGTCGACATGCCCAACATGTGGAAGCACACAATTGCAGCTCTCCCAAAGACTCCAATGCTGCCAGTACACGTGACACAATTGAACGTCTATGTCTCATGTCAGACATCCCAATACAAGAACGCACATCCATCTAGTCGACAAATGACAAATAAAGAAGACGGTGATAGTAGAGATTCAAATCTGCAGTCACGCCATGCGATTCATATTTGACAGCGGAGTCACATGCAACATCATGTGCAAGTATGAGAAAATGAAGCACAAGCCTTCACTGTCGCCCTCCACTGCCGACGTGTTCATGAGGACAGCGAGACAACATGTAATAAACATGGGGAAGTTTGTGGAGATGATCACGTACAACAACAGGTTGGTGCAAGAAGAGGTACATATCCTACGGGGAGACATTCCAACGCCGTGTCCGGTCAGCAATGTCACGGTGCAAATGACAGGCCTATTATCCATGACATATCACACTGCTGAACAACAAACCACCTTGAAGAAATACCCTGCGCTCCTCAAAGGGCCTGGAAAGCTGAAAGACACACAGGTCACTATGCACATCAATGAAGCAGTCAAACCGGTAGCTCAAAATCACCACAGAGTTCCTGTACACCTCCAGCAGCAGGTAGAAGAGGAAATAGAAAGTTTGCTAGCACAGGACATCATTGAGCCAGCGTAACGACCAATGCCATGGGTGCCCCCCCATCGTGGCTGTGCCAAAGAAGAACATGCAGAAAATACAAATCTCTGTTGACATGTGCCTACCGAACACAGCAATAGAAAGAAAACAACACCCTTGCCCTCATCTAAATGACTTGATCAGCTGTCTTACTGGAGGCTGTGTTTTCTCCAAGCTTGACTTTTTCAAAGGCTAACCTATGTGACATACCAGCCACAAGAGCCTTACTGGAGGTGCACTATCCAACTCTGTGGCGAGAGATAGGAAAAGCTATCATGGGCGATTTATATATCAATGGTTTCTTGCACTTATTTCAGAAACTGCAAGACATCTATGGCCTTGGCACTGGCCTCTTCCTAGCCCACAGCAGACTCATGCTAGCACTATGAGAAATGTGGCGACAGGGACCAATGAACTAGGACTACACCATGTCCAGCAGTACTTGCTCACGCACGGACTCAGTCATAGGGCGATATCTGTGCTTTATGCTGCGCTACAGGTGGCAAGCTCAGATAGCAAGCAGCTTGGCAAACCTAGATGGCACTTCAGCTTAGGTGTAGTACTCACCACTAAAAAATGGGGGATGGCACTGGAACAATTAAAATATGTTGCGCAGTACCCGACTGAAGTTTATGCAGTTCCATTATTTGCATCAAACATACCTTACACTTCATCGGTTACACGCAATGTTTCAAGAGGGGCCCACTGACTCGCTCCAGGTGTGGTTACTTAGATACATATTTGATAAATACGGTATGGGAGTGTGATCTGCTAACATGAATATGAGTACAGGTACTGAAACACATCTCAGCAGTAGCCGATGTGTGGCTGCCTCCAGACACCCTCCTTTGCCTGCTGGGGATAACACAGTGCACTAAATGCAGCAAATACTACCTACCTAAAAATGGTGGACCTAGCACTAGTCTTCTTCAATCAATTAATAGCTATGGTATGGAAAGCCACACATCCGCCCACGGTGCAATACTGGCTGCAAGTGACACACAAATTGGCACTGGCCTGGGCAGATGCTCAGAGCCTGACTGGCAGGTGCGAGGTGGCGAGGGAATTGCCACACTGTGGGATACTTTTGCACTAAAACTGTTTGACAAAATAAACCCACCTGCCCCTGTTGGACTTTGCCTTTTTTGCAAGATCATCCCCAAACTTTTTGCCTCCTTCCCCCTATTTCTTCTGGCCTGTTGTTGTTGGCTTTAGGTCTCTGGGTACTTTACTACTGCTATTGTATTGGTGATCAGCTTTTCCATGATTGGCATATCTGATTTACTAGTAGTCCCTAATAAGGTTCCCAGGGCCTGTAAATCAAGTGCTACTGATTGTGCCACCCACATGAGTAACCCTGTTAACGTGGCTCAGACCTGCCACTGCAGTGTCTGTGAGTGCAGTTTTGAACCGCCAATTCTACTTGGCAAGTGTACCCACTTGCCAGGCCCACACCTTCCATTTATATACATGTAAGGCACCTCTAAGATAGGCCTTAGGATTGCCACATGGGCGAGGTGCAGTATATGTTGAAGGTGGGACATGTACTGATGTGTTTACATGTCCTAACTGTGAAATACTGCCAAATTCCTATTTTACCGTTGTAAGGCCTATCCCTCTCATAGGTTAACACGGGGGCTGCCTTTAAATATCTTTTAAATTGAGTTTCCCCTTGAGAGCAGATAACAATTTGGAGTTTGGTGTCTCTGAACTCACAATTCAAAAATACATCTTTTGGTAAAGTTGGTCTTTAAATTGTCAGTTTGAAAATGCCACTTTCAGAGAGTGGGCATTTTCTTTCTGTGACTCAGCCTTCTTGTGTCTTCCCTGTCTGGGTCAGACTGACAGTTGGGCTGTTTGTGAATCACCTCTAGACAGTGACACAAAGGAAGCTGAGGTGTAGCATGCATATCCTTTTGTGCCTGCCCACACACAATGCAGTCTCCAACCCTCTGGTGTAAGTCTGGAGCCAGGCCTAAGCAAGGTAGGATCTTGTGAACGAGAGAGATTATCCTTTGAAGTTTTCCTACTTCAAAGGCATAAAGGGGTATAAGTAGTGGACCTAAACCCCCGACTTTAAATTGCTTCTGGAACCAATAGGAACTTCTGCCAAGGAGAGGAGCTGAAGAGCTGGAGGAGGAATATTATCCATTTTCCTGCGACTGTGCTTTGGTGGGTTGGCTTGCAGTTGCTGCTTCTGCCTGAAAGAGGACAAAGAATGGACTTTGTGGTATATTTATGCTTGTGAAGAATCTTCAAGAGCTTACCTCCTGTTTTGAAGTCTCAGGGCCATCAAAGACTTACTCTGCCAGCACTTGGACTCTCTGCTGAGACTCTTGCCCTGCCAAGTGGGGCACTGTCCAGTCCCTGGGCCCTTTAAAGGTGAAGCTGGTAGAACAAGGACTGAAATCCATGCACAGGAAGCCATGCAGGGAAAATTTTGACGCACCCCCTGCAACACGGCTGAAATGGATGCACCACCTGCATCTCAGTTGGGAACTCAATGCTTCACCTGCATCGCGGCTGGAGAAATGACTCAACACCCACTTGCTGCCACTGAAAATGACTTAAGACTCACACAGCGTGGTTTCCATCACCATGCGGCTTGATTTCTCACACATCATTTCTGGCTGTCAAAATCAACGTGAACCTGCGCGGACCCGAGATGCCCTGTCTGGAAAACAATGCACGGCCTCACTTGGGAGTGAGAAAATGACTCATTGCTGACTTTTTCGACACACGCCCGCCCGTGCGGCTTTATTTTTGACGCAAACCAGGTACTTTGTGTCACAACAACATTTCCTTTGTTTTCTGCGGAGTAAGATTCTATTATTTTGAAAATCCATAACTTTATTTGTGTATGTTGAATTTTGTCATTTGGTCTTGTTTGATTTAGATAAATATTGGCTATTTTTCTAAACTGGTGTGCTGTCCAGCTTGCAGTGTTTTTCACTGTATTACTGTGTGTGTTGGTACAAATACTTTACACATTGCCTTTGAGACAAGACTGACTGCTGGTGCCAAGCTACCAAGGGGGTGAGCAGGAGTTATGTGTGTATCTCCATTGCCCTGACTAGAGTGAGGGTACCTGCTAGGACAGAGTGCAAAATGACTGCCAACCAGAGACCCCATTTCAAACAGTTTTAATCGGTTGAGCTTGATGGGGTGAATCTGTTGTTGCTTTAGCCCCGGGGACAAGAGAGCCTGAACATGTGATTAAATAATGCCGCAAGTGGTGGGCGGACCTATCAGATGGCCCGTGTGTACCCTTCCATTTCTCCTCATCCCCCATCTCCACGTGTGTCCCATCACAAATAGAAAACAACCATCACACACATTTCATCCTATGGAACCACCAGCCAGACATTAGAAGGGGTTCATTATTGTTTCAGTTGCTTTTCACTTTATTACTCTCCTGTTGGACACGATACACAGGCCTGAATGTCACTGTTAAGTTGACGCACTGATATGGTAGGTTGTCCTGTATTTTATTTAGTATATTCCGCTATACCCAACAGTGTCATAATGATTGTGTTTGATGGGTTAGTATGGGGCTCCTGTTATGCATTGATGCCCACCTTATGTCATGTGGACGTACTCACTGTCTTTTTAAAAAAAATTAGTGATGCCAAAAATTATGTCATGAGTTATGTAATGGGGGAGGTCATACGCAGCGCATGGCAGGAGCAAAATTTTGAGTTACCTTTGCTAACTATAACTGGTGAATATCTGTGTTTTTTAGTTCAAAATGTTATGTTGTCACTGACATTTTCACCTAACTATAAAGCCATTTAACCTTGGGCTTTTCAGTAAACTTCTAAGGTTTTATTGATGTAATAATCTTGTTTAGTTCCATATAAAAATCTTGAATAAAATAATTTAATTTAACATCTTCTGGATAAAGAGAGTCTGTGGCTTCAGTGAGAGGAAGGAGAATACTAATTGACTAAGTCCATACATCTGAGCCTCGGTATCTATCATGGAGTAGGATCGTCCAAAAGCCTCCTGTCAAACCAGGACACAAAAATGCCACCAGTGTGCAACAATTACATTTCTGCCCCTACTCCTTTCAACATTGGCCTTGGAAGAGACTCCCATGACTTTTTCATGTTATGGGGAACTGCCCCCAAATATACATTCTGTTTACCCTATTAAAATGTGGAATGGTATTCTTTAGGTACAGAGGTCTTTTGACTAATAGTGGAGAGGTATGATTTCAAAGAACAGATGTGGGCAACATTCCTAGTCATGGCATTAAAAGGAAATAATTTTCTTTTTCAATTCTTCTTTACTTGACAAACGATATAAAAAGATTGATACCTACTAGGAATAGCCACGCTTGTCAGAAAAAGAGGGATGATGGTAACACAATTTTCCAGCTCTGCCTTGAAAGGCAAATACAGATTAAGGAAAAGTGACTACTTTTTCGGAGGTCCTTCTCTGTAGGAAAGCTTGGGACAGTACACCGCCTGGGACTTTTGTTCATTAGTGCCCAGGGAAAGTGATCTTCATTACAGCCTGGGGCTACTGATGTTTGTGACCGTCTAGGACCACTGTTATTTGATAATTCTGCAAGATATTGCTGTTACGATAATTTGGGTACATTACTGTCTAGGACCATTATTGTGTATTAGGGACTAGAGCAACTGATGTTCATTACTGCGAAGTACCAATACTGATGATCTATATTCATGGTCAATCATTCCTGTGACCATTGAGGTTCAGTAGTGCCTAGAGGCATTGATGTTAATGAATGCCTGCTTGCACTGAGGTCCATTACTGCCTGAGGCCAATATCGCTGTTAAATGGTGTCTTTGGGTAGTGAAGTTCCTTGTTGTCTGGAGCCAACATTGATCCTCATTACTTCCTGGAATCAAGGTCATTCCTTACTTCCTGGGGGCGGTAATGTTCATTGTAGCCTACACCTAACACAGATGTTCATTACTGTGTACAGAAACGTATGCTCATTTACATCTGAGGTCATTGCTGCTTATTACTGCCACAGGCTAATATCGGTTTCCATTAGTGCCTTGGGCCATTGAATGTTCATTGCTGACTAGTGCTATTGATATTTTTATGTTCTAGAGATACTGTTAGTGATTGTTTATGCTTTTGATATATATTTTAACTATTGCATGAGCCCAATAATAGTGTTCATCGCTGCTGGGTTTAATGTAGTTCCTCACAACTAGTGGGGCCACTGATTGATGTGTTACCTCGGGCTACTGATATTCATCATTGCCTACGGGTATCAACTCTGATTTATTGCTCGACTGAGTTTTTGTAAAGCACTGCTATTGGACTTGTGTCTTGGTGTTAAGTGAAAAGCAACAGTTCAGTGTGGTAAGTGGAAAACTAAAGGTGAAAAATGTATATTTTCAGCCATTTTATGAACTTCGTATGGGAAATTGTGTGCTAAGGGTGTGCACTGTGGACACCGTAAGAAAGCCAAAGGACTGGTCTCCTAGTCTGCCCCCTCTGATATGAGGAATAGCAATACAGTGTCATTTGGAATGATGGGTTGTTGAGATCAAGAAGTTTCAACCAAAAAGAATTCATAATATTCTTCAGGTTTAAAGGTAATTGTAATTTATTCTAAATTAAAGTAATAGATATCTAAACATTTTGGCCAACGTGTTTCGTGACTAAGAAATCAACTACAATATGTCGCTTCGTGGGGGCCCACACATAGTTAATTTAACCTAGACTAATATGACTATACATATAAATACAGTGAGCCAACAATTACACTGGAAAGAAATGGATTTTAAAGAGGAGAAAAAGAAAAGAACACATTTAGAACATGACAAACCAGCAATATACAGTTACAAGATACACCAAAATAAAAACATTTATGAGAGAGCGATTAGATTTAGACCTGACAGAAAAACACAGGGGGCACTTAGTAGAAACGGATTCCATATAATAAATAGAACAAGAGGCTATATCCTACTATTAAAGTTTACCATTCATGTTGTGTGTGCGTGAATCAGACGTCAGATGCCTTTAGCGACTGACTAACGAGACCTGATATAAACATGTATACGTGGAATATGCAGGAAAGACATTTAAAATGTATCTTTCAACCTAAGAAATCAATGTTAGGGAATTTTGAGGTTTTAAGTTTGCTGTTAATTAGGTCAGTTGCAGACCAAGGGGGTCATTATGACCCTGGCGGAAGGCGGAGAAGTGGCGGTAAGACCGCCAACAGACTGGCGGTCTTTTTTTTGGAATTCTGACCATGGCGGTTACCGACATGGTCATCCACCGGTTCTCCGTTCCGCCCGCCAGGGTGGAGACGACCGTCTGGGCTGGAGACCTGGGTCTCCAGCCCGGCAGCCGTCACTATACCGCCGGCGGTATTTGGACCCAGCTGACCGCCATGGATTTCATGCAGTTTGGAACCGCCATGAAATCCATGGCGGTAAGCACTATCGGTGCCAGGGAATTCATTCCCTGGCACTGATAGGGGTCTCCCCCACCCCCTACCCCCACACCGACTCCCTCCCCTACACCCCCCACCACCCTTGCCACCCCCAAAGGTGGCAGGACCCCACTCCCCACCCCGACCCCCAACATCAGACAACACTCACTCACAAACGACACGCACGCAGGCATCACCAACACACATACACGCACACACACCGACATACATGCCAACATCCACACACACAGTCAGACACGCACACCCACATTCAAACATACACGCACACATCCATACAGACATACCCACAGACATACATGCACTCATGCATAGAGGTGTATGCTGTCAGAAAACCAATATAGTGGTTGTAAGGGAACCATGCTGTCAGAAAACCAATATAGTGGTTGTAAGGGAAAAAGCAATTAGAGAAAGATGTTATATTCGACTATTGAAATTCAAATGTGCTTTATTTCTGTTAACTACACAATGAAAGCCACAACAACAATTAGTTACTACCCTGTGAATTGGCAGCAAATACAAATATAGGCAGTTAAAGTAATCTAGATCCCCAGAAAAGAGATCATGTTACACCAATGTGAATTACCCTTCAGGCGCTGCCTTTGACCAAGATAATAAAGTTAAAAATACTGTTTCTGAGATCTATAAATAAAATAATGAAATGTGCACTTGGGGTAGAATTTTCTCCAACTTACTCACAGCATTTAGCCTAGTTTCTTAGCGCAAAATGCATCCTTGTGTCCAAAATGGACGCAAGTATGGATTTTGTGTTAAGACAATTGAGTTAAATGCCACAGAACATGAAAAACAGCACAAGCCGCTGCTCACACCTTCTAAATGTGCTCTTGCAGTAGGCTTTTTTTCTAAAAATCACTCTTAATTGTGCGAGCTGGCATAATCACACTGTTATTGGTAATTCCATAACACATAATTACCAAAATTACTCTGATTACTCTGGTGTAATAGAAATTCCACCCAGGCCTATTTTCAAGCATATACTGTTCTGAGTAAGAGCTACACATTCCTGTATTTGGGTTGAAACACTGTCAAAATTGTATTGACATTTTGTTGTTTAAAAAGTATTGCTGGCTTGAACTCATCTAACAACAGGTCTGGCAATACTACTTACAACACAAACCTGATGTTATTTTCCTTCATGAAATGAACTCACTTAAGAAGGATAACCAGTGCAGAGGCCATCCTCAGTACCCTCATTAATACTGTCCTCTCCAAGTAGAAAAGCAACAGGTGTTGCCATTCTGTGCAAACTGCATATTGGGCAGAGACCCCTTTATGTAGCTAGGAATGCAGATGATTTTTTTCTAAAACTGAATCCTCAGAGGAGTGTGACGACTCTCACAATGCAAAACTTGTATGCTCTTAACACTTTCCAAGACTCTTAGGTCCGTACTATATTAGAGAGAACAATTCCATGACACCCGAGGTGCTATAATAGTAGTGGGGTGACTTCAACCTGGCACGGTACCTGGACAGAGATAGGAACCTGAACGTATACCAGAGAACAAGAGAGATGTCATTGAAATGGGTTTACTGGACACATGGTGACACCTATACCCCTATCTTAGGAACTACCCCTTTTGCTCTCATGTCCACACCAGCTATTCACACATAGCTTATGTTTTCATTGCCCACTCCCTGCTCTGCACATTAGATTCATACTTAATCTTAGACATATCTATATCTGGCCATGCCTACCTAGAACTCACCAGGAAAAACTCACTGGCTTCTCACAGGGATCCTCTTGCTGGAAACAGAATGCTCGAATACTGAGAGGCCTAGTGAACAGAGCCACTAAGTGGACTCAATAAATGATCACTTCACATTTAACACATTTCTTCAGATCCCCCCACACTCTGGGCACATTTAAAGTTTTCATCAGGGGTACTGTTATTACCACTGAAAGAGAGAGAGCCAAAGAGGTGCATCCCCTTGAACGAACCCTAACTCCAGAGATTAAGATGCTTAAGAGTTTGGATAAGAAGTCCATATCTAAATAAACAGAAAAGAAGCTAGCCATCTTAAGAAGTGAGTTAAACCACATAGAACCAATTGTGTGGAATGCTCCATGTTGGCCATGGGAGATCACTTTCATGATGAAGAGAACAAGCTGGGCTCCCTGTTAGCTCACAAAATAAGGTTACATAGAGCCAAGTCATATATTCCTCAAATTAAAACACCTAAATCAGGTTTTTCGGCTATGAATAAAAGAGAAAAGAAGAATACATTCAGCAGTCTCTACCAAACCCTTTATAGTCAAGTAATTAGAGTCCAGGAAATGTACAAATTTATGTACAAAAATGCAAATAGACACCTGTCACTCAACACAATAGGGAACATCTCTAAGCTCCCGTAGACTCCACCAAGATGAGGCAAGTGCTTAAATTAAAGCCCATGTGGAAATCTCCTGGCTCAGTGGCCTTACGCTGAGTTTTATAAAACCTTCTTCTCCTTCAGAAACATGTACCCCCTCTATTCAACTCCTTCTCTCAGTGTACCAGACTTACCTCCACCATGTATGAAGCAGGGATCAGCATAATTTCCAAAGCTGCTAGGGACAATATACATCCTACTGCCCAACTACCCTATTAAATTAAAATCAAAAACTCTATATGAAAATATTGGACACACATCTAGAAACCATCCTTCCCAGATCAATTGATCCTGATCAGATTGCCCTTCTTCACAACTACCAGGGAGAAGAAGACATTCAACACCTAGCTCGCCTGGTCAAAAAGCTCATAGATGCACAATCCTAGCTCTACTGATATCCCTTCATGCAGAGAAATCATTTGAGCGGGCGAGCTGGGCCTTCCTCAGAGCAGTACTCGACAAAATTGATCTCTGGCCAGCTATGACTAACAAAATCATGGTGGCTTACACCTTTCTCTTGGCGGTCATTCGAATAATAGACAGTGAGCCAATGCTTTTAAATTTGTAAGAAGCACTAGCCAGGGATGCCTCCTCTACTGGCTCTACTTTGCTATGGTGGTGAACCCCTTGGCCATAATGGGTAGACAGACACAGGAGATTTCGGGTATCCTATCGGGGGAAACCACATGAAGCCAACTGATTTGCTGATGTTCTTCTATTTACAATGACCATCTCCTCAGAGTCCCTACCATTTCTGGTGCAGGTGCTGAATGAGTGTGAGTTGGTATCTGAGTTAAGGATCGATAGCGAAAAGTCCCATGTCCTTACCTTAACGATTCCATCCAACAAATTCCCCAAACACCAAAAACTGGCTTCCTTATAATGGGTCATCATCTACATTAGATACCTGGTGTCAACATTACAAATTATCTTGTTGGATGAGATAAGGCCAACCTAATGAAATATCACAAGAACATACGCAAAGATGCTTGAACATACTTAGAAGATGGCATCCTCTTTATCTACCGTGACTAGGGCGCATTAACTTGATGAAGATGACTGTCCTTCCCAGAATCCTCTACTTATTACAATCTCCCGCCACTGCTGTACCGATTTTAGATATAACTCAGCTCCAATCCCAACTACAGTCATTTATTTGGAAAGGCAAAAAAGTTTGCATATCTAGTAAACGTCTTATGCTCCCAAAAGGGAAAGGTGAACTAGGCTGCCGTAGTCTCATGGAGTACTACAGAACAGGATTTTGTTGCTATGTCTTAGAATGGGTGGTGAGAGAAATTGAGAACAACTGATTTCATATGGACCATGCAGTGGCATGTCATCCACTGTGGTTATACATGATTTTATACATTGCCCTAGCATTCACAGACTGAAACATTTCCAGAAGCCAAATATAAAACCCCTTGAAAGACATGTTTTGATTATATATTTGTACAAATTCATGTAACACCACAGACACCCTTCTCAAAGCAGCAGTTATTTCAAAACGGTAGTGAGAGCATAGAAAGATGCTTAAAGGCTGATGTCTTTGATATAGCCATTAAATACAATACCTCTTACAGAGACACTTACATTCTAAATATGTAAGATACACAGCTATTCTGTGTGTTTGACCTGTAACAGAAAGTGGTGCTGTTAGGGGTCCATAGTGGGGACATAGGATAAACCCAAAACTGAAGATTAATTAAATTAAATAAAAAAAGGCATTTTTTATATCATATGACGTGTTCTCATTAGTCTACTAAGTGTAATGATGTATGCCAGCAGTTCCCAACCTGTGGTCCGCAGACACCAGGGGTCTATGACACATTCCGAGGGAGTCCGCAGGCCTGGGCCTGCAGGAAGGCACTTCTCCAGCTAGGGTCTCATTCTGCATGTTTTTTGTATTCATTACTTCATTGGAAAAGATTAGGCAAATTTCCATGTACATCCAGAAGCTTTCAGGGAAAAATAAAAGTTTCAAGATAACTGATGATTAATGTACCTGCTGGAGGTAGATGGGAGTTTTGTCTAGTGGCAGTTTTGATTCATTTACGGTAGCGCAGATGGTTAATATGCCTGCTGCCAAGAACCTGTATCATGCAAAGAACAGTATTTTATGTGCAAAGCACAGTGGGCTACTGCTTTTGTCACAGAGATTCTTGTGTTGCTGTGCAGTTCAGAAGTTACAATCGTAATCTAGCACAGTAAGCTATGAACTGCCCTCAAAGAGCGGTGTGCAAACTGCTCGGCACAAATTAGAAAGTTATGCTTTTTTCACAGTCTTTCATTATCCTTATGCTGCTAAAAAGGTTTGCTCATGTAGAAATACATTCCTATTAATAAAGTCAACCCTTACCACTGTGTTATGTTCTAAATCCTGAGCTCGTGCTTCCTCAGTTTAAGCCCTCTTAGAAAATGCCTGCCAGTATGGATGACATGTGAATCCTACACCTTGAAGTCCCCTGTAAAGTGCTCCAACACCCCACACTGGTATGAAAGATGCTATAAAGCAAATGAATTACATGTGACTGAAAGGCTATGGAGAGATGTGAGGACCTTATGGTTTTACTTCCTTTGCCCACCACATATTTATGTGAAAAAACATTCTCAGATCTTATGTACCTAAACAAACAAAACAGAAGTTGCATGGGAAATGTAGAATCTGACGTGCAAATTCAGCTTTCCTAAATAAAACCAAACTATGAAAATTTATTTACCGAGATGCAGTGCCAATCTTCCCATTAAATCTTTTCAATTTTTGCATTTTTTTCAATATAAAATAATTATGTCTTTAGTAATTTGAGTAGTGGTTTGGTGTGTACTTGTTTGTGTATTTTGTGTGAATTACAGTTTTAAGTTTGAAATTTAAATTGTACAAATTGCTTGGTCCCTGGTGTCCAGTAGTGATTCAGTAGGGTCCTCAAGAGTCAAAAGGTTGGGAACCACTGATGTATGCTTCACACAAGCTATGAATTAGAAGTGGTGATGTTGATAAAATGTATTCCTATACTCCTGTGCAAGACAAAAGTTAGTTGTTGGCCAATAGTATTTTGAACAGGTCTGGAAAGTTATTTTATTCCACTGCAAAGTTCTCAGTGGGCTGGAGAGTTTGGGAGCTGATTTTGAAAGCACAGGCCAAGGCCTCTCCTAGGGCCCTATTACGCATAGGGCTCACTTTCTCTGTTTGCACCACAGCACACCTGAAAAGAGGTGTGCCATGCACAAACAGAAAAAGTGTGCCCTATTATGTTGAATGTGCTGCCTCCAGGGCAGCCGTGAAATTGCGCTGCCCTGGGGGCAGTGTATTTAAGTGAAAAACAGAGCGACTGCTTTAAAGCAGCTCCATGTTTCACTGTGCAGGCGGCAACCCACCAGCACTTTTAAACAGGATTAGAGATCCCCTTGTAGGTGGGTGCAGTGAGAGATGGCTGATGGCAGCTCTCTGGAGAGGGGGAAAGGAGTCCCTATGAACCCCCCCCCAGATATCCCCTTGCAAGTGGGTGCAGTCACTTACTGTACTCACCCGCATGAGGTTCTACGGGTGGGTTGCCGCCTGCACAGTGAAATACAGAGAGGCTTTAAAGCATCTGCTCCTTTTTTCACCTGAATGCCCTGCCCCCAGGTCAGAACAAGTTCATAGCTGCCCTGGGGGCAGCGCATTTAATGTAATAGGGTGCACTTTGTCTGTTTTCGCACAGCAGACCTCTTTTAAGGGGCGTCATTGTGCAAACAGAGAAAGTGAGTCCTTTATGTAATAGGGCCCCTGTTTGCTATTCAGTAGTGCGTGTACACTCTCAAAAAAGCATTGCACAAATGATGACAGAGCAGGTACTCCACCTTTCAGATTAAAGAAGTGCAGGTACTCAGTACCTAACAGTACCTGCCCATTTAAAGCGCTGCCCCACCCACTTCTCTCAAACACCCCAAAACCCCTGCCTTGCACTTGGAATACTCTTCAGCCCGGCTCTGAACATGCATTATTTTGAGTTGTTCTGACCTCCAGTTGGTCAATATTTGGACCTGTGCATTTATAGCACAATACCTTGATTGGGCCACGCCTTAGAGATGCAATATAGTGAGCTTCTTATAGTTACTGAGAAAACTCTTCCGCCAACAGTCCTTTTTGCAGAAACACGGAGCACCATTGCCTTTGTCTGGCAGAGGAACAGCGAAGACCTAATAACAAAATAGACTCCCTTGAATGGATGATCTGTAGACAGGTCAGGACTATCCTGTGGTGACTGGTAAGTTTATTCCTTCTGCCAATTAAGTAAAAGGCTGAAGGAAAAAAACAATAGAAACAAGCATTGGCAAAGTCACAAGATCTGTCTCTGTCCAGACTGTGATTCTTTTTTCATTTACTTGTTTTGCAAACATAGACATTTAGAATGTAACTTTAATAAAAAGTGGAACTCCTGTCAGGTAAGGTTGAATCCAATTCACACAAAAAAGAGAAAATAAAAAATCACAAGAATACATTTTACAAAAATTTGAAATGAAAGCAGAAATAAAAGTAGAGGGTGGGTCACGAGCCTGGTATTGTTGTGGGTAAAATACAAAGCTTCTGAGCACTTGGGCAAAAGCAGAACGCTCTGACTCACCAGGAAAAAAGCCAATGGCTGAATTGGCCTGGGCCAATGCCTTATACTGTATGCTCTGGTGGGGGGAAGCCAAAGGTGGAATGTCAGTTGGGAGGGCTGGACAATCAAAGAGTGGAAAATATATATACATAAATAATAGATTTTATTTAAAACATGAGGGTGATGAGACAGCCAATCCTAGTGATGTATTGTAAAATGATAGGTCTCCCTGTAGAAAATGATGAGGGGCCCCTGAGCCTCCCATATCTCACAGATATTCATTGGCTTTAGACTGATGGTGCCTCTCTTGAAGGATGATGGCCCCCCTGATGGGTTGGGGCCCCCTTGTGCAGTAGGTGCTTTAGAGGCCTGTGCCACACCCCTGGACAGACTTAAAAATAAATCTTCTTTACTAAGAGAATGTGGGAGCGCGATTGACTACTTGTGGTGCTAAACAAGGAGTGCAGGATTTGACTCAACGACTCATTAACTACAGCAACACACTCTACGCTGGCATCTCTACACAACTCCTCAAGAGACCCCAGGTCATACAGAATGCTGCCGACAGACTCATCCTATACCTATCTAACGATCCCACCACAGGAACCTCCACTGGCTCCCCATCCAGAAGAGATGGCAGTTCAAGATTCTCATGCTCGCCTACAAAAACTTGCACAACCAGGGACTGACTTACATCCACCACGGTGTGAACTTCCACATACCCTCCAGACGCCTG
Source organism: Pleurodeles waltl (assembly GCF_031143425.1). Classification (NCBI taxonomy): domain Eukaryota; kingdom Metazoa; phylum Chordata; class Amphibia; order Caudata; family Salamandridae; genus Pleurodeles; species Pleurodeles waltl. The sequence continues at coordinate 847,850,225 of NC_090449.1, forward strand.
TGCTCTGCCTCCCTGGCCCTCGCACACATTCCTCGCATGTGCTGCAGCCACAGTGAAGGCAATTCTTTTCCTGCACCACCCCCAAGACCTAAAACGACCGGCCCCTCAACTATGGACATCACCCTCCCTGTCTGACTTCAAGAAGAAGCTCAAGACCTGGCTCTCTGACTAAGACCCTGCATCGTCAGTACCCGGATACCCTCAGGGTGATAGTGCTGCACTATGTAAATAGTGATTGACTGATTAATTGACTCAAAGAAATCGGATTTTTTAAATATATATACTTCTTAGTATATATATTTAAAAAACTTAGTTAGAAGTTAGATCGGCAGGTGCCTAAACGACCTATTATTTTCCTTCTTTGACTTGACTGTACTGCGCATTTGTATTTTGTTGAAGTATTATTTGCACTTCCATAAGAGTTAGATCTATACCTTTGTGATGACCAGAGGCCAGAACTTTCCAGACTTAACTATTTGTTTAGATGCTGTTGTGATATTATTTAAAAAATAAATAAGATTTAGATACCTGCCTCCCATAGTGCTCCTACCTATCTGCATCCAACTCTCTGTCCATTACCCCTTTAGTCCCTCTCATGTGCCCTGCTTGTCATTACATTCCACTTTTTGGGAAATCTGAAGCTCACACCGCTCAGTCTTATTGACCAAGCTACGCCCCTGAACACACTGAAAGAAGGAAACTTCTTTAGAGTAAAAATATTAATCGTTGATCATTTGTCAAGCTGATCCAGGCATCTGAGACATACCTGTTTTTTGTGCATGCCATAAAATGCTGAATTTATTAAATAAATGTGTAGTTAGATGGTGGTCTTCCTAGCCAGAGCAGGAATTTGACCAGGTGTGTAGGAACACTGTATTGGAGGCATTGATGTACTTGGGTTTATGTATTTGATTAAAAAATGTTGTCACTATGTTGTGCCAACTTGTTTGAGGTGCATATTTTGGGCTTGAAGTCCAGCCACGTTTTGATTTCTGTATTCAAATCTGAATCCTTGCAGGGGAGGTGTTGTCTTATTGACTACAGCAAGGAGTTTTTTTATTATTCCATAACACGTAGCTGTGGAAGAATATTCCAAAGGGGGATACCCCTTAAGTCTTTAATGATGTGCATATAATTTGCTGCCACGAGTGAGTGATCATACCTAATAACGCACTGTCCCTCACCAACCTAGATCTTAGGACCCAAACTCATTGTGAGAGTACCATGAAAAAACAGCACTGTCTGCCGTTCGCATTGTGAGATTGTTTTTCACTTCACCTCTGTTAGAAATTGGGTATTTCGTTGGCAGTCAGATTACCCCCTATCCAAGCAAGGACCCTCACTCTAGTCAGGATAAGTCACACACAATCAAAATTATCCTGTGCCCACCCTCTGGTAGCTTGGCACTGAGCAGTCAAGCTTCACTAAGAAAGCAATGTGTAAAGTATTTGTGAAATAAATTATGCAATAACACAGTATAAACACCACAAAAATCCACCACACCGGTTTATAAAAATATAGAATATTTATCTGAGTAGATTAAGGTCAAAACAATCAAGATTTGATAAATACAAGTTGAAATATCACTCTTGAAATGATCAATAAAGTCTTTAGTTCTTAAAAGGCGATAAGTGTCTCTTGCAAGCACAAAGTACCTGGTTTGCGTCTAAATTATTCGCACGGGACTACAGAGGAGGAGATGCGTGGAAATAGGGGAGGTGTGCATCAGTTTCACCTGGCACACACGGACGATGTGTCAATCAATGCTTTTTCACACAACAAGGGCTTTCTGTCTATTTCCAGTGCGCAGACTTGGATCCTCTTCGGGTTGCGGGGTATTTGGACGCCCCGGGGACGATGCAGAGAAATCCTGGGCGTGCAGGACAAAGTTACAGGAGCTGCAGCGATCCGGTGGGTGATGTGGGGAAATTTCTGTTGCACGGCAGGCGCTGCGTCAATTCTTCTCACAGGAAGTCGGGCTGCGTTGTTCCGGGTCAGCGATGCATCAATACAGTGGGCTGTGCGTCGAAGTTCCAGTCGCAATGCTGGAGCTGCGCCGATCGCCACTCGGGGAGCCAGCCTGCTTCGTTCCGGTTCAGCTTGCGGTGATTTTCTCACAGAAGGGCAGGCTGTTGCGTCGATTCCAGCAGGCTGTGTGTCAATTTTCGCCGCACAAGGAGTTCTTTTGCAGAGATGAAATCTTTTTGGCCCTGAGACTTCAGGAAACAGGAGGCAAGCTAAATCCAAGCTCTTGGAGACCACTTCTCAGCAGAGCCAGAGGGTAGCAAGGCAGCAGGGCAACAGCAGGGTCGCAGTCCTTTGCAGAAAAGCAATCCAGTGAGTCCTTTGGGCAGCCAGGCAGCTCCTCTTAGCAGGTTGAAGGTTCTGGTTCAGAGTTCCTTTCCCAGGAGGTATCTTGACAAGAAGTGTCTGAGTTGGTAGGGTCAGAGGCCCTGTTTAAATACCCAAATGTGCCTTTGAAGTGGGGGAGACTTCAAAGAGTGGCTTAGAAGTGCACAAGGTCCCCTTTCAGTTCCGTCCTGTCTGCCAGGGTCCCAGTAGGGGGTTTTGCAGCCCACTATGTGAGGGCAGGCCACTGTCCTTTGACATGTAAGTGTCAGGCCTTCCACCCTCCCAGCCTAGGAAGACGCATTCAGTATGCAGATGTGTGCATGTGTGACTGAGCATCCTGTGTTTGGGGTTGTCTGAGTGAAATGCACAAGGGAGCTGTCAACTAACCCAGCCAGACATGGATTGTAAGGCACAAAAAGATTTAAGTGCAGAGAAATATTCACTTTCTAAACATTGCATTTCTAAAATAGTAATATTAAATCCAACTTCACCAGTCAGCAGGATTTTGTATTTCCATTCTGGCCATACTAAATATTACCTTGTTACTCCTTTCAGATCCGAATCTACCACTCAAACAGTATATGAGGGTAGCCTTAATGTTAGCCTATGAAGGGAGCAGGCCTCACAGCAGTGTAAATCAAATTTAGGAGTTTTAAACTACCAGGACATATAAACTACACAGGTACGTGTCCTGCCTTTCCCTACATAGCACCCTGCCCTATGGGTTACCTAGGGCCTACCTTAGGAATAACTTATATGTAGAAAAGGGGAGTTTAAGGATTGGCAAGTACTTTTAAATACCAAGTTGAATTGGCAGTGAAACTGCACACACAGGCCTTGCAATGGCAGGCCTGAGACATGGTTAAGGGGCTACTTATGTGGGTGGCACAATCAGTGCTGCAGGCCCTCTAGTAGCATTTAATTTACAGGCCCTGGGCACATGTAGTGCACTTTTACTAGGGAGTTATAAGTAAATTAAAAAAGCCAATTGGGTATGAGGCAATGTCACCATGTTTTAAGGGAGAGAGCATATGCACTTTAGCTGTGGTTAGCAGTGGTAAAGTGTGCAAAGCCCTAAAACCAGCAAAAACAGTGTCAAAAAAGTGAAAGGAGGGAGGCTGGAAAAATGTTGAGGGTGACCACCCTAAGGCTGTCAGGTCTAACAACCTCAATTGAGGAAGAAATGAAAAACTACTCAGTCTTGTTATTGATATAGCTCATTGTTACATTATGGAAAGCGTTAGTGTCGCAATTCTTTTGGCTTAGTGAACCTTTACCACCTCTAGTAGTGAACTGTTGCTTTGGCATTACATGCATGTGGTACGAACTTACATTCTGCTTCATGTTTTCGGACCCCACAAAAGGATGCATCCTTTGTGTCCAGCAAAAACGGAGTGAATTAGTGTGTGACTATGGCTAAAAATGTGCAATTCTACTTCAAATTAAACTAAATCGGCCAGAGTCTGCATTAAGCATTTTGAGGTGATTGCTTTGCTTTAATCTGTGAAAAGTGCTCATGATTTCAGCTTCATAAATGCGTAGCCCTGAATATTGATAGCAGATCTGCTGTAATGAAAAGTGAGGACTTGATTGGCTGGTTAATCTCCCAATAATTCTATTGCTTATAAATGGTTTTCACATTCACTTCCATTGCTTCCACAGTCTGTAACCAGACAATTGACCTTTTCTTGCCAGAGAAACTTTACTCAGGCTGTAGTTGTTTTGAGATTAAGTTATGACATAGAATTCTGTAATATGCCTCAAGAGTATATGATCCCTCAAAAGCAGTTGCTTCAGAATATGTCCTTAGTTTGCCATGCTGGGAGCCCATTTCCAACCACCTTCCAGAGCTCCACTGGTTGCCACTTTTATTAAGTATTCTCCAAAAGGTGCTCTGTGTCTGCTACAAGTTCTTTGACACCACATGACCTGGTGTCTCAGGTTAGCACCATTTCAAGTTTTGGGATCCTCTTCTGCTAACTGCTTCGTCATTCCTAGGATTTGATGCGCTAGAATTGTGGACCTTTCTTGCGGCGGAAAGCTAGTATTCTCCATCCGAAGTCTATTCGAAACATTTTGAATCTCATTGCCCCCCACAAGGCACTGAAAGTCGGGATGGTTACCATCTTTACTTCTCACTAAAGGACCACCTGACCTCTATTGTTTGCGAACTAATAGCACTGCGCTACCTTGTTGTGGTTGAATGAAAAAAGGCGAGTCATTCTTTCAACCAAAATCACCAATAAAGTACAGATTTTCAATTGACTACTTGGGTTCTGGTCTTGACATATTTATTTTTACAAGATTTCGATCTTTGAACATGCTCTCTTAGTACTTATGCCTCCTGTAACAAGGAAGTGAGTTAAGCACTCACTGCTGAGGTCCGCAAATAACATGTCAGTCACAAATTCGAATCCCAGAGGACCTGGTGCAGCAATTCAATTACAGATTTCGCAGAAACAGCTGCTTTTCAGTTCAGCATTAGACAAAAACCTGCCTTATACAGCACGGCAAAATGTTAAAATTACGATAGGAAGCCCCATATGAAAAAAGAAGTTCATTTTTTCCCTCAGGTCTCTCAGTTTCATATACGTTACGTCTACCTGGATATTGCACAGAGCATTAACTGCAAGGTCCCTGAAAACACACATTCTAGAACATGTTGGTTCCTGGGTGCCAAACTTTGGAACTCTCTACGCCTAGATCCGAGGAACCAACTGACCTAGTCTGGCAGCCTGAGAATATCAGCGTCTTAATAGAGGTTCCTCCTATCAGTTAAACACTACTTGGGGCATCTTCCCCGAGGGATATGGTCCTTCCCAAAGTCAGGTCAAGCATATCTGAATGCCCGCTCTGTTGCCTGGGTCCTGCTACAGGTATCCACTGTGAACTACATTTTTGTAAACACACAACCACTGTACAGCAATTGATAAATACTACGATTGAGCCCACCCCAACCCTCCCAGTGCGTGCAGCAGTTGGTGTATCAGAATTTGTGATATGTCGTTTTCACCTCGTCCAGTGAGGGGTCGTTAAGTGATCATTTGATCGCATGTGGACAAGTAGTGCTTCCGACTAGAGTTCGTGTTCTTTGAACAGCACCTTGAGACTTCAACCACGCCCCTCGTACCAACGGATGTTTTGTCTTTAGTTAAATTCGTATCTCTGCCGATGGCAGTTCATTCATGGCCTTAAAAAAATAAGATTCGTCTCTTGGTGTGGCATGGCTTCTGGCACTAGCGGTGTGGCATGGTGCACATGGTTAAATTCACACACATTGAAGCTTCTTTGCTGTGATTCAGAACGTAAACATCAAGTGGCTTCATGTTTGTCGTGAATATCTTTTAATTTTGGCATGTGTTATTTTAATGCTTTAGCCCACAAACTTAATTCACCACATAAATGCACAAGGCATCGCCTGCAGGCATTTGACTCCTGGCTGTTTCAATGGGTGTCTTCTTTCAAATGCATATTCTCCCCTAAATTATTTACCCGGTAAACATGCTGTGCATTTTGAGGGGGACATCTGTGGCAGTTAAATGTCGTGGCGTTTTCAGTGTGAGGACTAAAAAGTTGAACATGGATCGATTTGCTGGAATAAGTGTGGTGGCTGCTTCAGGGTGAGGTTTGGGCAGAGGACGTTTCAGACCTGTCTTCATCCTCTCGGATGTTCACTTTCCCCTCTTTCTATGTCACTTGCCGAAACACCCAAGTTCACTCCATTCTTGTCACCGCACCGTTGACATTATACAGATGGGTCTCACCAGTGCCAGCTGTTACAATGTCACTGTGCAATGATCCTTTGGCTGAAACTATGGGAGTCTTGCCAATGGAACGCATTAGATTAATTAAAAATCGACAGAATGATTCTTTGAAGGCACAATGGTAATGCCCATTCTAGTAAAAAATAAAAGATACACTTGATAATTCTATGCAATTTCTTCTTTGACCGGTCTCTCATGTGTAAGTCTAGACAAAAGCCTATTGCGCGCTATGTTTAACGACTCAGTTCGGACAGCAGTGATTACTCTCAGTGTGGCAGGTACGTCGTTGGGCTGTTTGACAGAAGAAGGGACCTGGCCTGGCAGTCTGTGTTGGACTTTCTTTTTAAGTCTACTGTATATTCAGCCTGTATTCCATAGACCTCTTTTGCAGTGGCCAAATTGAGCTGAATAAAATGTTCAAATGTTGCTCAGAGGTTGCAAGCAGTGGAGCCCCTGGGGCCCTATTAAGAATAGGGCACACTGTCTCTGTTTGCACCATGGTGCACCTTAAAAGTGGCCGTGCTCTGCGCAAACAAAGAAAGTATGCCCTATTACATTGAATGCGCTGCTCCTAAGGCAGCTGTGAGCACATTCAAGTGAAAAAAGGAGCAGCTGCTTTAAAGCCGCTCTGTTTTTCTGTGCAGGCGACATCCTGTATGCACTTTTAAAGGGGATTAGAGATCCCCTTGGAGCCAGCTACTGTGAGTGACTGCACCCGCCTGCAAGGGAATGTCTGGGCAGTGGCGGATGGTGAAGTTTGAGAGTGGTGGGGCTGGGATTCCGCAGCTTGGGCAAGAGGGGGGCGAGTTAACGTTCGGTGGGCATGGAGTTATTTGGTAAGCCAGCCTCGATTCCCCATGTTTTTTTTTTAATGGTATAAAATGGTGCATTTCCAGCACAATCTTTTATGTTAATGAATTAAACATTTGTTTACTTCTACTCTCCGTGTGTTGCTTTGCTAGCTGCCAACACCGGTTATTTGCCATGAAAAAAACACTAAAACAATAGTGACCATTAACTACGCCACATGTCCATCATAAATGAGTATTTACTTACCAAAAGCTCTTGCCTGTCCGCTTAAACACACGCACAGCAGCATTAACCAGGGTTCACATGTGAGCCTGCATCTTTGTGGTTCCTGCCCATGCAAACAGCAATGCAATGGTTGGCTGCGGCTCCATCCACGCTAAGTGGGTCAAACAGCTGTGCAGCAGGTGTGCGGAATGTGCTGTGAATCGGATAACATTCCCCTGGTGAGGGAGGGGGTGCCCCCTCTGAACCTGATGAGCAGCCTTTACTTCAGTGTTTGATGTGAACGTGAGACTGCTGCCTGGAAGAGCTGAGCAGACATTCTGCACAGTCTGGCACCTCAGAAGACAATTTTGCACTTCTAAATGGAACTTGTGTGTTTTCGGTGGTTTTAATGAATATATTGCAGGACAAATTGCATATCTAGTCACCTGGACAAGGCGCTGTACTTGAATAAAAACAATAACTGTAAAAGGGTACTGTTTCAAGGGTCATCTGCGAAGTATCAAATCATGGGCAAGACGTATTTAGAACCTCGGCGGGCTATTACACAATTGAATACCTCATATCAAGCAGTTTACGAGAGACAGGTGGGGTTGTGGAAATGTCCACTGTGACAAACCCGAGCCCTGCCTCCGAAGGTTGCAGTTGCCTTCGATTTGGTAACTCCACTGAGCCCCTTTGGTGTGGGGGAGGGAATGTACCACTGGGATTTGGCAAGTACCTAGCACAGCAAAAAAGATGTCAGATGAGCCTGCATAGATCCGGCTCTCGTGTGATTGACAAGTATAGTAGCACCTTGCCTTCCTCCTCTCACACCATCTAAAGCCCACGGTACCATCTGCAGGAGGAACAAATAAGCGGCTGTGCCAAGGAGTCAGCACCTAGTGCATTCAATGTCTCGTCGGCTATACCAAGCACTAAATAAATGCAATTTCAGTTTCAATGCATGAGGACGTCCGGTACAAAGAATGGGGCAACCGCTCAAAGCTCACCTCGACTAGTAAAACGGTCATTCTTTAAAATGACACGGGAGAGGCACACAGTAACAACACTCCGAAGCGGGCGCATGCAGGAGGCAAACAAGCAGCTTTGTACAGGTGTCTGCCTCAAATGTTAGGTGCGAAAATGCACTTCATCAATGCTTTAACCAAAGTAAAGGATGGAATCTCGCTCAAGACCACTACACCTGCTGAACGTGTAAGAAGTATCATTTCCATACATTACAGTATGTTCCGCACTGGGCAGTAACAGTGCCCGGGCCAGGTATGCCCTACACACAGTTGAAGCACGCACGCAAACCTAGATGTACCTCAGTAAAGTGCTAGAAAATCCACAATAAGCCCCGCGCTATTGGAAAGTATACAGCAGTAGCCATCCATGCACAAAGACGCTTCCCATGTATTTTACGTCCAGCGCCCCCTCTGTAGGGAACCCGCAGCAGGCCCCTTGCAGAATAAACCATGCAGCCCAGGAGCTCACGAGACCACTCACTTTGCAATTCCAAGCAGACTGGACCCTCCTCCGATTACAAACAGGCATGTTTCAAAGATAGGGTGCTCTCTGCAGGTGCTAGGCGGTGTGCTCCGGTACAGAGGAGCACGCTTGCAGGAGCCCTCTGTGCAGCAAGGCTGAGGGATGGAAACGTGGAAAGGGAGGAAAGGGAGACGGAAGGGGTCAGAGCATTCCAGAATGAACGGCAGAGGTGCAGGGGACACCGAGGTCCGTGCGCTGTGTTAAAGGAGACTTAGTACTTTGAGTCTTGATATCTCCTCCCAAGTGCAGGGGCCTTCCTCTGCCAGAGCCACGAGGGTCTGCTGATAGCCATCTGGCAAGATGTAGAGGGCCTCATGCGGGGGTGGGGTCTCCTCAGAGGCACGCGGGCTCAGGCTGCTCTGACATGGACCATAAGCACAGGGAGGAGGTCCTTTCCCACCTCGTCACAGGGTGAGTCCCACCCCACCCTGTGACGAGGTGGGAAGGTGGGGTGTCGATACTCTCTCCACTACCTGACTGACGTGGAGGCTTAGCACTTCAGGGATAGGGTCTGAAGCGCCCAGGGCTAACTTATCTCCACGTCCTCAGGGGGTGGAGACTGGCCCTTGTGGAAAGTCTTTGCCGAGCTGATGACCTCACAGACCTCAGGGCTGAGAGATTGTCAGCCCGGCAAAATACTCTCGACTCTGGGCCCGCCCACCAGGGGAGCGACTTGCAAATGTATAAAAAGCATCAGTCTCGCAGAGAAGCCCCTTGTTCAAGTTTCTGTTTGTAAGGGTACATAACAAACAGGTAAAAAAACGTAAATAAAGGCAGATTTAGCAATGCACATTGCTTTCTTTTTCACCCTGGAAGTAAAGAGGGCGTAGCCCCTACGCCCTTACACAGAAACCGCCACTGTGTCTGGGGGGTCCTTAGGACCCCTTTCCCCCTCCAGAGAGCTTCCATCAGGGGGGCGCACTGATAGTGCACCAACTTTTAGATGGTCACCGTCAGTGAACCTCCTGACAGCTTCTTTGCCGCTGCACCCACATCTATAATATGGCGCAGGCACAGGGGCACAGAGATTCTCTCATTTGCATGGGGCCATGTACCAATGCAAATGAGGGCACACCCTCTGATGATAGTGCCATTGCTTTTGCTATTACAGAAGGAGCCGCACGAGCATATGCGGCCCCTTCTGTAATACCTAAGTGCCCCAGGGGGTGTGCAAAGTGGGCACAGGGGCCCGTTGTGCCCCCCCAGGAACTTCTACAACACGGCCACTTGTGTCTTTACCAGCTCCCCATGGTAAATTGCAGAATTGCAGACGGTGCAGGAAGGAAGACAGAGTGAGAAAGAGACAGAGAGAACAGAGAAAGGAGAGGGAGGTAAGAAATAGGAGAACAAATAGATGGAGGAATGTATCAAGAGGAGAAGAAAAGAGTGGGCCTGGTTTGAGCATTTTTTCAAGAACTGCTTTTGGTTCCACAGTGCGGCCCATGTTCGAAGAGGATCCTATGAGTATGTACTTTTTTCTTTCTTAAGAAACATTCGTAGTTTATCTGTAATCGAAATCCTATTTCTAACAATGCGTGTAAAAAATACAGAATAACAAGATATCACTACAACAGAATGAGCTGCATACCGATACATACATTTTATTTTATTTGTTTTGTTTCATAAAGGGTTTTCCTGCTTTAGGCGTGTGCCTTTGGATGCATGTGCACCTTTTTTAATAATGTATTAATTGGATTTTAATGGGAGTCGGGAGTCCAGGGTGATTACAGCACAAGAGAGAAAAAAAATACACAAATTATAAAAGAGCATTATTATCACATTGGCAACATGGGTTTGTACAGAGTCTCGCAGTACAATTACAAGACAGAACATGCATGGCTTAAACAAACAAGTTACTCTTTTACAGAGTCACATAAGTAAGCACCTATCATAGAAGCTCATCCTCATCACCCTCAGAATTACTGTCTGGGGACGAAAGTAGAACATCGTCAGCCAAGCTCGTTGCAAGGTATCTGGCATGGTGATGGCAGATTCACCTTGACCGGGTCCATCTTGACATAGGTCTTGAATGGCAGCAAACTTCTTTCAAATTTATATATCTTTTCTGTAATTAATGTGGTCAGGTGCTCAATAGCGTAAATGTGACACCTTAGTCAACCATAGTGGAAGACTAAAAGGGAGGGGGGTTCTTCCAGATGTGGGCTATTGCTAGTCTGACTGCCAGAGGAAGAAAGTAAGCAGTTTGCCCCTAGGGGTAGTGTTCGAGTAGACCGAGTCTTCTCCCACCTCGCCTACTAGGAGCACCAATGGGTTCAAAGGCAGAATCACCAAACAAATTTGATGGATCAGATGGAGGACCTCCAACCAGAAGAGATTCACATACATACATTGCCACAACATGTGTATGTAATCAGCCCTGGCTTCACAGCTCCTCCACCAAAGGTCAGGGGTTTCAACCATGGCATGGAGTCTGACCAGAGTAAAGTACCATCTAGTGAGGATTTTGTAGGAGTTCACCTTGTGCTGTAGGCAGATGGAAGTCTTAGTCGCACATGACCAGAGCTTCTACCAGATGTCATCTGTGATCCTGATACCCAAGTCTTCTTCCCATTGTGACTGACAGGTGTTTCACCACGATTGGGAAAGACTACAAAAGGACATGTAAAGGCAGGTAATGCCTTTCCTGGAAGACTCATTGGCAAACAGCTATTCCAGGGGTGTTTTAGCTCTATTACCATTATCGTTCACCATTTGTGTATTCATCTAGTTCAGGAGTTAATTGAGGTGAAACTTGTCTGCTGCAGTCAGGTGGAAAAGCTGCCTACTAGTATGCCTATCCAGTGTGAACCCACCCTGATAAAGTCCCCAAAAGAGTGGTGGTGCTCCCCACCTCCAGTCTGCAAAACAGGATCAATCATGCCTGGCAGAAACTCCAAGTTGCGTACAGTAGGGGAAAAAAGGGAGGGGTATATGCTGGCCATTTGGAAATGGTTGATTTTATCCCAGTGTCCCAAAAGAATAGCAGTAGCATTCAATGGTGTCTGTGGGGGTGAAAAGCAATCATGAGGCACATGATGTGCTGTAAGGAGATGGTGGGGCATTCCTCTTCGAAGAGCATCCAGAGTTTAGTATAGGGAAGATGATTGCAGTCGAGAGCAGACTGCAATTGAGAAAAAGTGAATGTATGATTCTATGTTAGAGAACCCCAGGTGCCCATCGGTTGTTCTCTTATCAAGTGTAGCTCTGAGTATTCTGGTTGTTGAATTGTGCCACACAAACTGCTGTAACTGTTTTTGAATATGGGGGATGATGTCATGAGGGATCCATAGGAGTAAAGTGTGCATCAGGTATGCTGGAGCATTTTTCATCCTTCGCAGGAATCAATGCTCATCAAAGTCTACTGATCGTGGGACCCTCCATAGATGAGGTAGAACAATTAACACAATTTCAATGCAAACCACTTAAGTTACACAATATGACCATTGTGGACATATAAGGAAAACTCCAGTCAAGAATACAGTTAAGGGGTTTATTACAAACTTAAACTCAAAATCATGTAGACAACTCTCAATCCACAATTATAAAGGTACAGGATCACCAAGGGTTGGCCAAGGAAACTAAATAAATTCAGCCAACTAACATTAATAAAACTAAGTGTTCAACAAGGAGAGTACAAAACATTAGCAAGAAGATATACAAAAATAAAGTGTTTCTCAGGTTTGACAATCATCAACTCAATTTCCAATCAGACAAGTCAAAATTTAGTTGTGCACAAGGAAACCCTACAGTTACCAAATCAGGGAAATACATGTGCGGGGCGGAACATATGCGGGCAAAGGACAAAAAGAACAAAAAGGGCAGAAAGAATTTGGAAAAAAATTTCAGGCAACAAGCTACTAAGTTTGGTAAAATATATGTAAAAATGGAAAGCGGCAGCATGTAATAAGCTTGATCATTAATATTCTGCAGAGGTTAGGAGAAAACCTCTAAGTCTCCTCTGGTCATCTCAAAAGGCAAAGCAGAGAGGAAGATATCCCTCCAAGGAAATAATCATTCAAGGTTCTTCATCAGGAAGGCATCTGTCTGGATTCTGAGTGGGAATCTGGCCAAAGTCCAATGGGGCAACGGCCTATTAAAGTTCATACAGAAATCTGATTCACTCTGGGTAACAGTCCATATTACGTTGCAGGGGCATCATCCAATTAAAATCGATCATATAACTCCAAACTGCAACACTGGTGTTTCTTCCCAAGTCTGTCATGGGAACATCATCAATCTTTGTAGCTTTGAAACTATTGTCAGGCCACAGTTCAGAATGTTCTACATTCAAGGACATTCTTTCACCTCTCTCTAGATCTAAACCAATAGGGGTCTATTACCAAAGCTAGTCTTTTCATGGGAACGAAGTCTGAAAGAAAGTTCATATTATGAAAATGAATCAGTATTTCTCTGCACAGTCACGAAATATGAGCCTAGAAGTCCTACTTAGGCTAAGGCAAGTGAGTTAAAACAATACGTTTGATTAATACATTCTAATAAATACAATTTTATTAAATTCAACATTAATAAATTCTTCATTAAAATTCATGTTACAGTTACTTTAAACAAAAGGACTGTTAATACATTCTAATCAATATAACACAGAACCACACTTTTCTACTTTTGCACACAAGTGCATGTTTGAAATGACTTCACTGTGAATCTTCTGCAGTCAAACTATTAGAACTTTGGTTAACATAATGGGTAAACTGTCACATATAGATGACGTCCGTGACATGACAGAAAGCACTAAAATCTCGACTACATCACATAATAAGGGTCAATAGTTAGTTTTCACACTATTTATGTGGATCAGCCACGTAATATCAAACCTATGCCAACGTTAAAGATTCTTAAGTAGGGCCACCAGCAAGGGGGTATGTTATGGTCATAGAGGGTGCAGATAGAACTAGTAAGAAAGATCCCAAGATAACTCAAGGAGGCGGCTTCCCGTGCCAGACCAAAGGTGGAGAGCAAGAGTAGGGCCCTGCGGGTGGATATGCATGTGCACCTTTAACCAGCACATCTTTGCACACATTATTTGTCTACCAGGCAAAGCGCTTTGTCCTTGCATGGGACATTTTTGAGCTATATGAATACAGCCAATGAAAAAGTGCATAGGACTGTAGTACACACGTAGGGTACTCTTGCTCTGTTTCCATACAAATTCCAATGAAAGGGCAGCTGACCTGTGAGATTGCCAAAGAACATTAAATATCGTAGTGTTCCTGTATTAACTGGGATTGTATGCTCTGAATAAAAAGTATCATGTGGCCTTCCATGTTTAAAAAATCATTCTACAGTATCCTTGAAAATTGTTGATACTGTGACAGAGACCAACCACTGCTATTTAGTAACTCTACTAGGAATTTAGAACATCAGATAGCATCAATGGCCTGTATCTCTATAATCTCTTTGTAAATAAATAAATAAACGAATACACACTCAAACAAAAAAGGTCAAAAAGAGCACTTTCTTATATCTGTTGAATATACTTCCAATATTGTTTCTTTTGGAAATAGCAGGTGTTGAATGTTTTTTTTTTTTGCTGGTGCAAATGTTATGTATAGGAATTTCAAAGGCAACAAATGAAGCATATTATATGGCGCAATATCATACTAACATTAAGCCCTGCCTAAATTACTGGAGACAAATTAAAATATTTGCAAGTGTTTATTAACCATATATAAATACTTCAGACACAAAGCTGTTTAAGTGATGCGACTCGCATCGATTGTAAAATTTATATTTTCGTTTTAAACCCAATGATTTTATGATTTTCTTTGCAGATTCCAGTGGGTTCCTGATATATAATGAAGATCACAAACGCTGTGCACAGTCTTTTGAAAGCACTTCAGTCACAGTTGCCATGTGCAATCAGAAGAGCCAATCACAGCAGTTTCGGTGGATTTCAGAACACCAGCTCATTAACATGGAGTCAAAGCTCTGCTTGGGAGTGACATCAAAGAAAGACATGGCATTAGTTGCTTTGTTCCCTTGTGACTCCAAGAATGACCTTCAAAAATGGCAATGCCAAAATGAAACTCTTTTTTCAATCCAAGGAGAAAATTTGTACTTCAACTATGGGAACAGGCAGGATAGAATTATTCTATTTAAAGGGGCAGGTGGCTGGAGCAAATGGAAGATTTATGGAACCTCCGATGATTTGTGCTCTCATGGTTATGAAGGTAATTGTCATTCTTTTAAGTATCAAAAGAGTGGAATGTGTTTTTTCACACATTTAGGGGATGTTTCGTTCTTCTGCAAATATTGTGTAAGAGTATCTCTCGAGGGTAAAGGGAAATAAGTTATTTGGGAAACCGGATAATGACATAACCACAATTTCTACACAATAAATTGGAAATGGCAACACATGACCTTGGCGCTCCAAAAAACTTACAGGAAGCGATTTCCACACAGCTTGTTACTTTCATGACTGGTCACTGCACATTTTAACAGTTGTGAATAAAAAACGGAGGATAATGCACGTGGCGCCACAACACAAAATAATTTGCAACCTGCAAGACACCCTTTCATTGTAATCATTGCTGGTGGCAAATTGAATAGGGGTCTGATCCTCAGTGAACCATGCCTAGGTGTGTATGTAATACCTTGGACCCACTTGAGAAACAAATGTAGAGGCTGATAAATAACTAGTGGTTAGTCTTTTTCTAAAACAAATCTAGTTAAAGAGAAGATTTACCTAGAAAATTGGCCGAGTCGTGCATCACATTTAAAAAGTGGAGGATAGGTACATTAGGATGAAGAGGTGACAGTGTTATGATCCACCACCAGCCAGTGTCCAAGATAGTAAATTCTGCGATGGAAGCAATGACCTGACTAATCTTCCTTAACTTTCCGGACAGGTGTGAATGAACATTCAAAGTGAACACAATGGACGGAATGTGGGAAAAACCTCGGTGTGTATAATTGAATACGTCAGTTAGTTTGAGTGTACAGTCAGAGTTGTGAAATAGTGCAACACTTTAATAATATCCTAATATATCTATAAATACAAATCTGTAAAACTCTGTAATTAATTAACACAATGAGAAAGCAATCAAAACTCAGGTATTAGGCTATACAGAAAACGCTAATATCCACGCAGATCTGATGTTTATGAAGTTCTTGTGTTCGCAAGCTCAGAAGTCATCTGGAACAGGAAAAAAACATAAAACCAATGTAATTCAGTAGTGGACCATTCATACCGGTATACCAAGATTTGTAAACAGCTAACGTTTGGCGGAAGCAAACAGGACACTGTAAAAAAGATGAGCACGCATTCCCACTAAAATGCTTATTTTGTAGAATCAGTAATGTATAATATTTGAGACCACAGAGGTTCTCAATCATCAAAAACAATTCGGAATTAAGCAAACTAAAACAGAACTTGACTTACAAAGTATCAGTACCTACAAATAAAGGAAGTTCCAGAGTTTATATGTGTCTTGAGTGATGTATGGCCCTAGAGGAATGTACGCCCACAAATACTCAGGGCTCACCAGTAATTTGAGATCTGTCTGGATCCAGCTAGATGGCTAGCTAACTGATCGCCAAGTGTCTTCAAACACAAGGTCTCAATAAAGAACAAAGTTGCCTCAGCTAGGACCCTCGTTGTTGTGTGTCAGTAAATATGTATTTAAAAAAACCTTCACAAATTAAGGGAGTCAAACTAAAAGCTTGTTAAATCCATTCCTTCAACTGGTTAAATTGACAGGATCTACAATACCACCAAGCTCACGTTTCTAAGAATTTAGCTTTCTAGCTACAGAAGCAGGCCTCAGCGTTTGAAACATCAGCGTTGCATGTTGAGCAATTGTTTCATACGGAGTGCATTTCCAAAACATCTGACAGCACGAAAACTAATGTGTACAAATCTTCCTGTTGCAATAGGGCGGACATCTGCTTGAAGGGGAAGTTGCTCCTGAATTCACATTTGCAGGGCAGGAGGAATAACAATGGATTTACAGAGATAATCTTTCATCATGAAGTGGGACACAAGTTAGTATGGATGGGGACATTGTTGCTCTTTGTCCCAAAGACTGACACATACGAAATTGTATTACATCTCCTTAAATTTTTAAAAGCCAGTAACAGTTGGAGCAAAACTAGTGCAAACAAGAAAACTGTCTTATGTAGCAAGAAAAGGCAAACTATGCAGCATAATGCAGCACAATTTGTGATAATATTACCGCGTGTTTTGTACTTCTACACCTCATTAGTACCAGGTGACACCATAAACAGAAAAAACGCTACAGAAAGCTGACTAGTAATCGTTTGCGAAAGGACTTCCACTGCACAGCAACATGTGATTGTGGCTCTTTTTAGTAACTTTTCATCCGTTTGAGCTAGAAACAACTTTTTTTGCACAAAAGTGCAGATTACCTTAGGGCACGAGTTATAGTTACTTGAGCTAACTCTAACTATAACTGGTGAATTTCTATGGCTTTGTTCTTTTAAAATGTGTCCCTAACTATAACGTCCCTTTAACCCTTGTTTTTTTCAAAGAATTTCTATGTTTAAAAAAAGTTCTATTTCCTAACTATAACATCACTGTAACCTTTGTTTTTTTCAGTGAACTTCTATGTTTTTTTTATTAAATAGTCATTTTCATTACTATACGTTTGTTAATCCAACCACCGCTACGCACAGCCCTGATGCCAACCCCCCTATAAGCATGCAAACTTGCACTATACACAGTCTTCTCCCGTGCACATCGGAGGTTGCCCGCAAGACCTTGACTGCAGCCAGACCCTGCGGCCAACCCCCCTAACCACCCGACCCCACGCTGTGCACGGCCCTTTGTTCCTGCACGGCAGGAGTTGGCCGCAACCTCTCTGGGTGTCAGAATAAGTGTGAGGGGGTGTATCTGGGTGAAAACGTTGTTGTGAGAGTGCCTGTCTGGGTGTGAGAGTGGTGCATCAGATTTTTAGTGTTGCGTCAGTATGTGCGCGGGTCAGTGGGTCTTTCACTGGGTGCGTGAGTGTCTGAGTGGGTCTGTGAGTGCGTGCATAAGTGTCTTAGTGGATCTGTGAGTGGGCGAAAGATTGAAAGCGAGAGAGAGAAAGAGAGTGAGATGTAGAGAGATAGAGGTTTTTTTTACTCTTTTATATATGATATACTTTCTGGACAAATTGGAAAGAAAAATGTATTTGTCATATACAGTAAAAAGAGTAAGATCACCTTTCAGTATGTGCCTTAAACATTTGAAAAAAGGAGGGACACAAGTCCAGGACTCAAACTCTCAAAGCTCAGTGTAAAGGTCTGTGAAATTCACACTAAGCTATTCTTTTTTTTAAACTTCCTTTTTTTAGCCCTTTATTGGTATCTGGGACCGTGGGAGGAGCGGCTCCCCTGTGGTCCCTACATGTTTTATTTAGTATATATACTATAATGTGCCTTTACAGGCTATCTGGGACAACGGGGGAAGCCTCAAGGCCTCTCCCATGGTCCCATTGCTTCAGCAAGCGAGGAGCTGCTTTAAGCAGCAGTCCTGTGGTTGCTGAAGCGAAGGTTTCAACTCTGTTTGCTGCATGTATATCTGCACGCAGGGAACAGAGATGAAAGCTCAGCTTTCTGACAGCAGGACCCGTTTAACAGGTCCTGCTGTCAGGAAATGGAGTGTTTGCTGTGGGCACCCTGGGACATAGCAGGAGCTAACTTTGGCTGTGGTGGTCCCCAGGGTTAACAGTAATCAAGAGTGGCTCCTCAAGGAGGGCCGCGTGGCCCCCTCCAACAACTATAGCCCTGGGGAGGTGGTGGCCACCTGGCTACAGGGGGTCAGAAATGGACCCCCTTCCCTGTGATTCACTGTGATCCCTGGGGCAGTGAAGGGGGGGCGCACGGCCCACCCCGCACTCAATATTAACAATGCCCTGGAGAGGTGGTGGTCCCAGGGCCTTCGAAATTCCCTCGGTTGCCAGTAGGTAGTTATAGTTAGGACCATGTTTCCGCAGAAAAGCATTTTTTTACTTGCCTATATCTTTGGCACCATTTCACTAATCTTCACAAAATGTTCCTTAAAAAGTGTTCCCGAAAACCTTGTTGTACATGGGAAGTTTCAGGGTGACCTGTCAAGTGGGAGCCAAGAAAAACTGTGGGTCAAAAAAAGTGTTTCCCACTTTAATTCCTATGGGGATTTTGAACATGGCTACAGCCCAAATTGCTGGACGGAATTACACCAAATTTGGCAGAAAGGTAGCTTTTGGTCCAGAAAAAAGTTTTTGTTGTTGTTTATTGTAAATAAGTTCAGTAGTTTTTTGTATATTAAAAGAAAAAGAAATATAGATATCTAGAAGTGCAAAGGATTTGCGAATAATAATGAGCTTATGCAGAGAGCTGCAGAGCTCGGATTGGCTGCCAACACTTCAACCAGGAAGTGCTGTCAGCCATCTTGGGACTCAGCGGAGCCCCAGAAAAAAACAAATAGGAAAAAGGGCCAGGGTAGCAGACACCCTGACCCCTTAGCTCCGGTGCTAAACGGCAAAAAGGCACTTAAAAAAAAAGAATTTGCAGCAAATTTGTGTCAGGGTCACAAATCCCCCCAAAAATAAGCGCAGGCTCAGTACTTGTTTTAATGAAGCCCCTGGTTGGGCCAGGTCCTGGGGGCATGTTAAAATAAAGGAGATGGGGACATGGGACCCCCGTATAGGGCACTTTTTGGCCCCGTGGGACCACCACCTCCCTAGGGCTACAGATACTATGAATGCAGGAGGGCAGGCAATGCGGGCGGCCCCTGTGCAGCCCCAGGGACTGCCACCTCTCCGGGCTATAGACACTATGAATGCAGGGGGTTGCATCCCCGCCCATGGGGTCCACCACCTTCCCAGGGATAAAGAAACTATGAATGTGGGGGGGCCACACGGCCCCACCGCACCCCCATGGACCACCACCTCCCCAGGGCTGAATACACTATGTATGTGGTTGGAGCCATGTGCCACCCCACAGCCCCAGGGACTGCCACTTCCCCAGGGCTAAATACACTATGTATTCCTCTGGATTTCTCTGGTTTTGTGCAAGAGAATTCAGAACCTAACTATAACGTCCCTGTAACCTTAGGTTTTTTTAAGTGAATTCTAAAGGTTTTTAGAATTCCGTTTCCTAACTATAACGTCTGTTTTTTTGCATTTGAAACGTGAGCCTAACTATAAGGTTCATGTAACCTTTGTTTTTTGATGTATATATATATATATTTGTATATATGTATATATATATATATATATATATATATATATACATAAAAAAACAAAGGTTACATGAAAGGTTTATATATACATAAAAAAACAAAGGTTCCAGAGATGATATAGTTAGGCTCACATTTCAGACAGACAAAACCATAGAAATTCAGCAGTAATAGTCAGAGTTATTTCAAGTAACTATAACTTGTGTCCTAAGGTAACTATAAGTCGCAGTCCCTCCATGCACAGTTTTTTCATTAATAATTTTACTGCAAAATATTGCAGTGATATTATCAATGATGCTATAGGCGATGTTATGAGTGATGTAATATATGGGGTAGTTAGCAATGCATGATGAGAGTGCTAGTTATAGTTACCTTGGGCATGACACATAGGGGGTCATTCTGACCTCGGCGGTAAAAGGCGCTTACCGCCGGTCAGAAGACCGCCATAACACCGCCGCGGCCGCGGAAAGCTGCCACGGTCATTCTGACCCACAACGGCCAAACCTCCAAAAATCCGACCTCCACTGCAGGCCGCCACATCAGCGGGCAGCGATAAACTGGAGATGACCAAACCTCCACCGTCACGCCAACAGAAAAACGCCCATGCCATTACAACCCACGAATCAACGCGGCGGGACTTCCAACGCGGTATTCCATTGGCGGTACACACCGCCGCGGTCAAAATACACACACAGCACCAAAACACAGGCACATTGGACAATTACAAATACACACACCTGATACACATACACAACCCACTCCCACACAATCAATCAACTATAAAACACACCCCCACATCACCCACAAACCCCTACGACCACAATTACTGAGAGAAGGAGAGAGAGACACAGCAGACAATCCATAGCAATACACACTGAGGCACACTACACCATCACACACACCACATAGTAGCACAAAGCACCACACACCAACATACTCATCATCACATACACCACCCCACACCTCACCCACACCACCCCATGGCACCCCAAAGGCACCCACGCTTTTCAGACCAAGAACTCCGGGTCATGGTGGAGAAAATCCTAAGAGTGGAACCCCAGCTCTTCGGCTCACAGGTGCAGCACACCAGTATAGCTAGGAAGGCGGAGCTATGGCAGCGGATCGTGGACAGGGTCAACGCGGTGGGACAGCATCCCAGGAATAGGGAGGACATCCGCAAATGATGGAACGACCTACGGGGGAAGGTCCGATCGATGGTCTCCAGGCACAACATCGCGGTCCAGAAGACTGGCGGCGGACCCCCACCCACCCCTCCCGAATTTACATCATGGGAGCAAGAGGTCTTCAACATCCTGCATCCTCAGGGCCTCGCAGGAGTAGCCGGAGGAATGGACTCTGGTAAGTCCAATCTCAACTACTAGATCCCCCCCACCCCACCAGCATGCCAACCCACACCCCCACCCTCACCCCCAACCCCCCAGCACACATCCTCCCTGACAATGTCTCACCAGCACAACCCACCCATCCCAACACCAACTCCTGCATGCCAACACAATCCATGGACACCCATCACCCAAGCATGACCACTGCACTTACCCCCCCCCCCCACTAACTACCCTCACAACACCTCCCTCAAGGGAATGCCTGCACTGGGGGACGAGGGCACCCATAACACGCACGCTATTGCACACACAGAAACAATAACCAAACTCTCTTACCCCATGCAGGACCCGAACGCCAAAACACCAGCCAGGAGGGTCCAGAAATGTCCATCCCACCCCCGGAACAGGCCCACAGTGAGGACAGCAGCTCTGTCGACACTGAACCTGATGACCAGCCCGGACCATCGGGGACCTCTGGGCAGTCGGTTCCCCTCACCCAGACACAGGCCACACCAGACCCGACCCCCTCTGCCAACACCAGCACAGCTCCCACCCAGCGGGCCCATGCCTCTGTCTCTAGGACACGTCAATCAGCGGTGTGTCTGCCACTACAGGGCACCCAGGCTAACCCAACACCCCAACAACAACAGGGACCTGGGGGCAGTGGGCAGTGGGAGCGGGCACACCGTCCAGGAGACAGAGGCCGGGGGAAACCGGGCAGCTCGGAGGGCTGCTGTGCGACAGGGGGGGGGAGGAGAGGCCCAGGGAACCCACTCTCCAAGAGGCCCTCACCACCATCATGGGGGCCTACCACCACTCCCAAGAGACGATGGCGACGGTACTGGCCAGGTTCACGGAGATCCAGGCACAGCAGGAGGAACGCTACATGGGGTTCAGGGAGGAGCTGAGAATCATCGGGACCGCAATGGGGACCATCGTCCTGGCCCTCAACAGGATAGAAGACGCGTTGCGGGACCATGTGGCACCACACAGGGCCCCTGTCACTAGCCCGGACCAGGAACAGCCTACCACCTCCGCCGGCGCTAGTGGACAGGAGGCCCCAACACCACGGCAGGCCACCAGAACCCCACCTCCTGCTGAAGAACAACCACCCCGTAAGAGGAGCCTGAGATCCAAAAAAAAGACAGAGTAGGATGTCAAGACCCCCGCCAGCAGGACATACCCCCTGAACTCTTCCCACTGTCCCACATTGCCACCCTGTCCAACCATGAACTGCCTCTGCTCCATCCTTCCACAGGCAAAAGGACAATGCACCTGTGAGACTGAGAACTGGACTCTGCCATGGACATTACTCCACCCCCACCCATCACCCTTATAATCACATGTACCAATATCTAGCACTGTAAATAAATCACATATTGCTCACAAATCAGTTTGGAGTCATGCTGTATTATTAGCAAATGTATTACATATTACTGTTCAATATCTGTTCTGTCAATTAGTGATGACAACATACCAATGTCAATACGCTGTAGTTCATGGGCAAACCAAGCAGAAGTCAGGCACTGAGTCATACAGCACTGAGAAGGGAAGGGAAAAACAAAAATTACCCAAAAAGATCTGGTGGGAACTACAGAAAGTACAGATGCAGGAGGCTAGAACCAATTGTGAAATGGCGTGGGTGATTCTTACCTGGGTGTTACTGGAAATACTGTTGTATCACTCTGTCCCTATTGTCTGTGTCGTCCTCTGAGTCTTCCTCCTCTTCACTCTCCACAGGCTCCACGGCTTCTACAACACCACCATCTGGACCATCCTCCTGCAGGAAAGGCACCTGGCGTCGCAAAGCCAGGTTGTGAAGCATACAGCACGCCACGATGATATGGCACACCTTCTTTGGTGAGTACATTAGGGATCCACCTGTCATATGCAGGCACCTAAACCTGGCCTTCAGGAGGCCAAAGGTTCGCTCAATCACCCTCCTAGTACGCCCATGGGCCTCATTGTACCGTTCCTCTGCCCTTGTCCGGGGATTCCTCACTGCGGTCAGTAGCCACGGCAGGTTGGGGTAACCAGAGTCACCTATTAGCCACACACGTTGTCTCTGTAGCTGCTCCATCACATAGGGGATGCTGCTATTTCGCATCACATACGCGTCATGCACTGACCCTGGGAACTTGGCATTTACATGGGAGATGTACTGGTCAGCCAAACAGACCACCTGGACATTCATCGAATGATAACTTTTTCTGTTTCGGTACACCTGCTCATCGTCTTTTGGGGGTACCAAAGCCACATGGGTCCCATCAATGGCACCAATGATGTTGGGGATATGTCCAAGGGCATAGAAATCACCCTTCACTGTAGGCAAGTCACCCTCCTCTGGGAAAATGATGTAGCTCCGCATGAGTTTCATCAGGGCAGACAACACTCTGCTCAAAATCTTAGAAAACATAGGCTGAGACATTCCAGATGACATGGCCACTGTGGTCTGGAATGACCCACTGGCCAAAAAATGGAGGACTGACAAAACCTGCACCAGAGGGGGAATCCCTGTGGGTTGGCGGATGGGGGACATCAGGGCTGGCTCCAGCTGGGCACACAGTTCATGGATAGTGGCACGGTCAAGTCTGTATCGAAGTAATATATGGCGTTCTTCCATTGTCGACAGGTCCACCAGCGGTCGGTACACGCGAGGATTCCTCCTTCTCATCGCAAGTCCCAGCGGACGGTGCCTAGGAAGGACAACATGGAGCACAGAGTCAGCCAAACCACAGGTACGTACAGACAGCTTGCACAGTTAAAGAATGGCAATGGGTTGAAAGGCGTGTATGTGTGGCAATGCAAGGCCTAGGCATGTGTGTCGCAGTCAAAATTAAGCCATGTAGGCCCTTGAAATGGCGGCTGCCTGACCTGTGAAGTGGGACAATGGGATGTGAGGTCAATGCGCTGGCGGGGCACACCGTGGCGGTAGGCGGTCGAAGACCGCGGCGCAAAGCCGCATTGGTTAACATTGAAGCCTATGGGTTTCAGGAGCCAATGACGAAGTGCGCCGGCGGTCGCGGTACGCACCGCCGCGGTACGCACCGCCGCGGGCGTGACCGCCATTTTCTATCTGCTTAATCACTCGATACCTGATCATCCACAGGAGAGGACCTATACTGCAAGTGCTGCTGTGACCTCGGTCTGGAAGATACAATGGCTGCTGCGACTGGGGAAAGGGCCCCTGCCTTCACGTCTGAAGAGTTGGAGAAGCTCGTGGATGGGGTCCTCCCCCAGTATGCGCTACTCTACGGTCCTCCAGACCAACAAGTGAGTACACCGGGTGCACATGGAATGGGCTATGCCTGTGTGGATTGGGGTGGATGTAAGTTGGTGGGGTGGGGGGCGAATGAGGAGTGCAACGCCCGACAGATGAGAGCATGTGCCATATGGCAAAGTTGGTGGGGGGGGCCAATCACATCTAACATGCAGGTCATTCATGATTTCCTCCTTTCCACCCTGTACATGTCAAATAGGTCAGCGCCCATCAGAAGATCGATATTTGGCGTGCCATCGCCAAGGAAGTCCGGAACTTGGGGGTCCACAACAGACGGGGCACCCACTGCCGCAAGAGGTGGGAGGACATCCGCCGCGGAACAAGGAAGACCGCAGAAACACTGCTGGGGATGGCCTCCCAACCTAGGAGGGGTGCCAGTCGCACCATGACCCCCCTGATGTCCCGGATCCTGGCGGTGGCCTACCCTGAATTGGATGGGCGCTATAAGACATCACAGCAGACACAAGGGGGTGAGTATCAGCACATTCTCCTATCTTTCTGCGCAGTGGAGGCGTCTGGGTGGGGGAGGAGGGCTGTGGGTGACATTAGGCCAGGGCGCTTTCTGTAGTGTAGTCCTCTCCCTTAGGCATGGCCCTGTGCCCCCGGCCCCCACCTCGGTAGGGTGACAAGTACAGCCATTGAAGGTCCAGCATCTCCCATGTGCGCGTTTGACGTCTCTTGGCCTGTTGTCTTAGTCAGTAGTACTGAGAAGTGTACCCCGAATGCGCGGCTTAGTGCATTAGGCACCTGTGTCTGTCCTCTCCGCCAACGGTGTTGACATTGCATGCACTCAACCTGGTCTTCTTTTTTCTCCCCCCACCCTTTCTCTTCATCTTCTTGTGCATGTGTGCATTAGCATCATCAGGCGGAGGAGATTTGGCATCGGAGCACGAGGGAGCTGCAGGACACAAGGCCCCGGTGGGCCCAGGAACAGACACCGAGGGCACCAGTGATCCGGAGGGCGAGGGGAGCACCACGACGGGGACCGCTGGTGAGAGCAGCGAAAGCGACACGTCCTCGGATGGGAGCTCCCTAGGGGTGGCGGCAACATCCGTGCCCCCCGCCTCTACAGGTACAGCCGCCACCCAGCGCACCAGCCCCGCCCTCCCAGCAGCCCCTCAGTCTTCGCTCCGTGCCGGTTCGCCCAGGAAGGCGCGCGTCTCCTTCGCCCCAGGCACCTCAGCCCCTGCCCCTGTTGCCCCTGCTGCCCTCAGTGCGGAGCTCATTGACCTGGTAAGGACGCTCATTGTTGGGCAGACGACCCTTTTGAATGCCATCCAGGGTGTGCAAAGGGAGGTGCAACAGAGCAATGCGTACCTGGAGGGCATTCATTCGGGTCAGGCTGCCCATCAACGAGCGTTCACTGCTCTGGCCTCAGCACTGACGGCAGCCATTGTCCCTGTTTCCAGCCTCCCTCTTCTTACTGCCTCCAGCCTTTCTCTGTCTCCTGTTCCTCAGCCTATCCCATCCACACCATCAGACCAGCCTGCACACACCTCAACACCCAAGAGCAGCTCATCCAAACACAAGCACCACAGATCCCACAAACACTCACCCAAGCAACACCCAGATGCAGACATGCCAACAGCCACTGCCACCCCTGTGTCCCCCTCCTCCTCGTCTCCCTCCTCCCTCCCTGTGACGTCTACACTCACACCTGCATGCACCCCAACATCAGCCAGTGCTTCCATCACCACCTCACCCTCCAGTACAGTCCACACTCGTGCAGTCACCACCCCCACTGCCATTTACACGTCCCCTGTGTCCTCTCCCACTGTGTCTGTCACCCCCTCTTCCAAGACACACAAACGCAGGCAGACACCCACCCAACAGCCATCCACCTCACGACAGCCTACAGCACCAGCACCTTCACCCAATGACAGCACACCTGACTCTCCTACAACCACCTCCTCTACCTCCACTTCCATCTCCACTTCTCCTACCCTTTACCTTGGCCCTAAAAAACTTTTCCTGGCTAACCTTAACCTCTTTCCCCCCGATGAGCTCCCCCATCCATCTTCAAAGAGTCCCAAGAGCACCGCAGCCACCACCAGCCCAGCTTCGGGTGTCACTGTTGTGCCTGGGTTCTGGAGCCCACCCTTTGCCAGCAGTGACACATCGATCAGCAGCAAGGACACGTCCAGCCCCCCCCCCGGCAAGAGGACCCGCAAAAACAAGGGCCGCCGTGCGAGGACCGACAGGGCTGCCCCCAAGGAGCAATGTGCGGCCACTTCACCACCCACACCATCTAGGGGAGGCAAGGGCCCGAGAGCCCCATCAAAGGAGCGGAAGGGCAGCAGGAGCGCGGAGAAGGTGGACCCCACATGCCACATCCCAGCTGGGAAGGAGGACACTAAGGAGGCCAGGAGTCCGTCCCCGAAGGGTCCAGAAACGTCACGGTGAAGAAGAGCACCGCTGAACAGGGCCGGCCGTGGAGATAGGCACCGCTGAACAGGGCCCCGCCGTGGAGAAGAGCACCGCTGAACAGGGCCCCGCCGTGGAGTAGAGCACCGCTGAACAGGGCCCCGCCGTGGAGATAGGCACCGCTGAACAGGGCCCGCGGTGCAGAAGAGCACCGCTGAACAGGGCCCGCGGTGAAGAAGAGCACCGCTGAACAGGGCCCGCCGTGGAGAAGAGCACCGCTGAACAGGGCCCGCGGTGCAGAAGAGCACAGCTGAACAGGGCCCTGCCGTGGAGATAGGCACCGCTGAACAGGGCCCGCGGTGCAGAAGAGCACCGCTGAACAGGGCCCGCCGTGGAGAAGCGCACCGCTGAACAGGGCCGGCGGTGAAGAAGAGCACCGCTGAACAGGGCCCCGCCGTGGAGAAGAGCACCGCTGAACAGGGCCCCGCCATCTCAAGCACCGCTCCGCTGGGCCCTTCCTCTCAAGCACCGCTCCGCTGGGCCCCGCCATCTCAAGCACCGCTCCGCTGGGCCCTTCCTCTCAAGCACCGCTACGCTGGGCACCGCTGTCTCAAGCACCGCTCCGCTGGGCCCTTCATCTCAAGCACCGCTCCGCTGGGCCCTTCCTCTCAAGCACCGCTCCGCTGGGCCCTTCCTCTCAAGCACCGCTCCGCTGGGCACCGCCGTCTCAAGCACCGCTCCGCTGGGCCCTTCCTCTCAAGCACCGCTCCGCTGGGCCCTTCATCTCAAGCACCGCTCCGCTGGGCCCTTCCTCTCAAGCACCGCTCCGCTGGGCCCTTCCTCTCAAGCACCGCTCCGCTGGGCACCGCCGTCTCAAGCACCGCTCCGCTGGGCCCTTCCTCTCAAGCACCGCTCCGCTGGGCCCTTCCTCTCAAGCACCGCTCCGCTGGGCACCGCCGTCTCAAGCACCGCTCCGCTGGGCCCTTCCTCTCAAGCACCGCTCTGCTGGGCCCTTCATCTCAAGCACCGCTCCGCTGGGCCCTTCCTCTCAAGCACCGCTCCGCTGGGCCCATCCTCTCAAGCACCGCTCCGCTGGGCACTGCCGTCTCAAGCACCGCTCCGCTGGGCCATTCCTCTCAAGCACCGCTCCGCTGGGCCCTTCATCTCAAGCACCGCTCCGCTGGGCCCTTCCTCTCAAGCACCGCTCCGCTGGGCCCTTCCTCTCAAGCACCGCTCGGCTGGGCACCGCCGTCTCAAGCACCGCTCCGCTGGGCCCTTCCTCTCAAGCACCGCTCCGCTGGGCCCTTCCTCTCAAGCACCGCTCCGCTGGGCACCGCCGTCTCAAGCACCGCTCCGCTGGGCCCTTCCTCTCAAGCACCGCTCCGCTGGGCACCGCCGTCTCAAGCACCGCTCCGCTGGGCCATTCCTCTCAAGCACCGCTACGCTGGGCACCGCCGTCTCAAGCACCGCTCCGCTGGGCCCTTCATTTCAAGCACCGCTCCGCTGGGCCCTTCCTCTCAAGCACCGCTCCGCTGGGCACCGCCGTCTCAAGCACCGCTCCGCTGGGCCCTTCCTCTCTAGCACCGCTCCGCTGGGCCCTTCCTCTCAAGCACCGCTCCGCTGGGCCCTTCATCTCAAGCACCGCTCCGCTGGGCCCCGCCATCTCAAGCACCGCTCCGCTGGGCCCTTCATCTCAAGCACCGCTCCGCTGGGCCCTTCCTCTCAAGCACCGCTCCGCTGTGCCCTTCATCTCAAGCACCGCTCCGCTGGGCCCTTCCTCTCAAGCACCCCTCCGCTGGGCACCGCCATCTCAAGCCCCGCTCCGCTGGGCACCGCCGTCTCAAGCACCGTTTATGGTTCACTGTGCCCACCATGCCTCCTCCTTGACCAGTGGAGACTGTCATCCACCTGATGGACTGTGGCTTTGCACTCCCCAGGATGGTCCAGTGGGCAGCCCACCCACTGTAGAGACATTGAGAGACTGTGGCTTTGCACTCCCCAGGATGGTCCAGTGGGCAGCCCACCCACTGTAGAGACATTGAGAGACTGTGGCTTTGCACTCCCCAGGATGGTCCAGTGGGCATGGTGGCTCCTCGTGGATCGGGCGTCGTGGACTCATGTGGCTGTGGTGCCCCCCCCTTCCCTTCCCCCTGAGGTGCCTGTAGTTTTTACATCTGATGCCCCTGCAGTGTTCTCTCCAAAGGACTCAGGTCTCCTCTGTGGGCTTTGCCCTTATTTCTCAAGACTTTGGCCCACGGACATGCTGAATTCGTAGGATGTGTAGGACTTGGTACTTCAGTTATACACTGATGTGTATGTCATTAGTTTTGTTGTGAATATCTTTCATGGTTGTACGATAATTTTCTGGAGCTTTTTGGTACATAAATATTTATTCCAAATTTGATTATGTCCTAGCATTTTTCAGGGGTGTTTGGATGGTTTCACTGTGACTTGGTGCTCTGCATTGGTGAGTACATAGTTGGGGGGGGGGGGTCGCATATGTGTGTGCCCGTAACCTTTCGTCCTCCCCCTCCCGTGTGTCGTAGGTGCAGTACTCACCGTTGTCGTCTGCGCCGGACTTCGTACTCGTGGTAGATGAGAAGGTAGACGAGAGCAGGTAGGATGTTTAATTCGGGTTCCATGCTGTCCTCCTTCCTCCTGGAGTGCGTAGTGGTGAGCGTTTTCCCGTCCGTAGTCTGTTTCCGCCGTGTTTTTATCGGCGGTGCTCCCGCCCCGGAAAAGGTAGCGTATTGGTGAGTTGGAATAGTGTGGGCGGTACATTGTCTGCCGCCTGTCTGTTGCCGGTGACCGCCGCGCTGTTTGTTTGTACCGCCGTGGCGGTCGGAGTGTTAAGGTGGCTGTCTGTGTTGGCGGTTCCCGCCAGGCTCAGAATCCCATTTTTTTTACCGCCAGCCTGTTGGCGGGTTGGCCGCCGCTTTAACACCGACCGCCAGGGTTAGAATCACCCCCATAGTCTGTGGGCAGGGAAAGAGATGGGAACTCCACTTCCAGCAAGCTGGAGCATTGTGACAGGTCCCGCTTGATGGAAATAGAGTGTTTACTTATGTTTCCGCCAAGCACAACAAACAGCTATCTACCAAGGGTGGGCACTTAGGGAGATAGCAGGAGCCGATCCTGCAAGGGGGCGGTCCCCAGGGTCATTAATGGCTCCAGGAGGGGGCTGCGCATCAAGACAAGTTTGAACATTTGTTGCATTATTAGGATGTCATATGCAGTATTTGCTAAATACCATATGCATTTCCATGCCCCTTAACACATCCAACTGTAGGTGGCTCTTTACATGAATCATATGACATCAAAAATTGCAATCATATCAAACATATATAGCAAAAGTAAGGCTCTGTTCCACAAGTCAGCAGCAGTAACTATACATATCAAGTTCCACAGTGGAAGGTTCTAAAGTGCAGGCACTAAAAGAGGTTCCAAAAACAACAACCATTAGATATCTATAAAAACAATATAAAGTATGTATGACTGAAATATGGTTGTGTTGCTTTCTATAGCAGGATAATTATCCATGATTCACATTATTAGCATGGGCTTTAATGTGTCTGACTTCATAGTATCTCAAGCTACTGAGGTTCCTCTGATGTAAATCTCAAAAATGTTTTGCCATTAGATCATTTCTATTTTGGTTCTCTATGGCCCTAAGGTGATGTAGGGTGCGGATTTTCACCTTGTTGATGGTACTTGCAACTGATCTTTTGCGACAGTCACATTGAAGGACGTAGACCACAAAATCAGTGTTACACATTATTCTCTTAATCATTTGGCATTGTTTACCCTCAAACATCTCATTCAATTTGTCTTGGTTAACCAGTTCAGCTTCTCATCATCAATGAACATGCTTCTAGTGGGTATGTCACCCAATGATTTGGCCTTTCGATAAGTGATCTGGGGACATTGACCTATTTTGGCTTTTACATGCTCATCATGCTGGAGGACAAGCCATTCCATGCGAGTATAGATCTTATGAGGTGATGCTCATTATTGTATTCCAAAAAACACCTGATCTGGGATTGATCAGGATCTGTGTCTCCTGCTGTAGTGGTCTCCTGGACTCTGCTTCATCCACCACTGAAGAACAGTTCCTCTCTGTTTAAAGACACCCACTTTCCGGTATGTCTCATCAAGAATTTTGTTAGGATATCTCCTCGCCAAGAATCTTTCCACCATATCCTTAGCTTCTGTTTTAAAATCTGTGCCTGAAGAGCAAATCCTACGAACTCTGAGTATTTGGCTACAGGGGATACTCCACTTGAGTGCTTTCGGATCCCCCTGTTGCCATGAAGGATGAAATTGCAAGCAGTTTTTTTTTTATGATAGATGCAAGAGTTAATGGGGTCACCGTTCACACCTAGAACCACATGCAAAAATTTATTCTGGTCTTACTTAATTTGGAAGTTAACTAGATGTTGAACATGTTAGGGTTCAGCCTCTCGATGTATTTTTTCAATTGTGTTTCTTCACCATCCCATATTATAAAGTAGTCATTGTAAAGCGTACCCAAAGCATAACCTTGTTCATGTATTGACCATACATGTCCGACCATGTCATCTACTTCTCGCACCATCCCATGTGTAGATTCATATGTAGGGCGCGAAAGAGGCACCCAGAGTGGTTTCTTGTCTTTGCAGGTAGACCTTATTGTCAAAGAGAAAAACATTTTGATTGAGGCAATACTTCAGCACTGTAACAACCATTTTGGTGTGTTGTGCATAGTTCAGTGGAAGGTCTCTCAGGAAATATTTACACACCTCTATTCCATAGTTGTGTTTTATCTATGTATAGAGTGATGTGACATCCATTGTTACCATTATATAAGTGTTCAGCCAGGGGATGTTATTAATTTTGCACAAGAAGTTGTTTGTATCTTTGATGTAAGAGGACAAGCTGGTAACATATTCAGATAGAAATAGGTCTAGGAACCTGGATGTATATTCCAGAAGAGAGCCAACCATGCTCACAATGGGTCTCCCTGGAGGATTCTGTCTGTCTTTGTGTATCTTTGGTAAAAAGCATATAACAGAATTTATTGGATGGTCAACCTTCACATGTACGGACTCTTCAAATTGTTTGAGTCCAAAATCCATCCACCTCTTAAGCATCCCATGGTACTCAGATTGATGTTTAGTTATGGGGTTGGTCTTTAGGATCTCACAGTGGTCTGTTCTATTAACTTGTTTGTATGCTTCCCTATACTCATCCTTATTCATGATAATGATGTCACTGCCCTTTTCTGAAGGCTTGATAATAATTGATTTATTCTCCTTCACCTAGTTCAGTTCCTGCCAGTCCTGAGGCACAAAATTGCTTATGCCCTTAAGCTCAGATGCTCTCCTTAATTTGTTGCTATCATCAATGACTAATTCGTGAAACACATCAATCATATTGCCACTAGGTAATTGAGGACTGAACTTGCTGCATGGCTTCAGGCATCTTTCACTGTGAGAATCCGTCAGGAACCCCTTTTTTCACAGCTGTGCAGTGCCCACTTCATCCTGATAAATTGCAGCTGGCATCGAGCCGGTTTTTGACACATTTAAATCATTCAAAGTCAGTGTTCAGGGATATCACCAATTGTGAGTGTGTGTTTGTACATGTATATGTGTGTGTGTATATATATCTGTGTGTGTGTGTTTATTACCTGCTGCCTGTCACCAGTACATAGTTATAGTTAGGACCATGTTTCTATTGAAAACGCATTTTTTGACTTGCCTATATCTTTGGCGTCGCTTGACATATCTTCACAAAGTTTTCCAAAAAAAGTGTTCCAGAGAATCTTGTTGTATATGGGAAGTTTTGGGGGAATTTCAGACATAACTACAGCCCTAACCACTGGACAGAATTTCAATAAATTTGGCAGAAAGGGAGCTTTTGGCTCAGAAAAAAGCCTTTTTTTGTTGTAAATCCGTTCAGTAGTTTTTCAGATATTAAAAGAAAAAGAAATATAGATACCTAGAAGCACGAAGGATTCGCGAACAATAGCAGGCTTGTGCAGGTAAATGCAGAACACTTATTGGCTGCCAACACTTCAACCAGGAAGTGTTAGCAGCCATCTTGGCACTTGATTAAAAAAAAGAAAAGGGGCCAGAGTAGGGACACCCTGACCCCTTAACTCTGGTGCTAGGGTCCAAGATGGATCCCCCCAACAAAAAACCTTTTTTGAAAAAAAAGATTGCTGAGATTTGTGGCGGATCCGGAAAAAAAAAATGTGCGGGCTTCCACGCTTGTTTAAATTAAGCCCCGCTTACAGAAAGCAGAATTTTTATCTGTTTACCTGCATGCAAATGTGCGTGCAGGGAAGCAAATGAAAACATTGCTCTTTAAACATTGCTATTTAAAGTAGCTCCCTGCTTGTGGGAGCAATGCCTGCTTCCGAAGGATGCAGGGAGCCGGCTAGGACCACGGGGGCCTTGGGGCTGCCCCCATGGTCCTGTCACTTTCTCTCGCTGTCTCTCTCTCTCTCTCTCTCTCTCTCTTCCATTCCATAATGATAGAGAGATTCTTATTGCAATTGTCACTCTATACAATGACTTCAAAGCTTCAAGCACCCAAGATGTTTGGTGCAAATATTATAGTTATGTTTTGATGGACAGCAGACCAGCGTCACGTCTGGCCTAATGGTAAAGATCTTGAAATGTCAGTAGGTTAAATGTTCAAATCCTATTATCTCATGACAGTGTGTCTGTTTAATTTCTAGTGTTTTGAATGTTTAACATTGCTAGGTATGGAATATTGAAGTATTTTCCCCTCACAATCTGTGGTTTGAATGTCATAGTTAAGTCTGTACACCGCACACTAAGGTGTCACCTCTGGCCTAGTGGTTAAGGTCTCAGATATGCATACAGAAAGTTAAGGATTCCAGTCTAGGTGAGTCTGTGGTCATTTTCTGCTTTAGTTTCAACTATAAATATTTAAGTTACATACTAAAAGGTGATCCCACTCTTTTTAATTGACAAAAACATTTTTCTTTGAAGTTTTTCTGGAAATATCTTATTCTAAGTATTATCTTTCATTAAAGCCTAAAAATACTTGATCGCTCTGTCTTTTTCTCTCTCTCATATTGTCTCTGTCAAATCTTTCTCTAACTCTCTCTCTCAATCTCTCACTTTCTCTCTCTCTCTTGGGGTTGGGTGGTTATAGGGGATTGGCCGCAGGATCTGGACACTGCTAATTACCCCAGATATTACAGCAATCATGACAACTTTTATAACATCATTGATAATGTCACTGTAACATTTATAAAATGATTCCTAAAAAAACTGCGCATGGCGGGGGCGTGAGTTATAGTTACCTTAGAGCATGAGTTATAATAACTTGAAATAACTATAAATGGTGAATTTCTAAGGCTTTCTATGAGTAAATTCGGAACCTAACTTTAGCATCCCTGTAACCTTTGTTTTTTTAAAGTGAATTTTGATGTGTTTTTTTAATTCTATTTCGTAACTGTGACTTTCAAGTAACCTTTTTTTTCAATAAATATATATATATATATATATTCACATATATATATATGTACATATATATATATATATATATATATATATATATATATATATATATATATAATATATAGATATATTCAATATTCACTGAAAAAACAAGGGTTCCTGGGACGTTATAGCTAGGTTCTGAATTTACTCGCACAAAACCATAGAAATTCAGCATTATAGTTAAGAGTACCTCAAGTAACTATATGTTGTGCCCTACAGTAACTATAATTAGGACCTTCACCGTGCACAGTTTTCTCATTAATAATGTAACTGCAAAGGTTATAGTGATAATATTAAAGATGCTATAAAATATGTAATGAGTGCTGTAATATCTGAAGTAATTAGCAGTGCATGAAGAAGGCGCAAGTTATAGTTACCTTAGGGCGCAAGTTATAGTTACTCAAGATAACCATAACTATAACTGGTGAATTTCTATGGTTTTGTGTGACTAAATTCAGAACCTTACCATAACTTCGCTGTAACCTTTGTTTTCCTTAAGTGAATCTCTATGTCCCTGTAACCTTTGTTTTTTAAATTGAATTCATATGTTTTTTTTTAAATTCTATTTCCTAACTAGAATGTCCCTGTAACCTTTGTTTTTTTCAGTGTATTTCTATGTTCTTATAACGTTAAGTAATTTTAATTACTTTACGTTAATCCAACCACAGCCACGCACGACCTTCAGCCGTCCGCTGTGAAGGTTGGTTGCAGGGCGTCCAACCCCTACAAGCACCAAATCCCACACCATGCACGCCCAAAGGATGTTAGCCCCTGGTCTGTGGCCACTGTTGCGGTAAACCCCCTTCA
Organism: Pleurodeles waltl; assembly: GCF_031143425.1. Classification (NCBI taxonomy): domain Eukaryota; kingdom Metazoa; phylum Chordata; class Amphibia; order Caudata; family Salamandridae; genus Pleurodeles; species Pleurodeles waltl. Next base: position 847,885,399 of record NC_090449.1, read on the forward strand.
ACCTCCAAATTCCGCACCACGCACAGCCTTTGGCCATGCATAGTGGGGATTGCCCGTAGGCTCTGACCTTTAGCCAGGCCCTGCAGCCTCCCCTCCATAATCAACCAACCCCACATCAAATAAATATATGGGGGGGTGCAAGAACCCCCCCTGGCCCTGGAGACTACCACTTGCCAAGAGCTACATAATAAAAAAAGATTGTAGGGGCAGCACGGTCCACCCCCGGGTCCTGGGGATCACCACCTTTCTAGTACAGCATCGAAAAATATATGAGGGAGGCTGCACGGACTCCCCATGCCTCAGGGAGCACCATCTCCTCACAGAGATGCAAAATAAAAATTGTTAGAGGAGGGCCATGTGGACCCCCTTAGGGCCCCAGGACCACCCTCACCCCAGGGCTACTTAAAAAAAATATGAGGGTGTGACATTGACCTCCTGGGTCCTGGGGATGACCACCTCCCCAGGGTGGCCCTGGAGACCACATGCCCAGAGCCCGGCCATGTGATCCTGGGTGCCCTGGCCCTACCCAGGGCACCCAGTATAGACTAATGGAGACCTTGGGGATGAGCCTCAAGGCCCCCGAGGTTCCATCTGGCTCCTGTCCACTGCAGGAGCCAGAATTGCATCTTCTTGTAGGGAGCTGCTGCAAATAACAGCTTCCTGCATGCGGGATCCACAATTTCAATCTATTTCCCTGCTCACATGTCTGTGGGGAGAGAAAGAGATGAAATCTCCGCTTCCAAAAAACGGGAGCATTTTCACGGCTTCCACTTCCTGGCAGTGGAGTGTTTGCTTTTGCTTGGTGGAAGCTGTCACAGTTCCCACCAAGCAACAGCAAACAGCTACCTCCCGAAGGTGGGCACCTTGTGAGGTAGCAGGAGGCCGCCTCGGGGATTGTAGTCCCCAAGGCCATATATAGCTCCAGGAGGGGGCAGCATGCCCCCTCCTTTCTCCTGCACAGGGCCGCCCCTAGGGAGGTGGTGGTTCCACAGCCGTACATGGCCCGATTTAAAAAATAAATAAATTGGCCCTCTCGCATCATTTTTTCTTTATAGCGCCGGGGAGGTGGTGGTCACTGGAGCCCCGCAAGGTCCACGCAGCCCCTGTATCATCTAATTATTGTAAACCCAGGGAGGTGGTGGTCCCGGGGCTCGAGAGGGTCCACACGGGCCCTGCATCTCTTTCATTGTTGTTGCACTGGGGAAGTAGTGTTCCCCCGGACCCAGGGGGGTCAGTGCGGCCCCCGCATCTCTTTCTTTGTTGTTTCCCCAGGTAGGTGGTGGTCCCAAAGGACCCGGCGGGTCCATGTGGTCCCCTGCACTTTTATAACATGGAGTCCTGGAAGGTGGTGGTGCTCTGGGATTTTGAAAGCCCTAGGTAGTGGGCCCCTTGTGCAACCCTCCTTACTAATAATAATAGGTATGCCCCCGGGACCTGGCCGGTAGGTAATGTATGTATACATTCACTAAAAAAAACAAAAGGTTAACGCAACATTAATTGTTAAATAAATTTGATAGTGACAACATTAACGTGTTGAATTAATGAAACAGAGAAAATCATCAGTTATAGTTAGCAACGCCCCCGGCATGCATTGGTTATGACCTCACATATGATATCAATCATGACATGTTTTATAACATTATTTATGACATCGCTGATGACATCTCAAATGACCTCATTGGTGACATCACTGATGACAGCCTCCAAGCTTCATTTTCCCTCATATTTCTGTATAAATTACTATGGCTTTACACATAGCGTAGTTTACATTAACAATCAACCACAGGTATATGGCAAATCCTTATTCGGTACGGTGTTCAATCTGCATAAACTGATCAAAGAAAGACAAAATAATTAATGCAAATTCCAAAACAAATGCCCTACTACAAACGGGTTTTATCTGTATCAAACCCTTGACACTCAAGGAACCTACATTAAGCAATGGCATTGATATCAGTAGAGGACTGGGTGTTTACTCTATGGAGAGAGATCATTCTATATCACGCTGTTTGCAAGTGCAAACAGTGAAACTCTTAAGAGAAATATACTACATAGTAGTCAAAAGAGTGTACTAAGACACTATTTGCGAAAAATAATCAAGATCTGAAGGTGCTAAGGATCATACTACCTGCATCCTTCATACTACCTGCATCATTCATAATGTGGTTTAAACTTTACATATAGCCATCTTCTGAAGAAAACCAAGCATTGGTTATTACCTGATGCAAATATAAATTATCATGCTGACTCTAATAACTCAAGGCTGATTATAAAAGTTAGTATCTACTATGTAGACTCTTTCTCCTGTTGGAAACATTTTCTGCAGAACCAAAAATGTTTGTGAAGCATAAAGAATACAGGTCAACTGTCACTTGCACAAAGAGTTACTCTTCGGCTTCCTGGGGCCTCTTGAGGCTCTAGGAGGTGGGGCATGGGGCACTTGCCCATAAATGATAAGATTGCCCCTGAAGGCGGGAGTGGACAGCATGGGGCATTTAATGGCCCAGGGTGGGGTGACGCACATCCTCTCTCCCAATAAAAAATGTTTTGGACCCCGGGGTGGGCTCCCTGAGACCTATGAAGGCTCTAGGAGGGGGGCCACGCAGCTCCCATCCCCTTCTTAAACACAGCCCCGGGGGTAGTCTCCCGTGGCTTCTAATGAATAAATGCATTCTAACAGCCATTTTATTTCCTTTTTTAATCCCACAAGAGTCTCACAGGATCACAGCAATTTCTTTTTTTTGGACCTGGTGGGTCTCTCAAAGTTCCCTCGTGAGTTCCTAGGGGTCAGGGTATGCCTACCCTGTCCCGAATATCCTTTTATTTAAGAACTGCATGACAGTGGACTAAGTCACTGAGTCCTGTAATGGCTGCCAGCATTATTTTTCTCATGCTGCCGGTAGCCAATCAGAGAGCTCTTTCTCACAGGAGTCTGATTCCTGCTGGAGCAAGATAGCCCAAAGGAAATAAATCTCCCTTGGCCAATTAGAACATTCTTTTTTTAAATTGCCACTTCAAGAGTCTCAGAGACTCTTGTGTGCCCAATTGCCCAAATATATAAATATTTTTTACCCTTACTTTCTCAAAAACTACTGAACGGATTTACACCATATCACAAACTGCACATGTGTGGACCAAGATCTAGCTTCCTGATGGATTTTTGGTGTAATTCCATTCAGCAGTTTTTGCTGTTACACATCTTAAAGAAGTCTATTGGAAATGCATGGGGAGTTTTCATTTTCCGACATCCTTTTTGTCTTAGCCCCCACTTGACAGATGACCTCAAAACTTTCCATGCCCAAACTAGTCAAATAGTGGTACCTTTTTGGAAACTGTCATAGAGATTTAACCAACGGTGCAAAAGTTATTAACAAGACAAAAAACACGTTTCCCTTACAATAGTAAACCGTACTATCAAGACGCAACAAGCCATTAGATAACATATTTATATATATATGTATATATATATATACATACATAATTGTATATAGTTCTCCAAACACCACTTAAACTGCCGAACTCTATTACGACGGGTGCCTCCTTCCTGCAAGTGGCATGCACATAAAATATGCAGAACAAAAGGCTCTCCTCAAAGAAACCAAGGAGCACTCTCCCGGTTTGGTTTCATTATTTTATTCCAATCGCCAAGCATGACACGTTTCGGACATTTCCTTTTTCAGATGCTGGCTACTAAGTGACTCTCCTACAAAGTAAAAACACACATCCATATATAGTTTACTCCAATTAGTTGTGTAGTCATCAAAGACTATTCTAAATCTAGTCTAAACAATTTGGGTAATCACTCTTCTCTGCATTATGTCGAAAGTGAGAAGTACAAATTGGAAAACCGCCTGGAGGTTATTGAAATTACCACAAAGTTATGGCTATGTGAATGTTCACTAGTCTCCCAATCTACACCCTCAAAAGACTGCTCCGTGGCGCTCACCTTTAAGTGTTGTACTGTGGCAAATATGCCTTAGTGGCAGTTTGTTTGTGGTATTATGTTTCATTTACTTCAGTAAATGACCACGAATCCTGATTCTGTGAATTGCGATTTGCCATTTGCAACCTCAGAATAGTTGTGAATAAGACCCTTCGTTAAAAATAAAGTTATCATTGATAAAAATGTTGACAAGGATTTGTGATTGTGTTTCTTCACTGTAACTTTACCGTTTTCTTTTTGTAGATATGTTTACACTTCGAGGAAATTCTAATGGCAAGCCATGTGTGTTTCCTTTCATGTTTAATGGGAATTGGTATGCTGATTGCACACTGGATGGGAGATCTGATGGCCAGCCTTGGTGTGCAACCACGGCAGATTACGAGAATGACAAAATGTATGGATTGTGCCCATCAAAACGTAAGTCGTGCGCGTCGAAAACATTATTTATTTCATTTTTTTCTATAATATTTTGTCTTATTTTAGCCATAGAGATATATTACAAAAATAGCCTAGACTTAACATAAAATCACCAAAGTAGAAGAGAGATATTCGTATGTTAGATGAGTGTACAACTCGTAAGAAATCCTTTTTATGGCTCAGATATCAAAATCTACCTTTTCCCATGCTGTGTGCCTTTGTTTAAAATCACACATCATACAGATCAGTGTAAAAAAACATCACTGCTATAATCTTGTAGAGAAGGTATCACTGAAGTATTTAAGTCTGCCGTAAGGTTAGAAAATAAGTAATTTACCTTTTTTGTCCTGGGTTCCTATTTGTATTCACTAGCCTTAGTTCTACCGTCAATGGGTTATTTAAATCAATGTTTTGTAATTAAGTTGGTACCCTAAGTTATCAATACTGCTCTTAATATTTCCACATAGATTTAGGTCAGAGATGAAGCTTTTACAGTTCACTTCATATTTCAGGTTTAATTTACCACTATGGATTTATATATTTCAAAATCATAGGGCCTCATTAGGAGTTGGACGGTTTGACCACCTGAACCCCAGTATGGCAGTGGGGAGGCAGCCGCCAAGCCAGTGGCCTCCCCAATTACGATGTTGACACCAGGCTGGCTGGTGGAAACAGTGCAGCGTCATTGGCCTCTGCTTCCACAGGGAGCCGTGGCCAATGCCATTGCACAGACGATGCCCTCAGCACCCTCGGAATGTGCACTGTCTGACATAGCAGATGGTGTGCATTCCGAGGGTGTTGGCAACATGGTGCTGGGTAGTGCAGGGGTCCCCTGTGGCCCCAACTCTGCCTTTCCACCAGCCTTTTCAAGGCGACGACCACACCATGAAAAGGCTGGTGGAAAGGAAAGTCATGATCAGCACCGTGGTGTCAAAGTCGACACCGCCATTGCTGACCAAAACGTTCACCACCGCCAACCTGTCAATATCTCTGATCCTGGCAGTGGCGGCGGTGTGCTGGTGGTCCGAGCGCCAGCATTGTAATGTGGCGGTCAGACAGCGAGGTTGCGGCAGTCCTACCGCCATTTCTGGTACCGTGGTACATGGACCACCATACTCATAATCAGCCCCTTAGTTTCCTGCTGTTCTACAGTGTAAATTACAAATAATGATTGAGTCTTTCCAACCTCAAATTGCAGCGGAGCCGTCTGCCAAAAATTCCTTAATTCTAACCTAAGAATTTTGTGAATGCTTTTTAAATTCTCTTGGCTAATTCTAATATTTTACAACACAGTGCCAAAGTCGATATATACTGGATAACAAACTGGTTTGGATAAGTGTTTCATAAAATTCTAAATTTGCTGAAGAGCAAAACAGACAATATTTTAATTCAAGCCCATTTCAGATCACTTGGGTAAAATATGTACAATACTGTGAGGGTCGGTGTGGTAGACAGCACCTGGCCAACTGTTCGGGATGCTTACCTTGGGGTCACATGAGCTGCCTCTTGCACGTGGGATGGTTACGTATAGCAAAAAGAGGGAAGACTTTCATAATTTTCAAGAGTGCCTTTCTTGTTTCTGGTGGAGGCCATACTTGTTTGGAAAATGTTTATTAGATTGCATACTACTGGAGTTCTTCCATTTCTCTCTTTCCACTTCAGGGGCATTCAAGGGAGAATCAATATTTAAATAGTGCTGCTACTATTATTCTTGGTTTCCTATAGTTTTCTTCACAGGTCGCTTTAGTTCGCACCTGGCCTTCATTGTCAGAACACCCCTATTTCTTACTTCATTCTTTCAGTTTCCCTTCATGTTCCCTCTTCTTGAGAGCCCTTCCCATTTACTCTTGCCCTGATGTTGTTGTGCTTGCTCCTTTCGTGAGCTTTCCCAGTGTGAGCCTTCCTTGTAAACCATGTGGGGTGAGCTCACCTTGGTCCTGGATGGCATGATCATTGGCTTGTTATCCTCTGTTCACTTAAGCGCAAGGCTTACTTGCTCTTTGTTTTGTTCTAACTACCTGTATGCCTAAGCTTCTGCCTCTATGATGATTCCAGCAATCAATACTTCACTTTCCTTGCTTTAATCTCATTTCCCAATTTCCTGACATGTCAATCCTGATCTGTTTTGGTTGACCATTAAGGGAAGTAACGGGTTTTGCAGTGGATTGAACAGTCATATGATGAATCCTGACGGATATCCCCAAAGAGTAGTAAATGAAATGATTGAATGACCCCCATCTGCAGATGCAAGTGAAATTGGTTTAGAAAAATAAGACAAATGGGTTACCCAGTGAAGGAATTTAATTGTCTGTAATGGTTGACAAGCCACAATATTAAAGCCATTTCTGATGACTGACTGCTCAGACCCCTTACAAGAGCAAAGCAGGACTTGTCACCAGCATGTCAGGTATCACTGAAATGATGTTATATTTCTAATTATATTTCCGAGGGGAAGGTGGTGAAAGTGATAATTTCACATGTGCAACTGTCGAGAAATAGAGAAATTCTTCAATAAATGCATGTGTGCGGTTAACATATCCATAGATCAGTTAAGTAAATAATTCAATGCATTGATTCAGGAATTAATACAACTAGATAAGTGGTGTTCCTGTGTAGTACACAAACATTATGTTCCTATTAACAGCAATATTCCACTCCACACTGCTTTCCAAGAACAGAATGATGTACAGAGGCACATCAGTCTGCTACAATGATAATAATTAACCAGGATATTCATACTTATAACCAAATCCAGAATCATATAATGTAATTAATGACGATGACCACAAACAAAAACTTTGCCAATAAGGATTCTCACGATAATAGTTTAGTAACTGATGTGCAATACATGCTAATGTTGGTATTTCATCATGATCATAGCCATAATATTAAATTGCGTCCTGCTACCCCAGTTGTACATCAATCCCCTGTATGTTATTTTACGAGTTAATGATTTTATTTTATTTTAGCTTTATTTATTTTATTTTTATGATACAAGTTTGTCAGTGAATGTGTTTTGGTTCCAAAGGAGAAATTGTGTTGCTTTTTCCACATCCATCAATATTTTGGCATGAGAAATGCGTCAATTAGATATCAGCATAATAAACCCCCAGGCGTATTTATTTGTATTTATTTCCTCTCCAGGAAACTCACATGAAAGCACAGTTTAAGCATTTGTGCATTCTAGCATCAAATACTCTTCACATCTGAGGAAAAATGGCCTGATCTGCATAAGTTTTGTCTTCTTTTTAAGCCATTTGATTATACATTTATAGGTCGACCCTAGACCGCGCTTGCACTGTCAGGATGATATATTGTATTTACTTTGTGGGCTTTGACTCCTCTCAACGCTTTTGATTTGTCTAATGGGTTGTCATTTTGAATTCCTTGCTTGCCAGTAGGTAATTTGCCTTTCTGGTTCTTCCTTTTTGCAAGTTGTTCACTCCCCTAGAGTATCGCCCGAGGCCTTGTCGGCTTCTGCTTTTTTCTTCTTAACTTTCTGTTCAGGAACTTTTTTGTTTAAATTAAATTCCATCTTGTGTTTCCATGGCTCAGTGTGGCACCCTCGAATTTGCGTTACATGCCTCTTTGAATGTGTATCTATTAGATCAGTAATATGGCAACTTAAAAAAAAACTTTATAGAGTACATCTGGGCCACCAGATGCGCTCTCTGCAACCTGGCATTTTCTGAGCAGCCTGATCATTTTAGAACGAGGAGCACACACCCTACTGGCGCCGGTTACAGATTAAGGTGGTCATTATGACATTGGCGGTGACTGTTAAAGTGGCAGTAATTACTGCCAAATTATGACCATGGCGGTGATACCTCCCATAGACAGCCAATTTTCCACACCAACTGCCAGGGAGTTAACACCACTGACCACGGCGTTAGCCATCAACAGCCAGACGTAAGACAAGGTACCGCCCACCATATTATGGCATAGCAAATCGCCAGGATTTCCGAGAAGGTATCAACTCCATCAAAAGCCTGGCAGAAACATAACACAGAAAACAAAAGACTCACCAACAAGTACACGGAGGACTCCGCCGCCTGCCATGAAATCAGAACTTCAAGTCTTCAAGATGCTCTTCTACACCATGGCCCTCTGGAACACCAATGCCGACGATGACTATGAGTACAGCCACCTAGCACACAAGGGAGGGAGGGAGGAAAAGGAGAGTGACACACCCACGCACAACACACACCATACACAGAACCAGCTGCAGAGTTAAACCAATGTCACAAGATACACGATAAAATGAAACAAGGACCACAATGATAATCAACAAACACAGTAATTTGATGCCAACAGCCACCATATTGTCAATTTGAATATAAATGCAGGCGACAATGTCCAGAATGGACCAATGGCCCATCTAAAGTACAAAAGGGCCACCTGGCCACAGGGCACAGTCCAAGGCCCAACTTGACTCCTGACACAAGCCGTAATTCGGGGGCATCATGTTGGAAAGGGCAGGCACCTCAGGGGGAGGAGTGGAGGCACCTCAGCTGAAGTGGGGAACTTGCCCACTGGTTCTGGAGGGGGCTCCTTGTACAACTGTCCCTGGAGGGTGTCCTACATGCCCTCTGCTGGAGATGAGGGCTGCTGTGCCTGTGCTGGAGGTGGGGGCTGTTGTGCCTCAGCTAGAGGTTAGGGCTGCTGTGCCTGTGCTGAAGGTGAGGGCTCCTGTGCCTCAGCTGGTTGTGAGGGCTGCCATGCCTGTGCTGGAGGTGGGGGCTCCTGTGCTTCAGCTGGAGGTGCGGGCTACTATGCTTGTGCTGGAGGTGAGGGCTCCTGTGCCTCAGCTGGAGTTGAGGGCTGCTGTGCCTGTGCTGAAGGTGAGGGCTCCTGTGCCTCAGCTGGAGGTGGGGGCTCCTTGCCCTCTGCTGGCGTAGTGGGCCTCTTGCCTTTCATTGGTGGTTGAGTGGGTCACTTGCCTTTCATTGGTGGTCGAGTGGGCCTCCAGCCTTTCATTTGTGGTTGACCGGGAACCTTCCCTTTCATTAGTGGTTGAGTGGGAACCTTCCCTTTCTTTGCTGGTGGAAGGGGATCATTGTGTCCCCTCTTGTGACAGGTCCCCTTGGCCTTTGACATGTCACTTGTGTCCTTGCCTCCAGGACTAGGAGTTGCCTCCACTGTCCCTGTCTCCTGTCCCTTGCTTCTCATCACCCAAGTCCTCCCTTTCTGAGCAGGAGGTGTGCCCTCAGTAGGAATGGCAGCCGTCACACTCTGGAGTCCTTTGTGCCAGCAGCTGATGATTTGATGGGAGCATTGCCAGACTGTTTGGCTGAGGTGCTGGGCTGGGTCGTTGGGACCCTGCTCTTATGGGCAGGACAGGGGAGGTGGAGGGGGAGGGAAGAGGTCAAGTTGGGCAAGGAAAAGCTTCTTAGGGATGTTGAGGTGGGATGTGGGAGGAGGGATGGGAGTGGAGGTTGAGGGAGTGGTTGTCTGAGGTGTACGTCTGCTGGACTTGAGTGCAAGTGCATGGACAGTGTGCATGTGTGAGGTGGATGGCTGTTGGGTGTCTGAGTGCATGCGTTTGTATCTCTTAGGAGGGGGGCAGACAGGGTGGGAGAGGACAAAGGGGACGTGTGCATGGCTGTTATGGAGGTGTCTGCCAGTGAGGTGTGTGTTCTGCTAGGTGTGGTGGTTATGCTGGTAGTGGAGAAGAATGTAGTGCATGCAGGTGTGAGTGTAGACAGAACTGGGAGAGAGGTGGAGGAGGAGGGGCGCACAGTGGAAATTGTGGATGTTGGTATGTCTGCATCCGGATGGTGTTTGTGTAAGTGCCTTTGGGATGATGTGTGGTGCTTGTGTTTGCCTGCGCCACTCTTGTGTGTTGTCTTGTGTGCATGCTCGTCTGCCTGTGTGCTTGGGATAGATTGGGGTTGAGGAGATTGGGATTGGGAAGAGGAAGTTGGAGGGGGGAGGGGGAAACAGTGATGTTGTGGAGGTGTCTGCAAGTGAGGTGTGTCTGCTGCTTGATGTGGTGATGGTGGTGGTGGCTGTTGATGTAGTGCATGCAGGTTTGAGTGCAGATGTTACTGTGAGGGAGGAGGAGTAGGGGGAGACATTGGAGACAGTGGATGTGGTTGTGTGTGCAACTGTCTATTGTTTGTGTGAGTGCTTGTGGCCTGAAGTGTGCTTCCTCTGTTTGACTGTGCTACTCTTGTGTGATGTTTTGTGTGCATGCTTGTCTGCATCTGTGTCTGGGATGGGTTGGGGTTGAGGAGACTGGGACTGGGAAGTGGTAGTAGGAGGAGGGACGGTATGAACAGGGACACTGGCTGCCATCATAGAGGAGGCCAGAGCCTGAAACTATCTCTGTAGGGCCGCCAACCCACTGTGGATGCCCTCCAGGTATGATTTGCATTGCTGCATCTGGGATGTCAGCCCCTGGATGGCATTCATAATGGTTGACAGCCCTACAGAGATGGATCTCAGGAGGTCAATAGCCTCCTTACTGAGGGCAGCAGGTCTCACTGGGGCAGGGCCTGAGATGCCTGGGGCAAAGGAGATGCCGACCCTCTTGGTGCCCTCCCAGTGTCTCTGCCCCCATGTGCCTGAGTCCCCTGAATGGTGTGCCCACTGCCACTGACCCCAGGACCCTCATTGTCTTGCCTGTGAGGTGTGCACTGGGGTCCCTCCTGTACAGGTGGGCACACTGCTGATTGAGGTATCCTGGGGACAGAGGTGTGGGGATGTTGGGTGGGTGCTGTGGTGTTGGATACTGAGGGGGGAGGCTCTGTGGTGGACTGGGAGTGGGCTGGGGTGGCCGACTGACCAGTGGTCCCTGATGGGCCTGGAAGTTCATCCAGATCCAGATGTCCATAGTTACTGTCAACACTGGGGACATCTTCTGTTGGGGGGCTGGATAGCCGTGACACCTCCTCGCCGCTGGGATTGGCTGGGGCACCTGCAGGGATGTAAGTAATGTATTATGCATAATGTCTGTGACATATTCTACATCCCTAGCTTCCCCTATATTGTTGCTGTTGCCCTGCTACCTTTGTTTGTGTATGGGGATGGATTGTGGGATTCTTAGTTCTCCATGTTGTGCATGAATAGGTGGTGGGTGTACATACAGGGCTGGGAGGACTGTACATGCAGTGTGTATGGCATGCAGGGCTTGGCATTGGAGTTAGTCATATGTTTAGATGCACTGTGTGGGATGGGTGGAGTGCTGGGAGTCAGGGTGAGGGGGTGAGATGGCATGCAGGTATGGGGGTGATAGGTTGTAAATGTTGACTCACCCGTGTCCAGTCCTCTGGCTACTCCAGTGAGTCCCTCAGGGTGCAGAATTGCCAAGACTTGCTCCTCCCATGCTGTCAGCTGTGGGGGAGGACGTGGGGGTCCACCACCAGTTCTCTGGATGGCGAGCTGGTGCCTTGCTGCCATGGAACGTACCTTCCCCCATAGGTCGTTCCACCTCTTCCTGATGTCATCCCTTGTTCTTGGATGCTATCCTACGGTCCACAATTCTCCACCATAGACATATCTTTGTTGCTCTGGATATTTGCTGTACCTGTGCACCAAACAGCTGTTGCTCTACCCTGACTATTTCCTCCACCATGACCAGCAACTCCTCATCTGTGAAATGGGGGTCCCCTTATGGGGACATGGGTGTTGTGTGGTGTGCGTTGTGCAGTGGGTGTTGAATAATGTGGTGGGGTGTGGGGTGTGGGGTGTGTGACGGATGGCTGGGTGTTAGTGGAGTCTGTAGTTGTGTCTGTGATTAGAGTGTCTGTCTTTTGGCTATTTTTTGCGTTCGTAAAGGATTGTGGGTAATATGGGTGTCTGTTTTATAGTGCTGTAGGTGGGTGAGTGTGGTGTGTGTATTAGTGTCAGGTGTGTGTTTTTGGTATTGGCCAATGTTGTGTTGTATTGTTTTAGGGTGGCCATTCTGACCCCGCCGGTGTGTACTGCCAGTGGTTTACCGCCATTTAATGTCCGCCTTGGTGATTCGTGGGTCATAATGTGGAGGTCGTTGTTTTGTTGGCATGACGGTGTGGGTGTTTGTACCGACACTTTACCACTTACCTTTGATCTGGCAGATTTGTGTTTGTGGCAGTATTCTGACGGTTTAGTGTGTGTGTGTCATAATATGGCGAACGGATGTTCGCCTCCGCGATGGTATGTTAGCGGCCATCACCGCGGGGTAAGCAGGATTTACCGCCAATGTCATAATGAGGGCCAAAGCACTTCCTGTAACCCAAGACTGGGTTCTGTTATTTTGCTTGGTCAATCAATCAATCAATCAAAAAATGTTGTTGATCGCGCTACTCACCCTGAGCCATGTCTTGAGGTTCTTTCTGAAAACCAGGAGGTCTTGGGTTTTGTGAAGGTCGGTGGGAAGGAAGTTCCAGGTTTTGGGGGCGAGGTAGGAGAAAGACCTGCCTCCTGTGGTGGTGCGTTGGATGCGGGGGACTGTGGCTAGGGCGAGGTCGGCTGATCGGAGGTTGCGTGTGGGAGTGTGGAAGTTACTTCTTTCGTTGAGGTAGGTTGGGCCGGTGTTGTGGAGGGATTTGTGTGCATGGATGAGGATCTTGAACGTGATTCTCTTGTCTATGGGGTGCCAGTGAAGGGATTTGAGGTGTGGTGAGATACGTTCGTGGTGGGGGGAGGCCCAGGACGAGGCGTGCAGCTGTGTTCTGGATTCTCTGGAGTTTGCGTTTGAGTGTGATGCCGGCGTAGAGGGCGTTACCTTAGTCCAGTCTGCTGCTGATGAGTGCGTGGGTGACTGTCTTTCTGGTTTCTGGGGGAATCCATTTGAAGGATTTTTTTAGAGTGCAGAGTGTGTGGAAGCAGGAGGAGGTTAGAGCATTGATTTGCTGTGTCATAGAGAGGGAGGGGTCAAGGATAATGCTGAGGTTGCGTGCATGGTTTGCGGGGGTGGGTGCGGGGCCTAGGTCCGTGGGCCACCAGGAGCCGTCCCAGGTGGTTTTGTTGGGGCCAAAGATGATGATCTCGGTTTTGTTTGAGTTGAGCTTGAGGTGGTTAGTGGTCATCCAGTTGGCGGTGTTGAGGAGAGCGGCGTGTAGGTTGGTTTTGGCGGTGGTGGGGTTGCGAGTGAGGGAGAGGGTGAGTTGGGTTTCATTTGCATAGGAGAGGATAGTGATTCCTTGTGCTCAGAGGATGTTGGCTAGGGGGATCATGTAGATGTTGAAGAGTGTGGGGCTGAGGGAGGACCCTTGGGGGACTTCGCAGGTGATCTTGGTAGTGTTGGAGTGGAAGGGTGGAAGGTGGACTCTCTGGGTCCGGTCGGTGAGGAAGGAGGTGAGCCAGTCTAAGGCTTTGTGGCGAATTCCTATGTTGTGGAGGCGTGTGCGGAGTGTGTGATGGCAGGCGGTGTCAAGGGCTGCGGAGAGGTCTGGGAGGATGAGTGCAGCGGTCTCGCCTTTGTCGACTTTGGTCCTGATGTCGTCAGTGGATGCGATGAGGGCGGTTTCCGTGCTGTGGTTTTTGCGGAACCCGGATTGTGAGGGGTCAAGAGTTTTGTTTGCTTCGAGGAAGTGGGATAGGCAGGCGTTGACAAATTTCTCTGCAAACTTGGTGGGGAAAGGGAGGAGGGAGAAGGGGCGGTAGTTGGAGAGGACCTCCGGGTCGGCTTGTTTTTTTTTTAGGAGAGCGGTGATTTCTGCGTGCTTCCAGGGGTCTGGGTAGGTGGCGGAGTCAAAAGAGGAGTTGATTGTGTTGCAGAGTATGGGGGCGATGGTTGGGCTAGCTTTGTTGTAGATGCAATGTGGGCAGGGGTCGGAGGAGAACCGGAGTGGATGGAGTTCATGGTTTTTTCGGTTTCTTCGTGTGTGGTGGGGGTCCAAGTGGAGAGTGTGGTGGGGAGTCATGAGTGGGGGTTGGGTTGGGTGAGTGAGGGGTGTGTGTGGTGGGTGGGTGTGGTATGAAGCTGTTGTGGATGTCCAGGATTTTGTGGAGGAAGTAGTTGGAAAGGGCGTCACATAGGGGCTGTGTGTGTGTGGGGGGTCTATGTTGCTGGCTTTGGGTTTTGCAAGTTCATTGATGATGGTGAAGAGTTCTTTGCTGTTTTGAGAGTTGATGTCAAGGCGTGTCTTGTAGTGATCTCTTTTGGCGGTGCGTATGAGTTGGTGATGGGTGCGAATAGTGGTTTTGAGGGTGGAGAAGTTGGTTGTGGAAGGTTCTAGTCCCCATATCTTCTCAGCTTGGCAGCATTTGCGCTTGGAGTCTTGGAGTTCTGGGGTGAACCATGGGGCGTTCTTGATGTTGCGGGTGGCGATGTGTTTTCTGAGGGGCACTAGTGTGTCTGCGCAGGTAGTGATCCATTTGGAGAGGTTGTGTGCTCCTGTGTTAGGGTCGTTGGCGTGGGGGGGGGTTGTGGGCCAGTTGGGAGTTTAGTCGTTCTGTGGGGATCTTGTCCCACATGCGGTAGGGTGTGGTGTGTTGATGGTAGTGTGTGGGGGGTTTGGTAAAGCAGAAGTGGACGCAGCGGTGGTCAGTCCAGAGGAGTTCGGTGGTGTGGGTGTAGGCTATGTGTTGGCTTGTGGTGAAAATTGCGTTGAGTGTGTGTCCTGCTGAGTGGTTGGGTGTGGTGACCAGTTGTTTGAGTCTGAGGTTGGTGAGGTTGTCTATGAGGGAGGTAGTGTTGTGGTCTTGTAGGTTTTCTAAGTGAAAGTTGAAATCACCGAGGATGATGTAGTCTGTGGAGGTGAGGGCGTGCGAGCTGATGCTGTCGGTGATGGTGTCGCAGAAGGCGGGGCGTGATCCGGGTGGTCTGTAGATTAGTGTACCTCTGAGGGCGGAGTTGTTGTTAATTGTTGATGCGGGGTGTGTTCTGGTTGTGGGCTGGTGTGCTGCGGGGTTGGTTGGTGGAGGCAGGGTGGGTGAGTCTTATGTTGGGGGTGTTGTGTTTGTTGAAGGTGGGGTCGCTATGGTTGGTGTGTGGTGTGAGGGATGAGGAGCAGGAGAAGTGACAGTTGTGGCAGGTGAAGGGGCCATGAGTGTGTGTGGGGCTAGATGGGGTGCATGTGGGGCGGGGGCCTGGGTGAGAGAGTGGAGGGTGAGGGGGGAGTAGGTGTGTCTGAGGCCAGGGGGACTGGCGCTGGGCGCGGTCTTGGCACGGACGGGCGCAGACGGGCTTGCCTTTGGAGGGGAGGGTGGGAATAGCAGCTAGAAGGAGGGAGGGCTTTGACGAATGAGAGGGCTGGGGGTGGGGCCGCAGGGGGTGCAACAGCGGGGAAAACAACCAGAAAGAAATGGTGAGGAGGAGGGGGGAGGTGGGAGGGGCCGCAGGGGACGCAGTGGAGGGGAAAACAACCAGAAAGAAACGGTGAGGAGGAGGGGGGAGGCGGAAGGGGCCGCAGGGGACGCAGCAGTGCGGAAAACAACCAGAAAGAAACGGTGAGGAGGAGGCTGGAGGCGGGAGGGGCCACAGGGGACGCAGCGGCGGGGAAGACAAGGAGGAAAAAGATACGGAGTGGAGGTGGCGCGGATGGCGGAGCGACCTGCCTGCAGAAGCAGGGTCAAAGGTTGCTCCCTGCTAGTGCACCGCGGCTGCCATAAGAGGAGGGGAGGGTGGGAGTGGCAGCTGGGAGGAGGGAGGGCTTTGACGAATGAGAGGGCTTGGGGTGGGGCCGCAGGGGGCGCAGCGGTGGGAAAACAGGCAACAAGGATGGTGAGGAGGAGGGGGAGGTGAGAGGGGCCGCAGGGGACGCAGCAGCGGGGAAAACAGCCAGAAAGAAATGGTGAGGAGGAGGGGGAGGCGGAAGGGGCCGCAGGTGACGCAGCGGCGGGGAAAACAACCAGAAAGAAACGGTGAGGAGGAGGCGGGAGGTGGGAGGGGCCGCAGGGGACGCAGCGGCGGGGAAAACCAGAAAGAAACGGTGAGGAGGAGGGGGGAAGTGGGAGGGGCTGCAGGGGACACAGCAGCTGGGAAAACAACCAGAAAGAAACGGTGAGGAGGAGGAGGAGGCGGGAGGGGCCGCAGGGGACGCAGCGGCAGGGAAGACAAGTAGGAAAAAGATATGGAGTGGAGGTGGCGCGGATGGAGCGACCTGCCTACAAAAGCAGAAAGGTGGAGCACTCGCTAGCGCTGCTGGCATTGGGACATGGCAGTTCATTAGCGGTGACGCCTTGCAGCCTCCCCACTTTTGCTGCAGGCGCTGAGCAACTTTGGCACTATTTGATCCCATATTCCCATGGAATGAAGTGACACCAAAAAAATTTTTTATTTTATTTCTTAAAAAAGGCTTCTGCTGCATTCTGGTGCCCTCCTTTCCAAAAGTGGAGGTGGCTGGTGAGTAGAGAATTAAAGGGAACAGCTGCATCTTCGAAACATCTTGTTTTCCAACACTCATACTGGAACTGGCAAATGACTATATAATCACTAAAGGGAGCTCAATGTTTCACCAAGGTCGTAGACATGACTGGGAAATAAACTTCCTTTACACTCACCCCTCCCACAAGCCCTCAGCTTCCTATGCCCTCCACCACATCGAGCCAGCTTGCCTCCTATTTACTTCATTGTTTCTCCCTGATGGATGGTGAGGCTTTCCTGGAGTCCCCACCACAAAGGAACCATTAAGGGGTGGGCCTCAGACCCCGTGAGACACACATGGCTGTCTAAAGCCTATTGGGCAGCTCTGAAGAACATGTTGGTGGTATGAGCGAGCTGTTGTGGGTGTGCTGGTTCTATCAGCTAATCCTCAAAGCAGTCAGCCACTGTTGATATTTCTGTGTAAGGAGGATTGTGCAATGCCCTTGCAGTATTTTGTTCAGTTCACCTCTGCTTTTATTTGCTGGCCCTTGAAATAGGCAGCTTGCTTCGATGGCTCCTGCCCAGTGGCAGCAGTTGCCTAGCAACAGGTTTGAAAAGTGGCCTGAAATGCAGTTTGCACCTCAGGAAATAGGTTCCTGTTTCTTGTTTTGTTTTAAGTCTGGCATATGGGGAGCGAGTTCTTCTAATACACCATTGTTGGACTTTTGCTTTTGCAGGGTCATCCCCAGACTTTTTTGCCTCCTGCCTCCTATATTTTTCTGACATGTTGCTGTTGGCTTTTCAACTCTGAGCACTTTACCACTGCTAACCAGTGCTAAAGTGCATATGCTCTCCTGTTTAAATTGTATGTAAGTGGTTTATCCATGATTGGCATATTTGATTTACTAGTAAGTCCCTAGTAAGGTGCACTAGAGGTGCCAGGGCCTGTAAATCAAATGCTACTAGTGGGCCTGCAGCACTGGTTGTGCCACCCACATAAGTAGCTCTGTAATCATGTCTCAGACCTGCCACTGCAGTGTCTGTATGTGTATTTTTACACTGTAAATTCGACTTGGCAAGTGTACCCACTTGCCAGGCCTAAACCTTCCCTTTACTTACATGTAAGGCACCCCTAAGGTAGGCCCTAGGTAGCCCCAAGGGCAGGGTGCAGTGTATGGATAAGGTAGGACATATAGTAATATGGTTTATATGTCCTGACAGTGAAATACTGCCAATTTCGTTTTCACTGTTGCAAGGTCTGTCTCTCTCTCATAGGATAATATGGGGGCTACCTTTAAATATGATTAAAGCGTAGATTCCCCTAGAGAGTAGATGGACAGGTGGAGTTTGGGATCCCTGAACTCACAATTTAAAAATACATCTTTTAGTAAAGTTGATTTTAAGATTGTGAGTTTGGAAATGCCACTTTTAGAAAGTGAGCATTTTCTTGCTTAAACCATTCTGTGACTCTGCCTTGTTTGTGGATTCCCTGTCTGGGTCAGTTTGACAGTTGGGTTGTTTTTCACCTCACACCAGACAGTGACACAAAGGGAGCTGGGGTGTGATCTGCATTTCCTGATTAGCCATCTCTGCTAGGAGGGAGGGGTGGAGTGGTCACTCTCATCTGAAAGGACTGTGCCTGCCTCTGACAATGCTGTCTCCAGCCCCCTGGTGTGTGTCTGAGGCCTTGCCTGGGCAAGGCAGGATTTCACAAGAAGGTGTGAGTCCCCTTTGAAGAAAGGTGACTTCAAAGACTAAAATGGGTATAAGAAGGGCACCCAAACTTACAAACTTCAGAAACACTTCTGGAATCAAGAGGAACCTCTGCCTGGAGAAGAGCTGATCGCTGAGGAACAAGTGCTGCCCTGCCTGTGACTGTGCTTTGTGGAGCTTTCCTGCAGTGCTGCTTCTGCCTGAGTAAGAGGGCAAAGACTGGACTTTGTGTGCCTTCCATCTTGAAGAAGAAATCTCCAAGGGCTTGATGTAGAGCTTGCCTCCTGTTGTTGAAGTCTCAGGGATAGCAAAGACTTCTTCCTGCCAGCACCTGGAGTCTCTGGAGAGACCCCTACTCTGCTCTGTGGTGCCCTTCCAGTTCCTGGGACCCTGAAAGGAGAGGCTGGCAGCCTAAGGACAAAAATACACGCACCGAGTGCCGTGCGGAGAAAAGATCGACGCGAATCCGATCGCGGCTGAGAAAACGACGCGACGCCGGCTCCGCAGCTGAGAAACGACGCCGCAGGAAACGCGACCGGAGAATCGACGCCCGGAGCAGGAGAAACGACGCGCAGCCTCGCTGACGAAGGCTGAGAGATCGCAACCAGCGCCGCGGGACTTTCGGACCGTCGCGTGGCTGGCTTTTTTCGACGCGCCTCGCCGTGCCGAGCTGTTTTCGACGCATATAACCGTGCAGGGTTATTTTCGACGCACACCGCCCGTGCGGGGTTATTTTTGACGCAAACCAGGTACATTTACACGCTAGCAGCGCTAGTGTGTTGTTACAACTACCTAAAGACTCTTTTTATTTTAAACCTTAAAAAAATCATAACTTGACTTGTGTATGTTGGATTTTTGTCGTTTTGGTCTTGTTTTGTTTAGATAAATATTTCCTATTTTTCTAAACTGGTGTTGTGTCATTTTGTAGTGTTTTCATTAAGTTACTGTGTGTGTTGGTACAAATACTTTACGCCCAGCACTCTGAGGTTAAGCCTACTGCTCTGCCAAGCTACCAAGGGGGTAAGCAGGGGTTAGCTGAGGGTGATTCTCTTTTATCCTAACTAGAGTGAGGGTCCTTGCTTGAACAGGGGGTAACCTGACTGTCAACCAAAGACCCCATTTCTAACATTGGTGACCAGCGGTCGGGATTTGGACTTGTATTTGTACTTGACATACAGTAATTAAGTGTACACTACTGTTTTGATCTCAGACCACTACGCGACCACATACTACTTGTTTGGTGATCTTTTGATTTTTCTCTTAAGGACTCTTTTTATTCTACTTCCATGATTTTGCTGATCCCTTTTACTTCATTGGGAAATTATTTTTTTTCTGCCTTTGGAACTTTGCACTTGTGACCATCATGTCTCAATCTGGAGATGCAACAGCTGGAGCTGTGTTTGAAATGGAGAAACTGAAGGAGTACTCAGTTGCTCAATTGAAACAGTTCCTTAAAGATCTTGACTGTCCCACTGAGAGCTCCACCAGGGAGGGGGAGCTGCAACAGGCACAGAGGGCCGGGGTGACAATCAAGAAGGCTGGAGGGCACACAGAGGAGGAGAATGTGGGTGGGGAAGTGCAGAGGATACACAGTGGTGTAGTGGAGGTACCTGTTACGCCTGGGGGGAGGGTCCCCAGGAGGGATAGCAGGGTGTCACCCAAGGGTCTGACTCCTGAAGAGTTACAGGACAGACGGGCAGACAGGGCTCGCCGATTCAAGGAGTTGGAAGAAAGGAGGAGGGACTTAGAGATTAAAAAAATGATTTATGCTTACGAGCTTAAATTGAAAGAGCTGGAAGTCATGAGGGCTGAGTCCAGCTGGAATGGTGGCAGCAACAATTGTATATCCAGTGATGCTGCAGAAGTACACATGCCCAGAGAGGTGGTGCCCTACTTGAAGGAGGGAGTTAACACACGCCAGGAGGTTCAGGGGTATGAGGTAGCTCCAGTGATGCACAGGGTCCCTGAGGTGGATTGGGGAACTGGCATGGGGAGTCATATTCCTACTGGTGGGAGGGACACTCTACTGACTCTAGTTGAGAGTGACAGGGAGAGGGGTTCCCCCCAGGTAGAAGTCCTGGTTATGGAGTGTGAAAACATCCCAGAAGAGTGTGGGTTGAGTGTCAGGGACAGTCAGGTACTGTCTCACCAGTCTCAGGAGGGTGATGTGGGGTGCTTTGTCAAGGCAGAGTCACTGGATGGTTGGGTGAAGGGTACTTTGGTTAATTCATGTGAGGGGCTGAGTGATGTAATTGCTGGAGAGCATATGTCTAGTCCTTATTTTCCAGAGCTATGCCAACACCAGGTGGAGTGTGAGTTCTCTGACCCCAGGGAGCTTACAATGGAGGCAGACTTCTGGGTGAGTACCAGAGAGTCTGAAGAGGCATTTGGGGGTGCTCCTGAGAGGAGTGGTCTAGGTAGTTCCCAACCAGGTGAGGTAGGGAAGGATTGTAGTGTCCCAGGTAGGTCCCAGTGTAGTGGGATGGGTGAGGGACCCCATGTCCAGTCTCAGAGGAGAGGGAATGGGGATGGGTTGAGGCCCAAGGTGCCCGAGATCCGGTCCCAGGTCCTGGAGGGTTCCCTGCGGGAACACCAGGAGGGGAGCCTAGCCTGTACCATAGGGCCATCTGTTGAGGGAGACCCCACAGTGTCAGGAGAACTTGGGGGGGCGGCTGTAGCCAGCGTCCCACCAGTTCTGGTGTCTGGCAGTACCACTCCTAGTGAGGGGGTGCAGAAGTCCAGACAGAGGGTTGAGAGGGGGTTGCGGACCCCAGTGGAGAACCTGGAGGGTCAGGGGTCAGCTCTGAGAGCAGAGCCCCCCATGAATGACCTTGGTGAGACCATTTCTGGGTTGGGGGGAATCCAGACTCTGTCAGATGGGCAGAGGTCAGGAGACCTGCACCAGCCAGACTCTTGTGTGGCCCTTCGGGACAGTGTGTCCCTTGAGGGGGGTAAGTGTGCCCCCCTGGAAGTCCTGGTGTGCCAGGCAATGGTTCAACCGCAGGGTGGTGACTCTGGGTTGAATGATCAGGTTCAGGGGGTAAACTCTGACCTGATGGGGGGTAAGTGTGCTCCCAAGGAAGTCCTGGTGTGCCAGGCAGTGGTTCAACCGCAGGGTGGTGACCCTGGGTTGGATGACCAGGTTCAGAGGGTAAACTCTGACCTGGTAGGGGGTAGGTATGCCCCCCAGGAAGTCCTGGTTTGCCAGGCAGTGATCCAGTCTGTGGGTACAGACCCTGGATTGGGAGGCCAGGTTAAGGGTGTCCCCCCTGACCTGGAGGAAGGGGCTACTGCTAACAGTACCCCTACCATGTTGTCTTCTGGGGGGGCCGCTCCTAGTTGGGTGGTTCAGGACCCCAGAAGAGAGGGCAGGGGGAGGGAAGCCTCACCCCTGGCCCTGGTCCAACCTGAAGGTACAGACCCCAGGTTGGAGGATCAGTTGCAGGTTAACATCCCTGCACTGATGGCAGAATTGTGCAGGACTGCTTCTACAAGCACCCTGACAGTTTTGGACTCTGGGGGTGCCGCTTCTGCAGGGAGGGTACAGAGCCCCAGAGGGGAGGACCAGGGTCAGGTTGTCATCCCTGACCTGGTGGAAGAGAGAGTGGTCAAAGGGTGCCAGGCACCTGGGGCTACCACCCCCCACTCTCCACAGTCACAGTGGTTAGAGAGGCCTGAGGTCGGGCTCTCATCCCTGACAGTTGTCTGGGGCCACTGTGGCTTGCTGTCCTGGTGGACAGAGTTGCCCCTGGGGGGGGGAGGACGAGAGTCACACCCCGGGGGTGGAGTGGGCAACACCACTGTGTTGGCCCTGGTGGTACTATCTGCCCATTGCAATACATCTGTGAGCAAAGTAAAGTTAGGTGTTGCACAGATGGTGTCTGTAGATGTGGAGAAGGGTTCCCCATGGGTTAGCTTAGTGGGCCCTGAGAGTATGGACAGAGGGATCCAACTGGAGTCAGGAAGGCGTAGAACTGGAGCATGCCCCTGCTGTTGTGGGCCTGGGTCCCTGTTCTATCGCCCCAATCAGGGAAGTACATCAAGGTATTGATTGTTCTCCCCTGGCTTTAGGCTGGTAGGGGGTCATGTTGGACTTTTGCTTTTGCAGGGTCATCCCCAGACTTTTTTGCCTCCTGCCTCCTATATTTTTCTGACATGTTGCTGTTGGCTTTTCAACTCTGAGCACTTTACCACTGCTAACCAGTGCTAAAGTGCATATGCTCTCCTGTTTAAATTGTATGTAAGTGGTTTATCCATGATTGGCATATTTGATTTACTAGTAAGTCCCTAGGAAGGTGCACTAGAGGTGCCAGGGCCTGTAAATCAAATGCTACTAGTGGGCCTGCAGCACTGGTTGTGCCACCCACATAAGTAGCTCTGTAATCATGTCTCAGACCTGCCACTGCAGTGTCTGTATGTGTATTTTTACACTGTAAATTCGACTTGGCAAGTGTACCCACTTGCCAGGCCTAAACCTTCCCTTTACTTACATGTAAGGCACCCCTAAGGTAGGCCCTAGGTAGCCCCAAGGGCAGGGTGCAGTGTATGGATAAGGTAGGACATATAGTAATATGGTTTATATGTCCTGACAGTGAAATACTGCCAATTTCGTTTTCACTGTTGCAAGGTCTGTCTCTCTCTCATAGGATAATATGGGGGCTACCTTTAAATATGATTAAAGCGTAGATTCCCCTAGAGAGTAGATGGACAGGTGGAGTTTGGGATCCCTGAACTCACAATTTAAAAATACATCTTTTAGTAAAGTTGATTTTAAGATTGTGAGTTTGGAAATGCCACTTTTAGAAAGTGAGCATTTTCTTGCTTAAACCATTCTGTGACTCTGCCTTGTTTGTGGATTCCCTGTCTGGGTCAGTTTGACAGTTGGGTTGTTTTTCACCTCACACCAGACAGTGACACAAAGGGAGCTGGGGTGTGATCTGCATTTCCTGATTAGCCATCTCTGCTAGGAGGGAGGGGTGGAGTGGTCACTCTCATCTGAAAGGACTGTGCCTGCCTCTGACAATGCTGTCTCCAGCCCCCTGGTGTGTGTCTGAGGCCTTGCCTGGGCAAGGCAGGATTTCACAAGAAGGTGTGAGTCCCCTTTGAAGAAAGGTGACTTCAAAGACTAAAATGGGTATAAGAAGGGCACCCAAACTTACAAACTTCAGAAACACTTCTGGAATCAAGAGGAACCTCTGCCTGGAGAAGAGCTGATCGCTGAGGAACAAGTGCTGCCCTGCCTGTGACTGTGCTTTGTGGAGCTTTCCTGCAGTGCTGCTTCTGCCTGAGTAAGAGGGCAAAGACTGGACTTTGTGTGCCTTCCATCTTGAAGAAGAAATCTCCAAGGGCTTGATGTAGAGCTTGCCTCCTGTTGTTGAAGTCTCAGGGATAGCAAAGACTTCTTCCTGCCAGCACCTGGAGTCTCTGGAGAGACCCCTACTCTGCTCTGTGGTGCCCTTCCAGTTCCTGGGACCCTGAAAGGAGAGGCTGGCAGCCTAAGGACAAAAATACACGCACCGAGTGCCGTGCGGAGAAAAGATCGACGCGAATCCGATCGCGGCTGAGAAAACGACGCGACGCCGGCTCCGCAGCTGAGAAACGACGCCGCAGGAAACGCGACCGGAGAATCGACGCCCGGAGCAGGAGAAACGACGCGCAGCCTCGCTGACGAAGGCTGAGAGATCGCAACCAGCGCCGCGGGACTTTCGGACCGTCGCGTGGCTGGCTTTTTCGACGCGCCTCGCCGTGCCGAGCTGTTTTCTACGCATATAACCGTGCAGGGTTATTTTCGACGCACACCGCCCGTGCGGGGTTATTTTTGACGCAAACCAGGTACATTTACACGCTAGCAGCGCTAGTGTGTTGTTACAACTACCTAAAGACTCTTTTTATTTTAAACCTTAAAAAAATCATAACTTGACTTGTGTATGTTGGATTTTTGTCGTTTTGGTCTTGTTTTGTTTAGATAAATATTTCCTATTTTTCTAAACTGGTGTTGTGTCATTTTGTAGTGTTTTCATTAAGTTACTGTGTGTGTTGGTACAAATACTTTACGCCCAGCACTCTGAGGTTAAGCCTACTGCTCTGCCAAGCTACCAAGGGGGTAAGCAGGGGTTAGCTGAGGGTGATTCTCTTTTATCCTAACTAGAGTGAGGGTCCTTGCTTGAACAGGGGGTAACCTGACTGTCAGCCAAAGACCCCATTTCTAACAACCATTTAAACACAAAACTTGATAAAATCAGACCTAATACATTACATTGATTAGAAACCATTCAGTATCAATCCTTTCAGTTCCACATGCATTTTCGGTCACATATATTCAAATCATTTTAACATAGTGGAGCAAGATGTAATCCATTACCAAACAAACTCTGAAGGCGGAGAGCTTTAAACACTTATCAGAAAATAAAATCCACTCTGGGTCAGATTGAAAAAGAAAACTGGAGCATTACATCTAAAGGCACCCTTTCGCAAACCATACCACAACTGCAAAGGTATTCTCCTATGGAAGATCTTGTTACTCTGCAAGGTACTGCACATGTCATAGTTGAATCAAGCACCCTCAGCGTCATAAGGGCAGCAACTTGATATAGTTGTACATTACCCTTATAGTGCTGTCCTGCACATAATCTCAGTATGGCATCAAGATATTTTGAAAATCATGTGATATAGATCTTGTCTGCAAATCCACAAATAGACTATAGGGACACAGACCAATTTTACCTGGGGTTTCTTACACCATTGTTTATTTCTCCATTATATAAATCAATGCTCAACACGCTGATAATTTAGCACAGCTTTCAACCCCCTTATATATCCCAAACATTTTCAGCTTGTCTTGAGAGCTGTAAGATTCCATCAGAGCCCCCTAAAGTTAACAATAGTATGAAAGTCAAAATCTGTTAAACAGATTAACTTGCTAAGCAATCTTTGGGGAGGCTTGTCAATAGAGCATTACAAAGACAGTGCAAAAAGCAGATTCCGAGAAACAAAAACGAATGTACTTATTTAACTGGGGTTTCATTCAGTGGTGCAGCACTCATGTTGTCTAGGCTGAGCTCCTTTTATAAGTGTATTTACCTATGTAGGCAGGCCCACTGGAATTATGCTATTGTGTGGTGATTTTTGCATAATTATAGATTTGCTGATTATGCCACATAATTCGCCTTTTCTTGCTGTATAATTTAATCAACCCTGTTGCATAATTTGGCCCTTCCTTGCCACATAATCCCAGTGGTGCTGTATATAGTTAAGGTTTGATTTGCTATACAACCATTCCATCCTCAAACCTTTATCCCCAAACACCCACCCTCACACCCATCTCTGTTCCCCATCCTCTTGCCAAACCCAATAATAAATCACCCACAGGCGAGACCAATTGCCATGGCCAATGCTTGTTTTTACTAATGCCTTTGAGAACCGTTGAGGGCGTCTGATCAAATTCCAATATTTTCTCAAAACTTCCCACAGCAGCAGAGGTTCAGGCTTCATCTAGTACCCAAACGTGTGCTGTGCAAATACAATCTTGTATCATTAACATTTGCACTTCGGAGCTGCTAACAATAAGATTAGAAACAGATTCAGGCACCAATTGCTTACTCATTCTCAGCTACGCACGCTGTAGTTCATAGTTTATCTCAGAGAAATTCTGAGTTAAAAAAGTGGTCAAAGTGTACTAAAAACAAGTATGAGAACTGTGATCATGAGTGCAACAGGGTGGGGTCAAAAGCATAGCTAAATAGAACAAAATATACTGTAACTATTTTCATTCTTCTCCAGGTAACTTCATACAAAAAAACACACATCTTAAATGAAAAATAAATGCAAGTTAAACTAAGCTGATTTTATGTTACAAAACCTCCGTTGGTTAATGTGATCACTGCAGATATCTGTGTATATAACCAGAGAGCCACAGAGCTGAATCCAGGTTGGCGCAATAGGGAATAGTACCTTGTGTTTATTTACTGCTGTTAGGTCCCAGACTGTGACAGAAAGCCTTGTCAAACACAATATGTAAACTATTATTTTGAACTTGCATTACACCAAGTATACAATAGATGCAAACTATGTAGGTTAAAAATAAAAAAAGCTTTATAGATTTTAGAAATACGCAATTGGACTGAAATTAGTGCAGATATCTTTTACAAGTGTCCATTAAAGGTACTGCACCACAACTCACTTGGTAGCACTCTTACAATACTTAAAAAAAAAAGAATACATCTTTAATCACGAAGTGTCAAGTGATTCCATCAATTGAAGCAAATGCCCACTTCCAAGCACTCTTTATATTTGCATTTTACCCAACTGATGTATCTATGTTTCTCTCTGGCTCATGTCTGTCCCTCCTTTGCCATCACAACACAGGAGATTCCCTCAATTCCGTTTCAGCTGAGGCATCTTAACTAGTGATTAATTTGTGATAGAAGGAGTGTCTGTGCCTAAAGCTCTACTTTGAAACCTGTGACTGTTGCAAAGGTCAGCACACTGAATACCAAGACTGGACGTTTTGAATCATGGCTCTTCCATCCACTTCCAAACATTATAGCACTTTCATCTCAATTGTGTAGGTTCCTTCTTCCTCCCTTTCCAACGTTTTTCTGTGTTTCTCTTACTACTTCATTCCCAGTTGTGTGCTTTCCCTTCTCTTGCTCGAAATCAGTGTCTGATGAGAAACAATAAGAGACAGTACTCAAAATTGAGTGCCGGTGGGCCCCACCAGCAACCATTGGCTCAAATTAATCACTGATATCAACTGTCAGGAATAACGTTAACCGTGTGGTTATCTTATAACAAGAAATAGGAGAACTGCTTTTTGTTAAATTAAAAAAGTATGGGAATGTCCTGAACCACCAATCTCGCCTACTTCGATCTCTGAGTTAAATATAAGTGCTATAGACATGACATAAAACAAATGCACAGCAATGTTCCATGCAAGAACACACTAATATGATCCTCAAAGGGTTTATAAGTCTATTTATTCTATCCTTATGCTGCTCCTCATGATCAGAACATTTTAGAAAGGGAATATATATTTTGTACTGAATGAAGCGAGTGATTTCTCCCTTTTTTGTTCTGGAATTGATTTGGAAGCTCTCAAATCCAATTTGCATAGCTGGGAGCATTGTGACTGTCTACCTTCAATTTAGTCTAGATCCAGCCCTGCGGTGAACCATGACGGGTATCTTACCAAGTCTTTACTTCCACATTGTAGAGCTAGACATGTTCTTTAGTGTAAATTAAAAATCAAACACCCAACTGAGTAAAGCTAATTACTGTTTCAATATATAATCAGTCTAATATGAACTGCACTTATGTGCACCATTTTTCTGTGTTGCAACCCATTTTTAAGCACCAGCTAGAACTAGGCTTGCAAGAAACATTATATTATTATTACATAGGGCCAGGATACCCTCACAGTAGATACGGCACTTTAAAAATACACCTAACATATCAAATTATGTTTTAGAGATGATTCACCACACATTTACAGTATTTTAATTGAAATGTCATGTTCAAGTGTAATTGTTTCTCAGTAAATGCTACAGAACACAAACAGCAAGAGCCAGCTGCCATTCACTCACGGTTACTTTGTTGTTCCTGTGCTTCTGTGGCAGGATTTTTGCCCCAAAATACTCTTAATTACTCAATCATTCAATCAAAAGATTTATAAAGCGCGCTATGTACCCGTTAGGGTTTCGAGGCGCTGGGGGGGGGGGAGGTGGGTGGTGAAGCTGGTGTACTCGAGATTTTATTTTACAATATTAATGCGTAATTACTGAAATTACCCTGAGTACTCCAGCGTGACTATCATTTCTCCCAGGCCTCAATGCCACGACTTCCGTGGTCCAGTCCATTATTAGTCGCCCACCATACCTCTATAGGCAAATCAGTACCTACCATCTTTCCTGGTACCACATGTGTGGCCCACTGCACTGGTGTGACATACATGATGAACAAAGCACCTCGCAGCCAGGCACAGAGCACCAGTGCTGTGCATGCTGAGATTTTGGTCGTAGCCAAAGCATAAGATAAAGTATAAAGCAATATGTTGTCGCCATGTCGATACAGAAGATCAGTCACTACATTGGGGTTTGTCAGTTACTATGACAACCATAGAAATGGCAGAAACTGCAGTGCCACCTAGGTCCATGACTGCTGCAATGTTATTGAAAATGACAACTACCTCTGGTTGTATTTCTGATGTCTACTATTACCGCTCCATTATAAACAACACGCTCCTGTGCTCTCCTTAAAAGTTAAAAGCAGCCGGCTTTGGAAAGTTTGGAGGATATATCCTTGGCCATAACATATACCCAGTAACACTGCCCAAAGGTGCACTCATGTAAGCCTTAATAACCAAAATGTGGACATGCAGTTAACATTTCTGAGTGGAGATACAATGCTGGGCAGGCACTAAATGACAGTGCAAATATAATTAGGTACTTGTTATCACTGCGCCATGAGACAAATCTGAACACACACTGGAGTTAATGATCTATGGTTCATTTGTGAACATGCGCTAGGAATTGATGGGTAAAGGCGCAAACGTGGCCATGTAGGCATAACTTATGATTGATGGTGCAAATTCGTGCCAGTAATCACGATTTCTGAGTCCTAATCTGAAATAATCAATCGCCACATCTACCCATAATTTAGGGATTATTGAAGAGTGGCGCAGCTCAATGCACACATCGTGGGTAAGTGAGTGATAGAGCAAATCTGAATGTGTGCAGCAGTGATAATTAATGTTATAGTATGTCCACCTACCCATGCAGTAATGCCTCCATTGGTATAATGCTGGTAATTCTTCAGCTTTGTGATGCAATGCTGAACGTCCCTGCTCTAATGCTTGTGCTGGTACAATATTAATAATTCTGGACGTTTCATAAGAATCACACTGCTTACTGGTTGGTTTATTATATATTTTCTGTCAACAGTTTAGGTAAAAAAAAATATCAACAACAAAACCAGTTAAAAGTTTGTAAAACAAAAATTAAAATATATGTAAATACAGTTTAAAATCTGCCATTAACTCCAATGTGCATTGCCATCTATGGAGCATACCTTTCCCTTATGTCGCTGTCAGAGGGTAGGGCAATTTAAACTTTACTACTTTCAGGCAATCTTCACCTACTTGGTGATAATCGTAAATCATATGCCATATTCCACAGGAGTCCAAACCAACTTTTACTAGAAGCGAGGGTATTCATTTTTGCCCGTTGTAGAATCATTTTGGACAATTTCCATGGCTACTGTCACGAGAATCAGAACATAAGATTGGTATAGCATGTAAAATTCCATACATGCATTCAGCCACTCATTTATTCATGCACTTACCTACTACACATGCTCTCACCTACTGAACCATTAACTCGTACACTCATCCATTCATCAGTCAATTGATACACCTGCTCATCCATTCATTATTCACAGATTTACTCATTTTTCCATCAAACCTCACATTTCTTGCACATATCTTACACTCTGATATATGAAGCTAAAATGTACTCCTTACTAAGTTGAGTGATTTTGATGTTATTGTAAAGTGGATGAAATCCACATACAGAACTATTGTGCCTATGTAAAGGTTTCTAGATTTTTGTTTGAGAATGCATGTTGTGACTAGTCGGTATGTAACTGATTGTAGCTCTGACACTGCAAAAGGGAAAACCTATTTACATTACTGCTTACATTCTAGTGTTATACGGTTCCTACAAATTTAAGTAGGGCTGTGTATCAGATCAACATTAATTTCAGGATATAGGGACTTCATCTGTCAATGCCATCAGGATAGGTTGACACAATTTCTAGCTAGATCACATGGCTCCATCTAAACCTCAACCCTACCAGGGTACCAGATGGTATCAGGAACCTTGAATATGACTACTCGGATCCCTAAGGAAACCATGGATACAAATCTCCCCTTTTGTTGTTACTTTGTAAGGCCAAGGTAAACACAAGAAAGGTACGAATATGGCTTTTCAAATATTTATTGAAATAATCGTACTCTTGTATAGAAAATATGCGTTGCAATTATTAGGCAGATGAAACAAAGTATTGCAACCAGCATTATAAGATTGGTCTTTTATTCCATCAGGAATTTCCCTGGTGGGCTGGAGCCCTTGGAAGCTGTTTTGAAAGCACAGGCCAAGGCCACTCCTAGTGCCTATCCCTGTCCCCAGCGACCAGAGGTTAATTGCTGCAGTCAGGGTGAGACTTCAAGAGAGAGGTAAAGAGAGAAAGATAGGGGTAAGGTAGGAAGAGAGGGAAAGAATGGATTGAGGGAACGAGAGAAAGAAAGAGAAAGCAAGGAGACAAATAGATCATAGCTGGTTTCAGCATTTTTTCCAATAATTATTTTAATTCCCTACTTCGGCCCGGCATGCTCACCGAAATGCTGTGATGTTCCCGCGCTTGTACACGGTGTGTATCCTATGTGTTATAAGGTAAAGTCTCAAAAACCTGCAATACTCTTGAACATGTCAGATGTCACCAAACCAGAGACCATTCAGATGTAACACAACGGAATGAACGGACATTACTAAGAAATATTCCCCTGTACGCAAAATCAAGCAAATATCGATTTGACGTTTTTCTAAATAATGCTGCAGGGATTGAGGGAGGTGGTTGGGGGAGGTGGGTTATTTTATTGGTTTAATCTGCTTATCTTTCTTTTAGCTATTGTGAAAAGGAAAAGGAAAGGATATAAAAGTGCAGACGCTAAGCTTTACTCCCATTTCCTGCTCGGAATAGACAGGAAAATGTCGAAATTGTTAAATTCAGATAGAGTTTCGCAATGTCACTTCACTATTTACTTAAACAAACAAACTTTTCCGGTATAACGCAAGCTGGCCAATGTAGTATGGTTTGTGGAACTGTTACTGCTACATTAGTTAGGCAATGGCTACAGTACAGACAAGAGTAGAAGGATCAATGTTTCATCTCAATTCTGATGCCCTTCTTGAGGAATCCAAATGGTATATCAAGTTTTCAATGCATTTGTTAAATGTGTTCATTTTATTTACTCAATTATGTTTACATACCAGTTAAATTGGACACCACATATTTTAATATATAAAGTATATATACTATATATATTGTAACATATAATTCCATGAAATGTATTTCCATATTTCATCGGATGATTGTATGTATTATTCTTCAATATTCTAAAACAGTTCAACAGTTGAATTAATAAGTAAAAGTAAATTGTCATTTCACGACAATGGATTGTACAATATGTGGCATAAAGGATTATAAATCATGTAAAACTGCCTCAAACACTCATGTAGGCATGCCTCTGGTCCAAGATGCTGTATTTGGGCAACAGGACGTCCTCGAGATTACTGACTTTCTCGCCGTTTCCCAAGGCTGCATCTGTTACTTGGGTTCCACTCCTCTAAAGCTCAGAATACTGATGAGTTCATCGCATGGTATTGCTTCAAGGGGTCCTTTAATGATTCACCAATGAGCTTGACAGTAATTCTGTTCCAGTGTTCATGTACCACCAAATACAGCAGTTGGGATGGAATGGACAATAAATGCCCCCCATCTTCTACAGGTCAAACTCAGTCGCTAGGTAATAAACA
Source organism: Pleurodeles waltl (assembly GCF_031143425.1). Classification (NCBI taxonomy): domain Eukaryota; kingdom Metazoa; phylum Chordata; class Amphibia; order Caudata; family Salamandridae; genus Pleurodeles; species Pleurodeles waltl. The sequence continues at coordinate 847,917,293 of NC_090449.1, forward strand.
ATGGGATTTGTGGGCTGTTAAAGGAGGGTGTCTGGGTGGGTTCCTATGCTGGAAATTATTAGTGATATTTGCTCACGTTTTCTCATTAGCAGGAACTCTTATCTGCTCATTAGCAGCATTATGTGCAAATGTTTCTGTTGGGTACACTGTGGTGATTAAATTGCTCTACTAACCAATTCGACTTCACCAAGGTGTAATGGGTAATATTGTTTTTCTGTAACTATTAAGACTGCAATGAATTATTAACACTAACCCTGAATCTGAACCATCGTATCTGAGTTAGTACATTTGTTCCTATTCATTCTCTTTGCATGGGGTTCTTCAGCCAACTTAAAGTTAGATTTCACCCCTTTCCTGCACCTGCTCTCTGCAAAGAATCCACAGAATCTATTATAGCATCTGGCGCCAGCAAAATACTTTTCTTGAAATATCTTACCGTTAGTGACTTCCTGTGTGCATTTATTGTAATGGTACTTTTCTGAAATGGGTGGCAATGTGCCAAGTTCTTCCTGCTGCAATTAATGCACCAGTGGGTCAAATATTGCATACCTTAGTTAATCGCAAGGAAACCCGACTCCGTTTTCTAGTGCCAAATCACTCGGATGCCTCAACAGCAGCACACATGGATATTTATCTGGGTTTATGCACTTAGTAAATGTTATATAATGAGGACCACACAGATGACTCATGGTCTACTAAGTTAAATTCCTTGTTCATGAAACATGAGTGCTGCCACTATTACATACAAACAAAAACACATGAATCTGAGATCTTGGCAGCCAAACCCAAGCCCTAGGCCACCAACAAATATGGAGGTTGTAGGAAAGTGAGTTATTTTGCCGTGAGGCTGGTTAGGCTACACTATGCAATATCTTCACATTACCCCTAAATAAGTCCTTTGGATTCACAATAAAAAACCATAGCTCAGTCCTCGTGGTGTGGCACAGAGCAAGACAGGCTTTACCAGAGAAACATGTGTTAAGCATTTCAAAGTACCAACACGGACGATAAGTACTTGACACAAATCAAAAGACATTTGGCACCAATTCATAAAAGTAAAACAGGGTTTTGTATAATTTTAGACACCAAAACACCCTGAGGTGACCACTTCCAGAGGAATGTGGAACCTTTTCTACATAAAAGCCTCTATTCTTCCACTTTTAGAAATGGCAGAACCCATCTTCCGCTGCACAGGCCTGATAACCCACCTTGGGGGTGTGGCTAGCCTTTAGAGGTGTATGCCTACTGACTACTTAATTTTATTTTCTTACCTGCCCGGGTTACAAATGTGCCTGGGGCACGGGGTGGCTTTTTCTTCTTCTGGAAGGTAGCTCACTTGCATATCAGAGGCAGTGTGGGCTTCGCATTTCAATGCCTTGATGTGTCACTTAACTATCCACCCTGCCAGGGAAGGAGTTGAAAGCTCCTGCCCAGGCAGGCCTTTGTTTCTAACTCCTGATAGAACTCACACCTCCTGTCAGGAGTCAGATTCCTGTCTTGGTCCCAGCAGCTGCAGGCTGTCAGCTGGGCACAAGAAAGGGTGGGGTAACCAGGTGAGCAATCTCTAAGGTAGTCACCTGGGTGCATGTCACATTAAATCTGACTTAGGGAGGAAGTCAGGTTTGATGAGGCCAGTTGTTTGAAACCAAATATGACACCTTTCAGTGGGACCATAATGGAATTAGCAACCTCGGAATGCCCAGGTGCCATCCTATTTTATCCTAAGGCCCCCTGAACACTTATAGTAGCCCTGAATGGAAAGAGGCTTCTACTAGGATACATAAGCTTGCACTTATATGTCCACACCTTTAATATAATGCACCCTGTCTCTTGAGCTCAGGAGGCCTACCTTAGGGGTGACTAGTTCTGGGTTCACAAATATCAACACTGGGTATGGGAATGCTTTGCTTGTGCTTTACCCTGACCAGGATTCTGTGGTTGCTGCTTGACTAGGGCTCACACCAGCAACCAGTAATCCAATTTCTAACAGCAAATCAAAAGATACTTCATCCCCTGGCCTTAATATCTGCTAGTAATAATATCAATACTGCTGATCATAGTAAACATTAATGGGCCTATGGATAAGTGTTCAGTTATTCAGTGGGACTCCAGATCAACACAGTAGTTAGAGAGTGACATTTCCAATTTAAAGTTCTGATAGAGTTCCGCTCTTGCTTCAACACCAGCATAGAATCTTAGCTGCAGCAGCTGGTTAAATCATTCCTGGATAACTGCAATTGGCTCTATGTTAACCTTCCGAAGTACCAACAGGAAAAGTTCCAGAGACTGTAAAACATGGCAGCATGTCTAAGGACCAACACTGGTAGTGGGGAGAATATTGCTTTTATTTTGAATAATTACTTTGTCTCCTACTTGAAGCTCCGGCCAGTTTCCGGTTTAAATAATCGGCCAGTGCAGGCCAGTGTGCTCCATTATATTGGCAGTTATTGTCCTGGTGGAAAATCATCAACATCAGAATAGTAAATTGTTCTATCTAAAACAAAACAGCTATATTGCAGAAATTAGGAAAACAAAACAACATCATAAATTGAAGACTGCATAAATTTCCCTTCCCTTTTAAACAATCAGCAATCTGGTCCATCATGTTTATTGAGTCTTAAGAGCTATGTAATCTCATTTGGTGTTAATGTGCTCTATAAAACATAACATAACACTGTTTTTGTTTTTGGTGATTGTTAGAAATGGGGTCTTTGGTTGGCAGTCAGGTTACCCCCCTGTCCAAGCAATGACCCTCACTCTAGTCAGGGTAAAGGAGAATCCCACTCAGTTAATCCCCTACCACCCCCTTAGTAGCTTGGCATGAGCAGGTAGGCTTAACTTCAGAGACAAGGTGTAAAGTATTTGTACCAACACACACAGTAACTCAGTAAAAACACCACAAAATGAGTCAACACAGGTTTAGAAAAATAGGCAATATTTATCTAAAGAAAACAAGACCAAAACGGCAACCATCCGACATACACAAGCTCAGTTATTAATTTTTAAAGATTAAACTGAAGGATAGTGATTAGAAACACAAAATGCTTCGATGAGTTGTTAGCACGGCATTGTGACGGAGTCGTTCCCAGCAATCCGATGCCAAAGGTAAAGTGTGAAAACAAGCTGGTGCGCGAAGTCAGGGATTGCGGCGTTGCTGGATCCGATGTGGTGTCAGTTCCTGTGCTGTGGGGCAAAGGAGCTGAGGCGTCACGCAGAGGCGTCAGGTCCTTGCTGCGGAGCGGTGGAGGTGAGGCGGCATCGGTGCAAATCATTAAATCTGCACACTTTGGGCTGCGTCAGTCACGATGTGGTATGGCGACTTCCACGGATTTGCGGACTTCGGCGGGGCTGCAGCAGTGTCGGGCCTGCCAGGGTCGTTGCACTCCAGCGAGGACCACGGAGTCGGTTGCAGCATCATGGGATGCGGCAGCAGCGCCGGTCCGGAGTCGTCCGAAGTCGGTTTTCTTGGATTTTCAGCAGCTTCTCCTTTCAAGGGCCGAGGTACTGGATAAGGCACCATTTGTCAGGGCAGGAGTCTCATCAGAGAGTCCAGGTGCTAGGAGGAGAAGTCTTTGATGGCCCTGAGACTTCAGAACAGGGGGAAAGCTCAGTCCAAGCCCTTGGAGATTCTTCTCAAGCAGGAAGATACCACAAAGTCCAGACTTTGTCCCCTTCCCCAGGCAGAAGCAGCAACTGCAGGATAGCTCCACAAAGTACAGTCACAGGCAGGACAGCACTTCTCCTCAGCTCTTCTCCTTGGCAGAGGTTCCTCTTCATTCCAGAAGTGATCTGATCTTCAGGGGTTTTGGGCCTCTTTTTATACCCCTTTCTGCCTTTGAAGTAGGCCTACTTCAAAGGAAAGTCTCTCTTGTTTGTGAAATCCTGCCTTGCCCCGACGAGGCCCTAGACACACACCAGAGGGTCAGAGACTGCATTGTGTGAAGGAAGGCACAGCCCTTTCTGGTGTGAGTGACCACACCTCCCCTCCCTCCTAGCACAGATGGCTCATCAGGATATGCAGGCTACACCCCAGCTCCCTTTGTGTCACTGTCTAGAGAGAGGTGCAAACAGCCCAACTGTCAAACTGACCCCGAAAGGGAATCCACAAACAGACAGAGTCACCGAATGATTTAAGCAAGAAAATGCCTACTTTCTAAAAGTGTCATTTTCAAACACATAATCTAAAAACCAACTTCACTAAAAGATGTATTTTTAAATTGTGAGCTCAGAGACCCTAAACCCCCCATGTTAACCTATGAGAGAGATAGGCCTTGCAACAGTGAAAAACGAATTTGGCAGTATTTCACTGTTAGGACATGTAAAACACATAAGTACATGCCCCACCTTTAACATACACTGCACCCTACCAATGGGCTACCTAGGGCCAACATTAGGGATGCCTTACATGTATGAAAAGGGAAGGTTTAAGCCTGGTGAATGGGTGAATTGTCAAAGTTGAATTGGCAGTTTAAAACTGCCCACACAGACACTGCAGTGGTAGGGCTGAGCCATGTTTACAGGGCTACAAATGTGCGTGGCACAACCAGTTCTGCAGGCCCACTAGTAGCATTTGATTTACAGGCCCTGGGTACCTCTAGTGCACTCTACTAGGGACTTACTAGTAAATCAAATATGCCAATCATGGAAAGACAGTTACACATATATCTTACATAGGAGCACTTGCTCTTTAGCACTGGATAGCAGTGGTAAAGTGCCCAGAGTAACCGAAACAGCAAAAACAGAGTCCAGCATACATCAACAGCCTGGGAAACAGAGGCAAGACCGTATTCTTAGGCCTTCATTATGAACATGGTGTTCTGGGCTGCCATGCCGGCGGTGGCGGTAATTACTGCCACTGGCATAGCGGCTGAGACTGCCATATAATAGACGTGGCAAAACCCACACTGGTGTAACTCCGCCACTGCCAGGCTTCCGCTGCCAGGCAGCCTGGCCATGGCGGAGTTACATATCCAACAGGGCAGAGCTGCAAGTAGCGCTGCCCACCGGATAATGTAACTGATTCCACCAGCCTTTCCCTGGTGGTTCACCCCGCCAGGGAAAGGCTGGTGGAATGGGTGCCTCAGGGGCCCCCGTGCACAGCCCCGTCTCTCATGTCACTGCCCAATATATGGGCAGTAATATGCGCGCCGGTTGCTGCTGCACCCACCGCACTGCTACATTGCCGCCGGATCCATGTGGATCCAGCGTCAATGTACAGGCCCTGCATTCCGCTGGGCCAGCTGGCAGAAACACTGTGTCCGCCCGCCGGCCCAGCAGAATGATCATTATGTGGCCGGTGGGGTCTTCAACATGCTGGTGGTCTTTTGTAGACTGCCAGCGCCGAACTCATCGTGTTTTCCAGCCGAGTTCATAATGAGGGCCTTAGAGTTTAAAGTTTTGTCAGTTTCTGCTAATACGGAGGGATGTTCTCTAAGAATCAACTGGGGGGAGGGGGCTTGTGAAATTTTGAAGATGTACCGGAGGCCAAACTCTTCCTTTGACAGCAGAAAACACCCACTATTTAAATGAACCAAACATATCGCATTTTCTAAATGAGAGAACTGAAGCAGGAAATTCATATAACTGTTGGAACCAAAATTGGAATTGAACCTGAACCTGGACTGCAAGAATGATTAAGTCACAGCCATGTTCTTAGGATTTAGACATCTGCATTCACTATTGATGAAAGGGGTGGAAGTCTGCCACTGGCTAGTTAGACCCCTGGGGGAGGGGAGGTTTACAGCTGGAGTATGGAGGGAAGAAATATAGTGGAGGTAATGGACAGGAAAATGGTAGTTATGAGTTGGTTGTGGTCGAGTTTATAAGGAACAATGCTCCAGTGCTAAATATCAACCCTTAATGTTAAACTGCTTAATTGCTGAACCAAGCAGTAAAGAATTAGGCAGGAGATACATAGTTTTCAGCCTTCAATTGAATGCCTGAAAGAAACCAGAAACACTAGGAAAGACAGGTGACTATATGGTCGGACAAGAGAATAGTAGTACATCAATATCTCAATTGGAGCCCCAGTCAAAGAAATTGCTATATTGGAGTATATCCCTAACTTTCAGACTGTAAACAGGAAATCAAACACAAACCAGAGATGGGTGATTTAATGAATCAGCACATGGAATCCTCACCTAATCATGTGTAAGTGTTTCTTATATAGCTCCAAAGTTGATGAGCCTATCACATATGAGGAAATTGTAGAAAGTCGTCTGTTATTACCCGCTACTCTATTTATACTAGCTGACTTCAACTGCATTGCAGTGTGGAATTGTAAGTCGTAGACCCCTTAGACCTATAGACCTCTTAATAGAGAACTTGGATCTAATAGATACCTGAAGATGGCAAAACCTGAGGGATATGCCTTTACATTAAAGCCACCTAATCAAGGATGGACTTTTCTTAAATGTCTCTTGCAAGAAAAGAACTACATGATTAGGGCCATCTCCTTTGTCAAAGAATGCATTAGTCTAAACTAAGGTACAGCTAACCTGAGTACGGTTTGGGTTTCTCTCAAAACTGATATCAGAGTATTCATACAGGAAGTGTCACTGGACACAAAAAATGACAAGCCTTAGAACACAGACCTGTTTCTCGAGTGATCAGTACCGATTGTAGTCATTATATTATTCAGGGTAGGATAAGCATGATCAGGTCTCAAACAGGATTATTAAACCAAAAAGATTAAAACAACATAATCAGAGATCCAAACATATAAGAATATAACACAGAAATAGCCCCCTTGCTATCGACCCAAACTTGTGCTTGAGTCGTCTACCAAAGAATATTAGAAATTCATGCTTCCGCCAGAAGAGAAAATTATACAGATTTAAAAATACATAAAAATATAAGTACTACTCTCAATTATATGTTTCATCCATAGAAAATGAGAAAGATAGGCATATTGACTCTTTTTTCCCCAAATCCTTCTTCCCATACTTCCCATTCACAACCACAGGATATAGCATCTCCAGCCAAACTGTCTGGTACAGGTTGGCAATGTGGCAGGCATTAATGCAATCCCAAATGAATTACACATTGGTTTTATTCCTGAGATAAAACCACTTTACCATCAGTTTGTTAGGAGATTTATGAGAGCAGATCCGTTACCCATTTTGTGTCGGGAAGCATACATTATGGTCTTTTTTGAAAAGGATAAGATGCCCACCTGCCTATAATGCTTTAGACCAATTTTTCTGCTATGTACTGATTATAAACTCTTCACCCATATTTTAACCCATAGGTTCAATTAGATCATTAACAGCTTAGTTACTCCATGGCAGCATAGCATGCATTTATTGAGACTTAGGTGGAGGTGATCCTGTTGATAGTAATCATTTCTAGTGAGAACAAATACATTCATTTTCGATCCATGCAGCTCCAATACCCACCATAAAACCTTAATTCCACTCTGTAGTGTGCTTTTTCTGCATCCAAGACAATCACAGACAAGGGATTGAGTGTGTTTCTCCCTTGTTTATTAGGACAGTGACTACCCAGCTCAGCCTGATATGTCACCATCCCAGCTGTACTCCTGGCAACGTCATGTGATATTTATTTGCTTTCCTATTTCCCCATAACATTTTTGTTACTTTCGTAGAAATGACTATCTGTTTATCTTGAATTCATGATGTAATTATTTGCTAACTGCAGCATTTATGTAGGAATATATTTAACATTTCTAAAAACAAATGCTGATTTTCTGATGCTGCCAGATGCAAGTTGTTAGCATTCACCAATGAATGTGTAAATAGAGTGATTTCATATCTTTCACTTTGATAAACAATTGTCTCCGGCCCACTGACCCAGATGGAACTTTAAGATGCATCACTGTTTTGAGGGTTGAGCACAAAAGTAAATATCTCCACTTGTTCTTACAGAGTCTTCAGATATGTGGTGGAGTATGGATTCATTGACTGGTGTGTACTATCAGATAAACTCTCAATCTGCTCTTGCATGGCAACAAGCAAGGGTCAGTTGTCAACAACAAAATGCAGAGCTGCTAAGTATCACCGAGCTTCACGAGCAAACCTATATTGCAGGTAAGGGAATACAACACTGATAAATTGCACAAACCAGTTTAAAACAGGTTGGTTCAGAAAAAAGTAATTGTCAGGTATAGCTGTGTGACTGTGTGCAAAGGACCTGATGAAGTAAGATATTTACACTTTGTAGGCACTTAAAAGCTCTATTTTACAAATGTTAATTATTGTTTGCCGTTCACAAAATGTAAATGTGAACTTGTGAGCGGATTTATGCAATTCTTCTCCCAGTATCAAGTAATGTATGTAAGCACTGCCGATTTCATCAGTAAGTTGTGGAAATTCCAGCGCAGGTTTTCCCGCCTAAGTAGATGAACAACGAAAATACCCACGATTTGTGAATATTCAGAGGGATTACCAGCCACATCTCGCAACTATAGACACGGTCAAATACTTAACCAGGTCATGGGCAGAAATAAAATACATGAAACTATAGTAATATGAGCAACAATATAAGTGCAATCTTATACCCAAACTCACACTATGTGTTGAGGGTGGACTATAGTTCTTGTCTTTGTTAACGTAGAAAAAGTGGGCAATATTTGTGTTCTCTCTCTATCTGTCACTATCGCTCACTCTCACGAACCTCAACACTGAACCCACATGGTCCTTATGCAGGTGAAGGACAGAAAATATACTAGGAAGACTATGCTTGGCTTTTAGCTTGCCTTTTAGTTTGTCTGTTAAAGATAACCTGGGGCATATTTACTATTATTTCACACAATGCAGCGCAGCAAGGGAGCTTACTGTGCTGCGTTGTGTGAAAGGGAGAGAGAGGAAATGTTCCATATTTACAAAGATATGGAGCATTTCTGCACTCTCTGTGTGCTGGCACACTATATGCTGCCTAGCACCAATTTTACAGGAAAGGATACCTTCCTGCACAAAAATAAAAAAACGAGGAGGAAAAAAAGCTTTTCTTCTTGTTACACCATTGTATTGGCTGCGTACCGATTTGACTCAATCCCCATTTTGCAAACCTTTGAAAATTTTGGATTGCATCAAATACATGGGGAGATGCTCAGGAATACCCAACCTCCACCCAGGGAATGCCTTCCAGCAAAATATATAACATAATGTGGTTCAAGCCTCTGCATTGGGTTACATTTGTTTAAAAAGCCCCACAAGACAGGGCAAATCACCCTATACATGGCTTTGTTAATCTTACTGACCCTTTTGTGTTTTCCATGTATCACCTTGCGCGACTAAAGGGCAATGCAAATGCTTAGTAAAACTGGGCCTTTGTCATATTTCAGGGCTTAGAAGCAGCTCCTAAATCTAGAACGTGTGGTTTGATCGATGTTGTGCTGTAAAAAATGCACACTTTCTTACAATTATTTCAGTGAGATAAAACATATGATTCGTTTTAAAAGCTAATAACGCTATCACCATAAAACATATGATTCGTCTTAAAAGCTAATAACGCTATCACCAAATTATTTGGGCTATAAACCCAAAAGCTGAACAAACCAAGGACGAAGGGCTCTTCATTTTTCTAGGTCCAGAAACATACACATACGGGAAATGGGTTGCAAACATTTGTACTATTGATTTTTAATTATTTTTGTTTTTTGAAAATACAATTGTGGGAGAAAAGTAGTTGCAAACTCAGTTGAACTTCAGATTTAGAAATTCTCACAAAACTTCAAGATGATTTGCATTTTAGGTTGAAATATTGTTGTTTGTTCATTCAACTGGTTGACCAGACAACTTGTTTAGTATCACTTACTTAAAATAGATTAGCGTGCAATGTGGAGCAAATTACGCCATGCAAAGGGATCATTTTAATACAGTGCATCTCGGCCATCTCCTTGTTATGGGTATTAAAAAAAAGAAAAAGGAAGAATGGTAACAGTGAGAAGGTCTTCGGCTGTGAAACTTGTTTCTGAGCCTTTTAGCAGGCTCGGGTCAGTGATAAACAGGGCATTAAATATAAAAAATAACATTTATGGCCTAGATAAGGGTTTAGCAGATGCAGGAAACTTGCCATATAAATGCACATGCCCTGTTCGCAGTGTAGACTGATATCTATGCATTTTAAATGTGCAAATGGGCACCTGTTGATTTTTCGCTGATGCCCTGTAATAATGCATTTCAGTCTTGTAATAGGCAGAGGCAAGATCTGGTTGCAGATTAGTCGAAGTTTTCAGGATAGGGCATTAGTCCAAATCATTTCTCTACTAAATTAGCTGAGAATGTGTGCGCGCGCACCTAATTAGTAGTAATGATTTGTGTGTATCTGTTGTGTGCTGTAGTAATGGTTAAGATGGGAAATAAATGTTGGCCCACTTCATAAATCTGGAGCATAAGTGGCAGAGCCTTGGTGCAACTAAATCGGGTGCCCTGTTTCAAAATTGGCTTAGACTTGTTAAACTGTTCAAAGAATATTAATAACACTCACGTCGGGAAGTGTATACACAAACATCGCATGTTCACGATTGCTTTCAATTGGAGCCCAAACTACTCCACACTGTTAACGTGTCTTTTCCTATTTAATTTACTTATTCTGGGACTCGTTTTAGGCCAATTAATCTTTTGACCCTGATTGGAGACACCTTAAAACGAGATAACGAATTAGCATGTCAAATAATAGATCAATAACCTCAACTATATTCACAATAGCAAATCAATCAAATTAGCTTAAGACGTTAATAAGAATCGGAACACACCATGGCTTTTCAGTCATGAATAACCACACAAAATTTAGTAAGATTTATGATATTTATTCCCTACTGATTACACTCTACTAGCAAGTTTATTAATCTTAAAACCAGAAAACACATCAACAAGGTCACAATATGGCAAATCGCATAAGATTTCATCAAGGCAAAGATCATAAACATTAGAACAAAGCACAACGTCAACATGGATTAAATTTAGCAGAATATCATTAGCGCATTATTCAACAAAGCATAGATTCAGTTGTTTGTCTATTTGCTTTTGTTTTAGTGAACCCCTTAACTAACCTCGAATTAGCATTGGCATGTTGGGCTTCATGCAAAACAATTTAGCAACACAAATTTAGAAAACAACTAACTATGGTCTCTATCAAAAGTAGCAGTTGGTACCTAGAAAGGAAAGGCAAACAGACAATTACAATTTCATCATCATATAGTTTACCCTCCGTAATGGGTCAGCATACAGAGTCAGGCTTCGTCCTCAGGACATCAGTTGATTTGCCATCAGCCAGGAAACTCAGCAAAGTTCAGCAAGACGGATAATAAGGAATACCTCCCCATAAGGAGGAAAAGTATAGAACGGGCAAGGGAAGGGTAAGGATGGTTTGAAGAGTCAAACAACAAAGTCTTTAGGACAGAGTGACAGAGTGGCTAAATACTAGAAAAATGGCACACAGTGGCAATAGCAAAAATGGCTCAGAATGGCTGATTTCTCCTTGTGACACAGGATTATATCAATCTTGTTGTACAGTCCCCTAATTTCCAATTGGGAACATTTTGGTGCATCATTATCTCCATCCAATAATCAGGTAGTCACCTCATTAGGATTGTCACTTTAGAACAGTTCTCACATAGTTTATTGGCTCCTGTAAGTGACGTCTCCAACGGGTAGAATGTCAGGTACAAACTTTATTCTAGCAGTCCCAGTCAGTAGCTCCATTGTCTTTACCAGTTCAGGCGACCTTGTACCTGTTGCAAGTTTACACTGTTGCATTCGGCAAGAATGTCTCCTTGAACAAGTCGAATCTCATGAGAAAGAATTTACTACGGTTACACACATCTTCTAGTTTCTGGAAAAGTACAGCTACATGTCCTTCAGCAAGTCAGCACATCGCACGTTAGAAAAACACATTTAATATGAGACCAGCAGCTAGGCCCCGACTCATGCTAAATAAGGCCTAGTTATTAATTTTTAGCAACATCTTTACATATAACTCTTGATGCTAGTACAAAATCATACATTAGTACATTAATAATTCATCATTAGTCAATTTCATTTATCATCGTTTACACTAGTGTCCACTCCCCGTGGGCACATTTCAAACACGCGTTTAGTAAAAGCACATTAATACAATTTCTATGCAGCATCATTAGGCATTAATTTGCAAACATTTCATGTTAATTTTTATTATAATAACTACACTCCAACACACAATAAAACAAACTTGTCAACTATTGATTCTTTTAAAGTTTGGCATATAATAGCACTTGTACCATTCGGGGAAAAAATATTGTATTCCAGACATGCTAATACAGGTATTGAATACAAGTTCTTCGTTGAAGTAGAGAAAATATGTGCCGTGGTCCTCACTACTCTTCCCTGCCCTCAGCATGGCGTCCTCAACTTTCTCTAACCCGCAGACTGTAGACCAGTTTTACAACATAAGTGTCAGGATTTGTCAAAGCACTTACTATGTATCCTGTGACACTCAACTTGGGAAAGAGGGTGTGCATGAAGAAGTTACTCTTCAGTCATCACTCAGGTGCTCAGATGTGCGACACAGGCTTTGGAGACATTTACTTGAGGCACTGCACAGGATGTAAGCTTGTCAACAACACTAAAGGCACACAGTGTCATAGCGCATACCGAGGTGCACTCCCAGGCGTGTCTCCTCCCCTAAGGCAGAAGAGCGTTGCTCCCCCCTTGCAAGCAGCAGCAGCAGCCAAACTTTTACAATAAAACTATAATCAACTATGTTCATTATAGTTTTATTGTAAAAGGAGAGGGGCCACAGCCTGTGATGAGCCCTGAGGGGGGGAGCACTCCCCCTGATTGCGCATGTATGTTTGGTTGGATGTCTCGGGCTGGTCAAACACACATGTGCATGAGGCTCTCTCCAACCCGATACTGCATTGCCGGGTTGGAGACAGCAGGCAGATGCCAGCGGCTGTTCAGATTGGCCACAGGGCTGCGAGCCTGTGCCTGCAGCCTACAGCAAAGGCAAGAGGAGCAGCACGTTGGTGGTGGCGGTGAAGGCGATTCAGGTACTTTTTAAAAATAATTAATTATTTTACCCCCCTACCACCACACACCCCCTGCCGTGCGCCATGAGCCACTCCTGTGCACTTCTCTGTTTGGCACCCAACAGCCTGCACTGATAGGGAAACAGCCTTTACAATGCAGATTTTACCATGTAGTACCTTTACCATATATTTTTTACCACACAAGTTTTTACAGTACATTCGCCTTTACCACGCATTCATTTACCGCACATTTAAGGTAAGTATAAATGTCTCTTTGTGTGTGTGTGTGTGTGTGTGTGTACATATGTATATATATATATATATATATACATACATATGACTTTTTTCTTTTTACTAGTAGTGGTTGCCACTAGGTGGTTATAGTTAGGACCTAATTTCTATAAAAAAAAGTTTTTTGTTTTGCTAATAACTTTGGGGCCATTTGATGAATCTTCACAAAATGTTCCCACAAACTTTCACGCCAACTGCTGTCTGGAAACTTTCAGGGTGATCAGTGAAGAGGGGGCCAAGAAAAAGGGGGTGTCCCAAAACACATTTTCCCCATTCATTTTTCCATAGGGATTTTGAACAGCAATAGCGCCAAAACCAGTGAACGGAATTTGGCAGAAAGGTAGCTCTTGGCCCAGAAAGGGGTCTTTTTGTTATCAGGTATAAATCTGTTCAGACGTTTTTTAGCTCTTAGGTGGAAAACAAATTTGTGTATATAGGGACACAGATCCGTCGCAGCTCCACGTGCCAGGAGTACTGTGATTGACAGGTCTCAAACTGTGGGAAAAGTTGTGACAGCCATCCTATGCACCAATGCACAGTTCTGGGGGATGAAAATTTGGCCTTATAACAGTAGAAAGGGTCAGGGTTGAGGTACTCTGACCCCTTAATGTACAATAATGAGCGACTGAGGGACCATTCATGATTGTAAAATGGTTTAAAACCTTTCATTTCTTCACAATTGTGGAGTCGCAACTCTGTTGAGACTCTCAGTGAGGCAACCCATGTAATAGCACGATGGAGTTGCGAACCCAGACCCAAACGTTTTTAAGAACAGTATAGGAAAGTCCTCTTTTATGCCCTGGTCACCCCCAAACTTTTTAAACAGATACTGGTGGTTACTGACTCTTGGCTGTTCCCTAGGTACTGCTTACCAGTCCCAGGGGCAGTGCTTTGTGTAAAGTGGATATGCAAATTGGCTAATTATAATTGGCTATGTCAACCTACCTACAAGTCCCTAGTATATAGTAGGGCATGTAGGTTTAGGGACCCCATCATAGGTAGTGCACCCATAGGGGCACTTTTGAGGTGCCTAGTGTCATTTTAAAGGCAGGTCTGCTTTGCTGCCGGCTTTTAAATGAAAGTTACATGCAAATTCGACTTTGGAATTAAAAGTACTTCCAAAGTCTTAAACTAATTTATATTTACAAATAAGTCACCCCGTAGGTGCACCCTATGTGCCCCTAGGGTTAGGTGCCATGTAACTATAAGCAGGGACCCCATAAAAATTGTTTTATAAGCCCTGGTGAGGTAAAATAGCCAAATTCGTCTTTCTCTCACTGCAGTGGATGGCCTCCAAGGGCTAAAATGGGGAGACTTTATTTTAATTAACAAAGTCCCAGTAGGAGCCAGATATTACAAGTTTGATATAAAACTAATTGTTATAATAAATGCAACAACTTGCCATTGTTGAATTTAATATAACTAGTTCAGGGAAAGAGTTTTAACCTCTACCTGAAAGTTGCCAACTTCAGCTCTCTAGTGCCCTTCTCTGATTGGGCTGCCTTGATTAGGTATAAAGTGGCCTGGGCTGAACACAAAAGAAGTGCCTGGGGGACGAGATCTGCCTCAGCAGATGGTGAAACAAGATGGGGGGGAGAGCATCCAACTGGTCTTCAAAGGACGGAAGGACATTTGGAGCAGCTCAGGACCGCCCCCATTTCCTGCAAACCCAGACAACCAGGTGCCCTCTTGATTAGATTAGGCGAGGGCACGAGAGGGGTGTGTTAAGGATTTTTAGCCACACCCATGGGTGGGCTCAGCCAAACCTAACCTCCAAAATTCAGTTTCTGACATTTTGGATTTTTAAAGATTGTTGCTCCCTGGGATTGGTTTTGCCATATTTCCCAGGAAGTGGTCATCCAAGGGGGTAGTGGCCTGCCTGTGATTGGACAGTTTCCCCCCTGCTTTGTAAGCCAGGAGCAAGGATACATTTGGCAGAGCTGCACCCACACCTCAGAACCTACCTACCAGGAACAAGAGAAGAAGAAGAATGACTGGCCTGCGGGACCCCTACCTGCACATGGATACTGCAATCTGAAGGACTGCACCAGCTGCATACTTGGGCTCCACCAATAAAAGGACTTTGCCTGGCTTCAACTTGATCAAGAAGGGACTACTTGTTTGCTAAAGGTGAAAAATAGCTAACCAGAGACCCCTGCATCAAAATCTGAAGGAACTTACTGGCTGACTACTGGGTAGTGGTCATTTTTGGATTTGAACCAGGTAAATTCAGGGAGTTGGAGTCCTAACCCTCAAGGAGCAACGGAGAGCTTCTGGAACCTTAAGGTGAGGTATGGACTCCTAAGAAACCTTCTGGAAGACGATCCAGAAGTTTGGAGAAGATTGGAAAACTTTTGGTAAAAAGCTCCATGAAGGGACCGACCCACTGTGGTGAGTCAAGCCTGCTTACCTCAACCGCGACTTGCAGGTTCATCCCACTGTAAAGCTACGGAGCCCCAAGATTTCACTGGGGGCTCCTGCAAAGCAATCGGATGCCCTTGCATTCTAATCAGCTTGCTGTGGAGGGTTGATAGCCATCAGAAGGAAAAAGCTCCAAAAAAGTGACAAAGTGTGAACCTAAAAGGTTGACTGGGACTTCCCGCACAATGTACCCAAGGAGAGCTCCACGGACATCGGATCAAGATTCAGCTGGGGCCAGATGAAAATTTCCATCCTGAAAAATTGTCTAAGTCCAAAGGTAGAATTCTTCACCAAGGTCCAAGGATTGCTGACTTTGTACCGCTGGAGAAAATGTTCAAGGAAAACATTTTGCTGTAGCCATCGTGGTCAGCCTTAAACTTTCCTGAGTGGTGCTTTAAGTGTCTATGCACTAAAAACACTCATTAATTCTTTAAAAATTGATATCTCCGGTGCCCCTTATCCGATTGCATTCATTTTGGTATCAAATGAAAGATAACAATAATATCTATGTTTATAAATTGGTTTAGGATTTTAAACTGTGTCCTGTGTTTTATTTTATTAATGTTTTGTGATATTAGAATACTTTACACACTGGTGATCATTATGACCCTGGTGGTCTCCTGACCACAAGGGCAAAGATGGTGGTTTCACAGCCAACAGGCTGGTGATGAAGACTGCCACATCTCCACTCATACCGCCAGGGCGGTTGGAGCCACTGGGCCAAAGATGAGCATCTCCAACCAGGCGGGCCACAGAAGACCGGCAGTGGTATTATGAGCCACCTTTCCACTAGGGTTTCGCGGCGGTAGCACCGCCACAAAAAACCCTGGTGGAGATGCTACTGGTGACAGGGAATTTCATCCCCACCCCTCAGTAAGCCCCCACTTCCCCCACCAAGTACAGCGTTTCCCTCCCCCTACACCATACCCCCTCCAGGTACAGCACCCCTCCACCCCCTTTACAGGTACAGCTCCCCTCCCCGCATACATGCACATGCACACGGACACCCACACACACCACGCATACACTCATTCATGTACACTTACATACATGCATTCACTCACATGCATCCATACACACATTCACCTCAGCACTCATACACGCATTCAACCACGCAGGAACACACCCATCTAAACATGAATACACACACCCATCCGAACACGCATACTCACACCCATCCAGACTCACACCCATCCAAACACGCATACACACACGCAGACAAACATGCATTCACCACAAAACTCATATTTGCATGCACACACGCATACATACTTACATGTATACATGTACTGATTTCTACGTTTAGACATGCATACAACTATGCATTCACACATTCATGCACAGACGCAGAAAACACACACACACGCACACACAACACCCCCCACTCTCCCACACCCACCCCTGTTAGACGATCAACTTACCTGGTCTGGGGAGGAGGTCATCCAGCAGGAAACGGGAAGGGGCACTTCCACTGCCGGCAGCACCCTGCCATCAGGACACCGCCATGCCGTATTATTGCTCATAATATGGTGGGTGGTGTCCATCTGGCGGGGTGGGGCTGGTGGTAGAGTTGTGGTCAGAATCCAGCAGTACCTGTAATATGGTGGGTAGAAGACCGCCAGCACTGGTGGTCTTCTGGTGCCCGCAGCTTTGGCGGTCTTCAAGACAGACCGCCAAAGTCAAAATGACCACCTTTCTCTCCTAAGTTAAGCCTTGTTGGTCTCTGCTAAGCTACCAAGGGTTGAGCGCTGATTTATTTATTGAGACCTAACTGAACCTAGTGGGGGTTAGTGGCCTTTTGCTAATGTAGGTACCTACATGCCCTTACCAATTTTCCACTTTCCAACAACCACATTCAGTCATATGCTCATGCACCCTCTCACAGAGTCACTCAGACCCTCATGCTGCCAATCACAAACCCATTCACACCCTCATGCATTCACTCTTACACTCATACACCCACTCACAGACCCACTCACCCTCACGTATGCAGTCACAGGCCCATTAATACCTTCATGCATCCACTCAGAGATCCGTTTAGACCCTTATGTATGCTCTCACAGATCCACTCTAACCCTATTTACCCACTCACACACCCAATCATACCCTCATGCATCTACTCAGAGACTCACTGAGACCCTTGTGCATGCATTCACAGCCCCACCCAGATCCTCATGCACCCACTCACAGACCCACTCACAGACCCACTCACGCTCCCACTCACAGACCCACTCATACTCTCACATCGACTCACAGACCCACTGAAACCCTCAAGCCCTCACTCACAGATCCACCAACACTGACACAACCACTAAGACACTGATATGCCCACTCTCACACCCAGACACTCTCAAAGCCACACTCATCCCCAGATACACACTCACACACCTATTCTAACACCCAGAGAGACAGGCCACAGCCAGCTCCTTCTGCACACGGCCAAAGGGCCGTCCATAGCATGGGGTTGGGAGGATAGGGTGGTTGGCCACAAGGTCTGCAGGCAACTTCCTCCACGCAAGGCCGAAGGCCATTCATGATACAAGGTGGGGTGCTTATAGGGGGCTGGACTCAGGGCCTGGCCGCAAGCGCGAGTTATTAGGGTGTGAGTTATAGTTACTTGCTAGAACTCCAGCAATAACTGCTGAATTTCTATGGTTTTGTGTGAGCAAATTCAGAACCTAACTATAATGTCCCTGTAACCTTTGTTTTTTTCAGTGAATTGCTACGATTTTTTTTAACATAAAGTAATTATAATTACTATACGTTAATCCAACCAGCCGTGTGTGGTGGGGGTAGGCCAGAGGGCCTGCAGACAAGCTCTTATAGCCAGCCAACCCCACGCCACTCTCAGCCTTTGGCCGTACGCAGCAGGAGTTGGCTACAGGGCCTGTCTCTGTCAGTGGATCTGTGAGTAGGTGCGTGAGTGTCTGAGTGGGCCTGAAAGTGGGTGTGTGAATCTTAGAGTGGGTCTGAGGGGGTGCATGAGTGTCTGAGTGGATGTGTGAGTGGGCGCATCAGTCTCTGAATGCATGTATGAGTGAATGAATCAGTGTATGAAGGAGTCTGTGAACTTTTTTTTATTTGTTTTTGCATATTCTCAAAATAGCCTCACCTATCCTCGAATATCCTCAAATATCCTTGAACATTCAAGGATATCTAAGGATATTTAAGAATGTTCGCAAATATTCAAGAATATTTGTGAATATCGGCATGAGCAAAAAAATAATTTTAAACCCATAATGTGACCCTCAAACACCCCTGTTTCACATTCCTGGAGTCAAGGTACCACCACCACCATGACCCCTTCAGTCACTGTTAATTTTATTTTTCACCCCGGGGACTGTGTCCCATTACTCAAACTGGAGGCCGCAAATTTCTGGTCAGTTTGCGGGCAGCCAATCACAGCATTACTGCTGTCATGTACTTTTGGGAATTTGCCGCGATAAAGGCAAAAACGTCTCAATGGATCTGCAGCCCTAGGCATACAAATGTATTTCCCCTTTATTATCTCAAAAACAATTGAATGGATTTACACCAAATAAGTGAAAGCACAATCTGTGAACCGAAACCTAGCTTTCTGTCAAATCTTGTGTAATTCCATCCAGTGGTTCGAGCTGTAGTCGTGTTTAAAGGTCCTATGAGAATTAAAATGGTAGACACATGTTTTTTTTTACTCCCCCTTTTCTCGGCCACCGCTTGACAGAGCACCCCAAAACTACAACTTGCGGCCTCTCCATGCACTGTTAATTACCCCCGATATAACAGCACTCATGACAACTTCTTTGATGTCATTAAAAATATAAATGAAACATTAGCACTCAAATTTTTGAAGAAAATACTGAGCATGATGGAGGCGCGAGTTATAGCTACCTTAGGGCGCAAGTTATAGTTACTTGAAATTACTCTAAGTATAACTGTTGAATTTCCATGGTTTTGTACGAGTAAATTCAGAATCTAACTATAATATATATATATATATATATATATAAATATATATATATATATATATATATTCCACAACAAAGGGTCTTCAAAACAGGGCACTCTGACTGCTGGTGCAAACGTGAAGGGTGAAGACCACCACCCCTGGTACATAAATTCAACAAAAAGCGCTGCACTCCTGGAGGTTTCTCTTAGTAATTTTCATTTATTCATCAAAGCAGCATGAAACCAGACCCCACAACACGTTTCGACTGACGTCTTTTTCAAGTGGTATATAGTCTGAATTCACATCGTTTTCACAATCAAAGCCTTTTTATATACACAGAGCATTCTGGGACATGTTCATTATAGTAATGCATTCTGGGATTTGCAGTTTCTCATATATGATCCAGCTGGGGCTGATTAGTCTCCTGTGACTCATTATCTTCTCATTTGCGCTCCGCATGGCTCCATACATTTCAACATTAAATGAGGCTTCCATAAATCCATCAAGTATTTCATTTTCATTTTTTCCGTGCAACTGCACATTTATCTTTCATGCCGATCTCTCCAATAATATTAACAAGCCATGCTTCTGTGTTTACGCAGTGCCATGTCACAGAGCTAATTACATTTTCCATTTTCAGCCCATATTCCTTGAGAATAACCCTGTGCTTAGTTTATTTAACCTCACCTCCAGGCCCTCCAAATAAAGGGCTGCATCGGTATTTGTCATAAATAAAGGGACAGCTGCTCACCTTATGTCTTGATGAGATTATCCCTTAAGTGGCAGAGTGGCGCAAGGTGTATTAGAAGTTCTGACAATTTTAGTCCTAAGTCTTCCATTGTTTAGTACAAACGAAGAGGCATTGTACCTCCTCGCCTCCTCTTTCCACAGTTTCTGATGATTAAAAATACCAGATGCCTCCATAGAATTCGATTCCACAACAAAGGGTCTTCAAAACAGGGCACTCTGACTGCTGGTTCAAACGTGAAGGGTGAAGACCACCACCCCTGGTATATAAGTTCAACAAAAAGCGCTGCACTCCTGGAGGTTTCTCTTAGTAATTTTCATTTATTCATCAAAGCAGCATAGGTATTTTTAAACATATATATATATTTTTTTACCTAAAAAAACATAAGTTACTGGGACATTATATTTAGGCTCACATTTTAAACCCCTTCCCTGCTATGCACAGTTTTTCACTTTGCAAATGTTACATTGATAGTAACAGGTGCCTGCCCTGGGGGTGGCAGACCCCAGTTCCATCACTAGCTCTGCGACGGGGGCAGTGCTGCCCTCTCAACATCAATACCACCAGGGAGGGGGTGGTTCATGTGGCTCGGGGGTCTGCAACGGAATCCCTATGTTTTTTATAATTTGTGTCCAGGGAGGTGACGGTCCCTGTGGCTGTGGGGGAGGCCAAACGCCCCCCCTGCATTAGTTTTACGCATGTGCCCTGGCAAGGGGCGGCCCACAGGTCTGCGGGTGGATCCAGGCACCCTACATTAGGGGCTTTAGTAAAAACAAGTGTGGGACCCGCGCTTGTTTTTTGAAAAAGGTTTTTCATAATTTTCGGGGATATAATTTTTGTCTGGGACTCAGCTGAAGTCGAGTCCCAACATAGCTGCCTGTTGAAGTGTTGGCAGCCAATCAGATCTCAGCCCGAGATCGGGAGGGTTCACAGAGCCTTTGTTTCCCTATCTACATACAAATTTGGATTTTATTTAATTTCTCTAAATGGATTTACACCAAATAACATTTTTTTTTATTTCTGAACCAAGAACTACCTTTCTGCCAAACTTAGTGTACTTCCGTCCAGTGGTTCTGGTGCTATCACTGACCAAAAGGCATGGGGAACAAGTGTTTTGCCCCCCCCCCTTTCACGCGACCCCTGCTTGACGGATCACCCCAAAACTTTCCAGACAGATGCTGAAGTGAGTGTCATATTTTCTAGGAAAATTTTGTGCAGATTCATCAAATGGCACCAAAGTTATTAATGAAAAAAATGAAAACTTTTTCTATAGAAATTAGGTTCTAACTATAACTACCTAGTGCCGATCGCCATTAGGTAATATATAATTTTATATATATATATATATATATATATATATATATATATATATATAATTATATATTGACTTGAATAATACTTACCGTAACTAAACTTTCAATGCGTGGCAAAGGCATGCATGCGAAGGCATGTGCATGGTAAAACAAATGGGTAGTAAATGCAAGCATGTTTTTTTCGTGAGTTGCAATGTCATACAAACACACTGATGGCAGCATGACCTTGTTTTATTTCACAGCTCATGCTTGCAAAGGGCATATAACACCACCCCTAACCTATTCGTTTTTTACATTTACCATTGTCCAGTTTTACTCTATACAGCTTGAAAGTTTTATACTTTTACAAAAGCCATACAGAAAAGACAGCCCAGACACATCTGTTTTCTCCACCATTCTCTCACATTCTATTTCAAGAACGAGTATTTCAGCATAGGCTCTCAGCATCCCAGAAGCATTCATTTCCAGCTCACTAGCATGCCATTGACCTCGATAAGCCAGCTTTATATCAGTCTGTCTACACATTGCTCTGCTTTAACAGCACAAACTAAAGCCATGGCTTAATCCAGTACCAACCCTAAGTATTAGCCTTAAAAAGATAAGAAAACATTTTCTCAAATCTGTGTACAAGAGGATAACGAAAACTCCTTACAGAAGGTAAAGAAGCAGTGAATGTTTTAATCAATTATGGAAAGCTTCTCACCTGTAGGCAAATTTAGGAAAACTCAGTATGTCATAGGATGTGTGCGGTCTCCATAGAAATATTAACCCTATTGGCTTTGCCATTGCTTTTTGAGTTTGGTGTTTATTTGTTCATACATATTTTTTTTAATATTTCCTATTACAAAAAGTCTGAATCGATTGGATGAGAATGCGTCCAGTTTGCTAAATTATATTGAGGGTTCATAACCAAAGTCCAGAAGAGACTATGGCCCTCATTACAAGCCTGGCGGTGGGTGATAAAGTGGCGGTAATACCGCCAACAGGCCGGCGGTAAAATAAGTGGAATTATGACCACGGCGGAAACTGCTCAGACAGACAGCCACTTTTACACACCGATGCGAGGGTGGTAATGGCCGCTGGGCTGGAGACTTCGGTCTCCAGCCAGGCGGCCGTCACAATCCCACCCTCGGGATTATGACCCTGCCTATCGCCATGGTTTTCATGGCAAGCGTACCGGCACGAAAACCATGGAGGTAAGCACTATCAGAATTCCTTCCCTGGCACTGATAGGGGTCTCCCCTGCCCCCTTCCCCTCCCCAGAGTCCCCCCCATCCTCCCCCTCCCTCCCCTGTCCCCCCGTACATTTACACACATGCACACATATACATGCACGCATACCCACATCTACCCATGAATGCACACATACATTCCCACACACCGCAACACATACTAACATACTTTGGTGCACACACACATTCACTACACACAACATACACGTACACTTACATTCAGTCATTCACACACTCATTCAACGCGACTCCCGCATGCACGCATACCGAAACATACACCCACATACACCCACACACACAACATACCCACACACGCACACAACACCCCCACCCCCTCTCCTGTCGGAGAACCAGACTTATCTGGTTGCAGGGGTCCTCCGGCTGCAGATGGGATGCGGCACTGCTGTCAGCAGCAGCGTCCGCCAGCAAAACACCACCAGGTTGTATCATTGCTCATGATACGGTTGGTGGTGTTTTGCTGGCGTGGCGCTGCTGCTGACAGAAGTGCCACCTTACTGCCACCCGCCGTCGGAATTCCGTCGACGGTCATAATGCGGCTGGGCGGCTGGTAGCCACGGCGATGGTATGTTGCCGGCCGTCACCATGGCGATAGGCAGCATTTACCGCCAAAGTTTAAATGAGGGCCAATATGTGGTAAAGTTGGTCACATATTGACCTCTGCAGAAATGAGGTTGCACCCTAGGGGGATTCAAAATGCTTTAAGTGTCAGTCATAAAACAGAGCAAAATGTGTCAACCCAGACTGTGATATGGATATAGTCAAGGGACTTGGTGTTTGGTAATGGATGTGGTGTGAGCCCATTCTGATTCTTGTAACTGAGTCATTCTTGGACTTGAATATGTTAGTCACTGTTTGCAATGGAGAATGAACCTACTCTTTGTGGGGTTCAATTTCAGGTGGGAATCCAACATTCAGTCTTGGAGGAGTGAGTGTCATTGTTGGAGTTGAGTGATGCTCTATCTTGTTGAGAGTTCAAATAAAGATGTGTGTCATTAGTGAACTGTTAAAAGTCCATTCTGCGATTGGCCAGCATTACTCCAAGAGGCTTCTTTTATAGATGAATGGCAATGTGAGAGACAATCAATCCTTGCAGTATTTGGCAAGACACTGGTATTTCTGATCTAGATGTATTTATCTGCACTGATTGGCCCCTGATAAAGTAGTAGAAGATGAAACAGGGTAGTGCAGTTTTGTTGAAGCCTGTGCATGTTGAGGATTGTTGAAAATTAAGTCAAATAGTGCTGGTAACTCAAACAGGACCAAGAGACAGGAGTACCACTAAGGGTAGAGGAAGTATGAGCGTGTGTAAGTGTATGTCCCTGCTCTCGCAAGTGCATGAGCCAGCCCACAGCTATCTACTGTGAGGTTACCGCTCTAGCAATCACTTGCACTGGTCACATGGAAGCAGCCACAAATATGGGTTGGACTTCCGGGTTACTTTGCATTGAAACCTGTGTTGTTCCTCCCGGAGATGCTTCTTATTGAGAGTACTTTCCTGAACCAGCCTCTTTGAAACGGCATCCTGAACACCTGCTTTTGTGTTTCCTGTCTTCTGGAAGTGGCATGAGGTAATCTGCAGGCTGCAATTGCTGCCAACCTTCCTACTTGTAATTTTGTCTTTGGCCTTCATGTGCAACTGTGTGCCCGTACTCCTGCCTGTACTTGTGCTGATGCGCAGAAACATTATAGGGGTCGACATGTGCCAGGAAGTGCTTGCACTTAACCTGTGCTGGAAGCGTTTGCACTCGACACATGCTGAAAGCCCAACAAGCTTGCACCTGACTCGCATTGAAAGCAGTACGATTCTGCACCTGGCTCACAATGGAAGCCCAACAAGCTTACGCCTACCCCGCGTTTGGAGCGCTTATTGCTGATTTTGGTTTTCCGCGCATGGAACGCTTATTGCTGATTTTGCCTACCTGCATTTGGAGCGCTTCTTGCTGATTTTGGTTTTCCGCATCTGGAGAGCTTTTTGCTGATTTTGTCTACCCATGCTCAAAGCCCTTGTTATAACCAACCTTATGAATGTGCATGAAGCTCAGCATTTATGTTTCATTTCCGCGATGGATGCCTATTGTATGAATCTTTGTCCCTCTTGCAATGAAGTGGTTTCTTTGGCTATTGCTACTAAGCGAATCCTCAACTGAGTATTTACATTGGGGAACTGAACCATGACAACAATAATGCTCCAAGGGGTCCATCATTTTAGGCAGTTTTCCTGATTTCTTCCTGCAGCTTCTTCCATCTGATCCTTACCCCTCCTTTCTACTGATAATTCATTTTCAGGTAGATATCAGTCACTAGGTTTTGGGAAAAGTTCAGGCTATATTGCAGTTGTTCTGACCCTGTCCTTTTGGTTCAAAGATGTAACTGCAGAAGAACCCATGCCCAAGTCACTTGGGATTACCTCTACCGGCCCTAGCCTTCTTCCTAGTATTCTGTTGTTTACTTACACAGGTGGAAGGCAAGGGAAGGTGGAAGTTGCTCTTATTTATGGTGTTCTGACAGTTGTGTCTCCGCGAGGTCGCAGGCTTTGCATTTATTTTGCATAACTTTAGTAATAGGGAGTGATTGTTATCTGCTAGAATATGATTGATTAAGCATTGGGAGGTAGTGGCCAATGGATTGATTGTGGTTGCTAAGGTGATGGAGTTTTCGTTGAGGAAAATCAATTTGGAATTATTTAGAATTTCAGTACTGTTGCTAGTATAGGTTAACTTCCTCGAGAAAAGTGGGCGCTGTGTAGAATGAGGATTGACCTTTTTTATATAATCAGTGCAGTCCCTTGGCAGTTAGCAGTTCAAGGTTTAAATGGTGGTGGAGACAAAATCAAGCGTGTTGCTCATTAGTTTCATTATGTGTTACTTGGTGTTTATAGTGTTATGAAGATTGAATACATATTCTTCATGGTATTGGCAGTGGAATCTCCTAGAAGATTGAAATCTCATTGAAAGTTATCATTGGAATTGTTCATGGATGAATAGTGATTCATGGGGTGGGTTGGGAGGGCAAAAGGTTGAAGTGACACAAGAGAAGCTACTTGTGGTTGAATGTGGCAAGTTCTTGGATTATACAAAAAGGCTTTTTGGATGGTGATGTGGCATTCTGTGCCCCTTTGTGTTTCGAAGATGTATGGACGCTCTTGCCTTTAGGGAATAGGGCATAGAAGATGTGTGAAGTTGATCTGAGCCAATTGTTTTTTATCAATCTAGTGTGTAATAAGGCATACTTTAATAGTGACTTTACTAACTGGCTGCCCTTTAATTCTGATTTTACCACTGAATATCGACCTCCAGAATGTCATGGTACAAAATATTGAGGACAGAATATTGAGGCACACAGTATTGAAAGTTAAGTGCTTCAAGGGAAGTATAGAATTACTTTTCTGAATGCACAGAAAATCTAGACTAACTTACATGTTGATATGTTTTAATATCTTGTCCTCAATACTGTAGCCCATCGATATTTCGGAGACGATACTCATGGTGCACACCTTTAACGCTCTATTGTGCTGGAAAATAATTTATCACTTGAATGTAATTTAATGCCCTTTCTAAATCTCTACACCATGAGTCACAAACACCACCAATCACACTAAATAAAGATGGCATATCGCTGTACAACATCACTAAATACATCCAGAATGCCTTAATACCTCTTACAGCACTCAAGTAAGAGAACTTCACTACTGTAAACCAATGACCACAGCAGTAGCATGTATATACTCTACACCTACTAGTAACAAATTATGGCAAAACACAGTAGTATGGCACAATTGCTACCACAACTTGATAACTTGACATGGGTTTGAATACCTTTACTTTGAATGAATTTTCTCTACTCCATAATTTCAGAATACGTTCACTGCAACCGCTTCAAACTTTATAATGACAGTTACATTAATTCTATTCTTTTAATCTGACCTACAACTTGGTCTAGTTTGTGCTTCCTGTAATTTGTAATCTAAACCTTAAGCTTAAATCATGGGTAACTAGCACCATCCTTGTTTAAATGTGTAAGGAACTCTAGCAATATCCTAACCCTAATACTAGTAACAAGCCTTATAGCTGTCCTTATAAATATTTTGTATTTATGTGTGTTTGCTTATTTGTATTTATTTTAAACCCTGCTAAATTAAGGAATATCCTGCCAAAACCTTTCCATAGCTCTTTGACATATTTGTGTTTATATGGATTAGGTATATTTAATCAAATTTACAATGATAAGGATTCCAAACCTTAACTTAAAATTCATTGCAACATTATGGTTTCTCCATCTAAATTGAATTAATGCATTGAAATAAATTAAGGTACATTACAGTGATTATTTTAAATGAAAGGGAAAAACACAAAAACACCCACCTTAAAGTTACATTTATAATAAAATTGTAATTAGTTAACTGCATTGTTACTTATAAATTAACTTTTAAATTCTTTTTACATTTTAGTTAGCATTTTAAAATATTTTTTAGACAATTTACTTATCTTTTAAGTAAAAGTCCAACTCCACAAATCAAATCGATAGCAGTCAGAGCAATGTCAGTTGAGGTAAAGGTATTGGTAGGAGTAACAATGAGTAGAAGTAATTGAATTGAATTTGGGGGCGCTGTCTACACTATTTCTGTTGACCTTATCAGTGGGCTGGTGGTTGCACTAAGAGAGTCATTCCTGTAAGTGAGATAATATACTTATTGAAACTAATGTGTTACTTAATGGTGTGTGGAGTTTAAATTCCACTGACCAGGTTGTGCCAAGTTCACAACTACATGAACATTCAGTGACTTCACAAACCTCTCAGGTCAATGATGTTTAGGTTAATTGTTCCTCTTAAAACATCTGTGTTGTATTGAAATCCTCCTGTCAAAGCTGTATTGAGTGAGTATTATTTTGCAAAAAGTTTGATTTTGTAAAAATTGCCCACAAATCATATTTTAGACACGTTCAGTCATCAGAATCATTTTGAAACCTTGTGCCAACTTCACGTATTTCAAAACATTGGAAATGATTGTAATACCTTCAAACCACAGGGATAAGTGAAATTGCCCAAATCCACACGCCCGCAGCTTTAGGATCACGATGCCTTAAACACCGGTAATGTTCAGGATATACCTAAATTAAACAAAAACATTTAAATCTAAAATATTGAAAGAACAGTATGTATGTAGTAAAATGTTACTATATACCTGGACCAGCTTTTTGGATTTCTTGCAAGCTTTCAATAATTGAATTTTAAAAGTAGGTATTGAAAAAACAATATATTTAACTTTTGTACATGGCTTATACACAGATAAAACACAGGTGTGTGTATCTTTTTCAACACTCAATCATAGATCCACGTAAACAGTTCAAGTCCAACAAACATACATTTACCTGCCACACAGTGCAAGAAACATAACTGTACGCACACACATTGACATTCATTACTATGGACAGCTGATGGACTAGGGTGATGTACATCTAAAGAGCATAGGATGGTTTCTATGGTCAGATGGTAAAGAACTGCAGGCAAACACTGGGAGGTGTGCACCCGGAAAACACCATATAATATGAATCAAAGGAGTATTTAGGATGCACACCTGAAGAGCACTGGATGATGTGCTTCATAGAAGTACTCAACGATATACCACACCAGAGACTCATATGTCTCATTAGACCACTAAATGATGTGCATCAGGGTTGGACTAGTGTTTTGCATCAGGTAAGCATGGGTTCATAACCCTTTGAGGGATTTGGAACTATGCATTATGAGTGCACAGGAGAACAGTGTGGCATTGGTTGCAAGGTATTTCACACTGGCTGCACATGGTGAAATACAAGGAAGATAATGGGGGTCATTCTAAGTCTGGCGGGCGGCGGAGGCCGCCCGCCAGACTTCCCCCCTCCAAAATACCGCTCCGCGGTCGCAAGACCGCTGAGGGTATTTTGGCTTTTGCACTGGGCTGGCGGGCGACCGCCAAAAGGCCGCCCGCCAGCCTAGTGCAAAAACCCTTCCCACTAGGACACCGGCTCAGAATTGAGCCGGCGGAGTGGGAAGGTGCGACGGGTGCAGTGGCACCCGTCGCGTATTTCAGTGTCTGCAATGCAGACACTGAAATACAAAGTGGGGCCCTCTTACGGGGGCCCCTGCAGTGCCCATGCCATTGGCATGGGCACTGCAGGGGCCCCCAGGGGCCCCACGACAACCCATACCGCCATCCTGGCGGGAGAACCGCCAGGAACAGGATGGCGGTATGGGCTGTCAGAATCCCCCATGGCGGCGCAGCTTGGGCAGCGGAAAACCGGCGGGAGACCGCCGGTTTTCCCTTTCTGACGCGGCAAAACCGCCGCGGTCAGAATGCCCTGCGGGGCACCGCCAGCCTGTTGGCGGTGCTCCCGCCGACCCTGGCCCCGGCGGTAGTGAACCGCCGGGGTCAGAATCACCCCCAATGTGTCTTTGGCCCCCATATCTTATCTTGAAACTTTTGGAATTACCAGGTTGAGTCTGACAACTGTAAAATCAAGGCAGCAGGTCCTAGAATGGTAAAAGATCACACCTCATTAAAGGTTTATCAAGTGACAATGGCCACTTGAAAGTTATGCGCATGGCAGACTAAATGGAAAATTAAAAAGAAATCAGAAATTTTAACAATATGACTGTTTGCCTGTTGTTACTCTTCACAACAATCTGCTATTGTTTTGCTACTTTAAAGCATTATTTTCTTGCCTTACGTTCTAAACAAAAAGTGTCTCGTAACAGTCTGTTCATGAATTTTAATGAACCATTTTTTTTCAGACAAACTAGGCATCATGCAATAAATCAATTGACTGGGATATGTGAAAGGTAACACAGTCTAGCTGAATGAAACTGACAATGCTGCCTTACCACTGCACTAGCATGCGTGAATGATATATGTGAATATTCCTTTCTCACTAGTGCCTAACCAATCAAAACAGTCAATGCTATTAAAAGGATGCCATGGAAAAGCAACACTCGTGCCTGTAGAATGATGGTGGAGTTTTAACAAATAGATAAACTAGCCATCTCATTACTTGCATAGTATATCATTAAGTATTTAGCGTAGCTGTTTGTGATTAAGATCTTTCTATACCTAGCAGATCATCTTCACATTTCTGCATTTTAACATATCCAACATCACTAATGTTTTCTCTGAATTAAAAATTTAAAGCTAAAATTGTTCTCCAAATTAATTAAGCTGACTACATCAAGATGTTTCTTGCCAAAGATACTTTTTGTTATTTTTGTTTTCCAGGACTAACAAACAATGGTGAGACTCCAGTTTGGATAGGACTTAACAGTCTTAATTTCAACAGCGGATGGCAATGGAGCGGTGGAAGTCCATTCAGATACCTCAACTGGGCACCAGGTAGGCATGATGACCATTATGTACCCCTTAATTGTAGTGTTCACAAAAAACCCTACCTATCAAATCAATTAACATTAGTTACATGTCTAAAGGCATGAATATAAGAGTTTGAAATCAGCAATAGGACACAAATGTACAAAATGTTAGATTGGATAAAATTGGGGTTGGGGGTAATTAATTGGTAAATAGTGCTTTATCCTGGATACATTGCTCTCAGATTGTCTGTGTTATAGTGTTCTATGTTGATGGTTGTTTAAATAAACTGTCTATCCAGAATAATTTTGAAATTGTTTTAGACATTCTATTCTAGAAATATGTGACAAGTATAATAATTCCTTAAATTGATTAATTCTATTTATTTTTAACATGTTTGTGTTTTCTTCTAACACTTTTTGCATGGATAGAAAGATCCTTTTCTCAAAAGTCCTTTTAAAGGTAAATAGAATGTGTTGTACTTTTGCTGCATAATTTAAAGTAGGGGTGTGCATGTTTTCAAACTTTGCCTTCGAAAGTCGGGTAACTTGACAGCCTTTGCACTTTTTGCAGTTTGCTTCCTTGCAGGAAGTTATTTTTACAAAACGTTTTCACAGGAGACTTTTCTTGCAAAAGCTTTATGAGTGAAGACACCCCCTTTATGTGGTTTGGGTTGCAAATGTGTTTTCTACATTGATACATTGAAAATAAGTTTACTCTAACAATTTCAATTTGAACATTTCATAAACATCTT
This sequence comes from Pleurodeles waltl, assembly GCF_031143425.1. NCBI lineage: Eukaryota > Metazoa > Chordata > Amphibia > Caudata > Salamandridae > Pleurodeles > Pleurodeles waltl. Next base: position 847,948,307 of record NC_090449.1, read on the forward strand.
TGAGTTCATTAAGCATTCAAACTTGTTTTAAAAATATTCCAAAGTTGTTGAGGATAATCTTTTCAAGCATTAATTGAAACAGTTTTATGATGAATAAAAAATATACATCCATACTGTAACTAAGTAAATCACAAAATGATAAGCTCACATTAGGCATGACTATAGGGAGATTGCAGGATATTTTGTGCAATTAATGAATATTGGAGTGCAGTTTAGGGCTTTCAAATGTTGGAGCCAGCTGTGTAGTGATGTGGCTTATGGAGTGGAGAGATGAGAAGGAAATCACTCTACATTGGGTTTAGGTTTAGGTGGCTAGATGAGAGCCAGGCTTGTAGTTTTTATCAGGGTTTTTATTGAGATGAATCATGTCCTCTAATGATGTGATTTTGAGGTAGAGTAATCTGCATAAATGTGATATGATATTTTGGGTTGATGTACAATCACGTTTAAGAGTTACATGTACAGTTTGAAAAAAGTCAGAGCTGAGACCCATGTCAACCAAGGAGCTCCTTAATTGACATGGGCTAGGATTGATAGGAAGTTTTTTAATCTATTTATTGGAAGTGAGTGTTTAGATAAGAGAAGAATCAACTGAGGACTGTCAGACCAATCTGAACCTTTAGGGTGTTTTGCAGGATGTTGTGGTTCACAGTGTCTAAGGCAGAGGAGTGGTCAAGAAGTATAAACAGACAGAGTTCTCCTTTTTTCACTATTGCAAGGGCATCCTCCATGTTGTTGAGGATGGCAGGCTCTGGAACTACAACTAGTGAGAGTGAAGCATTGATTACAAAGGTCTAGATGGTTGCAATGAGATAGTTAAAGGTCTTAATTAAAGCTGCTAGCATGGGGCCTGCGATATGTGTGATTAGGGCTCCTCTTGGCTATGATTCTAAGGTTTTTGTCCTCTTTTTCAGAGCTCTGATTCTAGACCATGGGGCATTGTTTTTTTGCATTGCTGGTACTTGCATGGTGACTGGGAGTCGTTGTTAGCATCCGTGGTTGCATTCCGTTGTCTCTTGTCCCACTCCTCCTTTCCCAGGCCTAATCCTCACCAGTATAATACTCCTTACATGGTTATCAGCTGGTTTGAAACAAAGAAAATGATACACATCACTCATTTCGTAATTGGATTCCCAGGTTGGCAACAATCTGATAATCCATCATCTTTCAGCTACATAGGAGATGAAAACATTGCTGACAAACTAATTAATATGTGGAACTGTCTTTCATATTCAGGTGACTTTTTCATGAGTGCAACAACACTTTAGACATTCAACAAAGGTGGTACACCTCTCATAAAAAGACTCACTCCATGGGTTCTGTTTGAGTAAATCTACTTCCAGGGACAGTGAATTATCTTTGCATGCATGACTGCCTTGAACGTTTGTGCACATTCACATACTTTTTCTATACCAGTTTCCAGCCTGGAAACTGTCAATGATATATTACTGTCAAGGGGAGGAATACATCTCTTTTCAAAGTAGGAATAGACAAGGAATACCACAAGTATTTTGCATAGGCATTTTCTATGCCCACTTCTCCAGTCGTTCACTATAGAGCCAAAGAGGAAGCATAGTTGCCCTTTAGCCACATTAAAGATATTAGAATTTGTTCATGCTTTTGCATTTCCCATTAGATAATACTGAATGCCATTTTCCAAACATTTCTGTCATTATTACATTAACTTGAATTCCAGTTCCAACAGGAGTGATGTACTTACACATTTCTCCATATTATAGCCAACCAGACACAGCAGTGATATGTTAGTTAGTAGTAGTCCCATGGAAAGGGGAATGGAAAATAAGAAAGAAGAGCGACATTGGCTATCACCATTATAAATCCTCACTCTGCAATCTACCCTGAGAGTATGAATGTCAGCTGGTTTACTGTGGATTTTTAAAGACAAATGTAATTCTTTTAATTCATATAGCTGCATCGTATCATCTATTCTAGCTGTATCAATTGATAGACATCGAAAACAACTATATGCATAAGACTTTGGGTTAATGGTGGAACTCCAGTGTTCCTGGATCTGAAATACAAATAGAACTTTAGTAAAACATTCTTCAGTAAAGCATATAGACTTCTCTATAGTACTACTAGTAGGATTGCAGCTTTTAGGAGGAGACATCTTCCATTCTCCCAAACATTTGTGCGGCAACCTAGGTAATGTTAGTGGTCAGGGGAAACATGCATAAACCTTGTGAAGATGACTCTTGAAACCATGATTCTAACTTTGTGGTTTGTGATGACCCAGTTTCGTCATTGAATCTCTTTGGAGGCACTTGACTACCTGATATTTATTTACTACTAGGTGGAAGCACAGTCCTCAATTTCTTAATCCTGCTAGAAACCCTAGCAAGTGATATTTATGGCCCCTCCTCAGGACATGCCCATCACCACGTACAAGTAGCAGGCAGCAACTCCATCCAATAGAAATAATTTATAATTAGCCATGTGGAATGTACCATACAGAACAAGATGTTGGGAACATCTTGAAGGACTGGATTTCTCCAGGCGTGCCCTGCACTTTTCAGGGAGGGGCATTGAGTTCATCAAAACTTAAAGGAACACAGATTTTATTTGGATTTGTTTTAAAAAATGAGCTACACTTGTAACTACAGTTATTTTCAGTGCATTTGCAATCTATTTGTCTCTTACAACATACCTGGATAGCCTTAATATAATAATATTGGAAGGCTGAGCCTATGTCTTTTGCAGAATTTCTATTCCTATTTTATTATGAGTAGGACATAATTGTCCCTGCTGCACATTCCCTTTTTACAAGGCTATCTTTATTTATTTCACTTGTACACCCTCCTTTAAGAAAGTTGAAAATTTGAGCTATCAGGCAAGGACAATAATTCAGCTGAAGTCATACTGAGACTCAAGATAAGTATAGTAATCTACTTTTCAATGAGCATAGCTGGCGTTCAGTGGTGTCATGGAAAATTATGAGACTCACTTCTAGATTATAACTAGAGGCCCCTGAGTCTTGCATATCTCTCATAAAGTCATTGGTCTTGATGTGATTGGGGGGGGCCTTGAAGAGTTGGGTTGACCCTGAGTTGGGTAGGCCCCTGCTTGTGCCTCTTAGCTTTTTACTCAGGATACTTTCAGGGTTATTCCACCAGAGACCACCTGATGGGTAATTCTCACTCTGCAGGATTAGGTCTAAGGTTCTTTCAAAGGTGTCCCTTTAGACTACAAGTTGTGTCAATAAACTCAGGAAGTGTTGCAGATTTTTATTTATTCTGTGCCTTCGGAAAGGTTTATATAAATTTCTACTCTGTTGGTATGGTGATGAGGAAAAGTTAATGCAGCGAGTCATTATTTGTAATCATTACCACTCAAAGACATTCTTGTCACATTTCTAATGTTTCCTCTCTCCCTCCTATCCATATTGGTCCACAGTTGGGAGCTTGGTATTACTTGGGATGTGAGATGGGGCCTGTCATTTTCTATGGTGACTAGAAATGGAGGCACCACCAACGGTCACTGCAGAATGGGAGAGTTAAAGATATTGTTTTACTGAATTAGGATTGCCAATTATATCCCTTACACTGCCAGGCCATTGATGTGGAAGTCTTGGATTTGGAATAATGGCTTCCCGTACGTAATCTGGGCATGTGCTACATGTATGAGGATTCATGGATTCTTGAAGCGAGAAAAGTCTAAGGGGCCGATTCTGATTTTGATGGGCACTGTCCACATCAACTTTTTGGCGGTCAGACCGCTGCCTCTTCAGTGGACTTTGGCAGTGACACCGCCTCAGGACCGCCTCCACTGCCATCATTACTGCTACGCAGCAGTCAAGGGAAGTGAGCCCACAACATCAGCCGCTGGACTGATCAGGACCTGCCTTTCTGCCAACCTACTCCTGACCGGGTCCCCGCCAGGAGAAGGTAAGGGGAAAGGCAGGAAAATGGCCACAATAATTTGTTGACTGGTCAGGTGTGCGCACTGTGCCACTTCCTGGTGACAAGGTGCGTCTGAATGGCTGGCGGCACCGCAACATGGACTAAGTTGGCTTGAGGCTCTTACTAAAGCCAAAGCATGCCGCCACCATGAATGCGGCACCAACACACCACCAGCCCCATGGTGAACTCAGAATTTGGTGATCGAGAAGGGGTAGGCTTGGTGGCCTGTTCCTAGCCGCCGCAGGCTGGCTCTGTCCCAGCCAAAGTCAGAATCGGTCCCTAAGTGATGAGAAAGTGAATTAAGCGTTTTGATTTCACTCCTTTAGTTCAACACAGCTGTAGACTCAGTGTGAATGGACCACTGCTTTGCTTCAATAAGGTGTGTGCAGTCTTGAAAACAATGCACATCACGCATCTGAGAGGACATGCATTTGAAGAGGAGTCTCTGATAGGGTAGTAGAACAAAGCACAAAGGTTGTTAGTACTGCGACTGGAAAACAGTTGTGAAGGCAGAACTTTTTGCGCAGGTTTCTCTTAATTTTAATTGTTTTCCTTCCCAAAGCACAGCACAGAATTTCTAAGCTTCTTTTGCGCTGTCAATCTGATCTGTAATTTTTTTTGCACTTGTCCTATTTTAAGGAAGCCCGTCTGCAGCGCCCGGAAAAGCCTGCGCCACACTCAATCCTGCAAAAGGAGGGAAATGGGAAAATAAAGAGTGTGCTCAGAAGCTGGGGTATATCTGCAAAAAAGGAAATATCACTTCTTCAACTTTCATTATTCCTTCAGGTAGATATCCTTTTATTTCTCAGTTTTTACAATTGTCTCTGTCTTATGTGTACTGTAGACAACACCACAAATTGACAAACTGTGATTATTATCAGTAACAGTATCTATACTGTAGAAGTGTACATTAAAGAGCAATGCCAACTTGTTACCAGTACATAGGACCTAATGTATTCATGGGATATGGAAAGTTCATGCACAAGCGTTTCGTGCTTTGACTTCACCCAGGGATTAATTAAGAGATACGCATAAAGCTCCCTAAATTTGTACCAGCAACTTACCATATTCAGATGAAATGAGTATTACATTTTCCTGAGGTTTAGGTTTAGGACTACCGTGTCCTAAGAAAGGCTGGAGTTTGTACAGTGAAATGCTGCATGAACACCAAGACTTTTGAAGGCTTTGGGCCTCATAATGAAGCTGGCGGTCACAAGACCACCAGTCTCGTTATGGCAGTCAGACCGCCGCAGCTGTGAGTTAGGCGGACGGACCCGCCTAAAGACCTCCATCCCCCCCAGGGTCACAGATCCTGATGGGGTGATAGCGGTTTTAGTTGCAATCAGCCAGGGTGGCGCTGAACTCAGTGCTGCCCTGCTGATTACAACCTTGATCTCCGCTAGCCTTTTCATGGCAGTTTTCCCACTATGAAAAAGCTGGCAGAGAACAAGCGCTGGGGCCACTGGGGGCCCTGCACTGCCCATGGCATGGGCAGTGCAAGGATCCACCAGCCCAGCACCATCAGAATGCACCATGTCTGCTTTTCAGACAGTGCACATTCGAAGGTGCTGGACAGCCCCCCGTGTGACGGCACTGAACTCGGCACCATGTGGTGCTTAGTCCGGTAGCGCATTTTCCACTGGGCTGACCGGTGGAAATCTTGGTCTGGAAAACTCGTAATGGGCCTGTTGGGGAGACCCCTAGCACGTGCAGCCTCCTCACCTCGAGTCTGGCAGTCGGATGTTCCGACCGCCAGACTTGTAATGAGGCCCTTTGAATCCTGAAGTGATGTACAGAGGATCAGGCCACCCAGGATGGGAATTAAATGTAACTTCTCACTATTTTATTGAGTGTAGAGGAACTATGATACAACAAGCATTGACAAAGCTACTGTGTCAGACCATGGCAAACTGTTGCATTGGTATATTTGTTTTTATTTGTTTTTGCATGCACATGGTGCAAAAATGAAGAAGATAAAACATGCAGCCATGTAAAAGTGGCCGCCATAGTCTTACATTAAAATGTTATATTTAAAATAATTCACAGTGTGACTGTTTCACTTGTAATGTTTCTAAAATAACAACTTTGCAGTTGTGCCATGAATTATATTATTGTTATTTGTGAAGTAGCTGTGAATAATCGCCAGCTAATCAATAACACAAATTGCTGGCAGCTAAAATGCTACAATGTCACTTAATAACATTATAACTTTAAAAGGAGACAGAAAATTAATCACCATGTAACTGGGCACCCAAAGTGCAGGCAAAATAAAAAGCTGGTATTTAAAGTAAATGTAAAAAAATCACTAACATAGAAAAATCACCCATTTAACCAGATGTATCACTGAAGAGAAAGGTATTATTTTTAGGAGGATATGAAAAATATTCATAGGCTTTGTAGAGGTACTCAAAGATAATCGGGCCAATAGGTAAAGTGGACTCTCATTCAACATGCTGTAGTGAGCAGAACCAAAATGTCAATGACAATTTAACAAAAAACTGGATGAAGCCTGCTGCCGCTGACCAAAAGTTGTCCTATGTATCTATATTATCTATCAATTGTTTCAAAAAAACAATAGTCTGATGAAGCAGCTAGAGCTTTTTCAAAAGCTAGATCTAAAATAGTATTCCACCTACAAGGAACGTATGAGTGGATGAATGGATCACCTACTGCAGGTGGAAATGAAACCAGTAGAAGGATGGGAGCAAAATGAGTGTGCTGAAGCTACCACATGTTGGTGTTGCTCCTCTTAATCTGTTGGCTTTATGCAGAGATATGATATCAAATACTAGACAATGCTGCAAATGGAACACTCTTTTGTGAGGAGCAGCCTTGTTATTACAAAAGTTGGTTAGTAATAGTTGATGTGTAGTGCCGGCAGGTAAGTGTTGGCAGTGGACCACAAGGCCTTTCAGCATCTATAAACTATATACATGCAATGCAGATACTACACGACTGGCTTTATAGTGGTAAGTGTGTGTTAATTGATTGGTGAATTTGTGTGTGGCTGTGAGATTGTGCAAGTCATGGAATTTGGGGTTTGTTGATGTTATGGTTTGATCAACCCCAATACTGCATGTCTCACTTAGTTGACTATCATTAATCGACATAGAAGCACAAATGGCTTGTGAGGCACATCGTAATGCTGAAAGAAAAGAGCTGTTGAAGGTCTCCACTTGTCTATCTCTAAGTGTTTTTTCTTGTGTTTAGCATATTTTTTTCTTTGGTCTCTACCCCGTGGCGGGGTTAAATTACAAATATTTTGGACTTCATCAGAGTAAAATCAGCAATTCTATTTGTGATAAATATTCATATTAACATTACCTTTTGTGATCTGAATTATTGTGCCATTTATGAATAACTTCAATGATTTCTACCTGCATATTGTTTTATTTCTTTCAACCCCCATATTTAAAAATGCAATAGGAATTAAAACGTATTTTGCCTGGGAAACATTTATTATTTTGTATAATGGACTCAGTATTGACCATTCAATGGCATTGCGTCAACCAATGCATAGTAAGAACACCAAAGTCTTGACAATGTTGAAGACAAGGCAGAGTTCCTTCTAGTGAATCTTGGTTCAAAGATATTTGGTGACAGACCATGACCCATTTTGATTAAACTATTAGCAAACTTAATTTCATACAAAGATGATTCTAGGTGACAGCTGGACAAAAACCTCTGGTTAATTTAGACAATGATGGCTACCATGGACATCATCCTGGTTCCTATTATGAACCTGCATATAAAAACGCAAATGGATGTAATAGAACCTTAGCATTAAAATAACAAGTATCATTTGCAGTACCACCCTGTTTGGAATGCTGGGTGCTGAACAGCCAACACACGCTGTCTTTCCTGTAGGGCGGAGGGGCCACGCCCCCCACCTTTTGCCCCTCATGAAGAGTGTCTGTCAGGCTGAACAATGGTCAGACTGACAGACACTCTTTATCTTCAGGTCAGGCAGCCAGGAGCAGACATGCGCAATTTGCGCAGACTCCTGGCTGCCTGAGCTGAACTTTGCTGGGCTGAGAAGGTCAAAGCTCCTATGGGCGTGACCTTCTCAGTTCAGCAAAGGTGCCTCAAGGCCCTACCCTGGGTGACGAGGAAAGCGTCACCCATTGACTTTGCCCCGGGCGCTTCAGGTTTAAGCCCTGAAGCGCCCAGGGCGAGTGTCAATCAGTGACACTTCGTCACAGAGAAGAGTGGGATCAGCAGTCTCACTGACCACATCCCACTCCGTGACGAGGCTGGAACTGCTGCCTTCCCTCCGGAGCTGAAGGTAAGTGTGTGTGTGTGATCTTTAAAAATGAATGTTGGGTGCGTGCGTGCATGTTTGAATGTTATGAGTGTTGTTAATGAATGTGTGCGTGCATGTATGAAAGAATGAGTGTGTGTGATCTTTTAAAATGAATGTTTGGTGCGTGCGTGCATGTTTGAATGTTATGAGTGTTGTTAATGGATGTGCGTGCGTGTGTGTGTGAAAGAATGAGTGTGTGTGTGCTTCCCGCCCGCCCCCATCCCTCCTAATGCTGGCGGCCGCCACTGATAGCCAATACGCTCCCTTTGGTAATTATACCTATTGTTACAGGTCCACAAAGGGATCATACTCTCACCTCCTTTGTTTTTTGTTCAGAGGAAAGCCAAATCAACAAAAAAGTTGAAAAATATGCACAAATAGTTTTGTATTATTTTGGCCCTTTGGCCACTGGCTACTACCCAATGTGGAAGCTCTCCTTTTAGGTGTCATTAACTTTGTAGTGATTTGTAATGCAAATGCAGTCACAAACATCAATACATTTCACTGTTAATCACAAGCTGGAGGGGATATCCCTTTCTTGCATCCTCTGAATTGTGAATCAGAATGAGCCGCAAAACTACTTATGGGATTCGCAAAGCCCTCCACAAATCGAAAAAAGGCTTTAGTACATTCCTAATTAATTTTTGCTTTTGCAAACTACGTGATATTTTGAACTCACAGGATATGTGACCTCAAAATGCTTTAGCATACACGACCCTTTATTTTTTCACTCCGTGAAAGTCTACAAATAATACTGATGATGAATGAGTCAAGGCTGAACTTTTCATTGCTAATCGATAAGCCACGTTAAGGTTAGTCTTGAGCCAACTTCAGTACACCATGTTTCATCACTGGGGTTTGTCCAAGAGAAGGAATTCTCAAATCATTTTACTCCACCGTCTCATTATTCTGTCTTATGCCAAAATAAGGAGTGTTTAGAAATAATATACCCCTACAAAGTTGGATAGTTTTAAATTTGCTTCAGCACTTTTAGCTACAGAAATGAAATATGCTGTGATTAACAATGCTGGAGCTGGATGCATGCAATAATGAATCTGGCTGCACAATTGCACAGCTACTTGTACTCTAAGTACATAAATCTTGATGCCAAACTATGGACATTTAGGGGGTCACTCTGACCCCCGCCGATGGCAGAAGCCGCCCGCCTGGCGGGAACCGCCAGAAGACGGTACCGCGGTCAAAAGACCGCGGCGGTCATTCTGACTTTCCCGCTGGGCTGGCGGGCGACCGCCAAAAGGCCGCCCGCCCGCCCAGCGGGAAAGCACCAGCAACGAGGAAGCCGGCTCCGAATGGAGCCGGCGGAGTTGCTGGTGTGCGACGGGTGCAGTTGCACCCGTCGCGATTTTCAGTGTCTGCTCGGCAGACACTGAAAATCAATGTGGGGCCCCCAGGGGCCCCAGGACACCCGTTCCCGCCAGCCTGGTTCTGGCGGTGAAAACCGCCAGAACCAGGCTGGCGGGAAGGGGGTCGGAATCCCCATGGCGGCGCTGCTAGGCAGCGCCGCCGTGGAGGATTTACAGGGGCAGGGGAAAACCGGCGGGAAACCGCCAGTTTCCCTTTTCTGACCGCGACTTTGCCGCCGCGGTCAGAATTGCCCTTGATGCACCGCCAGCCTGTTGGCAGTGCATCCTCCAACCCCGGCCCTGGCGGTCCATGACCGCCAGGGTCGGAATCACCCCCTTAGACTTATGCTACTGTATCGACCCAAATCCTTAATATGCAAATTAACTTATTTCTAACTAGATATGCTTTCTTCATTATTTGGTTGCAATATGCTAATTTCATCTCCCTTAAAAGAGTAGTGCCCGCTAAATTCTTTCTTGTGCTTCGGGAAACACTTCAGGGGTAGGTGCACCGTTTGGTACCACTCTGTCAGGGGAATAACACAGGTCCCTGCAGCACAAGGGGCCCTACCCTTTCACGGGACCTCGGGCCTTTAGGGAGCCCCCAATTAGGCCAAAAGTCATTGAATATATGGGAGACTCCAGGGGCCCCTTATCGCATTCTGCATTGGGGGGGCATAATGTTCTGCTGCACCTCTGCACCCGCTGTCTTTGAAAAAAGCTGTTTTTCCTGACCATGTTAATCAAACTCACTTACTTAAATCATTTATTCTTGCACTTGAAGATCCGATTCTGTTTTGTCCCTGTATTTGGCCAGACGTTTGCAGGAGCGGTTGTGGTGTAATTAATTGCATTGTGCATGTGTCCCACCAATGTTGTTTCCTAATGCAAAGAGTTCACTCTCTTATTCAATCAATAGCACACATTCTCGTTGACTCTGCTGCTCAATTGATCTTAACTGGGAGTTTGATTTTTTAGCAAGTGATGTACCAGTCAACTGCCCCAAGCTGTGGTTGCCCTACGCTGGTCACTGCTACAAGCTATTCAGAGACACCAGACTCTGGAAAGAAGCTCAACTGGCCTGTAGAAAGGAAGAAGGGGACCTTGCAAGCATTCACAACATAGAAGAACACAGCTTTGTTGTTTCTCAGCTTGGATATGGTGAGTCTTCTTAAATATCTACAGCATTTATCATGCAGATCATGCAGTGCATTCAACATCTGACATTGTATCTGTATCATTTAATTTATTTATTGACTCATTTAGTGTATATAGAAGAACTTCATCGACCAAACTAAGCAGGGTTTAATATAGGTATTATTTTTATTTATATATATATATATTTTTGTGTGTGTGTGTGTATATATGTATATATACGCACACACACACACCCGCCCCCCCCCCCTTCCGGTCCTCTTATTCCAAGAAAAACACCTCGGTCAAAACTGTCTTGAAAACTCCATTTTAATCTTTATGGCACACAAAAAACATCCACCTGATGCGTTTCGGAAACAACATAAATGACAGGCCTCACAAGCTGCTTTTTGTATATCTAATCATGGTGGCCATCTTTAAACATGTTTTTCTAAGCACGTTTCTTACATCTATTCCATATATTTCTTATATTTCTCATATTTCACAGCTTCCTTTCCTCATAAAAATCTTTTTATATTGCTGGAATATTCGATAATCCAATAAAAATCTAAAAAAATAACAAAATTAATATGATTAATAATATATTTATTTAGTTACTATTTAATCCCCAGTGGATATATACTATGATTAATAATATATTTATGTATTTACTATTTAATCCCCAGTGGATATAAAGTATTTTATGTTCATCACCCTGAATTACTAATACCTATTTTAAAGACATCTGTTCTATCTCTGTTTTTTTAACATATACAGAATACATAATGCAATTAATATAACTAAAATAACTTTCAAAAACCCAAGTGGGTTATCTCCTACTTATTTCAGTCTCTACATCTCTCGTCAAGAGTTATGCATGATATAGTAGCTCATTTGCTTCTCAAGGCCATTTATCATATCTTTCTCCAATCCACCTAAAAAAAAAAAAAAAAAACATTATATAAAAATTCAGTTTAGACAAAATATAGAACCACAATTATATACAGCATATACCTCATTGGAGACAGCTATTTGCTCTTCAACCTATTATCACTCTAAAACACCTATTAACTTATTAAATGAATGGCTAATTCTTCATCCTTATTTAATCCTGCTGGCTCCTTAGTATTAAGACCAATAATTAGACGAGATTATAATTTCCTTAATTCCAGCGTTCTATACCCTCCTCTCACACTTAGCACAACCCTGTCCAGAACAACAAATTTTAATTTGTTAGTGGTCTGCTCGTGGTATTGTTCAAAATGTCTCGCTACTGGATATGATTTATCATCATTCTTATTGGCCCTCATATGCTCCAATATTCCTCTCTTAGCCACATGGATGGTACTTCCCACATAAAATTTATTGCAAGGACATTTCAAAGCATATATACAATAATCTGAATTGCATGTCACATGTTTTCTAATTCTAAAGGGTCTTGAGACCCCCGGAAATTCCATTTCCTTATAATTCTCATTATGTTAGCAGGCTTTACATTTCCTACAAATGCGGAAACCCTTAATAGGTTTATTTGTTTCTATTTTTAGTGATAAACAGTGACTTCAGTGTGTCTTTCAATGAGCTGCTTCTTCTGAAAGTAAATTTAGGGCACTCCTCTAGTATTTCAGCTATATTTTCATCTGTTTTCAACACAGGCCACATCTTTGTAAATATCCTTCTTATTTCTCCTGTCGTATTGTGAAATGTTGTGATAAATCTCATTGACTCATCTTTTTTCTTGTCACATATTGCTTTTGTTACCAGTAAACCATCTCTGTTAATTTGTTCAACTTTTGTCAATGCTTTTTCTTTAGTACTTGGCGAGTACCCTGTTTATTTAAACCGTTTACTTATGATAACAGCCTCTTTTTCAAAAGCTGACTCCAAACTACAATTTCTCCTTGCACATAATGATTTACCATATGGAATATTTTGAACTAAGGGCCATGTTTATACTTTTTGACACACAACTGCGCCAACGCAGTTGTGCTTCAAAAAGTTTAACGCCGGCTAACGCCATTCCAAAGCGCCATGCGGGTGCCTTATTTATTCAATGACGTTAGCCGGCGGAGCTGACTGGTGTGCGTCAAAAACAATTACTCACACCAGGCAGCGCCGACGTAGGGGAAAATGGAGCTTGGGCATCAAAAAATGGGGCAAGTCAGGTCTGAGGCAAAATTTTCGCCTCACCCGATTTGCAGCATTTTTTTTTACTCCCAACCCCCATTGAAATGACTCCTGTCTTAGCACAGACAGGGGTCATGCCCCCTTGCCCAATGGCCATGCCCAGGGGACTTATGTCCCCTGGGCATGGTCATTGGGCATAGTGGCATGTAGGGGGGCACAAATCAGGCCCCTCTATGCCACAAAAAAAAAAAAAAAAAAAATACTTACCTGAACTTACCTTAAGTTCCCAGGGATGGGTCCCTCCATCCTTGGGCGTCCTCCTGGGATGGGCAAGGGTGGCAGGGGGTGTCCCTGGGGGCATGGGAGGGCACCTCTGGGCTCCTTCCGAGCCCACAGGTCCCTTAACGCCTGCCCTGACCAGGCGTTAAAAAATGACGCAAAAGCGGCTGGACGTCATTTTTTTTGACCCGCCCACTCCTGTGCGTCATTTTTGCACAGGGAGTTTAAATAAGGCGCACATGCCTTAGAGTCATTTTTTAGAAGGGAACGCCTACCTTGCATATCATTAACGCACGGTAGGTGTCCACGCTAAAAAATGACGCAAACTCCAAGATCTTTGGCGCTAGACGGGTCTAACGCCAAAGTATAAATATGGAGTTAGCTTTGCGTCGGATTTGCGTAAAAAAAAACGACGCAAATCCGGCGCAAACAGAGTATAAATATGCCCCTAAGTTCTTAGGATGATTACTTTTAGCATGGAGTAAACTGTTGCCAGCAGTGTTCTTCCTAAATAAGATACATTCTAATTTGTCATTCAAAATATTGATTTTTACATTTGGCCAGTAGGTAATTATCGTTAGGACCATGTTTCCATAGAAAGAGCAATTTTTGACCTGCCTACATCTTTGACACTGTTTCACAAATCTTCATGAAATGTTCCAAAAAAAGCACCCTAGTGATTCTTGTTGCGCATGGAAAGTTTCAGGGTGATCTGTCAAGTAGGGGTCGAGAAAAAGGGGGTGTCAAAAAAGTAGCGTTTCCGATGTTAATTCCCATTGGACCTTTGAACAAGGCTACAGCCTAAACAAATGGATGGAATTACAGCAAATCTGTCAGAAAGCTAGCTTTCATTATTCAGATAGGGTTTTCACTTATTTGGTGTGAATCTGTTCAGTAGATTTTGAGATATTAAAGGGAAAACACATTTGTATATCTGATGTCACGACGACCTCGCGAAGATTAAGAGCTCATGCATGGCAAATGTACAGCTCTGATTGGCTGACAACATTTCAAACCAGGAAGTGTTGGCAGCCATCTTGGGACTCCGCTTGAGCTGATTCCCACAAATAACGTGTATAAAAAAAAGACAAGGGGCCAGGGTAGAGTCACACTGACCCCTTAGCTCTGGTGCTGGGGTACAAGAGGGACCCCAGCACCAGAGCATTTTGTTCTTTTCTAATTGTTACCACCAAAATCATGATGTTGTCGCACATTTGCAGAACATTTTAAAAAAAAAATATGCCTGGGCTCCCGCAATTGTTTTTCAATAAGCACCCGGGTGCCCATCCCACGGCCCTAAGGACCACCAACTCCCTTGGGCTATAATGTAATTCTATGCTGGGGGCTGCACAATGCTTTTGATATAGGGGAGACCCAAAATCCTCCCCCACAGCCAAGGGGACCACCATCTTCCCAGGGCATTGTTAAGATTCCATGCGGAGATCACAGGGCTCCCCACTGCAGCTCTGGGGACTGACACCTCCCCAGACATGCTGTTTGCTGTGGCGGCAGCTTTGAACCTGCCGCCAAGCCTCAGCAAACACTCAGCTCCGATGAAGGGAGAGCTGTCAAACACCTCTCCCTTCATCGGAGCAGAGGTTTCCTCTGTCTGCTCACGGAGATGCAGGCAGACACATGGAGGAAACTGCTTGCACAGAGAGGGAGCTGCTATAGCAGTTCCCTCTCTGTGACAGCAATTCTGGCTTCTGCAGGAATCAGCAGGGACTGTGGAGGCCTTCAAGCTCCCCCCAAGGTCCCCAACATTGTGACTGGGTGCCATGTGGGGGCACCCAGGTCACATTGCCGTGCCCAGGGCATGCGGTTCCCGGAGCCAAGATCAGTCCTGGGGAGGGGGGCATGCAGGCTCTCTCCCCAAAATAAAAATAAAAATTAGTCTGGAACCTGGAGGATTGGATCCCCAAGGCTGAGACCGGCCTGGGGATGGGGGTCGTGTGGCCCCCCTCCCCCCAACAAAGTTTTTTTAATGTTTAGGCCAGGCCCTGAGGAATGTGGTCCCTGGGGCCAAGATCAGCCTGGGGGGCATGCAGCCATCCCCAAAAATTAGATATTTATGCTGGGCCCCAGGGGATGGGGTCCCTGGGGCTGATATCGGCCTGTGGAGGGGGGCCCATGAGGGGTTGGCCAACTCATGCTGCACACAGCCGAATGCCGTGCACAGCGCAGGGTTGAGTGTTTTTTGGGGAGTTAGCCACAGGGACTGGCTGCAGGCCCTGTGGACAAACGTGCACAGAGCGGGGTTGAGTGGTTATATCGGTTGGCCGCAAGGTCTGGCCACAGGCCAGGCACTGTGGCCAACCGCAACCAACTGCCCTTCGTCAGCCGTCCCTGTAACCTTTGTTTTTTTCGGTAAATATATATATATATATATATATATATATATATATATATACATATTACCTACTGGAGGTCACCAGTGGGTGGTTGTAGTTAGGACCTAGTTTCAATAGGAAAAGCATTTTTTGTTTTGCCAATAATTTTGGTGCCGTTTATCAAGTCACACCATTTTCAAAACTAGTATAACAGTCAGTTCAGCTTCTGTGTTTAAAGTTCCGTGGTGATTTGTCAAGCGGGGCAGATAAAAAGGGGGGGTCCAAAACATTTTTTCCCCATGCAATTTCCATAGGGATTTTTAGACGCAACTACAGCCCAAACCGCTGGACGAAATTACACCAAGTTTGGCAGAAAGGTAGCTTTTCGTCCAGAAAATGCCCTTTTTGTGATTTGGAGTAAATCTATTCAGTAGTTTTTGAGATACTAAAGGAAATGGAAATGTGTATACCTGGTTGGTGTTCAGATATGCTCCGATTGACCAATTTACAGAAAAGTATTCAATCCTGATTGGTTGGTGACAACCTGAGCAATATGTTTTGGCAGCCATCACAAGACTCAGGGACTTGAACCTTGTGCCCTGAAAATGTCCCAAATGGAACCCCCTTTTATTGTTTGGCCACAACATGGACAACATGAGGCAGGGTCACCATTGTACTGTAGTGAATAACAGGTTTTGAAGGTCACAAAAGAGAGAACATATGAAGGTTGATAACAGATTTTAGTTACAATATAAATCATTTGTTGATGGTACCATACTAATTTAGGAATTGTGGTGTGTTCTAAGGTGATTTTATCCTGTGAAAAAGCCTTCTGCTGGGATTTCATGAATCGTGTTCGAGAGAAAACTGTTTTCTCATGATTTTCCCACAGAGGTTATGGAAGGTGCTCCAGAAGGTAAAAGGAGAGCATATTTTCTATAAATTCACACTATCTTTCTCATGAATGAGGGGGGTTCATTTTGTCATAGAAATTATGGTTAGTGCTGTAGAATGAAAAACTAGGACATATTTTAAGTGAGTTCTCAAATGTCTTCCTTTCCTATTTCATTCAAACATTCTGACATAAAGAATGAAACATATTCTTTCAACATCAGCAGCAGACTGCAAGTTAACTCCTTGTTGATCAGCAGCTCTACCTCAGCGTTCTAAGGAGCAACTAGAGTGCTAACATTCTGCATTTATGCCAAAAGTGTGGAAACCTAAATGCCATCTTGATGGAATCGAAGTGGAAAAATTGAAAGCATATTCTATTGAGGGCACTGCAGTAAATGAGGAAATTAGGGAGATTCATAACAAATAAATCTCCAAAGATGGTCACCAGAAAACAGAGCCCAAATGTAGTACAAATATCACCACGTATAGCCCAAGTAAAGCCCAAAGGACAGAAGTGTGCAAAACAATAAAAACATTTTTTTTGCAGTTTTATATAGTGCAGGCTTGGCCTGAAGGTATTGCAGTGCTTTACATGAGCATCAGTTGCATTACACAATGAGCATGGAGAGATCAAGTGATTTGCCAAAAATCACAAGATGTCCAATTGACGCCAAAACTCAAACCCTGTTCCCCAGTTGCAAAGTCTGCAGCTTTGGCCGTAACATCACATCCTCTCCCCCGAGTGTAATAAATAATCAAGTGATCAACTGGGTAAAAAAGTAAAGATAGCAAACAATTTAAATGTACTCAGTCACCATTTGAGAACTGAGAACATATGTCCTCATTTTAGTTTTTCAGGTCACTAACTGTAATTTCTATGGGATTAGGGGCCAGATGTAGCAAAGTGTTTGCGCCTCGCAAACGGCGAAAATCGCCGTTTGCGAGGCGCAAAAGCCACTTTGCTATTCAGAAATGCATATTGCGAGTCGGACCGACTCGCAATATGCATTTCCGACTCGCAAATAGGAAGGGGTGTTCCCTTCCTATTTGCGAGTCTGAGTGGGATGCAATACCATTTGCGACCGCGTACGCGGTCGCAAATCGTATCGCAGTTACCATCCACTTCAAGTGGATGGTAACCCACTCGCAAATTGGAAGGGGTCCCTATGGGACCCCTTCCAGTTTGTGACTGGACCCCAAAAAAATTTTTCAGGGCAGGAAGTGGTCCAAGGGACCACTCCCTGCCCTGAAAAAATACCGAAACTAAAGGTTTCGTTTTTTTTTTTAAGTGCAGCTCGTTTTCCTTTAAGGAAAACGGGCTACACTTAAAAAAAAAAAAATGCTTTATTTAAAGGAGTCACGAACACGGAGGTCTGCTGACTACAGCAGGCCTCCATGTTTGCGAGTGCCTTGACTCGCTATGGGGCCGCAATTTGCGACCCACCTCATGAATATTCATGAGGTGGGTCATTGCGACCCCATAGCGAGTCGCAGTCGGTGTCCGAGACACCGTACTGCATAACATTTTGCGACTTGCAAACAGCGAGTCGCAATGACTCGCTATTTGCAAGTCGCAAAATGTTATTTTGCTACATCTGGCCCTAGGCCTCTCTCATTTTAATATTTTCTAAAGGAAATGTTTTAAGTATTACAGTTTTTATTACATCAAGATGAGTCAGGCATGTCACACTTTCCTAATAAATATACAATGTTAGCAATCTAGGTGTTCATTAAAATACTGTGGGGAGGCAGAGGTCAGGGGCAGAGACTCAGTTAATTGAGGGCACGGAGGAGGGTGCAGAGGCAACAAGTTGGCCATGCTGGGCAGGCAGAGGGGCAGTGGCAGCACAGCATACCATGGAGGGTAGAGGAAAGGGGTCTAGGGGCACCAAACCAACCGTGGGGAACAGCCAAGAGAGGCTGTGACAATATAGCAGACCATTAAGGGCAGAATGAAGAAGCAGTGGCAGTACAACCATACATGGCAATTTACCTGATTCAGGAAGGAGACTCCTGATGTATTTAAGCCCAAAAGGGCTTTACTTTATCTGTCTCCTGCCTAAAATATCCTCTTTTTCACTGTAAGTCACTGGGGAAAATCAAGTCCCCATTTTGTTTTTTTCAAAATCTCCCTCTTACCAAGTTCAAAATGTTGGCAAGTATGCTACATTGGATCAGGGAGGGCAGGAGGAATAGGGTAGGGACATGGACTCGGATAACAGAGGGCAGGATGAAGATGGGCAGCAGCACCAAACTGACCTTACAGGGCAGGTGCTAGGGGTTGCAGCAGCACAATACAGCACGCAGGGCAAGCGGGATGGCAGTGCAGCACAACAGACCATGTAAAGCAATAGGGAATGGACGGTCCCATTCACATGGACAACAGAGAGCAAAGGGCAAAGAGGCAAAGGCAGCAAACTGACTATACCAGATAGACAGTGGGTACAGTTGCAGCATAAGGGACCATGAAGGGTAGGAGGGAGGGGGCAGGGGCTCAACAACAGACCAGACAGGGCGAGAGGGAGGGATTAGGGGCCTGCACATGGGAAATGGATGGCAGGAACACGTGGCAGCCATCCGACCATGCAGGGCAGGAGAGAAGGGCCAGTGTAGATAGGATGGGTAGTGGCAGGTCCATGGAACGTAGTGGGCCAAATGAGAATGCAGGCGCATGCACACAGACATCAGAGGATGGGGGAAGGATGACGGGGCAGCAAAGCTAAGCAAAGAGGCTAAGTGGGAGGGCAATGATGGGGCATACATTTGGGCAACAGAGAGCAGAAAGAGTGGGCAGGGACATCAAGCAAAATAGAAGGCAATTGTAGCACATCGGACCATGCAGAGCAGGAGGGAGGGGACGGCTGCATGGACTCAGAAAACAGAGGGTATAGAGGAGGCGGATGGGACAGCAAGCTAACTCTTCAGGCTTGATGAGAAGGGCTGTGGCAGAACAATGACCACACAGGGCTTCAATGAGGTATCAGGGGCATGGACTTGGACAATGGATGGCAAGGAGGAGGAAGGGGTAAAGGAGCAGCAACCTGGGATGAGGCAGCACAATGCCAGACCAGGCCCTGTGCCCAAACCTCCTCGAACCATGCTTTGCAATGGGCATCTAATTTAGCGTTCAAAAGTCCTAGCAATTCACCGAAAAAACAGAGGTTACAGGCATGTTATAGTTAGGAAATAGATTTAAAAAAACATTGAAATTCACACAAAAACAAGAGTTACAGTTTCCACTGTGGCAAGAGTACTTTTGATGCTTTCGGCGGGGTCTAGAACACAATCCAGACCTATTGGCTTTTCCAATGTTTGTTTCACATTTTGACACTATCTGGGCAGAGGTTACACTTTGTTAGTCTCAGTTAAACACCTAAACAGAGACAACAGCAACTAAAAGATGACCATTTCACCTTTGCAAAGGTTCTTCCATTGAGCAGCAACATGTGTGACATTGTTTTAAGTAATGTTTGTGCAGTAAATTCATAATTATGCAGAACATGATGTGGCTCCATTTTTACAGCATGCATGGATATAGGATATCAAGAACAATCAAAACATCTTTATGGATAAATATCACTAAATACAAGTCGATTTAATATTTCACTCATTCTTGATAATTTGTTTAGAAAATTCGACATAGAAATAATATGCTTTTAATTTTTCAACAACAAATACCTTCACCATCCCTTTTCAAAGAAATGTGTCAATCTTTTTTTCAAACCTCTCCTGCGCCAATTGGTGAATGCTTCTCTAAAAATAGATTTTTTTAGCAAATAACTATGCAGCTCTCTCACAGATGTTAAACAGCATTATATATAATGTTTAGAAATTATGAGTGGTCGAAAAATGAAAGATACTGATGAGAAGATGTGACACATACCACGTGAATTGTAATGAGTGAAATTTTTCACTTGTTTTGGCAGTGCTATTAATCATGTTTATTATTAAATATATAGTTTTTTTTTATGTTCACAGATTCAACTGATGAGGTATGGCTTGGGCTGAATGATCTTAAAATTCAAATGTACTTTGAATGGAGCGATGGGACTCCTGTGACTTATACCAAGTGGCTTCGAGGAGAACCATCCCACCACAACAACAGGCAAGAGGACTGCGTTGTTATGAAAGGGAAGGTAAATATTCTTTCAGCATTGATACATCTCAGTCGAATTGTACCTTGTCCCGGTATAGTACCAGAATGCTGTTTTGAAATATTACAGTACTACAAATATGTAGCCAGAATATTAACTCCTTATTGTGAAAATAAGTATATACTGTACTTAACACCACATACATGCCAATGATATCTTAATATATATAGATATAAACAAAAAGGTCAGTCACTGTTTGGGCGGCACACTCATCTGCGGGTGCTGGTCACAAAGAAGACCACCCTCATAAATGCTGCCTCCAACAAGAATTCACCACACTCCATGAAGTCCAAATCAAAACGCCTTTATTGCAACTTTTTAACAGCCACCAACACGTTTTAACTCGAATAGAGTCTTGCTCATGGTTAGTGAGACATTTCTCTTTATATACAAACTATTCATCCTGCCAACAATGAGCCATTCTGGAAAATGTAGTTAGAACATGATTACATATAAAATTAAAACACATTTTTTACTAAAAACATACATCTAGTGGCGCATAACTCACTGGTGATTCATAAAATATAATTTCATGTTGCAAGTGTATTAATTTTGGTATGATAGTAAACTGCATATGGAGTACTAAAACAACAAGAGAAATATATGTATCATTGATGATGTTTGGTGATATGCTAAATCGAATGGTAATGCAAATACATCCACTAACTTGTATGTCGATCACGTCTACAAAATCAAATTCACAAATTAATTATAGCGTCATGCTAATACGTATGTGACTGGCTATCCTTCTCAATGGACACGCCACAACATACAATTATTTATAAGTCACAAATCTAAGCTCAGTGCTCTAAAATTTATAATATATCTTTTGTGTCATTGGACGACTGCCCCATCACACTTTTCAATAGTTACCTATTTGCATCATATAATTCTAAATGGATAAGAAATTATCACCGATACTTACACTCAGATGGTAATCATCATCTATAAATTATACTCATTTATACTAATTACCTACAGATTCTTGGCTCATGATGTCTCTATTGAATACAATGCTCATTGCTATAGAACTAATTTAAAATGTGCCTATTAACCAAAGTTCATATATATTGTCTCTAAATCAACCTTTGACATGTGTTTTTTAATGTTCCTCCCAGTCATATTGTCAACCTGTACCTAAAATTATGCAGTTTACAAATGGACAAATAATTCTTCATCCATATTCAATCCACAAGGTGTCTTTGTACACAATTGGATGATATTCTCGCTTTCA
This sequence comes from Pleurodeles waltl, assembly GCF_031143425.1. Classification (NCBI taxonomy): domain Eukaryota; kingdom Metazoa; phylum Chordata; class Amphibia; order Caudata; family Salamandridae; genus Pleurodeles; species Pleurodeles waltl. The sequence continues at coordinate 847,970,046 of NC_090449.1, forward strand.
AGTTGCCATAGCTTAAGTGTCCTGTCATCCCCTCGTTCATCCTTCTTTATTTGTGCTAAGCCAAAAAATGTAATACTTTCCATTTCTTTGTGTGCTGTGTCATGTAGTGTCATGCAACAGCATAACTCTGATCCTGATGTTGTATAGCTCTCACATGCTCAAGTACCCTTTTGTTTGAGGGACAAATGGTGTTGCCAATGTACCATAGGCCACATTCACATTCAATCAGATATACAACATACTGACTGTATCTATGTGATATGAATCTCTGTCCCTTTCTGATCTTTAAAAATCTTTACATTTTTTGCTATTTGACAGACTTTGCATTTGTTACTTTTATAAAAACCTACGTTTTTTTCCAAGAGGGACATTGCTCGTGGGTGGAAGCTTCCTGGGGCTCCTTTGATGGCGGGTGGAGAGCAGGGGTGGATTGGTGCACGCGTCAAGAAAAGCCTATCTATGAAGCCCGAGGGTGTCCAGAAAAACACAACAAAATATGGGTGAAATGGTGGGCCTATCATGGTGTTTTGTTATGATGTACCACCGAGCGCTGGGTGTCCAGCTACAGACCGCGTCCTAAGTATTGTACTCATTTTAATGTGATTTTGGAGCTTATTGTAAGTGCACTGTTTTTCACTTTTTGAAAACAATAAAAATGTGGTTCCTAAAAAAAAAACATACAGCTTTTAATTGGAGCTACATAATCACTCTTCACAAGCTTGTCTTTAAGTGAACATGATCTCCTATAAGTTACTAGTGCTCTAGGGCCCACAATCTGTGCAATGCCTTGATCACTTCTCAATAATTTCCAATGTTTTTAAAATATATTTACAATTTCTCTACTTTCTTTGCTGTAGGTAGGTATTAGGCGTGGACAATTGTTTTCTTCTTCCATAGTTTCTGATGTCTTATTCACTAGAATTTGTTGTCGAGTTCTTGATTTCATTCTTGAGCACCCAATTTTATATGTGATTGTGGATAACCTCTGCAAATAAACCTTTGCCTTACATCCATCTCTTTGTCTTCTGAACAATTACGCATAGTGCGTAACAATTCACCACACAGAATGCTTTGAAGTAAGGGTTTTGAATGAAAACTGGTTCCATATAAAATGCTTTTTGTAGCGGTAGCTTTCCTAAACATAGTTGTATAAAGTTGATTGTCCTCTACATAGACCTTGATATCCAAAAAGTCAATGTGTGTTGTTTTAGTATTATACTTGAAATGTTGTCCACATTCGTTGTGATTCAGCACTTCAAAATATGTGACAAATTTATCCTTTGTGCCATCCCAGATCACAATCAAATCATCAATGTAACACAGCCATAAGACAACTTTACTAAGATGTTCCTGGTAGTCCTCGTTCCATGCAACCTCTCTCTCCTATCAGCCCACAGTAAGGTTTGCGTAGCTGGGGGAGGGAGAGATTCCCATGGCAGGTCTGAGTATTTGTTTGTAAATTTGCCAGTCAAATATAAGGATGTTATTGTAGACACACATTTCCACTATTTCTAAGAGCATTTTTGAGTTTCTCATTTCTTTTATATTTCTTTGTCACAAAAACTATTTGAGTGCTTTTAGGCCCAGCTCATGTCGAATTGATGTACATAGCGAAAACACATCAATGGTGATTAAGACGTAGCTTGATTGCCACATTGCATCAGAGATGGCTCTTAAAAGGTCACCAGTATCTTTAATATAAGAAATAAGGCCCTCATTATGACCCTGGTGGTAAATCCCGCTTACCGCCATCCTGACAGCCGCCAACATACCGCCACAGTGGCGGAGATCCATTCGCCATATTGTGACACACACACATCAATCTGACAGAATACTGCCACATACACAAATCTGGCAGACCAAAGGTCAGTGGCGGTACCAGCACCCATACCGTCACACCAACAAAACAACGCCCACATTACAACCATATTATGACCCACGAATCACCACAGTGGACATTCAACGGCGGTAAACTATTGGTGGTACATACCGCTGCACTCAGAATTGACACCCACATACAAAACAACACTACATTGGCCAATACGAAAAGCACACACCTGACACTCATACACACTCCACAGCCACACACCCACAGCACTATAAAACACACACCCACAATACCCACAAATCCTTACGAACACCAATTGCTACCAGGAGACTGAGAAGAAGAGCACAGAGACAACTAGACACACACCACTCACAACCATACATCCCTCACACACTCCACATCACACACCCCACTACATTACTCAACACAGTCTCACCAACACACACCACACAACACCCATGGCACCACAAAGGCACCCCCCTTTCACTGATGAGGAGTTCAGGGTCATGGTGGAGGAAATTGTCAGGGTAGAGCCACAGCTCTTTGGAGCACAGGTACAGCAGATATCCATTGCAAGGAAGATGGAACTATGGTGGAGAATCGTTGACAGGGTGAACGCCGTGAGAAAGCACTCAAGAACAAGTGACAACATCAGGAAGAGGTGGAAAGTCCTACGGGGGAGGGTACGTTCCATAGCAGCAAGCACCAGCTCGCCATACAGAGGACTGACAGTGGACCCCCACCTGCTCCCTCACAGCTCACAGCAATACTGCATCCCGAGGGACTCGCTGGAGTAGCCAGAGGACTGGACACTGGTAAGTCAACATTTACTACCAATCACCCCCCCCATACCTGCATGCCATCTCACAACCTCACTCCCATCATTCCACCTCACACACTGCGCCTACACATATGACTAACCCAAATGCCAAGCCCTGCATACCATACCAATGCATGGACACCCCTCCCAGCCCTGTTTGGACACCCATCACACAAGCATGCACAGCATAGGGAAACTAACATAACCACAATACATGACCATACACAAGCAAAAGGTGGCAGGCCAACACCAACAATACAGGGTACGCCAGGGATGTACAAATGTCATACACATGAAACATCATACATTATCATTTACATCCCCACAGGTACCAGCCAATGTCAGTGGAGAGGAGGTGCCACCACCAGCCAGTCCCTCAACAGAAAATGCCCCCAGTGATGACAGTAACTCTGGGCTTCAGGATCGAGAGGACCTACCTGGCCCATCAGGGACCACCAGACAGCCTGTCAACCAAGCACAATCACAGTCCACCACAGAGCCTCCCCATCAGGATCCAACATCACAGCACCCACCCAGCGTACCCATACCTCTGTCCCCAGGACACGTCAATCTGCAGTGTGTATACCTGTACATGGACACCAGGCCACACCTCACCCCCAAGACAATCAGGGACCTGGATCAGTGGCAGTGGGCACACCGTTCAGGGGACAGGGGCACAGGCCAACAGGGACACTTGGAGGACTGCTGTGCACCAGGGGGAGGACAAAACCAGGGAACCGACTCTCCAGGAAGCACTCTTTGAGATCCTGGGAGCCTACCGACATTCCCAGGATACAATGGGCCAGATCCTTGACAATGTGAAGGAGAAGAGGCACCTGCAGGAGGGACAGTATCAGGGGATCATGGAAGACTTGCAGGCCATCAACACCACCCTGACCTCCATAGCAGGGGTGCTGGCAGACATGGCCAACATCATGAGGGAGGCAACAGCACACCAGCAGGCTCCTACCACTAGCCAGTCAACTGAACAGCCCTCCATTTCTGCTGCCTCTAGTGGCCAGGAGGCCCCGTCACAGGACCCACAGGCCTCCAGCATCCCCCCCCAGAAGGTGAACAGACAGATGCCAGAGCCAAGACCACCGCCAGGAAATGAGACTCTCCTGATTGTCCCCCTTGTGTCCCACACCGTCACCTTGTCCACCTTGAACTGCCTTTACTCCCCTTCCTATGGACACTTGGACACTGCACCTGTGCTACAGACAGACTGGAACAATAGCCTGGAATTTGCTCCATCATCACCCCATTCCATTGCACTTTCCCCTCAATTATTTAGCACTTCAATAAACAACCTTGGACAAAACTTGACTACTATTATTTCATGTATTGAAAATGCTTATTTATGGAAACAGCTACATGAATTGCAAATGAACTGTACATTGTGAGAGCATAGAAATAATGACCTGTAGCTGCTGTAGTCATCATATCAGTACACGTTGTTATAGCACCAACATCTGTAAAATGACAAACCACAGGTGACAGTAAGTAGAGGTAAAACGGAAGTGTATGCCATAATGCCACAGCCACACAGAATAAAAAAATAGTCATAGAAATGTCAAGTTGCACTGTCTCACCTGTGTCTCATTGGAAATACTGACGGATAACTCACCCTCATCCTCAGCCTCTTCATCCTCACTGCCATCGGGGTCTACTGCAGCCACAGGGGCATCTCCAGTCTCCTCCTTCTGCAGAAAAGGTACATGGCATCTGAGGGCCAGGTTGTGCAACAGGCAGCATGAACGACTATCTGGCAGACCTTCTTGGGTGAGTAGCACAGGGATCCACCTGTCAAATGGAGGCACCTGAACCTAGCCTTCAGGAGACCAATGGTTCTCTCGATGATCCTTCTGGTTGGCCCATGTGCCTCATTATAACATTCTTCAGCCCTTGTCCTGGCATTCCTCACAGGGGTCAGCAGCCACAATAGGTTTGGATAGCCAGAGTCACCTGCAGGTATTGAGGCACAATATTTAGCCATACACTATCCTATGAGGTTAAAACCAGAGGCATACACTAACATACACTGGGTGGGGACCAAGGCTTACCTATTAGCCACACCCTGTGCCTCTGTAGTCGGCCCATCACATTTGGGATACTGCTATTACTCAGGACAAAGGCATCATGCACCAACCCATTATACATAGCACTGACGTCAGAGATGTACTGGTCCGCCAGGCACACCATCTGCACATTCATGGAATGGAAACTCTTACGATTCCTGTACACCTGTTCATTCTGGCGGGGGGGCAAATGCGATATGTGTCCCGTCAATCGCCCCTATAATATTGGGGATATGTCCCGTTGCATAGAATCCGGCCTTCACAGTAGCCAAATCTTGCACCTGGGGGAAAGCTATGTAGCTGCACATGTGTTTTACCAGGGCAGACAACACTCTAGCCAGCACGATTGAGAACATTGGCTGTGACATTCCAGCTGCCAAGCCTACTGTGACTTGGAAAGAACCTGTCGGCAGGAAATGGAGCACTCATAGCACTCGCACAAGAGGGGGGATCCCAGTCGGATGACAGATAGATGAGATCAGGCCAGGCTCCAACTGGGCACACAGCTCTATGACTGTGGCCCTGTCCAGTCTATAGGTGAGGAGAATGTTCCTGTCATCCAGTGTACCTAAGTCCACAAGGGGTTTGTGCATGGGGTATGTCTCTACCTCCTATTCATCTGCAGTGGTAGGTATCTAAGGGACACAAGAGTGAGCAGGCTGTCACAATTCCAACAGCTAAACCACAACAGCTGTCCACATGGTGCACTTATGTATTGGGACAATGTACATTTTGAAGTATGTGCCTAGTTAACCTGTGACTCAGCAATTGTCGAAAGGCCTGTTCCCCCCTACCCCCTGAAATGGCGACCTCCAGTCCTGTGACCACCCCAGCTGCAGTTACAGCCACCACCCACCATACTAGCACTGTCCTCCAAGTGTCCCCTCAGTAAGTTGCCCGTGCCCGCTCACACTGGAGGGTCGGCATCTCCTTCGTCCCAGGTACCTCAGGCCTTGCCCCAGTGAGCCCTGCTGCCCTGAGTGAGGAGGCTACTGACCTCCTAAGATCCATCTCTGTAGGGCAATCAACCATTGTGAATGCCATCCGGGGGCTGGAATCCCAGATGCAGCAATGCAATGCATTCCTGGAGGGCATTCACAGTGGATTGGCGGCCCAACAGAGATCAATTCAGACTCTGGCCTACTCTCTGATGGCAGCCATTGTCCCTGTTTCTACCTCTCCCCCCTCCAACTACCACTTCCCAGTCCCAGTCTCCTCAACCCAAATCCATTCCAGGCACACATACAGATGAGCATGCACACAAGGCAACACACAAGAGTGGCACAAGCAAACACAAGCACCACACTGCATTCCACAAGCACTCACACAAACACTATACAGTTGCAGACACTACAACATCCGCTGCCTCTACTGTCTCCCCCTCCTTCCCCTCCACCACCTTCCTCCCAATCACGTCCACACTCACACCTGCATGCACTACAACAACATCCACTACCAGCATCACCACACCAAGCAGAACACACACCTCACTGACTGACACCTCCACAACAGCCATGCACACGTCCCCTCTGTCCTCTCCCACTGTGTCTGTCCCCCCTCCTAAAGGACACAAACACAAGCATTCACACACCCAACAGCCACCCACCTCACATCAACATACTGCCCATGCACCTGCACCCAAGTCCAGCAGACATATACCTCCAACAATCACTCCCTCATCCTCCATTCCCATTACTCCATTACTCCTCCCTCCCCAACCCTAAAAAGCTTTTCCTTTCCCAAGTTGACCTTTTCCCTAGCCTTCCACTCCCGTTCTGCCCGTATGGGAAGGGTACCAAGGACACAGCCCAGCAACTCAGCCAAAAAGTCCACGGGGACAGTGGTAGCACCACCTACTCGTGGTGGTAAGGATACCACATCTCCATCATAGAAGGGGAAGGAGCCAGCACCTCCAGGGAAGAAGGGGAAGGGGCCTGCACCAACTGTGAAGAAGGGGAAGGAGGCTGCACCACTAGGCAGAGAGGGGAAGAGGCCATCCACCCCTGTCAGGAAGGGTAAGGGATCCACAACCCATGTACAGGAGGAGACGAAGCACTCTACGCCAGCGGAGACTGTCAGTTTGACACCACCACCAGCTGTCACCGGGCCCCCACCACCAGCTGTGGATGTGCAGCCATCAGAGAGTTAAGAGGCTGCCCAGGAGGTACCTCCATCCATCACCACAGTGCAGCCATCAAGGCCAGCAGAGGCCATGGAGGCCACACTCCAGGGCCTGCTGTGCGAGTTGCCCCCTCAAGAACCAGTGGGGAAGTCACCCACTCCAGAGACTGTGGCCTTGCACTCCCCAGGACTGAGCAATAGGCATGCTGCCCCCTCCAGAACCAGTGGGAAAGTCCCACCTGAGAGATTGTGGCCTTGCACTCCCCAGGACAGAACAATGGGCATGCTGCCCCCTCCAGAACCAGTGGAAAAGTCACCCACCTGAGAGACTGGGCCTTGCACTCCCCTGGACAGAGCAATGGGCATGCTGCCCCCTCCAGAACCAGTGGGCTTGTCCTCCCCCGGACCGAACAATGGGCATGGAGCCCCCTCCAGAACCAGTGGGGAAGTTCCTGTATTCTGCTGAGGTGCCCCCCATCCACCTTAGGTGCCTTCCCACTTGCAAAATGATGCCCCTGCAGTGTTCTCTATGGATGTGCCAGGATACAGGTTGAGTCTTGGACTGTGCCCTGTGGCCTTTGTGCCCTTTTGACTTTGGACTGGGTATTGGCCCTTTATGTAGATCTGTAAATATATTTGGTTTGTGTGGTGGGTTTTGCTATGCTATTACATTGTCTCCAGCAATGTGGTCTGTGTTTTATTATGCCCTGTGTTGTGTGCCATTGGTTTATGTGTGCAGATGGTTGTGTGTATGGTGTGTGTGAGTGTGTGTGTGTGTGTATGGTGTGTGTGGTGGGTGTGTGTCACTCTCATTTTCCTACCACCCTCCCTTGTATGTTAGGTGGCTGTACTCAACGTCGGCGTCTTCATCGGCATTGGTGTTCCAGGTGGAGCATGACGTAGAAGATCATCCGGCAAACTTGCAGTTCGGGTTTGATGGCGGTGCTGTTCTTTCCTGTGTCTCCAATGGTGAGACCTTTTACTTCTGGGCTCTGTTTCCACCAGGCTTTTGTTGGCATTGATACCGCCCCGGAAAAGGTGGAGGTTTTGTGTGTCTTAATATGGTGGGCAGTAATTTGTCTTCCGCCTGACTGTTGGAGGCTACTGCTGTGGTGATTATTGTTTCCGCCCTGGCACTTGGTGTGGTATATTGGCTGTCTATGGGTGTTATCACCACCATGGTCAAAATCTGGTGGAACTTACTGCCAGCCTGTTGGCGGTATGAATGCTACTTTATCACTCACCACCAGGGTCATAATGAGGGCCTAAGTGAGGTCACCATGGGGGAAATATAAAAATCCACATATTTAAAGATATTTTTTCAATAGAAATCTATACCCTGAGACTGTAGCCTCCCAGGAGGATTCTTTGGAGTTTTGTGAATTTTTGGAAGGAAGTATATGGATGGCATTATAGGATGACATGGTCTAAGGAATACCGGATCTTCTTCATTGAATAATAATTCTTGATTCCATAGTTGTAATTTACTATTCACATTATGTACTATTTCATTAGTGGGATTATTGACCAACTTTTGATAGGTCTCCACATCATGTAGTTGTCTCATTGCTTCTTTTACATAGTCCTTGTGATTTAAAATTACTACATTGCCTCCCTTATCTGCAGGCTTGATAACTATCTTCTCATTGTAAATCAGTTGGTGTAAAGCTTCCCTCTCCAACAGAGATAGACTTTTTTACTGTTGAGGTGCGTTTTTGGATTTTAAAGTTTTTAGAGCAGCTGTGATCATATCATTGAATAAGTCAATTTTATTTCCTGATGTTAGAGTAGGACAAAATTTGGATTTCGGTTTGAAGTGACTATACATGTGGTCATTAGTTTGAATTGTTAACTGTTCCATAACTTGTGTTGTCATATCATCATCATCCAAATTAAGCATCAAATCATAACAAGTTTTAAAATCTTGTATTTGTTCAATTGTGAGTTTGGTGTCCATTTACATGTCTCTAATCCCTGGGGAGGATATTGGACAAAGTGCTTTACTAATTTTAACTTTCTCATGAATTTATGTGTCAATTTTTGTTTCAACTCCTTCAAAACGATGTTAGGGGCAAAACGACAGACCTTTGTTTAATACTTTGATCTCATTCTCCGTTAACACGTGTTCAGACAAATTAACCACTAGGTTTTCCTCCATAACTTCTTTATTATTCATTTCTTTTGTCTGCTGTGCAATGGATACTTTCTTTTTTCCATTTCCTCTTCTAATTTTTCTGTGCCTGGTTGTAAATTTCTTGGTTGGCCTCCGCCTCAAAGGCGTCCTCAGCCGTTGGCTTTTGAGGTTTGTTGGACATGATACATAATTTGCATCTCCTCTAATAATGTTGTTCTGTCCCTTGGTTTATTCATCTCCTCACTTTCACTTGATTCAATGTCTGATTCACTAATAATCCCTGATGTAGACAGAATATTCATCTTCACTCCTGGTGTAAACTGCTGTTTTATGGCTTCAAATCTTTTAGGAAAAATCAAAATAGTGTTTTTTTTGTAATCCTGTTCATCACAGAAAATGTTTCTCTGTTTGTTCGCTTCCACCTCTGACTCATGTTTATTAAGTCTGTCCTCCATTTTTTTTCTTACTTTCATTATCTCATCCTTATTGGTTATTGTTATGAGTTTTTCCTCTGTCTCATGTGCTGACTTTGTTGCTTCTTTTGGTTTTATATATTTGGCAATGGGAAGATTTGAAGCCCCCTTGGCACTCTGCCCACTTTTATATATTTTTGAAATGTTAGTATCCCCCAACCTTTTGTTATCTCTTCACAATGTAATTTTTCCAATTGAAAGAATAACATTTGGATATCATAGAGTCATTTACTTCACTTGGTTTCCTGCAACGCATATCGGATGACTGGGAAGTCAAAACAAGTATCTCTGCTTTTAAGGCTCATTTTGCTGCTCTACCTTCCATCGTAAGCTGTGGCCACCAGTGAGTTATGAGCCACTAGATGTATGTTTTTAGTAAGAAATGTGTTTTCATTTTATATCTAATCATGTTCTAACTACTGTATCCTGTGTAAGACCTGACAGCCTTAGGGTGGTCACGCCTAACTTTTTGCCTGCCTCCCTCCACTTTTTGGACACTGTTTTTGCTGGTTCTAGGACTCTGCGAACTTTACCACTGCAAACCAGCGCTAAAGTGCATATGCTCTCTCCCTTTAAACATGATGCAAATGTATCATACTCACTTGGATTATTAAATTTACTTATAAGTCCCTAGTAAACTGCACTATATGTGCCCAGGGCCTGTAGATGTAATGCTACTAGTGGGCCTGCAGCACTGATTGTGCCACCCACTTAAGAAGCCCCTTAACCATGTCTCAGGCCTGCCCTTGCAAGGCCTGTGTATGCAGTTTCAATGCCAATACGACTTGCCATTCAAAAGTACTTTCCAAGCCTACAACTCCCCTTTTTCTACATATAAGTCACACCTAAGGTAGTCCCTAGGTAACCCCTAGGGCAGGGTGCTGTGTAGACAAAAGGCAGGACATGTACCTGTGTAGTTTATATGTCCTGGTAATGTAAAACTCCTACATTCGTTTTACACTGCTGTGAGGCCTGTTCCTTTCATAGGCTAGCATTAGGGCTACCCTCATATACTGTTTGAGTGGTAGCTTCTGATCTGAAAGGAGTAACAAGGTCATATTTAGTATGGCCAGAATGGTAATACGAAAACCTGCTGACTGGTGAAGTTGGATTTAATATTACTATTTTAAGAAATGCAACTTTTGGAAAGTGAGCATTCCTCTGCAATTAAATCCCTCTGTGCCTTACAATCCACATCTGGCTACATTTAGCTGACAGCTCCCTTGTGCATTCACTCAGACAAACGCCAAGCACAGGATGCTCAGTCACACTTGCATACATCTGCATATTGAATGGGTTTTCCTCAGCTGGGCTGGGAGGGTGGAGGACCTGACACTTACATGTCAAAGGACAGTAGCCTGCCCTCACACAAAGGACTGCCACATCCCCTACTTGGACCCTGGCAGACAGGGTGGAACTGAAAGGGGACCTCGTGCACTTCAAATCCACTCTTTGAAGTCTCCCCCACTTCAAAGGTACATTTGGGTATTTAAACAGGGCATCTGCCCCTACCAACTCAGACGCTTCCTGGAGAAGAGAACCTGAACCAGAACTTGCAACCTGCAAGAAGAACTGCCTGTCTGCCCAAAGGACTCACCTGACTGCTTTCTGAGAAGGACTGCTGCCTTGCTATTGCCCTGCTGCCTTGCTGTTCTCTGGCTGTGCTGAGAAGTGATCTCCAAGGGCTTGGGTGGACCTTGCCTCCTGTTCCCTGAAGTCTCAGGACCAAAAAGACTTCATTACTGCAAGAAGAACTCCCTGTGCAGCGAAAATCGACGCACAGCCTGCAAGAAATGACGCACAGCCTGCATCATGGAGACAAAATCACTGCATGCCATACTGGAATGACCCAGCCTGACTTCACAAGGAGAACATCGACACAGCGCCATGTAGTGACCGGAAATTTGACACACGGCCCACTGGATTGATGCAAAGCTGAGCCGGAACGACGCAGCCCGACTTCCTGAGAGGAATCGACGCAGTGCCTGCCATGCTGTAGAAATTTCCACGCAATGAGCACCAGATCGATGCAGCTCCTGTGACTTTGTTCTGCAAGTGCCAGATTTCAATGCATCATCCCCGGGGCATCTGAAAACCCCACAACCCAAAGAGGATTCCAGTCTAAGCACCGGAAATCGACGCAAAGCTTGTCCTATGTGAAAACTCAACCAGCCTGTGTGCGCCGCAAGAATCGATGCACATCTTCCCGTTTTCCAAACATCTCCTCCTCTGCAGTCCCTTGTGGAGAAAATGAATGCAAACCAGGTACTTTGTGCTTGCAAGAGACGCTTGTTGCTTTTTAAGAGACTAAAGACACTTTATATAATTTTTACAGTGATATTTCAACATATGCTTATTGCATCTTAATCGTTTTGACCTGCATCTTATCAAATAAATAT